>NC_092461.1:15907500-16525000 GCF_047495875.1 Pithys albifrons albifrons | reverse complement strand
TACTTTTAATTGAAAGAAGAGAGAACTTAGGAAGTTCAAATTAAAAAAATGCTGCCCAGCTGGTATCACATCTCTCTCATAGTAACAGCATCTTCGTCTGAGTTTTAACTGGACTGGTTATCAGTATAACCATAAAAGCAAAAAACATCCTGACTCATGAGGAAGCCGTTCTATTTTCTCAATAGGCTGCTACAAATCTTGAAAATCAGGAGTACTCTTCAGTTTGTTCCAGCTTGGACTCCAAACTAATAATTGCTGCACCAAACTACAAAACGTTCATAATTCATATTATCTCAAACATCCTGACACAGTCCCTGTGGAAATATGCCTGTCTTGGGTATCCTCCTAAGTGATGAAGCTGGAAAATGCATTTGTGAAGATGAACGCAAAGGTCTTAAGGCACTTGGTGTCATCTGGTTCTGTTTCCAGCATGATCAGGAAGACTGGAGATTCTCCATGACAAAAACATTATCAGGGAGCTGCATATAATGTAAGAAGCACAGAAGCATATAGGAATCTGAGTTGCTCCACTCACTTCAGGTGGTGGAAACTTGTATCTGATGAAGAGAACAACTTTCTGCAACTTAAAGGGGAAAAGGTGAACCTACTATTCCCACTGACTTCAAAAGAAACCAGTCTTCATTCACCAACCTTGAATTAGGCCCATAAATATAAAGTGAAATATTCTTAAGAGGGACAAAGTGAACGAAAAAGATTAAAGGATTAACACTGACAGTTGCAAAATCCACAAAGGTGTCACATGCCACTTTCATTGTTCCTTCCATGGCAGTAAGAGTAGCAGATACTGAGGAAGTGAATAAGAAACCAAAGCAAGTACAGCTTGTTCTTTCAGAATGGCCTCTTTACTTGTGTAAATCAGCAGGCCAGGGACTTCCCAAGACAGAATTTGCAACAGTGAAGTGTCCTTTTGTTTTTGAAACCATACCTGCCTTTGGTATCTGCAAGATGCAGTGATGGTGAATTCTGTGCATTATTGTGTTTGTTATTCTATACAAAAGAACTATGCAAATTTTTTAAATGAATGTGTTTGGGGTTTTCTTTTAAGCCTCTGATACTTGTATTGGGAAACCCCTAGTTCTTCTGTTTAGAAAAAAATAGCAGTTTCCCCCCACTCTTTTCATGGGCTTCTTTGAATACTTTTTGTTAAGATAATTTCTGTCTGTCCTGAATGTCTGTTTCAGTCTTGTTTAGTTTGAGGTTTTGTTTGTTTGCTTGAGTTTTTTTGCCTTTGTTTTGTTTTGTTTTCTGTGTTTTTTTTGTGGGTTTTGTTTTTTGCTTATTTGGTTTTTGCTTTGCTTTGCTTTTTTTTTTGATATTGTGAAATTCAAGAATATTCAATCCCATTTCATATAGGATTGTGGATCTCTCATCATATTCGTCAGTACAGGTCCTTGTACTGCCACATAATTTTTAAGACTGAGTGGCCAACATGATGGTCAATGTCAAAAATACAAGTTCTTTGTGGTTTAATGCATAATGTTGTAACTGTTTTGTTATCAATTCTTTTGCAAAAAATTCCTCATGTTCAACTTCTCTTTTTGGTTGAAAATTTAATTGGATAATTTCAGTGAACAATCCCTAAAGATTCCAAGATTACTTTTCTGCATTGAAATATCTAACTAAAAGCCACAGCTGTATATGTATTGGTTCAGTTATACTCTTCACTGTACATTATTTTACATTTATCAAGACTGTTTTTCATCTACTGTTTCAATTCTTGATCACCTGGTATTAGTAGTAATTTACCTAGATTTTCAACCAGTGATAGTTTTGAGCATCCTGAGCACTACCTGTTATTTGTAAATTTTTACACTTCATTTATGTAGTTAGCAAAAGAATTTCTGTAGGATTCAGACATAACTGATGCTGTAAAATGGGGTAAATGCATAGACACATGTTCAAAATACCATCAGAAGGGCGTGGTAAATATCTCTTGTGAATCTACAAAATTAAAATTTGTAAGTGTTCATTCATGTTATGTGTTCCTTAGCCTATTTGAGGCTCTAGTTAGTGATTTTTCAGTACTTCCTCCTGATTGGATCCATATGATGTTGCATGTAGAAAAATTATGCAATGGGAAAAAAATAAAAACATTTCTTGCTTTCAGAGGTGCTCACACCATATCTTTTTTCTTTCACTAGAAATAAAAATAATACTCCATGAAGAAAATAGAAATCAATAGAAGAATTTGTCACTGAATAAAAGCGAATATTCTAGGAAATATGGATGAAACTGATGGACTGATGTAATGACCATAGCAGACTCACTTTGATGTTTGGATGATAAAAATGTTTCATAGACATCTCTAAAAAATTTCTGGTTATTGTGCCTGCCCTTCTCTGGGTAGCATCTGAGATTTCACTAGTGTCAATGTTATAGTATTCATAAGTACATGCACTGTGGCAACCATACAATATACTGCACAACTGCCTGTATCTTGTGTCATTCACTAATTCTTCCAGAAATTTATTGGGATACACCTCTCAGTATCTCTCAGATAGAGCAAAGATGCACAAGCAAGAAGAGGGAAAGGAATATGCTACTGTGAAAAGCTGCCAAGACTTGCTAAGCCCCAGCTCACAGTTTGAAATCTATGACTTTTATAGGATCCAGTGAAATATAAGTGATATTTTTAAGAGACAGGAATGAAAAAAGGATTATTCAAGAACATCTGATACAGCAGTTTTATAGAGTAAAGGATGGGCACAGTAGCAGAAAAATATTGTGTTACCCATTCTAAAGTATCGCTGGTTTTGTACGTCTGCCGTATGATTTCAGCTGGCTGGGGGTTTCTAATATATTGCTGGCACCTCATAATCAGAAATTAAGTATGACTCCTGAGAATCTGAAATCCTTTCAAGTGCTAAGAACTGTCAGTTTCTTTTATTTTACTCAGCTTTTGGAGGTTTTTGAACCTATGTGATTGTGTTTAGAACTCAGCCCTATAAACAGTTACAAAGTACAGACTCACTGATCTTTTGACGCTGGAGGACTTTGGTTATTCTCTTTTGTTTCAGGAGTGACATAAACTGTAAGGTCTCTACACAGAAAGTCAGAAATGAAGGTGTTACTACTTTTTTGATTTTATTTTCTTTACTTCCTAAATTCTGAAATCCAATGACTCTAATTTGTTTTGTTTTGGTTTGGTGTTCTGTTTGTTTGTTTCTTTCTTTTTGTTTTTTTGCTTGGTTTGGAGGGTTTTTTGGTTTTTTGTTTGGTTGGTTTGGTTTTGTTTGTTTTTTGTTGAAAGTTGCCAACAGCTGTGCAGCTGAAGACAGTAGCACCTTCCTGAGTGATGGTGGGGGCAGGACAGGGAAGCCGTACCATACTTAGCCATATACTTATATACATATACATACACATACTAGAGACAACAGGTATACCAGGATGCACTGAGTAGTAGGTGCTTGAGATTGCTGGAATAGATGAAACTATTTGTTAGACGTGCCACCTGGACATTAATGAACAGTAGAAGAGACCTGATTCTTAGAGTTAGGTGTGTTAATTTAACAATACTGTGAAAGTGTCAGGGCTACTTGGCTGTTTTGCAGCAACCTAGGAAACAGCCACCATCTTTGCTTTTCCTGGTCTATGCCAGCATTCCATCCTGCCTAGGTTTGGGCTGTTAATTAACAATCTTCCACTCGGGGTAGCTGAGGCTGAGCTCCACAGTAATATAGCTGCAAGCTGTGAGGAAAACTCCAGCTCTTGCAAATAGTTGACCCAAATGAGGGATGCACAGTTCTAAGCAGATATAAAACACCAGCATGCAGGCTATCTTTATATGAAATTTACAATACTAAGTAATTTTAAACTTCTTTTATTTGTACCCTCTTCTTCCTCCCTACACAGAACCATTTCATCTCCTGCAGTTCAGAAATCTAGCGCCTTTTCTCCCTGTCACAGGATGATTGCGGAACTCTCCAGGAGCTCTAAGAGCATTATAGATTTGGCCATGTTTGAGTTAGAATTTTACTTGTGGTAGACTTAACTCCACTTTCATAAGTTAAAAGTATCTCCCATGAGCTGCTTTCCCCATCCTTTTCTTCCCCAGACTATAGGGGGAGTCCCTTATACCGAGCTGGTCTGTGGAATGATGGTCAGAAGAGCTCAGGCACAGCAGATATCAGAAGGCTTGATCAGAAGGCTCATAACTTAGAGAGTTTATTCAAGATAGGTTAACAGACAGTTCTCATAGCTCATAGTAGAAGAAGGTAGTTCCTATTAGTTCCTATTACACCACCTCACATCCTAGTAGATCTAGATCTGACTGACTCTCACGCAGTAATAACCATACCTTTTATGCATTCGCACATCCAGCATGCTATCACATAATTGGTTAACCAATTCACCTTGCATACACCACAGCCTCTCATTGGTTCCTTAGCCACCACACATACTCCAGGTAGCTCTGTTCTCTTTAAGGTAGAACTCCAAACAGCTTTCCTTAAGGGATGCACTCACACTCACCCCCACACCAGACCTTCTTGTTTGACAGCAGTCTAAAAGGGGGAAGAAAATCATAGTCTGGAAGCTCAGTCCATACTTAAACTCAGCCTTAAGGAAGAAGAGTCAAAACTAAGAATTTGGGGAGTTAGTGATGTTGTCACAATGTTGGCTTGCTCATAAAGGCAATTATGCATGCCATGAATTATATAGGCGTTTATAACACTTATTTCTGAAGGGAAATGCTCATCAAATATTTTCAGGAAAGGCAAATATTTTCTGTGCTTCTGCTTCATATTTCACAGCACAAGTTAATGAGTTGGCTGGAACCTTGATGTTCAGTTTATTAGGCTTCATTGTAGTTCAGAATCTCAGGCCCTGACCATTTATGTCATTTTTTGAATTTATCACAGAACACATCTTGTGAGGCCTGTTCATGGTCTTCCTCCTCACATTCCTCTTCACCCCCAGGGTGGCGTGTTTTAGTGTGTATACACTGCAGTTGCTACAGTGCTGTGAAGTGTAGAAATGCTTGACCTAACTTAAGTTAGGCAGTTAGGTATGTACACACATATATAAAAGAAGACTTAGTGTACCTCTCTGTTCATTTCCTTGTATCTTAGACAAAGCTTTTTTTTTTTAGATATTTCCCATTTTCTTTCTTTGTTTTGTTTTTTGGTTTTTTTTCCAGAGGGGAAAACCCCCAAATATTTTCAATGTAAATCAGGCAAGCTTCAGAAAATTGAGCTTAAGTCCTAGTCCTGAGTACATGCTTGAGATAACCTTCCAAAAACAGTTGCTTGAATTCTAAGTGAATAATTTCTGTTGGGAAGATCAACTAATTGTTTCCAGTGTTATGTTGTATACTGAATTGGGCTGAATAACGTTTCTCTGTGTGTGCGGCAGTGTGCACTATGATCTGAGGTAGACAGAAAATATTTAGGCAAATCTTTTGACAAAATTCTGTGTCCTATAATGCATGAAATAAAAAAAAAAAAAGAAAAAAAAAAGGCTTTTTTCATATTAAGAAATCTGCATAGAATATAAGTAAAAATCACAATCAGCTTAAATTTCCTTTCTTTTGAATAAAATTTTAATATTTGATCATCTGACATGAAAATGAAAGACATTTCTTTAATGTGTTTTGATTTAAAATGTAGGCTGTACTTGTGTCCAGTCTCATAGGTGGTTTGTCAAGTTTCGGCAGCTTTCCTCTTGTCCTGAGGTCCCTATTTTTGTCAGACTAGCAATATCTCCATAACTCACAGATTTTAGATATAAAGGGTTACGGAGAATGGTGTGAAAACAAGTTTGTAGATTAGTGAGTTAGTGACAACCTTTGGACAGGTGAAAATTATTAAAAAGGACTGATAAAGTGCATAGTGAGTTTTAGTTGCCAGATCATTCTCAAACCAGTAATGAAGTTATTTACAGCCTAATGAAGTTCATCTCTTTTCTTTCCACCTGAATGACTGGAGCACAGAATCAGAGCTGCTTGATGTTCAGGTTTACTTTAGAAAGTCCTCCTCCACTGCGTATTGCCTTCTTAGACTCTGTCTTGCTTTTGGTGCTGTTCTTGTGCTCTTAGTACTGGCGCAGAAAAGTGCAAAATCTCCATGTTCTTTCCAGTCTTTGTAGAACTCCAGTCTGACATTAGATATACCTAGAGGTGCAGAAAGCTGTTTTGACTGGTGTCAAAAAAAGTCTTTTTTCAAGACTTCCCTCTGTTATGTGTAGGAAATTAGGAGAGGAAAACACATTGAAATTGAAAAGTGGACATGGAAAACAAGAATTAAACAAATATTTGATCCCATAACAATTTAAACCAGCATAACTAATGTTTAAAGGAATGTTTACATGTTAGGGGAAAAAAAACACTAGCAAAAGCTCAAAAGGCATCTATTTAAATAACTGTCCTTTCAAGAGGTTAGATCAGCATATGCTGACAAGAGGCTTGTGTTGAGGGTTTTGTAGTACTCTTAGTCTAATTAACAAATGCATTAGTGGCACAAGTGAGCCTGGAACAATTGCCAGTCAGAACACTCAGAGAGAAGCCACCAGGGAACACTGGATAGCAATAAAAAGCCATGGCTGCTTATTTTTAATTCTTTGGAGGGCCAATTCAAATAGCAAATGTAATTACAATTCTGTAAATAGAACACCCGAAAGCACTCCTTCTGGCATTAGTATGCATATCTTTGATATTTGTTTAACAAATGATCAAGTAGCCCTTTCTTTACGTTGTTTCCTTTTTAAGGGGTTTGAAAATGTGAAAAGCAATGCTGAACATGCTATATAGCTGTATAGGCTTTCACTTCAAAATGCATTGGAAAATCACTGATTTGGCTAGTCAAAGAGCCTGGTTGTTGCTTTCTTCTTCAGGTACAATAAGCAGAAGAGGTAGGTTTACAAATATCTTTTGTGTAGCTATCCTTCTATTTGAAGACCAGACTCTTTTTTATTTGAATATGATAAAAAAAAATCAAAGGTAAATGATAGCATTTGAACATCCAAATGCTAAACTAAATTATCTGTGTTCCTGCAGTACCTTTACTTAACATAAATACAAGAAAAAGCAGAAAACTTTGCCATCCTTCAGATGTGGCATACTTTCCCATTACCTGACATATTGAGTGTCTCAGCAGGATGTTATCCTACTTTGTAATATTTTGTGCAGCATGCAGGCTTGCTGTGGTAGGTTAATTCAGAGAAAGAATGAAAGTGGCTAAGGCACAGCAAAATGTGATCATAAATTAATAATGTTCAATGGACTATGACTGTGAGAGCTGCTATTGGTGTTTCAGGTCACGATAATCCCCAGACTCAATTTGATTTAAAAAATGGCAACGATATATTTCATGAGCAAGTGGAAGAACACAGAAGTCTTGTGGGAGGTAGAAAGTTCTTAGAAATATGAAGGCAAGTACCAGAGGAAGAAAAGAGGCAAAATGATAACAAGGTCAAAGTGCAGTAAAATATCCTACCATCTGTACATGAGTAGCTGATAAACACAGTAACATTAACAACATGATTTCTGTATGAAAGATTAATATGATATAAAATCTCCAGATTCTAGCTAAGACTTGATGGTTTTCCTTTGATGTACAGCGTTAATGGACAGCTTTTTCCATGTGTTAAACGAGTAGGCAAGAAATGGTATCAGCTGTCATTAAGATGCAAAAAAGGGAAAAACTTCTTTAAAATTTCTCTCTGTTCCCTTTCAAACATCATTGTCTGCCCCAGTTTCACTGTTTTGGTTGTTTTTTAGGAAACAGAAACCAACTGTTTGGCTAACAAACCTCTTATTTATCAACTCTTCTAATTTCATTATTGTCCACTGGCTAGTGCTCAACATCGACTTTAAAAAGTGCCGCTACATTCTCAGGAGTTAAAATCCTACCATATTATTTGTGCAGCAGGCACAAATATTTGTCTTGTGTTTCTCATATTTTAAAAAAGTCAGTCTTGCCGCCGGAATGTATTTACATTACTGAATTTATGACAGAGAGAAAAGCTCTGTATTTTAAATGCTTCCAGTTTGTTTTAAAAGCACGTGTTCTTTGAAAGTGGTGTGGAGGGGCAGAAGGGAAGCTGACTGCTTGTTTGTCCTAGCTGGTGTGCTTTAGATCTGATCAAGCCTTTGCAGGAGGAGGAAGCACTGCTCTTTCATGACATGGAGCAGTTCGCTCTGTCAGGGATACTTAGGGAATTCAGACCGCTGAGGCAGTAGCCTCACAGGATACTAACTTTTCTTACTCATCATGCCATCTTCAGAGGATGCACTTCCTTAGCTGCTGCCCCATGGCCATACTCTATGTGGAGGCTCTGCTCCATTTCTTTTGTGTTGCAAATCACTACACACTAAACTGATGTGAGTTAAACCCCTCCCCCCCGAAAAACAACAACAACAACAACAACAAAAACAAAAAAACCAAAACCCCTAAAACCAAGCCAAAACAAGCCTTAAACGGTTTTTTGTAACTCAGATTATTTCAGTGAGCTGATTTACAGTGTGGCCTCCAAAACTGTTTTCTGGGCACTGCCAAATGGGCAGTGAACTAGTGTGTAAGAACAACTGCTTGTAAAAAAGAACCTTTTAATTTGGCTTTGTTGCCAAAGTCAATATATCTTGTACTCATGTCCTGAGACAGACAGCAAACAGGGTGCTTGCAGCATGAAAACCAACAGGGAGGCTTCTGAAAGGAAAAGGAGTCCTGGCTGCAGTGAAGACTAAACTCTAGCCCAAAGGCTGAAAAATGATGTATGGCAAGAGAGTCTCCTAAGGACTGTGTGTGACCACTGTAGCTGAAGAAGCCAATAAAAAGACAGGAGAGAAAATTCAATTCTCAAAAGACAGTACACAGAATTATTTTTCTAAACTGTCATTTTATGTTTCACTTTTCCTCAACAGGTCTGAATATTCCCTGTTGGAGGTATTGTCTTGTTCTGTTTTTCTTTGCTAATGAACTCAAGCTTTGGAGGCTGTGGTACAGTTATGGTAGGGGGACCAGTGGGCAGATTGGATCTCTAGATTTTTATCCACATGGGACCTCCTCACAGGGGTCTGCAGGAGTGCATGAAGGCTGAATGTGAAGAGAACACTTAGGCTACAGCAAAAGCCAACACAAACAACATGAGAAAGTAGATAAGGCGAAAAACAGGTGATGGAAAGGCCAGTAACTGGCTGAGCATACTCACAGAAAGGCATCACTGAGTCTACAAAATAACACCACTTTCTGCTGTAAAGCTAACGAAGCAAGATTATTGGATTAAGGCTGAGCATCAGAGACAAATCCACAACACCCACCTCCCAGGGCTGATATTTTGAAGTTAGGGAAGTGATATGAAGAGCATCTAATCTCTTATTTAACTTTTGTATGTTGTCTTTAAGCTCTAGTGAAAACTATATATTCCTCAACTTATCTTGCTCGCAGGGATGAAGCTGCTATGTGGTATTGTTGTGGTGTCTTTGGAGTTTGGATGCATCTCCCCAGACTGTGTCACAGCTGGAAACTGACTAGTGGTCAGAGCCTGTCACTCAACTGACCAGTAGTGAAAGCTGTCACCCAGTGTGTGAAAGACAGGGAGTCAGTTGAATCTTGAAAGCATTTAAGACTACGTGTTTCAGCTCTCATATGAATAATTAAATTACCTTGTAGGAGACATTCTGGAGGTTCAAGTTGTTTACTTGAGTATTTTCCATCTGTTCCCTATAATATAAAATAATAAATCCTTAATGTAAATTCTGCAGAACAGTGTATACAGTATATAGAACAGTTCTAACTCCTGCTTCAATCACTGACATGTGATGCTTTCACTGATGTAAATGTATAATAACTTAATGCCTCCACTACACATTCACTCAGATATCCCTGTTTGTGCCCGGTTTTTACATAATCCAGGTGCTTCTTTGGACCTGACCATAGTACAAAGTAAAGTAAGCAATAGGATTTGTAAGAGTTAGAACTAGGATTTGTCAGAATTCAAAGTAGGACAACAAAAATTTAATAGCAATGACATATGGGTGTGTAGACTAGATGAGCAAATAGAGAGTAAGAAACTACAAGAGAGTCACAAAAACCCCTCCCTCAGCCTACCATATCTTGCCAGGGAATTATCACCTCCTTCCTGTTTGGTCTATCAGTGTTTCAATGGAGTCACAACTTATATGGTTGTGCAGTTTCCTCTAATCTTTATGAAAAGTCTTCCCTTCCCCTTCATCCCCTCTAAGTTCTAGGAACGCATCTTATGCTTTCTCTTTTTCTTTGTATGTACCCTTTAAGCTCTTAAAAATTCTTTATTTACACTTTCAGAAGTTTCAGAAGTTTCCTCTCTCTCAGAACTCTGTAAATAGGCAGCTTTCCCCTATTCTGCACAGCCACAACCTCTCAAAGTTTCTGAAGGGTACATATAATGAGCAGCAAATAAAACAGTTACCCTATGTCATTTCTGATTTCATTTGCTATTGCAATCAGTATTGTCACAGAAGGTAAACCACCTCTTTCATCTGCATGTGATCTGACCACAGGTCAGATCACTATGCTGTTTCAGCCTAACCTGATTTACTGGGATCCGGTTCTCTGAATCTCTTTGTTTATCGCAGTCACCATTGGAGGAAGAAAAAGTGTAACACTGAAGTGCACTGTCCTGTTTGCCCTTTTCTAGCAGTACTAGAAGTGTTGGCCCTAGACCTGCTTCTGCTTCCTGTGGCCCAGACAGATGCTCTGATGCCATGATACTCACCACAAACCACAAAAGCCAGCTGAGAAACAGCTGGTCCTAAGGTTGGTACTGCTGGTGTCTGAGCTACCTCCTTCGTGGTCAGGTTGTTGGTGTTGATTCTAAAACTCGGTCATGCTCAGATTTTCCATGCAGTTCTGTGCTTAACTGTATAGGGTCAATGCTTTCAAATAATTTCTTGGAGTTTTGTTCCAGAACTTTTTCTTTCTTCTTTAGCAGATGCATATTAAAAGTTTTATCTAGTTTGCAAGGGTTGCTATTCTAAGAAAAATTTCCAGAATTCCAACCAGGCACTTCTCTCGAACTAAAGCTTATCAAAAACAAAAGTCAGCTTACCTTTTTTTTTTTTAATTTAATGACTGAATATGGAAAGGTCTTCATTATTTCTGTTAAAATGTAAAACAAATGTATGTTTTAAAGATGAATTATAAATTCTTGGTCAATACTCAGAAAAATAGTCAACTTTGTATGAAAGAAATGTTATCTAAGAAACAATGTTCAAAAGAAAATTGTGCATTTAATTAATGAATATATGAGTACGATTATATAAAAGATCATATACATTAACACAGACTGAAGGTTAGTTTCAGAATTTCCACTAGTTCCTATATTCTACATAAGCACACATTTGTATTTTCATATATAAGTGAACAATCTGTGATCTGTGAACAATTCATAGATCCACAACAAAGTTTTCTTATGCTGAACTTTTACAATATTTTTTTTTCTCTGAGGAGAAATGTGACAAGTATTGATGTCGGGCATTAAACCTTGTTTTAGAGAGCATGCAGATGTGATACTTTTGACACTTTTGCTTAGAATCAACCGTAGGTTTTTCTTTTTGTGGACTTTGTGAAAGATTGTTTACTTACTTTCAGAAACTATTATGCCAGTTTACAACTTGGGTTTTTGGGATGAGAAACCCAGAGTTAAAATAAACCTCAAACAGTTGTTTGTGTTGGGGGCACAAAAGTCCCCAACTTCTGAGTAAGTCTACATCTCTTCATTTTGCAGCTGGATCAGAAAACAAAGGCCTACAATACTTTGTTTTTCACCACTGCAGTTAAAATGTAAAACCATATCCAACAGAAAAAAATCCCCATAGTTTCTCATCCCTAAGTCTGTGTTCTGTGCTACACTGTGGACATTTAATCTGTGAAGTTTTGTTTGTGTCTAATTTTCTATCAAAATTTTTCCCTCTGAAAAACATTACATAATCTGACTGAGTTCATTGAAAATATCTTTGGTATGTTGAGTCCAGTGAAATTGAATCTACACTTTTTTTTTCTTATTAATGTACTAATTTCCTAATTTCAAGTTTGATGTTGTCTATATAAATTTAGAGAAACAGGAAGTTTAATCATCCTTTGCTGAGAAGACAATCTACACATCTGGAGGAAGGGGGAAAAAGAGAGGAGGTGCATCCCTCATTTGAAAGATATCATAGCAATACAAAATCTTTAAGAAGCATGCTGCCTGAAGTTAACTATACTGGCTGGCATAGTCACAAAAGTTCCAGGTTTAGGAAAGACTGCCTGTATTCATTCAGAGGTTATTTCTCTACCATAAGAAAAGGAAACCATATAAGAGTTGCTCTACTCGCACATAAATTCTTCCAGTGCAAAAGAGTTCTTTAGAGTTCCACATACTGAGGTGTGGCATAGAACATAAAGAAATTCAGCTGCATGGTATTGCTGGCAGAGCATTGGAAAGCTTTTGCAGCTTTTGTTTGACCTTGGCCTGCAATGCTGGCTGGGCACCTCTGTCCACTGTCAGCAGCGGCGGAGCTTCCTGTGGCTGTGCTGGGGATGAACTCTTCCTGAGCCCCTTCAGCCAGGTCCCAGAAGAACAGGGCTTTTTTAGATTGGACATGACCAAAAGATGCAGGCACACATTAAAATGCTAAAACCAGAAGGGGGAGATATTGTGATCAAGGGTGTAAATCACTCCCAAATGATCCTCTAGAAGAGTTGCTTGTTTGCCTACAGCAAAGGGGTATCAGGGGACCATTGCACAAACCTCCAAAGGCTGAAGCTTCTTTGTCACACTTCTGGCTGGGGTAGCCATGGGTTTGCTCCTGTGCATCAAGAGGCAAGGAAGGAAGTAAACACAGGGCTGGTAACCACCAGGGATGAGTCTCCTCATTTTCTCTTTCTTTCAGGAGCAGCTTGTTGTCTCCCATTAAGAAGGATGCTGTCCATAGTGCTGTCATTGAGAATTATATATATTTTTGAAAGTTTACCCAGCTAATTTAATCAGACACATATAGTCTCTGTGGAAAGCAAGGACTGAGTTTTTTGGGGTTACTCTCTGTAGTGGTTTTAGCTAGGTCTCAAATTAGCAGGCTCAGAGAATCTACGTGGATTGGGAGACAGCTATCACCTGACTGGGTAACCAAGGAAACATTTCATACCAGATGACGTAAACCTAAGATACGTGTGCAGGAGTAGGAAGTGTTCAGTCAGCTCCATCATGGCTGAAGTAGAAGGATGTGGTACAGCTCTTCTACTGTGCTAGGCCCCTGCTCCTGCTGCTGCTACTTGCATTTTGTTTGAATTTCAGGGAAGTAGAAACATTTTGTTGTTACTCTTTTTGTTCTTTGCTGAGTGTCTTTTGGGGTGCTTATAAAACTACAGTGCTAGAATCTGTTTTCGGTGGGATGTAGAAAATTGTTATATCCAACTTGTGTAAGAGTGTGTTATATTGTAATTTTCTCTTCATTTTCTCTTTTCTGTATAAATATACATAGTTAGTTTAAGCATAAACCTAGTTTGGAGGTTTTTTTCCCTCTCCCTCTTTTTCCCTTGGCTGGTTGGTTAGGGGGGAAGGGAACCCTTTCTCTCTGTCTTGGACACTTAGTGTTTTGCCAGCTCAACCCAAGACACTCTCTCACATGCTTTTGTCCATCCTTAAAATGTGTCACAGTAAATGACCTGATTTTCAAAATACTCAACATCTCCTCAGATTAATGTCCAAGACTATCTTTGAATTAATTGTGTTGCAGAAGGCAAAGTACATTTTCCCATTTGTTTTCTGCTTAAAATAATACTAAATGTCTGTTGGCTCTGCAACAATTGCAAGACTGTTCCAAGAATAATTATTTCTATTGGGGGTTTTTTGCATTTCATTTTTTGATTTTTCAAATGTCTAAGTTTTGAAGTTTTTTCTAAACTTTCTCAATCAATTTGTTTTGTTTTCTTTCTACACAAAACCTGTGATTTGTCTCTTCATATCATAAGCAGAGTATCCTGGTTGGCCACATAGTGTCCCTTAACTATGGGATATCAAATAGCTGCCCCTCTGAGAGGGTTTCAAAAGACTTAAGTGTTTGTATAAACAAACATTTTCTATTTATCTACTACTTTGCATATTTCTCTAAGCATTCTCCGCAAGTATCTGATAAGGAAAAGATTTTTTATTCTACACTGAGACAGTATAGTTAAGAAATACAAGAGGAAATAGTCAGTGCTTGATACCTCTGAATTGACTGTCCTCCAAAGAACAAAATTATAGATAGCGATGAGAAATAAAGAAACTGCTTTTAACAACAGAACACAGAGTATGCTCAGTGGTGGTAGTCTCGGAAGCCATGTGGAGCAGGTGAAGAGCAAAATATTCTCTGGTTTCTGTTGAAGATATGAAGGCCATCAAACAGGAAGGTAGCTGGTTCAAAACAGGAAAGAAGAGTTTATTTTGCAGTGCATAGTCAAATGTGAAATTGATTGATGCAGGACAACTACTAATTTTATTCACACATGAAATCAAGAAACACATAGAAAAAGTCCTGGTAGAAAAGTGCTTCTAGATTAGCTATATTCAAGGTTCATTCTTCTACCTTAGGAAACCCTTGACCTTCATAAGTCCACTAGAAGCCCTTAGTTACATGATATCCAGAGCTTGGAAATCCCTTGATTTTTCTCCAAAAGCTGGTGGCTTTGCAGTCTCACCTAAGAATGTACAGTTTGATTTTATTTGGACTAAATGGGTGACCTGGTGTGAACATTCTTATAAGCTTAACGGAATGTTTATTGAACATTTCCTTATCTATCCTAGGTCAAAGTAGCATGACTGGTGTTGGCTCTTTCTGCTTTTTCAGGTCCTTATTTTGCTGTTCCTCTCTTTGCCCTTACTTACTAAAATCAAATTCTCAATGTGTTCAGCCATCCTGAAATTTCTTCACATACAGACTAGCAGGGCATTCCTGTTCTGTGCAGAAACAAAGCTACCCTCAAAGAATATCTCATTACTTCTCATTCATCAAGTACGCAACAGGCCTCCTTCTGTTTTTTAATTGCCAGATATTATGTAAGTAACATTAAAGAAGCAAAGCAGGGGAGGCATATGTAGCAGTAAACTTCTTATGGTGCAAGAGAAATTTGGCTCATCCTTCCCCCACCACAGAAACAAGAAAAGGAGAGGATCTAGAGAAAGAGGTAGAATTCAGAACAATCCTTAAATTGTAACTTCCACAGCTGTGATTTCCTTTGACTGTTTGTGCATGCTTATTGAAAAGAAGTAAGAAATCCTGTATTCAGTATGAAAAATTCCATGTATTTTTTTCTGCAAGTGGCAGAATTGAAGCAGTAGAGGGGAAAATTGAAAGAGAAAAAACCAAACAAAAACAAAAGCCCAAAACTGCATGGTAAAATTATATCAAATTATATGAAGTTTATTTTGCCTAACACCTACTAATCTACAGGAATTTGGCATACTGATTCCCTAGAGTAAAGCTTTCTAGTTACTCTGCTGTTTGGTACCATGGCTAGCTAGCAAAAATAAAAGAATACCTAAACTATAAATCAGTTTCACAGCTACAGTACTTGGATAAACACAAGGAAAATGAAGGGCTGGAAGTGGTTTTTCTTGTTCGTGCCAGTTAAATTGATTTATATCTCTCTCAGTGAAACTCTGTTTTAAAACTAATGATTGTGGCTTCACGTAGAATAGTTGATATTCTGACCCACATCCTAAGGGCCTCCTTCCATCCTTAGCAAACAGAAATAAAAAATGACCCTAGGAGCCTTAAGCTTCCACGGAGGTGATGAATCAATGACATCTTCTTTGTCCACTTCCCTTCTTTTTTAACCCCTCTCCCTCCCCAAACTAACCAACAAACAAAGAAGAACCCCAAATATTTGAGCTTTATCCCCCCTTTTGGTTTGAGTTTTTAGTTTGTTTGTTTGGAGTTTTTTAAATAATATTTGAGGTAAAACTTTTCTTCCCATTCCCCTCTTGAATGTTACTGATGTATCAGGTTCTTTCCAAGCTCCTGTAACAGACCACTACAATATAAGTGGCTGGCTTGGCTGCCAATCTATAATGTTCTTGGCCATGATTAATCTGATAAATAATAAATATATCAATCTAGTCTTTTAGACAAGGACAAATTCTTACCAGCGGGGAAGCACGAGGCCTCTTTTACAGCTGCCTGTAGTGCTGGAATTAATTATTTAATGCTTAATTCTTCAGGAAATGAGAAAGTTTTGATTAATGTTGTCCAGTGTCATTTCTTGCTTGTTTGATATGTGTCAGATAATTTTTCCTTGGCAGTCGCTCTAAAGAAGCCAGAGGCTACTGTCACTGGGATCAGACACTGAATTTCTAGAGATTAATTGAAGTGAAAATTTAGAGAAATGCACCATAAGTGCTTGCCCAAGATAACCTTTCACAAGCTAAATTTAGCTTCCTTTGGTAATGTTAGCCTCCTATTGCCCTGGTGTAAAACATTTATTTTTAATTCTGTGAGAATCTATTTTGTTTCTTTAATTTTTCTTTTCATTTTATTTTTTTCTTAACTCCATGTATGTCAGCATGATTAAAGTATTTAAGTCTTGATTCTTATCCCATTTACCTCACTGCAATTCTGCAGCTTCCATGGAAACCAGTATAATTGTTATTAGTTTACTACAGAAGAGGATGGGTAATTAGAGTTGACCCATAAAATTAGAACTAGGTAAGGTAGGTATCAGCACTATGTGAAGATTGTGTTAGCTCTAGCTCTGCAACAGACTAAGTCTGAATGCTAGAGGCTTGTTTCTCCTGCTGTTTGTGCTGAGGCAATTCAACTATCATCAGATTTGCTGATTTCATATGTTAGTGGGAATTAGATGGGCACCACTTCTGTACTCACCAGATGTTTTGTGCAAGATGATGTTTTCATGGAAATACCTAAATGTCTGGGGAAATTCTTCTAGTGTCTTTACACAGCTACACATCTCTTTTTTTAATTTTGTCCTCTATTAGTTTGAAGAATATTTCTATGTAGGTTGAAATACTGTTTTATGATAGAAAAATAGATGTTTCCCTTATCCTTAAAGTTGTGTGAGTAGGAAATTAAGAGACCAGTGCTCTACATACAAGTTGTATACTTCACAAATGTATTTTCTTCCCTTTACCCAAAATACATCAATGCTTAGCTCTGAAGAAAGACTCCTATAAAGACAGAGGACCTGATACTCTTGTGGCTTCTGCAAGCACTAAGATAAAGGGCACATGGTACTGGACATTCACATGATTTTTTTCTCTGTAGCTCTGCACCCTTCAACCCCCCCCCCTTTTTTTTTCTTATGTTGATCTTTTACAGTCTTTATTTCCATTCCTATCTTTCTCTGCTACTAAATAAGGGCTGCATTTTACCTTCTGACTATTTTACTTCTTTTTAAAATCCTGCAAGTGCTTGTGCTTATTGCATCCTTTCAAGATGAACTTGTTCAAATGTTAACACATTGTATCAGATTTTTCTCCCACAAAAATATGGGCACATGCAGTGAATGTATTTGTCTAAGGGAAAAAAAATTGGGTTAGTTGGGCCAGCATTGTATACCTATGATGTATGGTTATGGCCCATCATCTAGTGTCAGTGCTAAAACTTCCTTCCTCTCTACTCAGCATCTTCTGAGGCCACACCTGGAGAGCTGTGTCCAGTCCTGGACTCCTCAGTACTGAAGAGATGTGGACATAGTGGAGTGAGTTCAACAAGAGGCCACTTAAGATGATTAAGGGAGAGGAATCCTGTCATATGAGGAGAGGTTGAGAGAGCTTGGAATGTTTACCCTAGAAAAGAGAAGACTCAGGGGGAAACCTCATCAATATATATAAATACATTAAGAGAGAGTACAAAGAGGATGGAGACACACTCCAGTGGTGTCCAGTGACAGAACACAAAGAAATGGGTCTAAACTGAAATACAACAAGTCCTGTGTGAACTTAAAGAAACACGGTTTTTACTGTGAGGGTGGCCAAGCACTGGCACAGGTTGCCCCGGAAGGCTGTGAAGTCTCCATTCTTGGAGATACTAAAAAACTGTCTAGACATGGTCTTGGGCAACTGGCTTTATGTGGCTCTGCTTGAGCAAGGAGAGTGGACCAGATGATCTACAAAGGTCCCTTCCTACCTCAACCATGCTGTGAACCAATCTGTGAACTATTGTTACAACCTTACTTCCTAATGTATTACAGAGACGTACTTTTGGTATGATTTAAGAGTTTTCATTAGTGATACGAGGGCTATTTCATGAGCTTACCCATCCACGTAGGTGCTACACCCTTTAGATCTAAGGGCTAGGACAGAGGAGTGAAATATTTAAAATATGCCCATAAATAATCTACATGGGTTCTTTCCAGACATGAAGAAGTATTGAACAGAAATATGTTGACCTAGGCACTTTCACAGCTTCACAGCTTTTGGCCAAATGTGCAGAACTCTTGTATCTGACCTGGCAGAGAAAAGAAACAAATAAACTTTAGAACACTAATACCTGTCTAGAAAAAAAGAGGAGCTCCCAGACTAAATATTATTATTCCTTTTTATAGTTGCAAGGAATTTATAGCTTAAGACCAAGATAATTTAAGATATTACTGAGGGGTATTCTTGTGGGTTTTTTTTGTTTGGTTGGTTGGTTTTTGTTTGTTTGGTAGTTTGTTTTTTAATTTTAGTTTTGTTTTGGATATCAGATGTTTGAAGCTCTGTGGGAATCAGGAATCTTAGAACTGTAGATAGATCACAAATCAGGGGATGGAATTGTAAAAGCACATGATTAATTGCAGAAGGTTTTGAAAAAATACATTTAGCAATTCTTCCATTTAACACACAGGAAACATACACCTGTGCACTTGTACATAGAGACTTGCTCACATTGAGTAGAAACAATTTATATGAGTAGAGACCCTTTAAATAGATACTTTCATCTTGTGAGTGAAAATTAATAATTGATTTATGTGAATTTACCCAATATCTAAATACAACTCAAACATTTGAAATGCAGGCAATGTCACGAAATACCAGCATAAAAAAACCTCTGCATTTTTCTGACTAGTTCTTTGACTCTCAAGGGAATCTAACATTTTATTTCTCTGGTTCTAAAAACAAAAAAGAAAATTGGCTTAAACTAATAAAACATGAAAAAGTACAAAAAGTTTAACTAATTTTTGGCTCACTAAAAAAAAAAAAATCAACTCCAAAACTTAACTAACCTAAGCTAATATAAGGCACAAGACAAAGGTTTTACAATGTGTGAGTGCAACTTCAAAAGTTGAATTTGTTTAGGGAATTTGTATTTTCTGCTTCTTTCTTCAGGAACCTATTTGCATTTTAAATAATTAAAACATTAAAACTGAAAAATTTATAAATGAGAGCTGCAAAGAGAATCGTGCTTGGCAGACAATAGAAAAGAAATTATTACCCTGCTAGGTTTGCTTTAATGTCATATCTGTCACTCTCCCCAAGGTAGGTTCATTACCATACCAAGTGCACCTCCTGCCACCACCTCCCCCCCACATACTCTTTTTCTTCCACTCCCTGCCACTTAAGGATTCCGGATCTCTAGGGGACTTTGATCTCATTGTACACACTAACCCAAACAGAACCTCTGCTGTTCTCAATAATTTTTTCTTAAAAAAAAAAAAAAAAGAAAAAAAAAAAGAAAGAGAGAAGTAAGGGAGGGGGAGGGGGAGTGAATTTGTGTGAAGACTGACAGAACGCTTTGTCCATCGCAGCTTTGGCTGGTTGTAACAAGCGTCAGGACATTAGACGCAACAAAAGCTGGATTGGCAGTATCATCAATCACGGGCCTGACAGTCGACTTCAGTTTGTTTGTTCCACTCTGCATAATAAGTGATTGGATCAGGTTTAATTAGATATTGGGTAATCAATCATTGCCAACAAGGCAACCCAGCTTGGGATCTAGATGCTGCAAAGGGGGGAAAAAAAGCAAATCTCATCCAGGGCGCACAAATCCTCTAATGTATAGGCACATAGGGTGAAGCTTCAGAAGAAAGGTATAAAGATGTCTGCAAGATGGCACATAATAGAATCGTTCACATCTGTACTACTTGTTACCAGACATCTGCAGTTTGACATTTTACTTTCGCTGCATAATTACTTTTCAATATAATATAATATACTGACCTGAGGGAGAAAGACAAAGCAATTAAATTATGCATAAGATCCTTTCCTCCCCAACCCTTACCAAAGAGACAAAAAAATAAAAAAATAATAAAAAAGTAAGAATAGAAATTAGCATTCTTATGGCTTTTTGAATAAAAAGACAGAAAATTCTTCCTCCTGCCTACTATGATGATGAGTCCCACTGCATACCTTGTCAAATCAGCTACTCTGACTTGAGTTTACAGAAAATTATTTTTTCTATCTTATTTTGCAATGTGTAGATTAAGGTCCGCACAATGAAGTAAAAGGAGTGATAGATGGAGTAAATTAATCCCATTAAATTTAATTAATCCCATGAATTGAGAGAAAAGTTAAAAAGAAAATCTTCTAGAAGACCCAAGGGGAAGTGTACTTCATTTTTTATAAACATATAATGCCAATATAAATTAACACAGGGTAAGATGCATCACTTATTAACAAGGACCTCATTATCTGAGGCCATTTTAATGTGCAAGGTAAGGCATGCACAAGGCAGGTGGGAGCAACATGATGCCTGAAAGTGGGTGTGTTCTGCTGCCTAATAGTGCTCAGTTCACTGGTGGATGCACTACATCCCTCTACAATGTGTGGGGAGAACTCGTAAGAAAGTGGGTTCAGAGAAGCTGGAAAGCTGTGAGGAAAGTCACTCCCACTCATGAGCAGCAGCAGCAGCAGCAGCAGCAGGAAATGCTGAGGCTCAAACCACATAAAACTTCATACAAGTGTCCTACTCACCGGTATCTAGTGTAGTATTTAGATGTCCTTTAGGAATTCAATGAGATGCAGCAAGAAAGTCTGCATCATAATGCTGCAAGGAGAGAGGTTGCTGAGGGATAAGAATCACTACCCTGATAACAATCAGATCAGGACCTACTGCAAACTGGATGAAAGTTTCAGCTGAGACTAGTTTAAGGGGCTTATTTTTTGGTTTATCTGATCTGGTACTTGTGGTCTAACAGCTGAGCAGCCCAAAGGTATCTGTGACCTCAGTTAGGCAAGGCACAGTGTTGGGGAAATACCATCAGAGGAAACTGATCATACTGAAAAGACCAGTCTGCTTATGGGATGTGACAGCAACTCCTGCCCTTTAGACCTTTAAACCACAGCCGAGAGAGAAGCCTACAGGGGGCTCACGACTAAGACCTAATATAATGAAAGAGCCAGCTTGCATTCTCCTTTCCAGAGATCTCATTGCTGAAGTTTTTGGCTTTGCATTAGAAGTGGAGAAAGAGTAGACAACATGGACAGACATGGTACCCTTCTGTCTAAAATGTATTTGGAGAAAAGGAATCAAGCTTTATCAATTAAAAAAAAAAAAAAACAAAAGCGGGCATATAAAAGCAGCCTATTTGATTAAAGCATTGAGCTATCAAGTTGTTAGATTTGTGTCTGGAATTTGCTGGTGTATCTGAGCTTTTATATCACAACAGCAACTTTTAAAAGGAAGGAAAAGGAAGGCTACAATGTTTCATGTTTGACACACACTTTAACCCGACACCAGTGTAGTGATAGTCTGAGTATATTTTGTCCACTGGAGAAAGCTTTTATCTTGATTTGTTGTGTTATGTATTGCACATTTTATGATCTAGCTGTATCAGCTGCCGTGATTCCTAGACCTGGGAGTAGCCATCAAATTATCAGAGTCAGCCATCCTGTCATTCTAAAGAGACAGTCTCCCCTGACTCCTCTTCAGTCTCCTCAGCTGCAAATCAGGGATGGGCCAAGCTTTTCTCAGACATGCTGAATGCCAAATTAATTTTCCTGCAGTGATGAGTGAGATTGGACTCCTCTGTTAAATTTACAGTGTTACTTTCTAACCAAACCCTGCTTTATTCTGCTTCTCTTGATTTTCTTCAGACTCACTGTGTTGGAAGCCAGAACCAGTGATGTTTCTAGTCTGCTCTTTTTTTATTGCAGGGTGTTTTTATATCTGATGCAGCTTCCCCATACTGAATCCATAAGCTCCAGCAAAGTAGACAGCTTTGATTTTAAGATATGAAAAAATAGGAAGATAATAATTCTGATCCTTGAATGATGGTTCATAAGACTGTTTACAAAAATCTATGCCTGCTTTCATTTTTGTAACCTGGATGTGAATTTCCCTGAAAAAAAAGAGGCAACAACAAAAAAAAAGTCTGAGATATGTCCTTGCCTTTTGTCAGAACAAAGGCCTGTATAGTTTTTAGAAGTACCACAGTATTTATGGGCAGGTAGGACGCAATCAAGAACGGGAGTTCTCAAGTTGCCAGACCTCATCTCCTGCTCTGGCAATCCACCAGTTGCAGCACAAAGTGTGCAAGACCCCCAGTATGACCAAAGCCTGGTAGCAAAACTGTCCAGCCAGTCTGCCTACCCCACTGGAAATGTGGCTTGCTCATTTGTGGGATATTAGCTAGCCAAGGATGTGTAAAGTACTGTGTCCATGTTAAACTTAACAATTACTTGTCTAAATACCTAATAATTTTCATTGAGTCATTTAAATTATAATCAAAAATGAATGCAAGGCCTGTGGGTGTTTTCAGTACTGACATTTTTATTTAAATCTGAATTCCAAAACTTTTTTAAACGCAGTTGGAAATTAATTGCCCTCACCTACTTAATTGTGTCAAAATATTAATGCAGAACATTTCAGTAGCTTTGAAATAAATGGGGTTGTTTTTATTTCTCTAAAATTTCTTCTAGGGAGGTTTACATAAACCACGTTCTTACATATGCATGGGTTTTTATCACTGTTCATGTGGAGAGCTACCTTTCCAAATGTGAAATTTATTTGCTAAGTGTTTAACATGACTTGGAAAGGTAGTAGTGATGAAGAGGAAGAGTGTTGAGAGTCCCAGTGCCATCTGTTTGACAGTTCTGGAAATTTTTGAGTATACCCTGACACGAAATCACTTACCAAGCTATGCAGCTTAACACCCTGGGAATTTAGACTGCAGATTCCCCATCAGACAGCCACTCAGGGTTCTGGGGAGTCAAATGGATCAGCAGGCATGAGACCTGGCTGAATTGGGTTGTAACCTCATCTAATTAAAACCTTCTCTATGAAATGCTTGTCCTGTAATCAGTCTGAGATCAGTCAGTCAAAGGGAAACAGTCTTTTCATCAGCTTTTCAAAAGCTTGTTTTATTATCAGCAGCATTACTGCTAGTGCAACAAGTACTATGCCATTTGTGTCCCAGGACTCAAATAAAGACCAGTGGCCCATTTTGCCAGGCTTGAGGCAGATCTGCTAGGGCACAGCCTGCCTCTTTCACAGCAACTTTGTTGGAGTTTGTATACAGTACCACAGATAATTGAGTCTCTAATCCATCTGTTAACTGTTCAAGTTCACATGACTTCACTTTATTCAGAAATTCTGTGACAAAATAGTCTGTTAGCTCATCTTAGATTCCCTTTATCCCCTGACACTATATAGAGAAGGCTTCTTTTTTCTCTGCTTGCTGCTCCACTGCGAGTAATCATACAGTATGTGAAAGGAGACCTGCCCACAGACTCCTCTGATTCTTATTCCCTTTTCTTGAAAAGGACTTTTGCAGCTGTAAATTTGGAAATGGCACTTCCCTTGACATTTCTCTAGCAATATCTACTTTGAAAGCTTGGGAAAAAAGCATTCATGCAAGGTCTCCTTGTAGCTGGCATTATTGTTTTAGTGAAAGAGCAGAAAGATGAAAAAGACTATGGACAAAACAGTGAGTGCTTGTTAGAAAACAAAACTGCGGTAGGGGAAAAATATTTTCATAATGCATTTGCTTATCCAGTCAAGTTAAATGTTATTTGCAATTGAATTATAACACTCTTCCTTTCAAAGTGCAAATTGTTTTTTGTCAACAGTGTCTCACAAGAAGATTTTGCCATCATCTTGTGAATAAAATCGTGATGATTTAGTATTGGAGAAACAAGTCAGAGGGAGTCAGAGGGAGTGTTTGTTGTCAAGATTTTATAACTCTGGCCTGGTTTCTTTAGCAAAGACCTCTTTTGAACACCTTATTGAAGTTTATTTTACAGTGCAATATTTGTGATTCCAGGCTTACCAGATTTTTGTGATCCCCTTAACTACCTTTTTCCTATTTGCATTTATATGTCTTGATTATGTACAAATCCAGAAAAAAAAATAACCCGAGTTGGCAGTGTGTACACTTCCAAGAGATTCCCACTTTAAATATCTTCCCTCTGGGCCATATGGTTTAAAGATATCTCTGACTGTCCTCAGAGCTCATTTTCTTTAATCCTGGATTAGCCTTGTTGCCCTTCTTTACCTTTTCAAGCACTGCAAAGTCTCCCTTCCACCCTGCCACCTCCCTCCCAAGGCAGTAAGGAGAAAAGAACATAATACTAAAAATTATTTAAATTTTGACTAAAGCAACTAATAATCTCAGCATATCCTCCCTGGATTTCTAAACTTGAATAACATTTCATTGGCCTATGCAAGAAAATTATTTTTCCATAACATCTTAATATTTTTAGAAAGAAGATTACAACTGCATCAAGGTCTTTAAGGTGTCTTCAGCAATCTTGTCTGTCTTGAAAGTTCTTGAATAAAAAAAAATAGACTTGTGTACATTGGCCATGTACATAAACAGTTGCAGTTAATCTGTCAAAACAGATATTTACTAATTGTAATTGCCGTGGTCAGTGGTAACAAGTAATAGAAGATGTAGGTGTAACACTCAAAAGTCATCTAGGCAATTCCAGAGATGATACTGAATTAAGGTCTCTAACAGCAGAACAAGTGTTGATTGTTTGGGATCAAGGGGAAAAAATACATAATTATGTAGTAAAGGGCCTTCAAATGGAGCAGCTGTGTTATATAATTCTTTGTCAATGTCAGATATATTAAATGGAATTTCTGAGTTTTCATACTCCCATTTCTAATCTAGAATAGTAACGAGAGGATTAAAGACTGCTTCCATAAATCCTACTTCTTACACTGAATTGAAAAATACCATTTAAAAAAGCATTCATCTTCTCCCTGCAAGTGCAGAATTGCTGAATGACACTCAAATATTAACAAGCAGCACTTTCAAATTATGTGGCTCCAACTTAATAATGAAGACACTCAGATCATGAAATATCACTGGCAAAACAGAAATTAACCTTTCTCAAAACCATCAAAATAACTTTTGTCTGTCTGCAGTGGTGTTGACGGCTAAGCAATTACTTTTTAATGGAAGATTGTAAACACCTGCTAGAGTCCTTCATATTGGTGTTTTCTTAGCATGAACACCCTCTTTGAAACAACTATTATGCTCTTGGGAAAAAAGAATAAAAATATCAGGGATGGAAAAAAAAAATCCCAAACCAAACCAAAAATGAACAAAACCCAGACAATATATGTAACACATTGAACATGTCTTCATGGCAGTTGTTATCTGGGCATATAAAATTACATTCAGTGTTTTTAAATGTTTTAATATCTTGACATGTTTACCCTGATTTTGATAAGTATTACTTCATAAGGTGAATGATCTCCTTTCTAACACTCTTCCCTGTGCATTGCAATTAGTGGGATATGATTGGTGATGCTAGAGAGGTGAGCAAAGCTTCATGGCTTCGGTAAGGGAGCAACAGAGGGATGTGAAAAAGAAGCTGGGTGAGATTTTGCACTCAAGCCACCAAACCAGCAGCCAGCATAGATGAGACAGTGTTACAAGTCTAGAACAGCTGCCAACTAATGTTTGATCAGGGATAAAATATGCCGAGGTGACAACATCTTGCTCCCCTGCATTTCAGGGACTATCATTAAAAATGCAGCAAGGCTCGTACAGGCCCAGAAGGTCCTATGTTCTCTCAAGATACAAGGGAGAGAGACAAGTTCACAAGATGTCAAGAACAATATCCATTTGTGTTTACTATGCAAACCCGCTGAGTAACCTCTCTATGCATGTTTGTACTAAGGACCATTGAGAATTTAGGCAGGGAGAAAAGGGCTGCTTAGAACAAGAGGGGCAAGGCAGCTGTGGAGGAACAAATGTGTGTTTGGGAAGTGGAAAGATGCCACTGCACAGCTAAATGGTTTCTCTGGGGGTGAAAAAAAAAAGAAGAAATGCAAGATTAAAAGATATATACCTTTATAGATAAACACAGCTTGAAAAGCTGCAGCACAGCTACAAGTTAGTGTCTGCAGCCCCTTCCCTCCTCCCCTTTTAATAATGTATTGATGTAAGCAGCTTGCGCATGCCAAACAAATTCTCTACATAAAAAGTCAACTGTCGGAAGGAGGCTCATCAATCTGGCAAAGTGCACTCAGGTAGAACGCCTCCTGGGGAGCCCGCCCCGGCAGCCACGCTGCTCGAGGGAAAGGGATCTCTCCAGCTGACGGGCTCATAAATGTTCATTACAGAGTCTTTCCACCAGTTTACAGGAAAAGCAGTTGTTTTGCAGGAATGATGGCAATTTATTTCTCACTGATATTATAGGAGGCTATTGCAGATAACTGAACTGTAGGAAGGTCTGTGGATAAAATGGCAGAGACAGCTGGCCAAATTCACTGAATCAACACCTCTTTACTAGGACAGCAACCAAAGCCAATCCAGGGATGTTCAGTTTGAGATTCTTTGCTGCAGTTCTCTGGGAGGCATGTTATGCATTGCTTCTCACTTTTCTCGTATTATCTCATCATTTCTTCTTAGAATTGGAAGAAGAAGAGGAAACATTTATTTTTCTGCTGCACCCACGATTTTGTGATGGATGACAAAGACATAACACAGCTTTAGGAGCACTATGCAATGTTGTCAAGCAGCTACAAAAATGCTGCTACCACGGTTGAATTACGAAAAATATCTTGTAACTTCAACTATGATCAAAAATAACTTGCCTTTTAGTGTGGGTCTTGTCTCCTTTTCTCCTGAGACTAATGATAAGGACCATATCTATTTCTATAGACAACATCACATGAATTAACCAGGTATCTTCCATAATTGTTTAAAGTTTTGGAAACTGAGGTCTGGTCTTTGGTTTTAACATTGTAGGGGTTGTAGTAGTGATTATAGTAAGAAAATCTTTTTGTTATGCTGGAAGAACAACCTCTTAGACCAAGAACTGAAATAGTAGGATGAAATTCTACTTTACTTTTAATAGAATGCTGTCTTCGGTTGAGCTGGCAAAATGCCAACTGCTCAACACAGAGAGAAAGGGTTCCTCCCCCAACCATGGGAAAAGAAGGGAGAGAAAAAAGAAAAAAGAAACCCAAAACCTGAAGTAGCAAGCTTCTTACATTATACAAAGGAAAGACAATTAAAAACAGAATATGATATAATACATATATATACAAATGTGAGAAAAAGAAAACTAGACTAACAACAATAACTACTGAGTCACCCAAATAAATAATACAGATTCCAACCACCCAAACCCCAAAAAACCTCCCAAAAACTCTTTCAGAGAAGCCTCCCATCAAGAGAGGAGAAAATTAACAAGAAAATGTTCGCCTCCCTAGATAACACAGTGGGGGACGGCAAGGCCTAATCTCAGCAGAGCAGGGCAGTGTGTCTTTACAGGTCTGAGGAAAGACAGAAGCTCCTCCTCTCTCTCTTATACCTCTTGACACTTCTTGATGAAGCCAGATGATATGAAATACCTCTTTGGTTCCTTAAGTCAGGTGATGCCTGTCCCTTGTGATCTATATCACATCAATTGGGCCTGCTAAAACTGAGGCCTAAACCGAAACTAAAGTCAAAACTACAAAAAATGCTTAAAAAACCCTTACTTTAAACATTTTCGTAAGATTAAAAATAGTGTGGTTGGCTTAGTAAACCAGTTAGATAAAGACTGAAGGTTTGCATGAATGGTTTACCATCCATATTTTAGGAAAATAAGAAAAAAATGTATACAACTTGTTTTCAAAAATGAATACTGTCAATGAAAGCATCACAGTTTTAAGATGCTTTTTATTAGCACCATGAGTGCTAATAAAATTATCAGTTCTCAGGGAACTAAAAAAAATCTTTATCTCAGTAAAGCTGCACTGGTTTATGATAGGGCAGATGATTAACAAAAGATAACAGTATTGAGAAGACTACCTCAGTAGTTTTACAAAAGAGAATAAAGAATCTCACTATGAAGGTCAGCTAGTTTGCTATCAGAGAGGAGATCCTTTTGGCATCTTTCTTTACCAGTGCAGTATAAAGAGGTGCCTCTAATACTTAATCTAAAATTGTGACTTTACATATAGATGGGTGACTAATACAAAGACAACAATAATGCTTTACTTCTGCTTACATTAGTTGTGGGGATGTTTTTCAGTTTTGATATAGTTGTTTAAGTGACTTGGTCGAAAATGAGTGAGACTATTCCTGCAATCTTTTTGGTTGATTGAGCTGAACCCCATTTTAGAGCAACAAAACTCCTACCTGTCAATCAAATGTAAATAAAACTTTTTATTGCCTGCATATGAAGCTCTGAAGAGCTCAATAAAGAGCTTTATTGCAACCTTATGTTAACTTGAAAGACAGAGTACGCTACTTTGAAAAGAAAGTCTAAACTTCTTATGCTTTAGTAGAACTAACATTCTTATTCCTTCAGGAGCTGGGAAAAGGTCAAGTAAACCTGCAAAATATTTTCCTTTTCATGAGGAGGGTTGCTCAGAATTTTTGCCAGTGTCCCATCTAAACTTTCTTCAAAAACACCATATCAGATACAGACATCATAGGAAGGTACTACTAAATTTCAAACAAAACAGAAAAGAAAAAGGTATGAAATTAAGAAAATTAGCATTAAAAACCTTTCCAAGTATTTACAGACAGAACCCTCTAAAAGGGATGCGGCCACTCAGGCCTCTGGCTGCATAGACTGTTTGAGCCTGGACCTACTACCAGAGGACAGTGTGAGAAGCACCTGCATACGATGTGAGCAGGTGAACGATTTGCTCTGTCTGGTGGCAGAGCTAAAGGAAGAGGTGGATAGGCTCAGAAACATAAGGGAGAATGAAAGGGAAATTGACTGGTGGAGTCACACCCTTTCCACTCCTAAGGAAGCCCAGCAGGAGGTGGTGAAGCCCAGCCCCTCCTGCCATCAGGCAGACAGAACAGACCATAGGGATGGGGACGAATGGAAACAGATGCCTGGTCGCAGAGGCAAAAACACCCCCTCTCGACCCCTTTTACTTGCCAGGGTGCCCTTAAAAAACAGGTATATGGCCCTGGACTCAGACAGTCTGTTGAAGGACAGTCAGGAGGAGGATCTGTCTACAAGGTCTTCTGGTTACCCTCAGTCTACCGGATGGGTTACAACTACAGGTAAGAGGAAAAAGAGGAGGGTTGTTGTAATCGGTGACTCCCTTCTGAGGGGAACTGAGGGCCCTCTATGTTGGCCAGACCCATCCCAGAGGGAAGTTTGCTGCCTTCCTGGGGCCAGGGTGAGGGATATTACCAAAAGACTTCCTAAGCTTATCCAACCCTCAGACTATTACCCGCTGTTGGTTGTCCAGGTTGGAAGTGATGACATTAATAAAAGGAGTACCAGAGTAATTAAAAAAGATTTCAAGGCACTGACCCGATCACTTCATGGGACAGGAGCACAGGTAGTAATTGCCTCAGTTCCTGTGCTAGCCGGGATGAATGAGGAGAGGTTTAAGAAAGCCCAGCTTACCAATAGGTGGCTTAGGGGATGGTGCTATCGTCAAAATTTTGGGGTTTTTGATCATGGGCCAAACTCTGTGGTGCCCAGTCTCGTCAAAGCAGATGGGCTTCATTTATCTAGGAAGGGCAAAAGAACTGTAGCCCATAAGTTGGCAGGGTTGGTTAGGAGGGCTTTAAACTAGGTTTGAAGGGGGAAGGGACGGCAGCTGGGCTCTCCAGAGATAGGCCTAAGGGCACAGAGCCCGAGTTGAGAATGAAATCACTGGCCCAGCTGAAGTGCATGTACACCAATGCACGCAGTATGGGAAACAAACAAGAGGAGCTGGAAGCCATAGTGCAGCAGGAAAACTATGACATAGTTGCTGTCACAGAAACATGGTGGGATGACTCACATGACTGGAGTGCTGCTATAGGGGGCTACAAGCTCTTCAGAAAGGACAGGCAGGGAAGGAGAGGTGGAGGGGTGGCTTTATATGTTAGAGAGTCTCTTGACTCTGTTGAAGTTGAGGTCAGCAGTGACAAGGTTGAGTGCCTGTGGGCCAGAATCAGGGGCAAGGCCAACAAGGCTGACACCCTTGCAGGAGTCTGTTACAGACCGCCCAACCAGGATGATGAAGGAGATGAATTATTCTACAAGCAGCTGGCAGATGTCTCAAAATCTCCAGCCCTTGTTCTTGTGGGTGACTTTAACCTGCCAGATATCTGCTGGGAGCTTCACACTGCAGAGAAGAGGCAGTCAAGGAAGTTCCTAGAGTGTATAGAGGACAATTTCCTTCATCAACTGGTAAATGAGCCTACCAGGGCTAAGGCCCCACTAGACCTACTGTTTACAAACAGAGAGGGGCTGGTAGATGATGTAGTGGTTGGAGGCCGCCTGGGGCATAGTGACCATGAAATAATAGAATTTTCAGTCCTCAGGAATGTAAGGAGAGCCACCATTAAAACCTCTACTTTGGACTTCTGGAGAGCAGATTTTGGCCTATTCAAAAAACTGATTCAGAGCATACCCTGGGAAACAGCCCTTAAAGGCAAGGGGGTCCAGGAGGGATGGACATGTTTCAAGAAGGAAATATTGAGGGCACAGCAACAGGCTATACCAGTGTGCCGAAGGGCCAGCCGGAGGGGAGGACGGCCAGCTTGGTTAAATAGGGAGATTCTGCAAGAAATCAGGGATAAAAAGAAAGTTTACAGACTATGGAAAAAGGGCTGGCTACTTACGAAGAATTTACAGATAGAGCTAGATCATGCAGGAAAAAAATTAGGGAAAGAAAAGTGGAATTTGAAGTAAATTTGGCTATTTCAGTTAGGGATAACAAAAAGTTCTTTTATAAATACATTAATAACAAAAGGAGGGGCAAGGAAAACCTCCATTCTCTGTTGGACTTGGAGGGAAATATAGTTAAGGAAGATGAGAAGGTTGAGGTACTTAACACTTACTTTGCCTCAGTTTTCACCAGTAAGACAGGTGGCCCTCAAGACAACTGGCCGCTGGAGCTGGTAGACAGGGAGAAGGAGCTGAATAGCCCTCCAGTATTACAGGAGGATATAGTTACTGACTTCCTGAGCCAGCTGGATCCTCACAAGTCTACGGGACCAGACGGGATCCATCCCAGGGTGATGAGGGAGCTGGCAGAAGAGCTTGCCAAACTGCTCTCCATCATCTTTCAATAGTCCTGACTCTCTTGGGAGGTCCCAGATGATTGGAGGTTGGCCAATGTCACCCCAATCCACAAAAAGGGCTGCAAGCAGGACCCTGGCAACTACAGGCCTGTCAGCCTGACTTTGGTGCCTGGCAGGGTTATGGAGCAGTTCATCCTGAGTGCAATCACACAGCAATTACAGGATGGGCAAGGGATTAGACCCAACCAGCATGGGTTTAGAAGAGGCAGGTCCTGTCTGACCAATCTGATCTCTTTTTACGATCAGGTGACCCACCTGGTGGATGAGGGGAAGGCTGTGGATGTGGTCTATCTGGACTTCAGCAAGGCCTTTGACACTGTCTCCCATAATATACTCCTGGAAAAGCTGGTAGCCCATGGCTTGGACAAGTGTACCCTCTCCTGGATTAAGAGCTGGCTGGAGGGTCGGGCCCAGAGAGTGCTGGTGAACGGAGCTGCATCCAGCTGGCGGCCGGTCACCAGTGGTGTTCCCCAGGGGTCTGTATTGGGTCCAGTCCTGTTTAACATCTTTGTTGATGATTTAGATGAGGGGATTGAGTCCATCATCAGCAAATTTCCTGATGACACCAAGCTGGGAGGGAGTGTCGATCTGCTGGAAGGCAGGAGGGCTCTGCAGAAGGATCTGGATAGACTTGAGAGATGGGCTGATTCCAATGGGATGAAGTTCAATAAGGTCAAGTGCCGGGTCCTGCACTTTGGCCACAACAACCCCCTGCAGTGCTACAGGCTGGGCAGAGTGGCTGGAGAGCAGCCAGGCAGAAAGGGACCTTGGAGTGCTAATTGACAGGAAGCTCAACATGAGTCAACAGTGTGCCCAGGTGGCCAAGAAGGCCAATGGGATCCTGGCCTGTATCAAAAATAGCGTGGCCAGCAGGACCAGGGAAGTGATCCTTCCCCTGTACTCTGCATTGGTGAGGCCACGCCTTGAGTACTGTGTTCAGTTCTGGGCCCCTCAGTTCAGAAAGGATATTAAGGTGCTGGAGCAAGTCCAGAGAAGAGCAACAAGGCTGGTGAAGGGACTGGAGCACAAGCCCTATGGGAAGAGGCTGAGGGAGCTGGGGTTGTTTAGCCTGGAGAAGAGGAGGCTCAGAGGTGACCTCAGCACTGTCTATAACTACCTGAAGGGAAGTTCTGGCCAGGTGGGGGCTGGTCTCTTCTCCCAGACACTCAGCAATAGGACAAGGGGACACGGGTTTAAGCTCTGCCAGGGGAAATTGAAGTTGGATATCAGAAAAAAATTCTTTCCAGAGAGAGTAATCAGGCATTGGAATGGGCTGCCCAGAGAGGTGGTGGATTCACCATCCCTAGAGATTTTTAAATGCAGATTGGACGTGGCGCTGAGTGCCATGATCTAGTAAATGGACTGGAGTTGGACCAAGGGTTAGACTTGATCTAACCAAGGGTTAGATCTTGGAGGTCTTTTCCAACCCAATCGATTCTATGATTCTATGATTCTATGATTCTATTCTATGATTAAGACTTTGAAAGATCAACTAATTATCAAGAGCAACCAAGTCAAGAGTAACAAACTTCTCTTATTTATTGATCATTTACCGTCATCCTTTCAAGTTTCCAGTTAAAGAAATTATCTGTTGCAAATCAGTACCATTTTCTGCTGCACATACTTTTTCAATCATTTGAATGATGTCATAGTCCAAGATATGAAGTTTGACTGGTACTTCTGTGATGAAGAATTTTGACAATGCTGACAACTTTATGACATCATTGAAAATGATTAACCTGAGCAGTACGCAATTTTAAGATGCCTCTATTTCCACACAGACACTCCAGGAACTAATACACTCTTTATGAAATTTCAGATTTGTATGTAGAAATGTAAGCATTAATTACATCATTGTGTTAAAGCAAAAATAAACTTTCTATCACACCTGAGAGAACAAATCAAGGTTTTGATTTTCTTCGGCTTGCTTCTTTGTTTGTTTTTTTGTTTTGTTTTGGTTTTTTTGTGTGTTTTTTGTTTGTTTGTGTATTTGTTTTTTTTTCTTTGCCCCTTACATGCTTTTGTTTCTTGGTATGATCCTCATAATTCTGCCTTCTTTCCTTTTACTACATTCTTTTTATCCTTTTGTCTTCTGACATGCATCAGGAGTTTTCCAAACTGGGCTAAAAGTTTGGATGCATGCAAAGAACTATCTTAAATCTAGTATTGTCTTGGATTAGTAAGAGAATTTAAAACACAAACATTGCTTTTCTACTGGTGAGACTGAGAATATTAGAAACCATTAAAATTGTCAAAGGAATGTTAAGTAGTAACAAACTATGCAAAAATTAAAGTTGTGCTTTGTGTGTAAAGGTTGTCAATTCTTTTAAGAGTTTCACAAGTGTTTGCTAAAAGTTCCGTCTCCTATACCCTCTTGATAGTTTCAGAATCTGAGCATCTGTTGTGGTGGCAGTGTGTGTGTGTATCTCCTAAGGTCTGAGGTAATTGCTGAATGCAACCTTAAGGACCACGTGTAGAATTTGTGATACCTTGTAACCAGTAGGATCTTTCCATGTATGCTTAGTGGACTACTTACCAATAGTGTGCTAGCATGTTATAGACAAGAGTAGATAAAATTGAAGCTGTAACTAAAACTAAAGTCCTTTGTCTTCGGTGTAAGCCTTCTGATCTAACTGCAGCCTGATTTTGTCTCTGCCTCCTCGGACCACTGCAAATCTACCTTACCCTGACAAGCATCCATTAATAAAAATGCAAACATTAAAAGATTTGTTCGCACAGAGGAAAAAGCAAACAACACTTGAACATGTCACATGAAGGCATCATAGAATTTCAAACAAATACAGAAAGGGAAACTGAAAAATCATGTCATATGTATATTCATATTTATGCCTCATATAAACAGCCCATAGCATTTAGAATACCTCGAGTTTTAATAAGCTGGGTGGGATGACAGAACATTGTCCATTGTCAGTTACTTCAGTATCCTTCACTTTTATTCTGCCCCTTCCTTTCCACATTGTTCACATTCAGAGTGGTAATTTTATTTTACCTGCTTGGCACCAACTTGACTTCCTCCAGCACCACCTCTAATGATTCAACATTGTTGAGAAAGTTTTCCTTCAGCCATGTGACAGGTGATTAGCATTTTAGCCGTCAGCATCAATATCGGGATGTCTTCACTTGAAGATGAACAGGTCTTCCACACTCACCTTGAACTTCCCCCACTAACAGATGCTCCCTGCTGTTGGTATCAGTGCTATGTACATGTTTATGGCACCCAAAGTCACACAGGTGAAGGGGTTACATAGTGGAGGTTTGGTGGCAGGTCTGTAACACATCAACAGTCCTACTGCTTTTAGCAGGTGGATGTGCTCCAGCCCTGTTTATTTGGATACCACTTCAGAATTCATGACGAGTCCAGCCCAGCCATGTGTTACATCTGACAACAGAGAGGAATTCCACAGAGGTTGGCAGGAGAGGGGATGAGACCAAAACTTATTCCAGATCCTTTGCAATACATCATAAATAGCCGTACTGCTCTAAGCTCAGGTAAAATTTAGAGAACTAGTTATCTAATGTTTTATTTTTATCCCCAGTTTCTAGCAGGCTGTGACTTTTAATTAGCTGTGTTAGAGTGTGCAGCGTTGGAGGGAAGGGAGAGGGTTCTCTGGTTTCCGCTTTGTCTGAGGGGGGCAGAGATGGGAGACAGAGACAAAGTAGTCCAGACAGGTCCAGGCAAGAGAGTAAAGTGTTAATTCAAACAATCCACAAGGTATTACCAGATCTCTGGGGGCAGTCCCCAGGTCTGGGCTGGATTGGGTGAAAACTGAGGAAGGGGCAGGGTCAAAGGTCTATTAACCAATGAATTTAGGAAAGGGGCAGGGCTGGTTGGAGCCCTGGCCTGTCCCCCCAGCTATGAGGCACAGGAGTCTCCCACAGGGTCTCCCACCCTGGAACAGCAGGGTAGAGAGGGGAGGGGGCACCTGGAGGCCCTCGGATCCCGGGGGTTTCGCATGGGGGGAGGCTGCTGTGATGTCCTGGTTCCAGGGACCCCCCCAAGGGAGGGGAGGCTATTACCCAGCCTGGGAAGAAACAATAACATGCTCAACCTCAGGTTGATGGCTCGTTAAGGGGACAAAAAACCTCCGGGAGACAAAAAGGAGACAGGCAGGGTGTGGTGAAACAGCCCCGCAGGGGAGCTGTAACAAACAGAGAGGTGAACCAAACTTTGGAACTAAAATACCCATAGCAAGCAGGAACATAATTTTAAAACTTAAATAACAAGTCTCTCGGTTGAATCTTTTCAGATTCGAGGCGCTTTTCCAGCGCAGCTCTCCTTGAGATTTATTCCAGCATCTTCCTGATTAGAACACATTAGAGCAATGTGTTACTGACAAACTTTGAGAACTTCGAGTTTTTTAAAGGGGAGCCTTCTTATTATGTGGGGTTTTCAGTGCTGGCTTGTCTCTACTAATTAGAAGTCCTTATGAATTAATTATAAGCCTGCTTTGCAAACCAGTAGGCAAAAACCCCTGTGCTATATGCTGGATATGATTAAGATATAAGAGCGGAGAATTTGAGAGGAAACAAAATTTTTATTGACTGGTTCATATTTTAGCCTTTTTCTTGTGAAAATCATTTTCCATTATAAGAAGACCTCCTGCTCTTTCTTGAATAAAGATGTAAGCTTCATTTGCAAGTGGAGTTATGACTGTTTTAGATCAACCTTGCATAGTAATATATAAATGCATACATCCTTTACTTGTGGCACAGAGAAGCTGCAAGAAGAATTATGAACAGTCAGTATATAGCCTCAAGAAGGTATCTCTCCCTGGAAACCATTCCTGTTTTACTTTACTGTGACAGAAGGAGTTATATAGGATTTGACACCTTTCCATCTCCACCTCAGTATGTCTTTACCAATCTGTCATAGACTTGGAATTGTGACACCAATCTTTTTGTGGCAATTTATCAATTCATCTTTATTTACCTACTTGAAGAGTGGACCACCTAATACATGATTGAATTTCTTCCTTCCATCTCCTTTATATTAACAGATGTTTAGAAGTCCTGTCTCAGTTCTAAATGAAGCCACAGAAAACACATGACAATAAGAAAAGCATTAGAAGAGTCAAGGGAAAAAAATAGTATCAGATGACCTATTCTGTGTGTAACCTTGCTGCTTGAGATTTTCTGTCACAAAATCAGGAGTGCGAGACCAAAAGTGCAATTGAGAAGTAGCTTGTTATGGCAACATGAATGGTCAATCTTCTGCCATCTATTTCTGTTTGTTTGTGTTGGGTTTTATTGCTGTTCAAGAATTTTTAGAAGAAGGTGTCCTAGTTCAGCAGGTGGGACCAGTTATCACTGTGTGGGGGTGATCAAAGCTGTGTATTCTACCCCCTCTATTCATTTCCCAAGAACAATGGACCATTTGCAGCAGCTGCCCAGGGAGTCATTAGCACCATCACACCCAGCCTGAGGCGGTGTGGCTGCTAAGGGGCCATCAATGGTTCAACAATACCCCATGACTCCCAGAGTTAATCACCCATTGTGTGAGTCCCCACCCTGGGGGAGGGACTGGGTGCTCCCTGAGGGTACATAAGTGGTGGGTAAGAGGACCTTGGGAACCACTTGTTAGATCCAGACGAGCAGTAGGACCTCGACAGGAGGTGACCACCACTCTCTACGAGACTACGACCATCACTCTCAACCAGACTACAGCCATCACCTGCACCAACAGGTTTCTCACTTCTTTTTGCTTTGGACTTGGGGGAACCACGCAGGTCTCAGCAGAAGGACTAACAAACCCTTTTGGGTTTGTGCCCCAGGACACTGGGCTATACTGCTGGGTTTTGTGAGTTGAAAGCAATTTCTATTTGTGTCAGTGTATTTATTGTAATATTATTATTAAATTTTAGCTCTGACTTATAGTCTCTCTTGTGGTGGGTCCATTTCTCCTGATGGTTTACCTTTAAACCAGCACAGAAAGTAAAAATGAAAAGTGAAAACCAGTGTGTTTCTGCTTCATTATAGCACCTGCCTTTCATTTATGAAACTTGTTATATTGTTAAAGCCTCACCTCCAACACTGAACTGGCCTGAAAAAATGTTAGGACTCTTCTGCTCACCTTTTCTTTCATTTTAATGTTTTTGGTGGCTTCCTCATCTGATTCTTGTTTTGTCACCTAATCTAGAGACCTCCTATATCAAAGGGCACCAGCTCACTGATGCTGCCTGAATCTGTTTGGCCTGAGCCTGAATACACAATGACCCAGCCCAGTGAAGTGAGCCAAGGTACAAGAGATCTGCAGTATTGTTGACTTGCTTGTTGAAAGGCATCTGTCTCTGACTTCTCAGCTTCCCTGTAGTCTGAGAATGTCAACAAAAACACATATTCATGATCTCTACTTCTTCTCATTTGGGACTTTGTGTATTTTGTCACATTTAGAACTAAATGACAGAAATAACCTTTTCTTCCCACTAAGAAGGATGGCTCGACACAGAAAATTGACCTGGAGTCTTCTGTCTGAAGAAAGTACTTTCTGATTAAAAGGGACAGTTGAAAAATACTTTGTAACTTTAAATTTTTTTTTAATTTTCTATTCTCTATATTTCCAATTTTTGGCGTGAATTTTGAAAAATTTGATATACAACTGATAAGTTTTCTAAACATTAAACTTGAGAAGTTTAATGTTAAGTTAAACTTGAGAAGTGTAATGTTAAGTTCACACACCTCTAACTATCACACACCTCTGATCCTATCACTCATTGAAATGAAACAAAACCAAACCTCAAATACTCTTAATTTTTGCTCACAGAGAAGATGTCAGGCCCAATATAATGCATGCTTCTGCCCCAGCCATTCATCCTCCACAGATACATTGAAATCTAAGAAAGAGTGGAGAAAGCAAGGCTTTAAGGGATGCTGACCTTTTTTAAAAGTCACCTTTTGCAGAACTCCAAGCACAGGTACCCAATCTCATGAACTCATGTGACCTGTTTCTGGCAATATTTCTTATGAAGCTTGGTGCCAGCATGCTCATTCAGGGCATTACTGAAAGACAGAAGAGGTTTTTGTTTTAATTAATAGTTTTAGCAAGAGTTGGATATTGATGGAAATGTCCATCTATCAGTGTAGGTGCTCTTCATGTGGCCTTGGCCATTGGTCCCTGAGAATCTGTAGCAATAGTATTACCTTTATCTGTATTTTCCACACTGTCCCTAGTCTCTGTTCACAATCTGCTATCTCCGCCAAACATACATTCATTGAACAAGCAATGACTTTGGCAGTGTGTGCATTTTTGTATTATGATCTTAAGATCTTTGGGATTCTTCAGAGAGTCATTTTGTCTGTTTTCAGGCTGTCTTTTCAGATGCTGTCTGAAGTCTCAAAAGTATTTCACAATGTATTTTGGAGATTTTTTCTTTTTAGGAAGAAAACTTTTGCTTCCTGGAAGAAAGATATGGCCACAGAATGAAAGTAATTGTTTAGGGGTTTTTTTTCGGCCCCAATAAATATCACACTGTTGCCAGCAATACTCATATGTTGTACACCTTGCATTTTGACTGAAAGTGGTGTTGCATTTTCCTGAACCACAGTATGTTCAAAACAGCACACTGTAATGATGCCAGATATAACTGAGCTGCTGTTGTGTGCTGTTAGAAATTTTCATTAGTTTCTCTAAGAATTTTTTTATATCTTGTTGGGGGATTATTTTCTCTTACCTCTTAAAATGATTATCCTGTTCTGCTCTGTTTTTTTTTTAAATCTTTTTCACTGCTTCACATTCAGTATATTTTTTATTGTTCCTAAGTTGTATATCTGCTTCTAGTTTCTTTTCAAAGACCTAGTGATTTGTCTTTTGTTTTGTTTAAAGAGTTTCCTTTTCTCAAATTCTGCAGTAGTGTTATTTTTGTTTCTTTTCAGACACTGCAGTGGTGTTTTGCCCCAGTTCCTTCATGGCTGTTTTAAGTTTCCTTCATATTCTGTACTCCCTCATTATTTTCACTATGTTTCATTTTAGCAATGAACTTGAGCTGACTTAATCTGTCTCTTAGGGAAAGGATCTTTGAATTTTCTTCTAGCACGAAGACTGCTAATTGTTGCGGGAAAGAGCTCTTCAGGGGATCTTTCCTCGCGCCCCAGGTAGCTACCCCGACGGTTCCCTGGGTCCGGCACAAAGTCAAGGTGACTTCTCACAGAGATATATGCCTTGCTTCCAGTAACAACAACAGGAACATTCCACTTTATTAAGGAATGAACAGGTTATTATAACTTCCCGCGCTGATCACGCGTACAACAACAACCTGTGATTGGCCCAGGACGTCTGTCCACGCGCCCTCGTGGCTATGCTGATTGGATGGAGGGTAGCCTCCACACGGCCAGCCACGCGGCACTGGCGCCACTTGGACGCTGTTTTTCCCTGGCTTCGTGGTTGTTTACCCACATCGGGCTCTCCCAAGGTTACAGCGACCTTGGTCAGCCTGTCTGCACTGGGCGGTGGGTTGTGCATGAAGGAAATCATGGCCAGGATCTGAGCCTTTCCCCAACAGCTAATATTTTGAGAGGTGAATGGAAAGGAAATGGTGTCTTGTGCTTCTATAATTTTGAATAGCTTTTCTGTATTATTAATTTATTAATTATCCTTTTTACCATAGGTTTCTATATGAATTAGGTACTAATTATAGTCTAATATGGACTGTGTGAATTTAATATAGCTTACTTTTTAATTAAGAAACACAAATTTATTCTGTTAGTTGTTATTATGATGATACTTTGAATACATGCCTATCAGAAAAATGTATTACATGTTATCTATTAGGCTTACATAATAATTATTGACAAATATTATTTCTTTTTTTGGAGACTTTTAAAACATAATTCTGTTCTCACATATTAACTTCAGCAAAAACAGAACTGCAAAGGCCACAAGAAAAACGGAAGACTCTCAAGTATATTATAGCTACAGAATTTCACTTGGAGACATGACAGGGATGGGGAAACTTGATAATTTTGAAGTGTTTCATTTTTGCAATATTGAAAGCAGGAAGCATCAGTACTGGTTTTGCCTAATGTTCATGTACATATCTGCAAATGTATATTCATTCCCATTATGCTTCTGTTTGGGCATCAGACACTTTTATGCCTGAATTTTAAGTATAACATCTTTTCTGCAAATAGTTCTAATTATGAGGTTCAAAAAAAAAATTACCCTTATAGTTCTACTCATCATTTATAATTTCAGAGGACCCTAGGTGCAAACCTACATTCCAAATATTCTCATTTAAAAATGAACTGCTCTAATTATTTGATCATTCCATTCCAAATCTGCAGGGGACAGCAACAAAATAGAAAACTTGAAAAAATTAATGAGAAGCTTAATTATAATAACATTATTGAATTCGAATAAGAGAAAAAGTCTAACTTTGCTATATTTTAGCTTGGGCCCCTAATATAATTTTGTTACAGTACGATAATTATATTTTCTCAATTTTTAGAGTAACTAATAATGTAATGGCAGAGGCTGGTTAATTTTAATTTTCCTTTCCCTTTCTTTTTTCTTTCTTTAATTTGAAAGTAAAAAAAAAAAAAAAAGAAAGAAAACCTCTTTTCATTATAAATATATGTAAAAAATTATAATACCATTTAATTAATTTCAGCCATAGATTTCCCATCAATATTTAGCGTTTCACCAGAAAATCTTAGCAACCCTATCATAATTTTTCACAAAAATATACTTGTTGTTTTACAATTCAAGGTCTGAATACTTTCATTCATAGTGACTGGAGACAGGATTTTCCAGTTGCATTACTTTCTACTTTGAAGAATGATGTACAAATGATAACAGCCAAACTTCAGTTACCATGTCTACAGGACGGATGTTGCATTCATGGTTTATTAATATTTAGCAGATATCAGAATTTCCCTTTTTTTTCCCCATCTACAATCTAGATACTTTACAGAAGTTATTTAGAAAGAGCACAACATTCCTGAACACACAGCCCTGCTGATGACAAATGTTTAAATGTGGAGTGCATTAGTGTGGCACCAGACATTGTCAATAATGCATGCTCACTACCATTTAATTATTTTGCAAACATCTGTTGAAGTAAAATATGTTCCAGAGGGGAATAAGGAAGTCAAGTGCATTAGTGACTGTGTTAACCACATTTCATTCTGTAACATAACCCTAAAGGAAAGACCAGGATTCAAGGATATCTGTAGAATGTTAAAATTCATCTTCATTTTTGGTCTTGGTAGCTAAGGAAGTGAGATAAATCTTTTGTGTGGGGTTGGTTTTTCAGGAATTTTTAAAATAGGGCTAAAATTGTATCAGAACACGTATCAGAAATTCTTTATTTTTTTTTCATGGCACACCTGAATGTTTGCCATTTGTCTTCTGGAAAATTCTAAATAATTACTGATTCAGTGTGATGCCATTTTACAAGTGAAGATTACTTTACCCTTAGATTTGAGTGAGTAAGAGCTTGCAGACTTCCTCTTTGTAGTCCTTTTGCCTTTCTCTCCTGTAATGTTCGGTTTCATCTAGAAATAAGCCATTTATTTTCTTTTCCGCTTTGTTTTCCCCAGCTTACTCTGGCTGTTAGAAACAATTAACAAACCCCAAAAGATCCTCACATTGCTAGTTTCAGAGACTGATGTAAATAAGTTTATTTATGGCTATTTAAAATCATTCAACTATTAACATTTCATGATAGTATCTTTCATAGATTGCTTAAGAAAGAAATGCAGGGGATGCTTATTGAGATGCTGTCTAACGTATGTCACTCAAATAATTTTCTCATCATACTCTTTTTGGGAACAGCATCGACCATCGTTGTCAAGTCAACCTAGCGGGTCATTCAGGAGCTAATAGACTTCTAGTCATGGTGTGCCAATACAGACATGCCACAGGCGGTATAAGGCAACAGTTTTAAATTATGTGGTCATGAATTCAGAAACTGACAAGCATGTTCCTCTAACTGCTGCATAGAGAGGAAAGGGGACAAATAATGAATACCACAGCCCAGCATGTCACACTCAGTGGTTAAACTTCCCTGGAAGTCCTCAAACCTAGTCAGTGGAGGTAGCCTGAAGCCTCTGAAGAACAATGCAGAAGGTTCAAGCAAGGTACTCTGTGGGGAGCTGACAGCAGCACCCAACAGGGAACAGTCAGTGCTGATCTGAAGGGATCTGTGTGTGGCTGAGGGGTAAATAAGACTGGACTAAAACAGTTATAAAGGGCAGTCTTGCGAAGAGCAGGTCATACCTTGGATATGGATGAAAACTTTCAGTGCGGGAGAAAGTATAATGCTTAAGAGAGAGGGAAAACTCAGACTGAATTGAGGAAAGAAAAAGACAGGAGTAAACTGCACCAGAGAGTCTGCAGCCTGATATATTCCAGAGAGGGCAGAATGAGGCAGAGTCCGGTGTTCAGTTATGAACACTCTGGTATCCTCAGCTTCCTTGGCTCAGGGAGAAGGGACTGGGCTGATTCTTCCAGCAGTGTTGGAGCCCACTTAAGATGTGATTAATTTTCAGAAGGGTGAGCATGTCTCTCTGTTGACTGTAGGGGAAACACAGTTGATGAGATTCCTAACTGAGGCCCTGTTGTGAAACTCACAGTCTGGTGACATGAATTCAGAATGGGAGTATATGGGGTTAATGGTCCTATATCTTTATCTCAGCAGGCAGCCAGTACTAGTGTTAATAGCAGGAACTCTCTGAGAGCAGTTAGAGGAATTCTGAAGCATTCTGCTGCTTTGTGGTCCCTTTCATCAGCATCTTTAGTATGACAAATAGCTTGAGGCTGCCTACCAGCTAGTTACTTTTAAAGGTGTGTGAAAGTGGATGGAAACCTTTGTTTAATACCACCATTTTGAACTGTCTTTTCAATGAGGTAAGAAACACACCAACCTAATTTAAGTTGAAGCATAGCTTCATTTTCACCAAAACATTTTTTCATGTCTTGCTTTTTCACTTGAAAGGCTTATTTGTCCATATAAACTAGATCTCCTACTGGGAAAAGAGCATTGAATAAACACCTGAATTTTTCTGCGTACATAAGTCTGAACTTCACAGCTTATAATCACCCTTCACTCTAAGTTACAAATAAAAGATATCATATAGCTAATTTACCATATTTTTGAAAACACAAGAAGACACTTGTGGCTAGAACTTTTACGTTCTCCCTAGTTACCTCTGCAGATAGGTGAGGAGAGGGCAAATTTTTCACCAAAACCTTCTGATCATGATAAAGAAGTCAATACTGGAGAGAATGTTTATACCAAGGAAAAAAAATCCATAGGAAGGTAGTGGCACGGACTCCAGTATGACATGACCACAAGTTCAGACAGTGAGCCAAGTACCAGTTTGTCTTTTGGAATATGCAATCACAATTCAGGTAAAGAAATTACTGTTTTCTTTAAATGACTGTGGAGACTCTAAAACAGTGTCGGCAATTCTGCAGTTCTCAAGTTCCTGGACTTGGGACTTCTATATTGTCTTTTTTTTTCAAATTTCAGCACATTGTTTTCAGAAATTAAATCCATTATATTTCATCTTGTACATACTATACACATTGTAGTCATATATATGTATGATGCAGCTGTTTATTTCCAGCTATTGGTTGGCTCTTCTTTATGTTATTTCAACTTCTTAGGTTTCTTGGTGTTTTTGAAATATGACAGTTTAGAAATAGTTACAATAGAGAACTGGCTGCATATAGTGTTTTTTCCTACTACATTTGGAAAACATACTGTTTGTCATTTATTTGGAGAACTTAGAGTTCTTTGAAATGGAACAGTCACAGAATATACAAAAGTTTATGGCAGCAAGTTATTTCCATATACAGTCAGTAAAAGAAAAAAAAAGTCTGCATATTTAACATAATTTAACAACTCTGCAGCCTGAGCAATTATCCTAATAGCAGGGAACCAGGGCCCACTGGTAAGTTTTATCCTCCCTTTGTCAGGCTTGTTTCTTTGATACTGGTATCTAGATGCCCACCACAGGGTGAAACTGGGCTTTATTAAAGGAGGGTCAGCATTCTGCTAATCTAATTTAAAAGCATTTAGGGAAGTAGAGGAGCATTAATTGATTTGTTGGGAGGGTTCTGACTCCAGCCAACCCAATCTTGCTGTTTACATTCTCTCTTTGTTTAGACTATATTGAAAAAAATGGACTTGAGCAGTACTACAATATATACTGTATTTTGTCTTTAATTTTTGAAATATATACTAAGCAGATGTTTACACATTTAAAGTGAAGTGATTTAAAACACCGTAACTTCCAGTAATCTAGAAAGACTCAGTTTTAACATAATGGTAATAACACTGGAAAAAATAGTCTTTAGCATTAAGAAATTAGACTGTTTCAGTAGTATGGAGCAGGCTGCTTGCGAGTTACATGCTATGTAAACGTAATATTACCAGGACAATATTGAAATGTAATATTACCAGGACAATATTGAAACAAATGAGAAAAATATTGAAATTGCCTGGATATTTTTGGATAATAAATAAAAGAATCACAAGCCTCAAATTGTTGAAAACTTCTACATTTGCAAGTGAAATTTTTTCAGTTCAGATTCTAAAGTATATTTGGAGGACATCTGCTTTTGTTTAATAATTTGGTTTTCCCAATGGCACCCATCTCCTCTTACCCTTTTCTTTTATACACAATGAAAAAAGTTACAAGACCAAATGGAAATTTAATATCAGCCTGACAAGAAAAATAAAAGAATAGAAGTAATTCTCTGTGCATAAAAAGCATGGACACTCTTTTTTTATGGATTCATGCCAAAGATTGATGAAGTTGGCATTTAAGAAGGTTCAGTCTCTGATTGAAAATGTGATTGAAGTTTTCCCATAGTGGGAGTTTTTACTGGATTTCCTTCAGTGTGGATTCTCTCCACGTGAGCATTTTCTTTAGTGGGTGCAATAATAAATGTTTAACAATGTCTGTTTTGACAAGGCTTGTAGGAGTTATTCTCTCCAACAAATCTACTCTTCTGTCATATTTGGATGACTGTGGCCAATGAAAGAAAACTTGCTGAAGGGAACACAAACATTCATATTCATGTGTGATAGTAAGATTTTGTTGGGAGAAAAGTAAAATACATAAATATTTCTAAAATTTAAATTAAAAAAATAAACACACTTGAAAAATATGGGAAGAAAAGTTTATACATATAATTTTTGATTGTATTTTCAGGTCCTTTGAGCCAAGATCATAATAAATTACTTTCAAAGACTGCTAGTCAAGAATTTTGCAAATGTTTAAGTCACTTTCAAAGTGCAAGCAGTAAAAAAAGAAACAAGGTGATTTCACACCTTGATATGTGTGATCAGTTCTATATACCAGAGGAGTTGATTAAGCTTTTGATTAAACTGATACCAGTTGTCTGAAGTTATTCAAATGCATGAATTCACATTTCTTGCACAATGTATTTTGTAGATTGGCAATTTGAGCCTCCACAGAATATGTCTTAGATTTAGCCTTGCATTATATATCGTTGGAGAAGTTATTCATACTTGTGACAGAGATCTAAATGGAGGGAAATGATCCTGAAAGAACTAGAACATTCCAGGGAAAAATCCAAGTGTATTAAGATCAGGGACACTTGTTTGTGTCAAAGTTAAGGGAACAGTTTTGCTTCTATGCACAATATAAACCCCCTTCATTTATATGTTGCAGGGTGTCAGATCTCTGAGATACCTAAACTTCCATATGTGTGTAGCTACAGTGGAGGAGCTCCCACACACAAGGACTGAGGAAGAAAAGGTTTACCTGTGTCACTTTTGGGGCATGACATACTGACAAGAATTTTCCTCATGCTTGAGACTGACTTTGCACAGTTTTCTATTCCACATATCCCTAGCCAAAGCAATGCAGCTACAGAAAATGGGGCACTTGTGAGATATAGTTACAGTAATTCACTCTCTGTCCTGGCTATAGCAAGACCATTCATCCTTTATAAAGTTTTCCATTAGTCAGAGAGCTTGAGAACCCAGATCACAGGCATGAGCTGTAGGTACCACCCTTCTCAGGGAGTTCTGAGGAGCTGTTGCTGCTCTTCAAATGACTTGGGGAAGAATGGAGAGAGAGTTAACAAATGTTTGCCCAGGAACCACAAACAGTATAGGGAAAAGGTCAGATCCCACAGTTTTTCTGGCCCAGAAGAATCTAGGCTGCTGCTTTTTACCCTATACACTGTACGCTGTGCTCCGTACACTGGCACAGTAGTCCATCATTTTTGAGGGCAAACTGAGAGTATCTGTTGAAAAGACTGTCAGTCTCTGGGGCTGGCACATCCCTTTGCTGTATAGTTACTGTGCTTGTTTAAAGATAAACTGGCAGGAGAAATGAACCCAACTCAAAAGAGATTATAAGTCAGAGTTACAATTTAATGAGAATATTACAATAAATGCAATGATGCAAAGAGAAATGCATTTAAACCCACAAAACCCCAAAGGTATAACCCAGCACCCTGGGGCACAAACAGAATGGTGTTCAATAGCCCCTGTGCTGAACCCCATGTGGTCCTCCTGAGTCAAATGTAAAAGGAAAGGAAAACCTGTTGGTGAGGATGACTGTCTCAGTCTGGTCGACAGTGGCGGTCACAGTCCTGTTGAGGTTCTGGTCCTCCTCTGGATCTTACAAGTGGTACCAGAAGTTCCCAAATCCCAAGATAATATACCCTCAGGTTCAGGTGGGAATGCCCAGTATCTCACCCAGGGCCAGGAGTTTCACAATGGGTGATTTACTCTGTGAGTCATAGGATATTCCTGGAATCCTTGATGGCCCATTAGCAGACATGACCCCTCAGGCTGGGTGTGACGGTGCTAATGCCTCCTTAGAGGGGAGTTATCACAGCTGAGTCATTGGTGTGAAGACAGGAGCACTTCCTATCTCACAGAGCTTGCTAACACCCAGCTTGTAGCCTCAGGTGTCAGGTGTACCCTGGGCAGCTGTTGCAAATGGTTCATTATTAAGAGTTCATGAGAAATGATAGAGGGTGTAGAATACACAGTTTTGGTTACACCTACACAGCGATATACTGGTCCTGGCTGCCATAACTAGGACAGCTACTCTAGGTATTAGCTCCTTGGAATCATCTCCCATCTCATGACAAAGAGAATGCCTGACTAGAAATCTGTACCTTCATGAGTGTCTTGGTTTCAGCTGGCAAAATGCCAACTGCCCAAGTACCAAGAAAAAGTGTTCCTCCCCCCCCAACCAGCCAAGAGAAAAAGAAGAAGGAGAGGGGGAAAAAACCCCTCCAAACTATGTTTATGCTGAAACTAACTATATGTATTTATACAGAAAAGACAAAATTAAGAGAAAGCTACAATATAACACACACAAGTTATATATAACAAGAAATAACCTCCCACTCCCCAGTTAATACAAAGTCTATTACTCTGGATCTATAAGTACTCTAAAAGACACCTAGCAAGAAACAGAAAGAGTAACAACAAAATGTTTCTACTTCCCTGAATTTAAACAAAATGCAAGCAGCGGCAGCAGGAGCAGGGGCCTAGCACAGTAAAAGAGCTGTAGCATGTCCTTCTCTGTACTTCAGGCATGGTGGAACTGACTAAGCCACTCCCACTCACTGGATTTTACTCCTTTTGAGATGATGTCATAATATGGTATGAATACAATATTATTGCCTAGAAGAAGTCAGCTGTTAGCTAGCTCAGGCCAGCTCAAGTCAGCTGATAATCCTAGGCTTGGTCTAAACTTTAAAGCCTAAATTTAGGCCTACTTGGCTAAACCCATAGCAATGAAAAATATTTTTCTGTCCTTTTTATTGTGGAGTAAGAAGAAGTTGCTTTTCTTCTTTCCCAGCCCTTTCTTACAGAATCACTTCATCTGGAATTCTGATTGCTTCAATTGGTCTCAATAGTAACTATAATTAAATATTGAAAGACATTTTGGGAATAAATGTGATGATCTGCTCTGGTAGATGTCTCTTCAGAAAGTGAAGTTATTCACCTCCAATTCATACCCTACAGAGATGAAATTTAATTTAATTAACAGTTTCTTAATTCTTCTTCACATCAAAGTGTTCTGGTAATATCTGATTTGTTTCTTTCATGTGATTTCTGAGTGACTTGCAAAAAATTTAAAATACAACTTGATAAATACTAAACCACAACATTTGTAAACACCTGTTTAAAGTATTTCATCTTTTCAACTTTAACCAGGTCAGTTTTTATTTAAATTCTGAATCTTTTTATGTCTGCCTTACTATACAGCAACGTTTGCTTTTCATGTTTATATAATGAGAACGTCACTGCCAAATAAACTAGTTTAAAAAATCATACTTTTTGATTTTGCAACCTTGAAATAGTTTTTGTTTCTGTTTTCTTAAACTGTTTGCATATTTAAAAGAAGGCAAAACTGACAGTTTCCTGCAGTAAGAGACAGAGGACAGAGTTTTTCATGCTGAAGCTATTTCAAAGTATCTGAAGGTTCAGGCTCAGATACTTACATTGGAATGAGGGTACCCTAGTTAACTACTGCAGTTGAAGTTTTTACATCTTTTGTATAGGTCTATTATTACATTACTGTAAATGAAATCTGAGAAAGCTAGAAGAGAGCACTTAAAAAAGCAAAATACATCTCAAAAAAACCCCAACAACAAACAAACCCCCCAAAAAAACCAAAAAAAAAAAGGCAAAAAATAAAAAAAGCTGTGTATTTTTTCTCTGGAAGCCATGCTTCTTCAATAATTCAGGAGGAGCAAAAACCAGCAGATCTTACAGCATATTTGATGTGCCAGCAAACAGACTGGAGATTGTTTCATTTCAATTAGCCTCTTTGTTGCCAACAAAAGACTGACAAGCACACTGAGAGAGGGACAGGCATATGGCACTTTTACTTTCCACTTTGCTTTTTATTTGATGATAGTCCTCTTATCACAGTCTCTCACCAATTCCCCTGCCTCATGCCCGCTTCCTCCTTTGCCATACTTTATCTACTATTGTTCTTCATGTATCGTCTTACTTGGGATCAACTGATTCTCTCCAGCACAAAAATAAGAAGACGTATTCTTTTTCAGCCTCTTCTGATCTCGCAGGCTAATTGGCTCAGGTGTAAACCAAGCCAGCAGGGCTGTGACTTTGATGTGACACTTTAGAGCAGTGCACCTGGTAACATTCCTGTTTGTGTGTCAAATAGCAGCCGGCCCTGCCTGCTGCTCAAACCCAGCTAATAAAAACGCTAGTAATCACGTTGTATTACAAGGCTCAAATTCATGCTGTTACTTTATTGCAAGGTTGTCATTAATTTTTCAGGGCGAACCTGGAATCTGATCTGACCTGTTTTTAATAAGTGTGGGTCTGTGTGCAAGTGTGCAAGTGAGTGACAGAAAGGTGACTGCCAGCTGTTTCTTCTTTACATGTGGTGTTACCCTTTGCTTTGATCAATAATGCTGTTTCACCTTAAAAAGAAACTCGTTTTGTGAAGATGCAGAAGAGGGGCCTTCTTACATCCCCTGTCCCTGTAGTTTATTTGTACAGCATACACAATTATGGAAAGGTCAGTCAACAATCAGTAATATCTTAACTGCTTTGCTAGAGACTGTTTGCCTCTTTTGCTCTGTAGAGCTGGACCTGTCATTGAGCAGTTACTACAGTTGCTTGCAATGCTATTTGATAGAATTACAAATGCAGGTAAAGCCAGGGAAAAAAATAATAATTTTTTAAAAATTGCAAAAGAAGGTTACATCTAAAATTAATAAATTAAAATTCTTCTGAGTCACAAGGACTCTTTTTAAATCCAGTCTGGTACTAATTTAATTATTCTTGCATATAATATATAAAAAACTATACATATACATGTACATATGAATCTTTGTATTTTAAAATATTAAGAATTTTTATTTTATTGTGAGGAAAATGTTAACTCTTCTAAAACCTTATGTAACTATAACCATAAATTCCTGCCATATTTAATAAAGTTGTTATCAGCAATGAATTTATTGTCTGATCAGCCAGGAACCACCAGAACTTGTGTTGGAGAATTAGAAATGCAGAATAGTAATATTTTTTTTATATAGAATTGTCATTAAATTACTTTTGATCATTGGTTATTCATTTTGGTGATAGTGGAGAAATACTTTTGAATGCTGAGAGAGACACATTATAGAGAAGCTCAAATGCATGAGAACTTGGAGCAAGGTAAGCTCCTAAGTAATTAACAAAACAGATTAGTGGCCTCTTTGCAACTTAATGAAAATTATAACTAATTTCTGTAGATATTCAAGGAAAAAAATCTAACATTCCTAAACTGAAAATTAAGAAGAAAAAAAATCAATAAAGGTGGGGAAAATATGCATTAAGAGTTTCTTTTGTTTTCTCTCTCTCTCTCTTTTTATTTTTCTTCTCCTCAAATCCATGGAACATAGATTTTGAGCTTTCAGTTTTAAGTCATGGCCTGGAATCCTTAGAAGAATGCTGGAAATTAGCAGCTCAAACTGAGCTTCTCAGCATCACAGAGTGAGCCATTTAGTGCTCTATCTACACTGCAGGCACTGTTACCTGAAATGAATAATAAAACCCTGTCAGATCTTCCCAAATCAGAGGTGCTTTGTACTTTTATAAATAAGTTCTTGTAAATTAAAATTCACTAGGCTTGTAGACAAGAACAGTAAATTCACAGTGCCCAAGAGAGCAGTTATTTAAATATAAAAATAATAGTGGCTCAAATAAAGATTTTTTCCTGGTTAAATTATTCCAAATTTTACAAAGAGTACTTTACTGTTAGGCTCAATTTTACCTAATGTTTTCTTGAATTGTCTATGCAAGAGGGCTGAAAAGCACATTGAAGTGGCAAAACAAATTGAAAAAAACCTCTCAGATATTACTGGTAAACCAGAGAGATGATGAAATAAAATAGTTTTTCACAACCTTTACATCTTCAATATGCTCATGATGAAAAAAATGTAAAGTAAAGCAATCCATCTGATTAAAAATAATCCAAAGTTTGTATAAATATATAAGCAGTAAAAAGAAGAAACCTGGAAAAAAACATGCAACAAGGAGACAAAAACAGTTAAGCACAGTTTTGAAATGTATACTTAGAGACCTTGGTTACCTATCCATTTCAGGTGACTTAATCTGTTACACTACATGATTTTCTGATCATGTCATTATTAGAAGTAGAATAAGAAATTGGAGGTAGCTCAAAGCACTGCAAAGAAAAATATCAATTGGTAGATAAAGTGACTGATTTGCAGAATAAATTTATATGTCAGAAGCTTCTTGTCTTTATTGTAATAGAAGATTTTAGAGTTTTGCATTTGTTTCCCATATTGATTTCAGTGAGAAAATTAATAGACTCTCACAGAAACAACTATGAATCATTGTCAGGCACAGATCAGAAGAGTGAAGTCACAACTGAGGAATATTTTGAGGAAGTGGGAGCAAACCATTAACTACTACCATAGCAAGTGAGCTAAAAGTTGAATATACAGAAACTATTTCCCTGCTATTAGACTTGCACCCTAGGGGAAGTCTTTTCATCTGCACTTTTAACCTGCACAGGATAGCCCAGTGATGAAAAAAGAGAAGGGAATAAAATTTCTGCCCCACTTTCCAGACTCTCAAGGTGTTTGGAACCACTCAAATCTTACACCTTTCTTACCTTAGAAAAATTCCCTTCCACACATTCAATCTCCATACTGGGAAAGGTACAAGAAACCATTTCTTGTCTACCTCCCAAAGACACAAGTGGAGTGTGCCCTCCCTTTCACAAGTAGATTTTTAATGTTCTCTTGAAATACCAAAAGGTATTGGGAATGGAAATCTCAGAGGACACATTGATTTATACCACTAATAAAGGCAAGGGAAAATCATTCCACTGTTGTCTACTGCAACAAGTTACAGCTTATGTTTTGTTGTGTTATTGTATCTGATGGATGGAAATATGAAAACAAATCTTCATTTTACTTATACTCTGTGTCTCAAGGAACAAAGCTGTAAGAAACTCTTCCACTATTGTTGTGGGAACTATTCTTGTGGATCTGTAGGAGTATATTGTGCTTAAGGTAAGTTGTGAAATGGGAGTTATCTTTCATGGGAGGCAGACTCAAATTCAACATGAAGAGAATACATATTAGCTTTGTATATGGCATCAGTTGCTTAGCTTAGAAATGAGAAAATTAATATCTTAACAACTTTAGATTTTTTAAAAAATTCTTGATAGAAGTCACAGTAGAGGTAGAAATCATATAATTGAACTGAAATTGTTTTGTTCACCTGATTAATTTCTACTACAGATGAAAAAATACCAAAATATGACAATTCTGCCTGTATATTGCAACTTCTTTTACTGCTTTGGCTTTATTTATTTATTTATTTATTTATTTATTTATTTATTTATTTATTTATTTAATTATTTATTTCCCCAGAAAAGATATAGATACTTAAAAGTATCTCAAATTTGGAAGTAAAAGTAGTGGTTATTTGAATAAATTCATAATTTAGTTTCTTATTGACATGGTCCTGAGCCTGCATTTTTTATAATGTTCTTTGGAGAATTTCCTTTATACACCCTTGATATTTCCAGGGTGGCAGTGAAATAGGGTGTCTTGAAAGAATCTCAAAACCTGGTATTTGGATTTTAATTATTACTAAGGGTAGAGCCTGTAGAGGAAGAAACTACTTGGACTGTTCATCTTTATTCCTGAAAGCAGTACTAATTAACAAAAAGAAATTAAATTAAGTCAGTGTTTGTCTGGTACAAAAGGGACAGCCTAAAAGAATATGTGAGACATCATATATGTAAGTGCTTTATTAAAATAATTGTGGGCCAGATTCTAACCTTTTATGCACTTACTTCTGTAATGAGGATCAGTAACTCAAGTGAGAGTCAGCCCTCTGTTTTAGGAAGGTTTATCGTCTGGCACCAGAGAATCCCTATATCTGTGCAGCTGCTTCTCTTCCACCTCCTTTCTGTAGTCTTCTATGATGGAGTAGCTTCTTCATTATCAATACCTGTCTCTTTTTCATGCAACACTTCTGCATGTGTTCCTTTCTAGGGGACACTCTCATACTGTGGAGCAAACCATAATCTATATTGCGAGTAATGAGGATGCCAGTTTCTCATTCTGCACAAAGTGAACTTCCTTAAGTGGTATGTTCATATATATATAAAGATTATTGTAAGAAGCACCATCATGATTACTAACCTGGTCACTGACATCCATGAGAGGTAGGAATTCAAGTGCTTACTCTTAGCTGGAGCTCCTCTCCCCAGCACCATCAGCAGAAACTGTTTTGGGTAGTGTAGCTGGGATATTGTCTGTGAAGTATTGTATAAAAGCATTTTTCCATGGGGATGTAGAAATAATTCCCCTTTTTTTGGTCTCATTTGCTTTGCAACAACTTTAATGATATAATTATTTAGTATTTAAAAGTTTATTTACATTAATTTTTTTTAGACTGCAATTATTATTTTTCCAACACATGACTGAGAACACAATGTCTTCCTACAACTTTCAGTACATACCTTCAGACAAGGTTTCACACTGTGATTTTCAACATTTGTCAGAAGAGCTGTGGGATATGTGTCATTGAGAAGGGAATCCCAAAAAACCTGACTACAGAAAATGACACAGTATGAGTTTATTGATGCTGTACTTCCTATCTTTCTGGAGGAAGTTTCCAGGAAGAGTGTGACAAACTTTTAACATGGTTGTCAATATACATACATTTATTGAAATTTGAAAAATAATTGGGGAGCAAATATATTTTAGTGATAGCTGTTCTGCTTCAACAAATGTCCAGCCCTACTTGTTCCTTAAAAACATGCTTTACTATATTATTTGCATTAATACATCCTTTGTTTGCTTGTTTGTTTTAATGAAAAACCTGCCTCACTGCTTTCTTTGGAATAAGCATCAGAAACAAAAGAAACCAGCCCTACCTAGTTTTTCTGGTTAGCTGAAATCTGGAAGAAGAAACTCCATTCACTGGTACAGAAACTCTCTATATAAAGTCAGAAATGTAAGTTTTTGTAAGGTTTTCTGTTCTCTTTGGCTTTTCTTGCTTTGTTTTCCCTTTTTCCTAGGGATGAGAAACTTTATTCTGATCTAACTTCCACCATTGAACTTGTAACACATCATGACATTTTCTTCTCTGTTTGATTTTCATCACTTTCTCTTATCTATTTTCATCACTTTCTCTTATCTGTTTTACAATATATATGCACAATCCTTTTATCCTTAGGGCTAACACAGCAGTGGTCTATTCAGTCTCCAAAAATATTTTTGGTTTAGATTTTTTGTCTCTGAATACCAGCCAGAACACCATGCAGTTAATCAGTGACCACAGTTATGGATGTTGAAGTAACCACAGAAAAGTTTACTGCTGTTTTGTGATGAAAAGTCTTTCTTCAGATTTTATTTCCCGTTTCTCTTACCCTTCTTTGGGTGACTGGGTCAAATGCAACCCTGGGAGGGAGAGATGGAGAGGGAGACTGTCTCTTTCCTCTGAGAGCAAATGAATATATTGGGGCAGAATGGTTTGGAGACCTCAGGATGTGGTGGAAAAAAGTGTCAGTCTGGGAGTATGCAGCCCCTGCAGAGAGATTGAGAAACCACAGGAGAGAGCAAGGATCAAACAAGCAGGCCTCTAAGGGGATGAAAATAATGGAGCAGGGCCCAAAGAGAACAAAGCAGAGCTTGCTGCAACTCAGAAACCTCTGAATTGCTTGCCTAGGAGAAAGACTCAAAGAACAAGCAGAGAGCTGACTGTAGAAACTATTGTCTTTTCCATTCTCTCTTCTGTGCTTGCATTGAGTTCACTCAAATAATGCTCCTTGCAATTATTATGAGGATTATTATTAATAGTGTCACTAATAGAAGCTTTGAAAGCCTTTTGGTCTTTTTTGAGAGCACCTTTTCAGAGGTCATGTAGGTAGATCCACCTACCAAATTTCAGTCCATACAAAGCCCTGCCGCAGGAATGTATCAGACTATGTATAGATGGTGGGGAAAAACAAGGATCTTACCTTGGGTCAATATTCAGATCTGTTTCTTTTAAAAATTTTGTTACATTTTTATCTGTTTTATGCAGCTCTTGAATATTCAAATGAATCATAAGTTAGTTTGCTGATCTATCTATCAACATTTATGAAGTATCTTAAGAAATCCAAAAAAATGAGGGAGGTGACCTTACATAAGGACAAGCACAGTAGCTACTGTCAGTTTTCCTTTTAAATAGCTTCTGACTTGAATATAATCACAGAGTGTTCTACATCCAGCAGCATGTCTTTTAAGACAAAACAGATAGTTCTAATCAATTTATTACCTACTCCTTTCCCATTTATACAGCCTGATGACCCACATGGCTGTTTTTGGCATTTTTTAAAGAACATTGTGGGGGTTTTGGAACAGAAAAGTTTTTTCTCTTACTTACAGAACCATCTCCTAGGGTCTTTGAGACCTTTTAAAACATATGCATTTGATAACTGATCCATCATGTATTATTTTATTATACTTTTGGTTTCCAGGGCATAATTCTATCTCTGAAACTATAAATCTCATGGTTTCTTTATATCTTATAATCATCAGCTCTAATACTAAGTGCATTGAACAAAAATCATGTTTCCTTACGGTACAAAAATGTGATTAAGTTTCTTTTTGATATTAGTGTAATTCTTTTATAGCCTCCCATGCATCTTAACATGCAATTTTAGTGTTTGATGCCCAACACATCTGAAACTATTTCCCTCCTTATTTTGCCTCACCTCCTGATCTTGAAGCAATCTTTAATGTTATACTCCTTGTACTTACTGTGTTCCATAATATGTGGAAATTCATCACATTTCCTCTGAAAAAGATATTGTTTAACTGCTGTTTACCCAAATAGTGAGCTGGGTGAAGTTGTGACACAGTACTGATTTTGTCAGAGAACCCAGGAAATTTCCTAAATCCATAATTTTCTTTGGTATCTTCTATCTTTTGGGTCTTGTGATTTCTTATGTTACATTCTGCTACTGTGTCTCAGTGACTCAACTTGTACTTTGAATTAGTTTCCTGTGTCTTATTTTTCTGAGGATATTTGTTCTGTTTTGTTTCTTCTTTACATTTAAGAAGTCAGTTTGTATTTCCTGCTTCAAGAAATTCCTTAATATCATCCATTTCCATCTCTACCCTAAAGCTACCTACAACAGATCAGGAAACATTTGTTCCTATCTATTCTCCAAAGTAGTTTCTTACTTTTGGTTCTATTTGTAGAAATGATGCAAAGGTTTATACTAACATTAAAACTTTCAGATCTGAGAGGGTTTTCTTTTGTTTTTCATGATCATACCTTTCATTTTCTAATAATTCTCCAGTTGCATCCTTCCATCTTCATATCTTTGATTTAAAACACAAACCTGCTACTACTTGCTTGGTTTTGGTCAGTTTTTAACTCTGCTGAATTCCTCTAAGTAGAATTAATTATGGAATTGTATCTCTTTAGGGATTAATTTAGCAAGTTCCTCCTATCTTCTATAGTATATGCTGTTTCCCACTCTGCTAGCTGGCTGTAGATGGCTCTGTGTCCATTAGAATACTCAAGTATATTCATTCCTTTCATACTGACTCAGGTTAGATTTTTTTTTAATGAAGCTAAAAAATTTCAATAGAAATATTTAAAAAAAACACCCAAAAACAAACAAACAACAAAAACCACCCACCAATGTTATTTCTTGTAAATCAGCCAAAGGCATTTCATGTTGTCCCTCCCTGGGCACTCTGTTTTCTCTTAATGCTTCGCCTTTACTGGAGTTTTCAGTCTGGGTCTGTTTTCATTTTCAACACAATTCTTTTTTGCTTCTGCTTTTTCTGAAGAATAAATACTACTATTCCTGTCTTGCAGATTAAGACTTTGAAATTCACAATGTCCTTTTTTTTCTTCAAGTTCAGGCATAATACATCTGAAGAAGCAGTAAGAAGTTCTTTAACTCTCTAATTCTGCTACATCTTTACTTTTATACATGACAAGGTTGAGCATACAGCTATAGGTGAATGATATCTTCAGACTATACCAAAATACTGTAAATTTTTGTTTTCCAAATCCATTCATGTGCATGCATTTTTTTCAGTAACTTACACATTGCTGAACTGTGTTATATGATCTTCTTGAGCCACTCAAACTAAAATGAATCTCTTGACCTGATACAATTAATTAGGAATGCATTAACATAAGAGTAGTTGTCTGTAATGTATATTATACTTCATTCATTAAGGCCGATTTTCATTTTCTAGTTCATTATTCCTGACCACTTTACCAGATTAACTTGTCCCAAATATTCAAGTCCAGAGATCATTGAGAGGATAAACCTGAAATAACTTTGTGGTATCATGCTTCTCTCCTTTTCCAGATCATTAGAATACAAATGAGCAGTGCTGATCTTTGAGTGGAACACTGAGACATCTTGATTTCACTCTTTTCCCACCATGAAACTTGCCATTTATTCCACTTTTTCCTGTCAGTGCTGCCATTTGTGCAATACTGTCTTCAGTAAGAGGACATTTTCCAAAGACTTTGTGAAGGTTCTTACACACTGCTTTAAACAGCTCCTTTTCCACTACTTTGTCAATACTTTCAAGCAATCTTAATGCATTTTTGTACCCCTACTTGTACCTTTCCTCATACACATATGTTCTATATTAAGTCATGCCTTACTTTGTTCAGCTAACTCCTAACCCTGGTTTCATGCAATTACCTTCACAAATAGACCATATTCAACTCTCTTTATGCAGGACTCCTCTTTTGTTCTCACCTGGCCTTCCCTGACCTGATCTTGGTGAGGTCGAGAACTGTTCTGAAATCCCATTAATCCCAGCCAAGATTACACCACATCTGGCTATTAGTATTAGGTTAGCCACTGGCTTCAAATACTGCATGATCAGCTATTTTTGTAAAGCACCACAGGAAATCTTGTATATTAAGAAGTTTGGAAAAGCTAAAGAACGCATGGGCTAGGAGACAAACATTTGAGAAGGTTCATGAGTGTTGAACTTATTTTTTCCTTCATTTCCTTCATTTTTATATTTCTCTTCCAATGAATACATTGAAATAGAGAGATTTTTGAAAACATGGCTTCAAGTAAAGTATTACTGTAATCAAGATTTTTGACAACTTACAAAACCCATTATGAATTCCCCAGGATTAAAATATTTAAGGATAAACTTAAAGAGAATTAACAAAAAAATCTTCCAGAATATAAATATGCAGTTTGGACACACAGACTACTGTAACTTCTTCTTATAGCAAGGCTATAAAGCTATTAATTTTCAAGACATGACAGATTATTTTCCTTTCTTTTTCTAATTTTTTCATGGGCTCCGCACTGGAACTAAAACAGGAGAGTCACTCAGAAAATGTTTTACTATATCCAGTGGAAGTAAAACGATTTTGCTTTGCAGTATCAGAAACAGAAAGACCATACTAAATATGTTTCTAATAACTGAGAGAAAAATGACATTGTTTCAAAGTCGTTCACTAATAGGAAAAATTCACTAAATCTACTGACAACATCAAGGTAATATTTACTGCAACTGATTTTTCTTTTTTAGACTCTAGCATTACATCCATTCATTTGGATCAAATCAGTTGTCCATTAAAATCATTAACTCTCGTCCAATATTATCTGGGAGAAACACTGAAGAAGAGAGGACAAAGTGTGCAGGAACTTGCCCATTTTTGTTTCCAACTTCCATAGGAAAGCTGAGCTGCTGCATTTAATAGCCTTGATGAACTTCCTTTCCCATGAAGTTGTCTATCTACATTTTAACTTATATAGACTTTTGATATGTAAAACATCCAATAGCAGTAAGTTTCAGGTTTGTAGGGGAGAGGTGATTTCTTACTTTTATATATATTCACAGACTATTCTGAGTTGGAAGGGTCCCATAATGATCAAGTCCAAGTGAAGTCAATGGCCCATACAGGGGATTGAACCCATGACTTTGGCATTATTACAACCAAGTTTTAACCAACTGAGCTAATCTATTCTTCAAATATACACTAAGAAATGAGCAAATTATTGTTTTTGAGTGGAGAGACTCCTACTCTCACAGAGAAAGGCCAAGATAACTTATCTTCAAAAGCTGAAATGAGAAGTCATATTTTGTATCCCATAAATCTGAGAGGAGAAGAATGTTGCAACCAAGTAGACGAGGAAGTGGAGGGAAGCTGCACAAAAAATTATATCTTGATTCCATTGTTTTTTCTTCTCTTATGTTTATTCATCAAAAAAAAATGTGATAAAACCCAAGTGTTTTTACATTGTTATTTACTATTTGCTGCACTGAGGTATTTTCCCAGATTCACATAACTGCATCTGGAGAGGAAACAATCAACCCTGTTCTGCCTTTGCTTGTATATCATTATGAAAATGTTGTGCTCACAGAACAATTCCCTGAGCATCCCACTTATAATTTCTTTCTCACCTGGCCTGACTCTAGTTTTAGTATGGAAGTCTTGGGATCAGTGGGTGTGATGTGTTTGGGGAACACTGTGTGGATCCGAAAATTCCCCTTTCCTAAAACAACTCCTATACTCAATAGACATTATAGTTTGCAGAAACACCTACCTATCTTTGTTGATGAAATGGGTATATTTCACAAAGGCCAGTTAAGGGCACCAATCTTTTTTTTCCCCCATCTGCTCTCTGACCTTGGTCTTGCCTGTCATGCGTAACCCATCCAGATGAGGGATCTCCCACTGAATTACTTTTCTACTCAGTGAAATATACAAGAGTTTGTAGCCTGCAAATGGAATGAATAACAGCACTGAATTAAAAAAAACAACCATGATACATGCATTGTTTAAAAAAATAAGTCCTTAAACGAATGAGTTATTTGATGTAAACAAGAAATTGTTACCTTAATCAGATTTTCTGTTTTCTTCCTCACTCCCTAGATGAGAAATGATGAAAATGTCAAACAGGGCATATTTACCACAGAAAGTGCCCATACTGGCAAGTTTTGCTTACAGGTGAAACCAGTGACATGAGAGATGGAAAGGGCCTTGACTCTGTGTGACAACAGAGTGATGAAGTACAGATAACTAACTAGTAAACACTGACACCTTTATACTTCATAGAACAGGAAATTTGGTCATATGGACCAAGAAACATGAGTCCAAAGCATGGCCTGTAAACCAGCCCATCAGGTTAGGAACTTCATCTTTTCTTCATCAGAACATAGGAATACTGCATTGTCTCATGTCATCTCGGATGCAATCACTGCTTCTGATCTTCCAGCAAGGACTCCAAACTACCTGTTGCTTTCCAGAGTTCATACAGGAAGTAGTACCTTTGCTAACCTTCTTCCCAGGGGTACAGATAGCTTACCGCTGGCTCCCAAGATAGGTAGCAAAACACCAAGTGATGATGAGTCAAAAGCAAGACTGACAGAGGCAGAGGGAATCCTGCATTATTCCCTGCCACTTTTTGTTTCATCTGTATAGTCTCTCCCACAACACACTGAAGAGTCTCTATTCCTGTATAGGAGATAGGAGGACATAACTTGAAGGCTTACTCTTACAAAGAAATGTGTTAAATTATAAATTATCAAGAGTACTGTCGACAATGCTGAGGGGTTCATCTGACTTTGTCTCATACCCTCAGTTGTAGACCTAATGACCTATAGCTGGCATGATAAGATCTTGTCATAAACCATCTCTATCTGAAGTAAAAAAGTAATATGTTTTACCAATGTTTAAGATGAGGCTCTCTGAGACAGGACAGAGATAAGTAAGTTGAATGAAGTATGTTTTGGAATCAAAGAATGTATTGAAAGTAGGAAAAAAATTGCCTAGTCTGGTTTGTGTATTACTAGACTTGAATAAAGAACTAGAAAAACATACAATGGATGACAAAACCAAGAAACTTGTGAACTCTACACGCTTATGAAATGCTGATCATCAAGAAGCTGAATTCATCAGAACTTCTGAAGTTGACAACCTCCCAGTTCGCAAGACTGATCACCAAGTTGCTAATATCCTGTAATCAGAATTGCGAGTATCCAGTAAGTTTTTAGAAGACAGACTGTCTTACTTGCTGCCTGATTGGTTAGCTGCTATCTAGATTTATCATTCCATTAACATAAGTGTTGTCTCTCAGTGGTAGCAGAAGTCAAGCAAACTGAGACATATAAGTTTTCTAAAACATTCCAGCCGAGATGAGTAAATGCTCGTTGTCTTTGTCAAGAAATGGGATCATGTTATTTGCAAACCTACCCCCTTTGCTCTATCAGAAGATAGAGCAATAAACCCCATGTATTTCTCCATCTATCAAGTGGTGCATTGGAGCAACTTGAGCCTTATCAGGTAGCATTCTAGAAATCAGAAGGCTGGCTAGCATCAGTGAGAAAAACGCATAAGCCTAAAGTCAAAAATAAAATAAGATGTCCAACTCAAGACTCTCTGGTTGATAGGCTGAAATATTTTGTCTTGCATTGTTACAGGGAATTTCTGGTATTTCACTACTTTTGTTCCATAAAGCTTTTAATATAATCTCACTTGGTTTTAAGCAGAAAACCTGTTGAAAATTTCAAAAGGGAATACTCTGAATAAAAGCATGTGTCAGCCCGAGGAAAAAAAGTCAGTCTGACTGTTCCACCAGCCATTGCCTTCCTTGTTTAGTTTGTCAGGCCTTTCCCATGTCAGTGGGTGATAACCACTGGTTGTAATCCAGGACCTAAACCGTGGTGCTCAGTGTTGAGATCCCTAAGCCACTGGCAAATGGCAGCACTAAAACTTAGTGTGGCTGACTCATCAAGACAGGAAAGGGGATCTAGTCTGGCAACCCACTGCTGTACCTGTTCTGTTTCCAGTATCTGAGTCTACAGAGCTATCAGTGCTGCTTGTCTTTTCTTCTTTTATCTCTGCTACTAAAGAATCCTTGGTCATACTCTCATATTTCTCAATTGTCTCATGTTTACTCTGACAACTCTGGGGAATTGTGGCAGTATTCTAGTCTCTAATTTACTAAAGTGATTTCATAATTTTATTCATGCTTTTAAATACTTGCCTTTATAATTAAGGACTCACCATCCTAGATTTCTTGCTAAAAGTAACATACTATTTTTTGTTTGATGTTCTTCTACTCTCAGTGCATAATTATATGTATGTCTCATGAAAACTTCTGCAAGTTTTAGAAATAGTTTGCTCACTAAATCTGCAGGGTTGATTTTTACCATGAGGGGTTGTTGTAATCAGCTGGGACTGTAGTAATGTCATCTGTATCATAGAAAAAATTTGGACAGGTGCAATGTGCCAATTAAAACATAAACAAACAGAAAATGCTTAGATTCACTCCACCAGTTTAATTTTTTTTCTCCATTCTGAAGTTAATTTGCAATTAATTTAATACTAAAGCAGAAATGACAGATGATCTAATTGTTAATGTGGTACAATTTTAGAAAGACATTAGAGTACCATTCTGGAGAACTGTTGCACATAATTGCTCAGGTGTTCAGAACACATTTCATTCCCCCTGCTGTGCAAGGACTTCTGTTCCTGGATTTTCTTTCAATGGTTCACCCAGAAGTGGGATTAAAAAGAGAAACCTAATGATAATGAATTGAATTGTTCACATCTGAAGGGGACTGATTGGCAGCATGCCGGAAACAAAGAGATCCCTAACGATGGTTAAAAAACCAAAAGTAATTGGATTACACAAAGAAAATAAGATAAACATTCATTAAAATTACAGTAACAGTCTGTGATTAATGAGCATATACAAGTGCAAGCAGTGTATATACTTTAGGCCCTACAAGGCCTACATCCAGTGGTATAATTAATAATTTTTAATTGCTTACTAAGTAATTGTTATGTGCTTTCCAGTTCAAAAGACGTGAACTTGTTTTCTCTAGCCTGATTTTATCTGTGTCTACTGTGGAGTCATCAAAGATATTATAATTGGTAATAAAGTTCAAACTGACCTCTTTTTGACTGTGAAATTTAAGTTCGTGTGGTTCTGCTTGGGAAAATCATCACGAAACTTGAAGAACTCATTATGTAAGAAAGTTCCATATATCTCTTCTTCATTACACATTAAATAAAGTTTCATATTTGAATGTTAGAATATTTAAAGGTGATGAAAACAGAAACTTTTATACATTAGTAGGAAATTTTAGCTCTTCTGCTTACATGCGCTTGTTCAGCAAAAGTCTTGTTTTGAGTTCAGATACTCTGATGGACTGGAGATAAAATCAACCAGGAATGTATCTTTGAGATTTTTTAAGAACTGTAGGGTTTTGGAAGTTCTCAAAATGCTTTGATTACTATGGTAGCTGTAGATCCAGGCCTAAGCCATAAAACTGCATGTGAGAAGCAAGGTGATAACTTTTCCTGCCCTTTGGTTCCCAGTTCCTTAACAACATGATTCAAGAGACCCCAGCTGAGAGCAAGAGCATGGGTGGTGTGAATGTCTACCACACTCAGAAACAGTGATCCTTTTAAGGGTCTTAAACTCAGCGTCCGTCATAAGACTTCTGCCTAAAAGACTGCTTAGCAGTCTGTCTACAGGATGCCATACTGCTTTTCAGGTGCAAAAGAGCTTTTGGACGTACTTCTAAATAGATGGGTGGGGCTGGTAGGGAAATTGAGTGAGTTTGAGGAAAATAACAAAAATGATACTTGCAAATTTGGATACCAGCAGGAGAAGCTCAAGAGAGGAGTGTATCCATCTCTTGGAGTCCGTGGGAAATTTGTCAAATATACTAGGTCATACTGACTACTACTGAACTCCTCATGGCCCACTGTGTTCTCTCTCCGGCAATGCATTAAAAGATTCTCAAGCTTTCTAGGTCCTGGGAGCACATTGCTTTGTTTCAGAGGCTGCGTTTCAATATACACATTAAAGCATTGGGAACTTTGCAAACCCTCTTCCTAAATATTGTATCCCTGTCTGACCAAAATCAATGATGAGCATCAATGTCAAGTGTTGCCACTCAACAACATCAATATTATTGTTCCTTCTGGTTACCTTTCTTAGAGTTTTCATCCCTATTGCCAGTGCAGAACTACTGCACTGAAATTGTGACCAAGCATGTATGTCTGATGGGGATTTTGAAAGTGCATTTGAAAACATTTGCCTCTTCCCTAATTATCCCTTAAGAATGCAACTACATTGGCAGAAAACTATGTGTGTTTCATAGAATGGTGTGGATGTTGAGAAATGGGGGTGATAAAACACCTCACACTTGCCTGTTTGCTGCTGAAATGCCTTTTCTTCCAGATTGATAGGGCCAATTTGAGTGTTTGGGGCCACAGACATCAGCTTCCCAAGGTCTACCATGACTCTTTTTTATAAACCAGCACTTCTGATTTCCAGACCCAAGAAGAAAACATCTGATGGTTTGGTTTTTTTTCAGTAAGCATTTGCTTTAAAAGATGGTTATGTGTGTTATCAGTGGCACCTGCTCAGACCTGTTTTTTTTTTCAGTGTTGTCAGAGCAAGCTATAAATTCCGGTGCTTGTAGTAGCAGAAAATTACCACTAAGGTAGGCAAATTATTTATTGTCCTTTTATTTTAAAACCTGACAAACTATGGAAACTCCCATTCAACTTAATCACTTGAAAATACTGCCCTCTCACTTTTTACCACATTTGAAAACTCTGGCTTTTGTGTATAAATTATTTAATGAAGAGTGGATCCATCCTCCTGCTCTCTTGTATAACTCAAAATGGTAAATATAAAACAAAGATATTTCAACTCCTCTTATATCATGGTCAGGAAAAGGAGAGTAGCCCCATGAAGCTGGGAGAAGAAACATAGAGCTTGAAAGGAAAAGGTGTATCACAAGGGGACAGGAGTTGAAGATTCTGCTCAGGTTTTAAAATGAAAATACATGCACCAAGATTGTTAGTGCAATTTTTCTTAATGTCTTGAACTTGGAAAGGTCCATATAAATTTCTTTTACGTGTTATTTGCATCTTGATATATATATATGCTAGAGTATGTAAAGCTCACATTCCTGTCCTATGCACAGGAGTATCAGTTGAGAACATAGGGTATATAATATGTCAGAGAAGGTTTTTTGTTTTCTTGTTTGTTTGGATTTGGGTTTGGCTTTTTCCCTTTTATTTCACAAACCAGGATCATAGCAGATTCCCTCTGCAGAGATTTTGACCTACAGTGCTGCTTGGAGCACAGAGGTTCTTGCAACCTGTTCTTACTGTCTGGATGAGGAGGGGTAGAGGAGCATGGGGAAGGTGAGCATGGCTCAGGTTTCTCTGTACATGTGCGTGTCCAGACATGCAAAAAACTAGTGGTGGACTAGAAAGTCTTTGAGAAAGTGTTGTATAAAGCCATGCCTGACAGCCTGAAAGCTAGCATGAAGAGGGCCCCAGGTCTGTGGAAACATAAATGTTGTTATTGAGACTTTCCTCTTTTTTAATCTCATTTTCCTCAGCTATAGCCCAGGCGTTGATTTCTAATATCTGCACTATTTCCATGCCAATGTTTTTCTTTCCAACCACAGTGCACTTTGCATGCCTCCTGATGTACATAAGAGTCCTATTGCAGCCATGGTAATCCCACAGGGATACTAAGAACAAGTAGCTAACATTATCACATAAGTGGTTTCCCCAATAGGATTAATTTTAATTAGTTAAATGGATCAAAGTCTTTTTGAAAACACTTAAGAATCTATATGATATTTTTCCATTGTGGGTAAAGGTATTATAATCCTAATCCTGCTGCTTTAGGAAAAAGTATTTTAAAAAGATTGAAAATATAATTTGAAGTTATTATGTCAAGCCACACCCACAAAACATTTCTCACAGAGGGATGGAATTACTTAAATTATAAAATTCAAAGATGGACCAATTAGAAGACTTCTCAGAAAATGCAATGTTTCCAATACAGCAGACTGAGGAAATATCTCTTTTTGAAGGTCCAAATCAGTTTCCATTATGGCTGTATAAATATTCTCTGTATTTATTAATACTCTCTCTGTGTGCCTTGTCAGTGTACGGGTTGTGGTTTGAAACCTTGTTGTGATGAGTTAAGTTTTAATGACTAAATGGAACAAGTGAGTTTATAATTTTTTTTCACATAGTCATAGAATAGTTTGGGTTGGAAAAGATCTCTAAGATCATCAAGTTCAACCATTAACACAGTACTGCCAACTCCACCCCTAACCATGTCTCTAAGCGCCATACCTTAAATCCCTACCGGCAGCCTGTGTTTGGCCACCCCTTCAGTGAAGAAATTTTTTCTAGTATTCAACCTAACCCCCCAGCACAGATTGAAGCAAATTCCTTTGTCCTACTGCTTGTTACCTGGGAAAAGATATTGATCCACCCCTTGCTACGTCCACTTTGAAGACATTGTAGAGAATGATACTGTCACCCTTGACTCTCCTCTTCTCCAGGCTAAATAACCCCAGCTCTCTCAGCCACTCCTCATAAGACTCGTGCTTCAGACATTTCTCCAGCTCTGTTGTCCTTCTCTGGACATGCTCCGGTATCTCAACATATTTCTTGCAGTCAGGGGCTCAAAATGGACCAAAACCACTAAATATTTCCCCTTAAATTATGGGGCTTCATTCTGCTCCTTCTCCCTCTCTTCCAGCTCAGCAGTCTGGCTACCCAGAAAACAAGTGACATTCCTATTAAAGACTGAGGCAAAGAAGGCATTGACTACCTCAGCCATTTCCTCATCATTTAGCACTATATTTCCCTGCACATCCAATAAAGGATGGAGATTCTCATTTATTTATTTTTTTTAATAGAAAGATTTTATTGTCTTTTATGGCAGAAGTCAGATTAAGTTCTAGGTGGGCTTTGGTCCTTCTATTTTTCTCTATGCATGACCTAACAACATCCTTGTATGCTTCCTGAATTGCCGGGCCCTTCTCCCAAATGCAGTAAACTCTATTTTCCCTTAATCCCAGCCAAATATATCTGTTCAACCAGGTTGGTCTTTCCCCCCATCTTTCATCACATGCGGATAGCCTGCTTCTGCACCTCTAAGATTTCCTTCTAGAAGAACGTCTAGCCTTCCTGGACTTCTTTGTCCTTCAGGACTGTCTCCCACGGGATTCTGTTAGCCAGTCTCCCAAATAGGCTGAAGTCTGCCCTCTGGAAGCCCCAGGTGACAGTTCTCCTGACCCCTATTTGAGGCAATAGTCACCAGGAGCCCTTATAGTCCCTCTCAGATCAATCAAACTCCCAGCTCAGGCTAATAACACATGGGATATGTTGTTGACTGATAGGTTTTTGGGCCCTTGAAGCTGGGGACCTCATCCTTGAGATATATCCCTATCCTATAATGGCTTTAGGATGCTCAACATAAATCAGCTGCAACCAGACCCTGTGTAAACTGAACACAACAAACTTTTTCCACCTCTAAAGACTGTATATGCTCCTTTCTTCCCTGAGGAAGAAGAGTCATGATCACCCACCAAAATGCATTTTATGCTGGCAAAATCTCTGGCTTCCCCTGTGGGGTAACTCCCTGGCTATTGGCCCCTCTATCATTAACTCACAATCATCAGATCTAAATGGTCATACAAAGATGCAGCAGAGGGCTGCTATTAAATACTGAAGTGCTGATTTACTAAGTGGGTTTTCTAGTATCAGAAGAAATACTAAGTTACTTTCATGATTTTAAAACTGAGGGGAAAATGGTGACCATGAAACTGGGGATTAAAAACTACTGGAGAATGTTTTTTGGCTTACACAAAACAACTGTAATAGTCACACCCTGGCCTTTTAGAAAACTAAGTTTTCCTGTGTTGTGCTATTGACATCAGTTTTAAGACTTCTGAAATTAAAAACCGAAGAAAATCTTGATTTTCATTTCAAACTTTTTTTCACTTAAATACTGCATCTTATTTAAATTTCCTACCTTCAATACTCATCTGCTATAAATCAAAATAAGTCCACTAAAGCTCATCTGTCAATACTGATTTATACTCAGAATGTCTGAGCCTAGAGGTTTAATTTTCCAGTGATTTTTAATTTATCTCCTTACGCATTTGTTTGAAAACCAAGTCTAAATAACTACATACTATCAGGATAAGTGAGCTTAAAACTCTGATTTTCAGGCATTTTACATCTACTTTGTATGCAGTTAGATGCAGTGAACAAGTGAAGTACAAAGCAGAGGAAATATAAGATTGTTTCTGGAGCTCAATAAAATAATTAGACTTTTTTTGTCCCTTTATTTGCCTTTTGCAAATGCACTATCAGGCTCTTCTTTCATGCTGGTAAGAGAAAGTAAAAATGCTTTTTTAAAATAGACATTTAGGTAATTTACTATATTTAATACCATTTTGCATTTCCAAAACAAAAGCAAAAATTTGCTTTTGCTAATCTTTCAGGCTTCATCTCAAACAGATGAGCCACTCCCTCTGCTGGGGATATTTCTACAAACTGCTCTGCAAGGGAAAACACTGTGAAGTTTTTTCAGGGAAATGCAAGAAATTCCTCTAAGGTCATATAAAACCTTAGCAGTGTTAATCCTATACAAACATTTCTTGATATATGCATCTTTATGCTACTTTATACTATCAAAATATACCCCATTAAAAAAAAAAAAAGAAAAAAAAAGAGAGAGTGAGAGAGAACCAGAGACACCAAAATGTAAATATTTCTTACCCAATCAGTTTCAGTTTTAGGATTTCTTTTCACATATTTATAACTTAATTTGTATATTGCCAAAGATAACTGACTGATAATCCATCAGAGGAAAGTTCTCCTTTTAGCTGCAGGCTTGGTTTAGCCTGGACAAGAGCTGTAGGACATAAGCAGCAGGTTTTATGTCTTCATCTATTAACACTCAAAAAAACACCTGGAGGATAACGATTCTCCAGAAGGAATTTCAGTTCAGTCTCAGTTTTTGTTCATTTACTGGCCTTTTGGATGAAACTGCAGCAGGTTCCAAAGAATTTCTCTGATGTGATGCCAGAAAGTGTTCCAACACATATTCATACATATATTAGTTTCTCAGTCAAGCTGAAAAAGTGTGAAAAAGTTAATAGTTAAAAAATAAGAATATTTTAAAAGATACAGAAACAAAACATAAAAGATCAGATTATCTCTGTCTTCTGTATTTCTGTTGTTGCCTACTTACTATGGCGATAATGGATTTAGCTGTATCGATCAGATCTGAAAGAAGGACACGTTCCAGAGACAAGGATACTCCTGCAAGCACTTTGAACATTGTTATCCAGGAAGAAGACCCAAATTTGGGCTACTACTGAAGTCGAGGAAACAGATCTATTTGGTAGCCAGGACTTCTTTCAGGATGTGTGTGTGAGAGCAAAGTGCACATGTATGACTTCAGACTAGCCCCAGGACTACTGCTGTCTTTCCAGGTAAGGCTGGAAAATGAAATGAATGCAAGCCAATATTAGAAACTATAAGAGAACACAACTCTCTTCAGAATTATGTAACTTTATTTGTGCTTTTCATGGAAAACTTTCTTTTTTTTTTAAATAATATCAGTCAAGGTTAAGGAAGTTTATAGAAAAAGGGAAAAAAAAAAATGAAGAGTATTTTTTTTGTTAAACCTAAAATGGAAATTGCACCCTTCCCAAAGCTTTTCCCATTTGTTTGCAGAATTTTCTTGTCAGAGTCACAGAGTATTCTGAGTTGGAAGGGGCAAACATGGATCTTCAAATCCAACTCTTCAGTGAGTGGCCTGTACAGGGGTTGACCCCAGGACCTTGGTATTATTAGTCCCATCTTGAGATGTTTTAGCCTGATTCAGAACATTCTGGATTCAAACAAACTGCTAAGTTGATACTTTCTTCTCTGAATTTTGAAGAGCTCAGTAGTTAGTGTCTCTGTGGTGTTTTTGTTGTTTTTTTCTGTTGTATAACAGGACAGAATAAACCCACTAAATGAAGACTGAATTCTAACAGCTGTATGTTGAAAAGTACTAATTTCAATGAGACTACGTGAATAGTCTTTGAACATGCCTGAATAGGACAAAAACTGGAATGGTAATTGCACTGGGAATAGACTACATGGCTGGCAATTACCTACTGCTAAATTTCTGAAGGCTCATTTTCCTTCTCACATCCATTGGTAAACACAGGGAATTTTAATGACCATAGGTGTCAGTGGAAATGATACATAATGATTCACTCAATATTACTTAGCTATGAATGTCTTCAAGGACTCTTTCTATAATTCATTTTCACGAAGCACACAAATAACCAAAGATGGAACATTTGGGGAACTAAGAGACAGATTTGTTGGTTGAGAACTGGAGGATCCAGCACAACTCAGAACTGTGTGTTTTCTAGGAAAAAGGGAAAAAAGATGAAAAAAAGTGATTATATACTGGTTATGAAAAAAGTATATATATTGACACCAAAAATTTTAAAAGTAAAAAAAAAAATTTGCAAAAATTGCAAAACCCGGGAACACTTAAATGAAACAATTTCAAAGTGGAATTGTGGGACAATGGCACTGTAAAAATATTTAACAAATAAACCACAAGATTTTAAGATTCTGTGAGAAAAATCTGTAAGACCTGAGGGACTCCACAGAAGCCAAGGAATTTACTTCAGCTTTACATAGACTTTCTATATTTAAGACTTTATTGAAATTACCAATGGGAAAAAATTAAGAAAAATTTATCTTTACTTTTGAGACTTGTTATATTAGTTTCTCTAAAGTATGTATTTAGTATGTTTCAGTGCATTGAACTACCTCCTATTAAGACTAAACCCTTTTAATATGGCAAAACCAATAGTTGAACATAGGGATGCTGCATATATAAAACATAGGGGAATGTCACTGGGTCATGAAGTCCAATTTTTCCGGCTGTTTTTATATTTATTCAATCTAATTAAATCTCACAAAAAGACTTAAGTTGTTTTGGTGCAGTTATAAACATAGGTAGCTCTAATTCAAGCACCTTTCCTAATGTTGTGGGGTATAACATGCCTGTTTGCAAATGATTCCTGGTGTAATAAGCTTGTGTTACTTTTCTCATGTCCTCACATAAAGCTGGGGCTGGACAGAGTCATGGTGTTGAGGCAAGAACAAGTGTGAACCCAGCAAAGCAGTTATGTCCACACCAGAAGTCGGAAAACACTAAATCAAGCGCTAAAAGCCATATTTATGGTTTCACATTATTTTACCTTGAAGGAAGAAAGAACCACTAGGATTTTTTCCATGGAAAACAGAACATGCCAGTAGCTATATGATGGGCTAAGTTGAGAGTTTAATAAATTCAGAAAGCATGGAAGTGATAGGTGCTGTAGGTAGGGCAATGTGTTCTGCCTGCTGAACATGCATCTGCTACTTTAGCAAATGCAGCGGTCATTCTCGCTTCTATCCTGTGGCTCTTCCAGGTGTTTCAGTGCACACAACATCTGGAGGATAGCACACAGTTTTACTCAGGTCATCTATTGTTCTGTAGATTACAAATGAAGTGCTGTCAATTTAACTGTGTGCTTGCTGGAAATTAACATTAAATATTACAAATAAAAAAGAAGAAGTGGTCAGTACTTCCTCTAGGTAAAACTGTCGAATTAAATAAAAAAAATTAATAGCATCCTTCACTTCAGAACCTTTGCATCTCCTACATGATCACAACCAGTGTTAGTATCTTTGAGCTTGGGAGATTGTGCAATATTGTGGAGTGGCTATTCTGCATAGGAACTGAGCCGAGGCCCTGTGACAGCTCACAGCATGTCACAACTATTCTTCTATTATTTTATCCTTTGCCTTTCTTCCCACAGTGGCTTTATCAAATGTACAAGCTGCATTATGACTGTCTGATACTACAGTTGTTCTAGACATGTAAAATGATGCAAAAAATGGTCTAAATTACTTGGATTGTAGAAGTATCCTGCATGTATTTAAATGCACTGTGACTCATTTTCAATGAGAGGATTAATACTATAACAATGTGATTTCTGTTTAAAAGATGGGTATATTTAAATATGTATATGTAATATAATCTAGATATTTTATTTCATTATCACAGATCAGATCACATTTCACAGGGGTCCTCAGATAAATATTCTTTTGCTTTCTTATATACATTTCTGTAAAATAAATGAATCTCAGAATCAGAATTTTTGTTCCCCTTTTATATTAAACTTCATGCACCTGTGATTTCCAATCAGAATTGTAAATGAAATATAATAAAAGTTTTAAATTTAACTGATAAATCTTTACACCAAAATCTTTGCACTTCGGCCAGATATAAATAGTTTACACTGAATTTTGGGAAGACACACATCTGTATTGATGGAATGCCACAGCATATTGCTGTCTTAATGTAATGTCTACAAATATGTGTCTGTGCATAAGTTCATATGTATCACATTATATCCCTTAGAAAAGTTTGAGCCTCGTTGCTCAAAGTTTTTTAAATTATTTTCAGTCTGAAAAAAAAAACATAAGAAATTATGATCTAAGTTGCTAAGAGGGAAATGAGAATACTTATCTGTCTTTAACCAGAGTTTCACTGGTACATAAAACCACAATTGTTCTCATTCTTTTAGAAAATAGGAAAGATTCATAATATCTGCCACTCTTCAGGTTGTGTAGCATAGAAAAGACAGAAAACTTTCTTTTGTTCTCTGCACCTATAAACCATTTTATCCTAAAGGATAAGTTTTCTGGAAACCAAATGCTCTTGTCCTCTTGTGGCTCAGCTTTACAATGTTTCATGGGGCAGCAGTGTCTAGTCCTAACAATGCCACAGACCTTGCAGTTTATTTTCCTCATGACATAACTGTAAATAAATTGGGTTGAGTTTGGAAAAGTTTTAAATGTCTTGAAATTAAGAGTTTAAATCTCACATGAATGTGGCTTTATGTACTTGACTGCATTTCTTTCAGACCTGGCCCTTAGATATTTCACATTCTTTATGGTTTGTATTTTAATAACTATGTCTTTTGAGGGATCTGTCCTAAAATGACATAGTAGGTCATGCATAGGGCCAGAATGATAGGCCCAGATGTTCCACAATATAGTGTAGAGTTGTAGCCACTTTTAATGTAATATTGTTTCAGTGAACAAACATCGTTTGAACCTCCATGCTTTCTTTTTCAGAGAATGAATTATCATGTTATTGTTGTTAAACTGAGGACATATATTATCTACACAATGTATTCCTTCTATAAGTGTCAGTAATTTTTTTTTAAAGTCTGTTATAAAAGCAGGTGCATGCGTTGTTTTGGGGTTTTTCATTTCATTTTGAAATGCAATAAAGTCAGTTTTTGGCCTCAAGCAATACCGGGATTTAAAAAAGGAACTACTTTGAAGCAACAAGAAGTTGCACCCAGCCTCTAGGTTATTAAATGTGCTTTCTCTCTCTGGCTTCCTAAATGTATCTCATTGTTTAATGGAATTCTAACTGTAAGATTTATTTGTAGACATTTCAGCTGGACTTCTTTAGAAATATATAATGATGAACACAGAGCTTCAGGTGGAATGGAGGTTGAGGGGGCAGGGGGTGGAGGGGAGGGAGGAAACCAAAATATTTTTTTACTTCCAGATCACAAAGATGAATATACAAATTAACAGTATTTGAAAAGAAGAAATTCTATGCCTTGTGTGTGGGTCATTATAGAGTTCTAGCCAGACTGAACTGGGCTTCAACCTTCAAGGGCTCGCTTTCAAGCACAGCTCAGTTTGTGTGATTTACAACCAATAATAACCTGCACTTTTAAAACACATTGGAAAATAAACATTCCAGACCAGCAAGTCTGCCTTTCCAGTCGATGCAAGATATTCTTATAACTATGATCCACTCATGAACTTTGGATCTTTATAAACTGAGGATCTGGTTATGAAGGCAAAGCAATCCTCTGAATCACAAAAACATTCTTTCCCACAACTTGCAATATTACTGTTCACTTTACATGAGTTTAAATCGTATAGTCCACAAGATATTTAGTGTATCTAGAAGACCTGACTCTGTAGCTACATTAAATAAATTCTTTTGCAAAAGATAGTCTTATACTGCGGTGGTATTATCTGCAAATTCACAAAAGTAAAGTCAACATATATTACACATAAGTGCCATAGGTAGAGCTACAACAATACCCTCTTGGAAAGAAAAAATGAAAAAAAAAGAATAAAATTGAAAGAAGAATATTTCTATTTTACTTTAATGAGGGGGAAGGACAACTCAGCTAGTACAGTTGAAGACATGCTGAAGTAACAAGATAAAGAAGGAAGAGTAAGATCCATAATCATTCTTTACTTTATATGAATTCCTCAGACAGAAGGTTTCAATTTCCAGAACTGTCAGTTTATCTTTTTTTTTTTTAAATCTTCTCTTGTGTTCAATTAAAAAAACCCCAAACTTTAAAAAGGTGCATTTAATTATTTCAATCTTTTATTAAAAAAAAGCTTCTTTTTTGTTCATGTAGGCTTCCTTGTTCCAGAATGCTGGTAACTTCTCCCTCAGCTACACTCCAACCCAAAGAAAAATCATGTTAGAGCAAGTAGTGCTTTCTGAATGAAAGTTTTATTTTCACATACAGCCAAAATGAGTTATATTACACCTGCATGAACTATGCTTCCCTTATTTTATGAAACTGGAAGACAGCCAAGTTGTTGAACATTTCTGTAGGTGCAGAGGTTTTTTTCACACGCCTCTTCCCAGCATCACCTGCCTCAGTGATTTGGGTGTTCCCCTCAGGTAGGTAAAAATTTAAGCATGTTAGTACTGAAATTGGCCACACCCAGAGATAATACATTCATTTTCTTCTTTTTTTTTTTTTGACAATGGTTATAATAGCCAAATATGAAATAGTGATCTATGATATTTATTTTTTGAACTTTCCATAACTGTTTTGAAGCTGAATGTCAGAGGGAGATGGTGCTATTATACAGAAATTTCCAGAACATAAAATTAGGTAGTATTTACACTAAGGAAATGGAAAGCTGAATGTGCTGAGTAGTCCAGCTAGTTCATTATGTTGTCTCTAGCCCAGGATAGTGAGACCATTAAAAAGGAAAACACAAGAAATGCTACAGAGGACAGTGATTTTATTATTCTCTTGTGTTGAAGTCCACAGGCAGAGTGGGATGTGGGAATCCAGTTTGCAATAACTGTGCTCTACCTGCTTGAACAATGAGCATCGTTTTCTGCTGGCCTCAACCCAACACCTTCTGCAGCAGCTTGCATACACACAACACAAACGAACCCACCATCCCAAATCCAGCTCCACAGTGAGAGGATCTGTCTATCTGGGATGTAAAACAATTCAATCCTAGTAAATTTTCTGTCTATTTTTCTGCTTTAAACATCTTTTGTTTGGTTAATTGGTGCCGTAGGCAGATAACCAATTTTCTCCTGTGGAGGGATTAGCAGAGTTCCATTGTTGAGATTTCTAATTGTTAATTTGCATGCTTGAGGAAGATAATAGTTTTGATTGTGAAACCTACCAGGGTTGAGTCCCCCCTCCCCCTAACAAAGTAGAGGAGACAGTTTTTGCACTTAATTAATACCTACACAGTATCAAGCATAGGACAACATGCTTGAAATTATGAAATTATGAAGCATAATTAAACAAATATTTCTAATTCTCCTCACTGAGGACAATTCACGGCCAATTCCATCTCCAGAGGAAGTTAAATAAACTCTAAGGCTGGAAAGTCTTCTAAGAGATGTTAAGATCACACAGGATTGCAGTAGCCCAGCAAATATCATTCTTGCCACTGTTCTCAGTTCATATACCCTAGAAGTTTCTCTTTATCTTTCCCTTCTCTTCATAGTGAAAAATAAAATAAGGTTGAGTTATTAGCCTGATCTGCATAACTGGAGGTAAAGTCCTGCAGAAGATGAGACACTTTGAAGTTTTCATATATGTGAATAGGTTGTGATAAACCTGTTGGGGGAAGATGTGAACTTCATATTTGTCTGGCAGCTCATCAGAAAGTTACTATCTTATGTGATCTGGGAATTTTATCTCATTTAGCTAACTTGGGCTAAAAATTCTTCCATCATTAGGCACCATTCCTGGAAAATGCAAGAGAAATTTTAATTTTTTCTTTAGGGTAACATTGACACATTTTTATTGCTGCTGCTTTACAAAAGGATGTGGCACCATTGTCCTCAGATGGTATCAGTCACTATTAATTTTAATCCCTTTTATACTCCACTGCTTGAGCTCTGTTAGTATATAGTGACAGGAGAAGGTCTGATCTTTTGAATCTCTGATGCAAAAAGTCCTGCTCCCCTGTGGTTTTTTAGAGCCTTTTGCAGCTATGTCAGATGATTGCAAAGTTACTGCAATATGTCCTCACATGAAAAAATTTCTTACTAGAGCAATGGAATTTAAATATAAAAGTGAAACTTAAAATTATCTCCATCTTATGGATAACAAAAACTTTTTGAGTGTTACGATTGAGTTGTGCAACTGGGTAGAGCACCAGAACAAGGCAGATTAAAATAGTGGAGGGAAGATGAATCAAGTGCATGAATCAACAGCCACTTTTACTCAGCAGTCAGAGAATTACAACTGTCTGAATGGTAGCAGAAGCCTGTAACTGCTTTCTTCTGAGCCCAGAAATGAAAAATAAAAAATTGTATCTAGAAGGCTTTTTTTTTTGTTGGTTTATCCTCTCATGTTCTGTTCTTCAGAGGTCTAAAATGAGAAAAGACAGTTTCTGCAGAGTTGTCTTCCTGATCAAAGGAAGGATGTGAATAATAAAAAATGCATTTGTTTAAGTGAGGAGATCATAAAATCCCCATACAAAGTAATGTTTGGATAATTATATACTGGTGAACACTCCACAACAAAAGTTTTGGGTCTTTCTAGCTGACAGAAAGGCAAAAGAATGAGAGGATTAAAGCAAACCAAATGAAATAAAAACTTCCATGCAAACATGAACATATAAATATTTTGTTTTCTGTCTTTGATACATTTCATAACACAAGAGAAATGTCTCCGTGAGCATTATATACTTGACATTGATGATTGCATTAAGACCTTTAGGGGACTCATCCATTTTGTTTTAGAATAATAGAATGAATCATAGAATAGTGGAATGGTTTGGATTGGAAGGGACCTTTAAAGGTCACCTAGTTCCAACACCTTGTCATGGGCAGGGACATCTTCCACTTGACCATATTTCTCAATGACCCATTCAACCTGACCTTGAACACTTCCAGGGATGGGTCATCCACAGCTTCTCTGGACTACCTGTGCCAGTGCCTAACCACCTTTACAGTAAATAATGTCTTCCTTACATCTAATCTAAATCTGCTTTCAGTTTAAAGACATTCTTACTTGTTCTGTCTACAGACACTTGTAAGAAGTTCCTCTCCTGCTCTCTGGTAGCCCATTTAGGTACTGGAAGGTGCTCTCTCTGGAGCCTTCTCTTCTCCAGGTTGAATAACCAGTTCTCTCAGCCTGTCTTCACAGAAGTGGTGCTCCATTCCTCCATTCCTCCATGGCCTCCTCTGGGCCCTTTTCAACAGGTCTATGTCCTCATGCTTTGGAGTCCAGAGCTTTATACAAGTCTTCAGGTGGGCTTTAGTTACAGTGCTACAGTTTGTGGCATTTTAGCAGCCAAAATTTTTTTACTGGTACTGAGACAGTTCACACGTTTCCTTTTACAAGATCACTTCCATGAAATAGGAATATTTCCTAAAGATAGAACAAATATAGACCTCTATATACACTCTTCTCCCTTTAGGTGCAGGAGTTATAATAGAAAATTTAGATAATCCAAATCTGAAATGATAGTGAAGAGCACATGATAAATACAAAACAAAAACCTCCACCCTGAATAATTTAGCTACTGAACTGGTGTGGCCCTGGTTAAAGTGGAAAAGCCCTAGTAGTCATGAAGATGAGGAATATTAAGGAATGGGCTACTGCAGCCATTGGTGCAAAAGCTAAATCCATATCCGGACTCTTGAAAACAATCACTGTTTTCTCTTTATTCATATCAATTTAAACTCTTTTGAAAATGCTTCCAGATTACGCAGGCTCTTTAGTCTTTGACTGAACAAAGAATGTCATTCAACCATTACTCTTATTAGATTATTTACCCACAACAGCCTCAAAATAACCTTAAACTGTTGATAATTTTTATTTTCAGTTTTGACAGCTTAACACAATAATCATTTTCTTATCCTCAATGCCCACAGAACCATCACTGTGAAACTGTGAAAGAGTTTAAGACACAGGCAGAGTGTGTGTTTACAGACTGTGTAAGGAGGTTGTCTTATTTTTCAACTCTGATAACTGTAGGATATCTGAGATTCTAGTGATTAATATACTCCATGGCCTTCTATAAGAAGAAAATAAAAACCACAAGTTGGAAAGAAGTAAGTTTTCAATTAAGCATGTTCAAGATAATCTACTAAACTCTAAATTTGCTTGAATTATTTAAAGTTTTGACTCTGTGTTTTAGTTCTAGATTTTGTACCTTAGTCAGTGTAATCCCAACAGCTTTAGTTCTGGAAGGAAAAGTTAGGCAGTTACCTAAGCGATTGTTTGGTTTTTTTTTTATGGTGCTTTCGAACTATTAATATTTTCATCACATAATACTCTCTTGCAGTTTCCAGGTCTGCATGCTTTCATATAGGAAAGGTTGGAGAAAACCTCAGGTTTTTGAATGGTTATGTCATTCTTGGAAGCCTGAGCATCTTCCATACCAGGATAAATACGAGACTAATGTTACAAATTTGCAAGATAATTTAGCTAAGAAAACGCAAAACTGTAGACTTTGAGTACTATTTATGGGAGAAAGCTGTCATTCTGAAATTCAGCTTTGATTGTTCACTCATGATAATTTTAATTGACTTTCTGTAGATCAGAAATAGGAGTGGGCTGCGGACATCAAATTAGAGTGGTCCCAGTCTGCACTTTGTGCAGTTTACTGGGTCACACCAAAAAAACTTCATTAGTAGTATAACATGTCAAAATTAGTCACTTAAGAGTGTAAACACCTCCAGAAACAGGAATAAGCAGGCCTCCAGCCATCTGCTTTGTGTGTTATTCCTGCATTTTCACTGTGGGCACTGATTTTTCTTTATTCAGCCAGATGATCATCGTCTTACATTCAGCTGAGTGTCCCGAAGTACCAGAGAGATGGAGATGTCAACAGATTGTGATGCCTTCCGGTAGGGGCACAATGCTCTGGGCTCAGCAGGGAGGACTAACATCAACAGCTGGTACATCCCAGGACTTCTTTTCCATCTTCTCCTCTGATTTTTTGCTACAGATGTGAGAAGCAAACGATCTTGTCATTATTAGCAAAGGCACCCTGGAGTAACCCTGCACTCCTTTTTAACTCAAGCCAATGACAAACCTTCCTCCCCCATCATCCCTATGCCTCTATTTCCCTTCTTCTCACCTCTCTTCTCAAATTGTTCTCTGCTATTCTGACATTCTGAATTTTCATTAGAATTTATAATTTCTACTTAGTATAAGTTTGTGAGTTTTGCTACCTGTTTTGCAGCAGCTGGGTCTTATGTACTTAATTACTCATTTTATAAAACTAGATTTTTTGGTCAAATTTAATTGAGATATATTTCTAAAGCTCTATAAAATAACATAGAGATCTTAGAAGTAATAGTTTCATTCAGTATTTTTTGGCACCAAAATTATGGGAAGTGTACACTAGCCATGCAACCAGAAAACAAATCCTAAAATGCATGATCAAAAGAAAACATTAACAAGCCCCTGAACAGCAGTAGCAGTGTCAATTGCTAGCTCATATAAAAGTGTCAGTAGGGGATTAGGCAATTGCTGTGCAAAGAATGAACCAATAATTTCTTGAAAATTAGTGCTCAGCTGATAGCCATTTAATTAAACTGTTTGCTTTAGCGTTTGTGATTTTTAATGGAATTTCAGGAGAGGTTAAAGGGAGTAGTGGAAGGATAAGATTTAATAAAGATACAGAAAGCTTTCATTTCTTTGTTAAATGTAGAGTGTTTTGATATGTCATCATTCCCATCAATGGGCTGATGGGCAAAACATATGAACATAGCAGTAGTTTGTGAAAAAATCATCCTAACTTTAAATGAAAAGTATTAGTGTCATAGATATTTCACAGAATATTTGGAGTTGGAAGGGACCCACAAGGATCATAGAGTCCAACTCTTGAGTGAATGGCCCACAAAGGGATCAAACACATGACCCTGGTGTTATTAGCACCATGCTCTAACCACCTGAGCTAATCTCACATAGTTTAGGTAGTGTCTTTACTGTATAGCCAGGCTTCAGAGATCTTAAGGACCAATGTGAACAGAAATGTCATATGCCAGAGATGCAAAACTTACCACTGGAGTTATTAAGCTGCTCCAGAGATATGTGTGAAGAAAAAAAAAATAGGGCTTTGAGAAATGCCCTAGTGAAAAAAAAAAAAAGGTAAATAAATTGCTAATGAAAAAAAATGTGAAATCACAACATGATGAAGTTAAAGACTAATAATTCAGTGCATCTACTAACCAGTGAGTGAGGAGGAAATAATTCCTAATGAGCAGACATGAGTTATTTTGTTGAATTTTTGCTAGCTTTCAATCTTTGAGCAAGTACTGAAGAAAGGATATTAAGCTTAACAGTGCCCTGCTATGATTCTACAGCTATTTCATTCTGCATGGATTTCTGAATGTAAATGCTGTGCCAGTTACTCAGATAAAAATATAAGTGTATTACAAATAGGAAAGGCATGCATTAAGAACTGTAAGTCAGAAAATCTTTATTCTTAGTTATATATCCCAAGTATGATAATGATGTAGTCTCTCTATCAATTGCAGAGAACATGATTATGTGGCAAGCTTTGGATGAGATTCTCTTTGCCATTGCCCTTTCACAAATGCGTGGAAGGAAAAAATGCAGGCTGATCAGTGAAGTCCTTCGGCCCTCTAATAATCCTGATCCTGGGTTCAAGTTGAGAGGACATTTAACCTAAATCAATTGGGTTAATCATAAATGTCGTGGACATTTTAATTAAAGACCCACAATAATATGATAAGCATTTTGTATAAAATAGGTTGTCCTCCTCTCATGCCCTCAATGATCCTGTTAAAGCTCAGCTCACTGTGCACAACACAATGAAAGATTCATGATCTGGAAATACAACAAGGAAGAGGAACATGACTCTCTAATAGTGATGGGCAACATGCTTGGTAAGGCAGCTGTATATCTAAATGACTGGTGTTAGTCTATGCCCATGACTTCATATGCTTACATTGTCCCTCATCTCTTCTTGCCATCTGAGCTTCCACATAAGAGCTACCTTTGGGCTTACCCACACTCATCCTTGCAATCAGCATAAATGTTCAAAAACCAGAAGTTACACAATACTCTACCTTCCCTGCTATCCACTTACTAGCCTATCTAATATTTGACTTAATAGTATCATTACACATGATTGTATCATTATGTGCTTTTGATATCATGAAAGAGTCAGATGACCTTGGTAATTTCTATGCTGTTTTTAGTGATTAGGCTTCTCAGTATATAGAAGAATAAAAAAATGCCATTTCTAATTCTATAATGAACTTTCCTGGGTAGGATCAACACCAAGTAAACTTTAACACCTCCTGATATTTAAATAGTCTTGGGTAAAAAGTCAGCTGGCAGACTTGGTCTGAAAAAAAACTTTGGTAATAAGTGTGGTAAGTATTTAAATCACACATGTATTACTCTTAGAATGAAATAGACTGGAAACTTTCTGCTATATAGTATGCTATGTTTGTTACTCAGGAAAAAGTAAATCTGTCTAACCATTAATTTAAACCAAAGTTTTTGTATACAGAGGCATTGCAGATGCTGTGGTGGAAGGATCAAGTTATGCTTGTAAAATAATGTCAATGAATGTAGTCAAGTATAACCACAACAGGTCCCTCACACTTGCTGTCCAGATATCATCTACAAAGTAGTGTCTAACTCCAATTTTTTCTCCAGGAAAGTGTAGTAAGGATACGAGTGAGGTGTGCTTTGACTCAGATAACTGGAAAACAATGATAATAGAAAAAATATATAAATTCAACTCTGAATTTAATATATTTATGTTTGAAAAAATTGGTGAGTAGATTTCCGTAGAGTGTGAGAAAACAAATCCATGAGATATTCTCATGAAAACACAGAAGTCTACAGCTCTTCAAGAACATGGCACAGTGTTCATTTATATAGGCACAAATAAACAGACTATCTTATTATTGTTATTCATTTGTATTGATTGCTTTCCTACTCATAAATTCATTCTAAGAAAACAAGATAGTACTTTAAGGTGGTCATTGGGTGGTGTGGAAAGTAATATGATAGATGTTTCTGTTCAGACTTAGTAAAAACAAAAGAAAGCTTTGTTCTTTGCAAAAATCAGATGCTTTGCAAATGAAAAACATTTTATTTATATAGAAAAATGTGTCATGAGTGCTAGTTAACAGACACTGTAAGGCAAAATGTCAGCATATTTTAAATATGTAAATGAATATTCTTTATATTTTGTTTACTTTCTTCTTCCAGTTTAGTTTTCTCCCAATGCCATGTGTTCTTTGTATTTCCTACCTAGGCAGAAAGAACCATACAGTCCTCCTGACCAAAAATATGCAGCAGCACATATATGCTCTATATGCACAAGAAGATTTGTGTAACCTTCATTGGAAAAAAAAAATAATGCAGCAAATATATGAGACTAGATCAGAATGAATTGCTGAAATCAAGTAGAAGCATGCTTTTGTCCAAACCAAATGTCTCATATGACAGTTCCATTATATTAAAAAGGAAAAAGTGGGAGTTTAATGTAATATGATGCAAATCATAGTTCTGTTTAAGGAAGACTTTAGAGCAGTAAATTATGATCTTGTTTAAACTGTGATTTAATGAACTGGAGTACTTCAGAGGCTTAGGTTAAAGCTTGCTTCCTGTTTGAAAATTTTAAGTTTTGTTTCTTTTTTTCTTTGAATAGTTCTTATCTTAATTATACTGTGCCACTGTGACAGTGCACGTGACTAAGAGTTAAGATTAACCCTTTGAAGAGAGGACCCGAATCCTTCATACTTATATGGTTTATCTGTAAAAACACAGACATATGCAGCAGTCAATGCACTTAGTGCAAAGTGGAGTACCCAATAACAACTCATACATGTTGCCCAGAAGTATAAAGGGGTCAATTTTGACCCTCACAAGAAGCCCAAGGAATCTTTTGCTATATCATTTACTACAGTTATAAATTATTAACTTCTGTGACTTCCTCAGTCAAAACAAGAAATGCCATAAGATGTCCATGTTAGACAAAGGAGAGTTGTGTGGACAAGTTGCCACACCCCGTATCCCTTACCATGGTCAGAGTGAGAAAGCAGGACCTGAACTGCCTACAGGCACCTCCTGCCTACAGCACACCACTTCTGTCATCTCTGGGGACTGTACTTTCCTGAGTTCCCATTCTCATTTTCCCTTAGGAAATGGTCCTTGCTTTCACTCATGATCAAAAGTGCCTCCTGGTACCTTTGTCAATATTAATGCCATGTATTAATATGGCAATTGCACTAAAGGGTCAGTGAAGAAATGAGAAACCCAGTCAACTTTTCTGTTGTGCTCTATTTATAAACAACACTTCCTTCATGGGCATCCATTCTTTCCACACCTTCTACAAAATGAAAAGCCTCTTGGAGGCACAATTTAAAAATAAATATATCAGAAAAGTAACTTTTTTAAAATTTTCATTTAGGGAGTGGAAGCAAGAAGGCTGTGACTGATCATTTTTATTTTGTTTCTTAGTATATTCAGCCTTCAATACAGTTAAAAAGCCTCAGTACTGTGCAAGCAATGGCTTTCTTTTCTTCACTTTACATTGATAAAATTGACTATAGTGAAACCAATGGTAATAATAGCCAGTGATCCAAGCAAAGTTTAAATTCCTCGGGAAAATCTGCTTTGGGTTTTGTGACAAAATTTACTATTCTTCCTTGTTCTGGGCACATGTTTTCCTTTTGATGAACAGTAGACCCATCTCTTGCTTTTTAAGTTCCCTTCTATTTCAGAAAATGTCTTATAGCTTTAGGAAGGCTGTCTTCAGTCAGGAAGAGAACAGGAATGATGAGGGTTAATTAGGTTCAGTCTTCTCGTTTCTCTTTCAGAATGGCACAAGCAAATGACAGAAAGAGATATACAGAGGGGTGTTCAGTCCAGCAGGGTTTTCCTGCAAACGTTTCTTGGCTTCTCAACTTAGCTTTGTATGTTACTTTAGTTTCAATAGGAAAGAATGGTCCCCCTCATATTTTGATCTTTGCTGATGTGTAAGGATTTGTAGTGCTACCTTCAGGCAGGAACCGTTTTGACAGGCCTGGGAAAGCACACAAAAGTGCTGCTTTCTGGCTATCTCGCTTTTTCCCCTCAGATTTCAGGTTGTTCCAGCACTGTATGTGCAGAAATTTCTTCAAAAAGGAAGACAAATAAAAAACCTGATAAAGGTTCCAGTAAATGAGTATGAAAACAGATTTTTTTTTACTTTTGGGTGTACTTTTTCAAGAGATGGGATGCTCAGAAAAAATGACATATTTTTGCAGAATTTTCATATTAAAAAGTGATTGTGCCTGAGAAGCAAAACCACTTACAGTGAGTACTAAACAGCTTCTCTGCTCCTTTGCCTTTTAATCGGAATATTATTCTGCCATTCTTTTCCCTTTGTTGCTGTAAATCTTCACCACACCCTCATACTTTTCCTGTCCTGCCTCTTCTTTCTTGTTATAAAGGCGCCTTTCACAATTTGCAAAAACAAGTCTATGTTTACACATTTGAAAGGCACTAAACTTATAGAAATTTCATTATCTAGTGTTTAGTATTCAAGAAACCAAGCTGTTAAATTTGTATGAGTACCACATGGGTGGACCTTCTCCCTGAGGTTTGTTTTTTGGGGATTTTTGTGTTTTTAATTCATTCTGTACATAGCCAGTCTTTAGAATTACTGCTTTGATCCTGAACACTCTGTGAACTCACTGAAAAATTAACTAACCACTTTTTTAAAACAATTGTAAATACTTGTAGTTGTAAAAAAAAAAAAAAAAAAAGAACGAGAGAGAGAGAGAGTCTGCCTGCTGCATTTTTATGAGAAAAGAATATTATCATGAAAATATTCAGTCTTGTAATCAATAAACATAACCTTCCAGTGTGTTATAACAGACTTTCATTTATGTTCAGGTTTTACTTGCAAACATTATTGGCTGCATAGCATGAAGGTCATTTTATGGAAAGCACACATATCAGATATGACAAAGGTAACATGCTACCAGAGTACCTGTGTTTCCAGAAAAACACTATAATAAGCTGCTACAGAGTAAAAATAAATAATTCTGAACTACATTAGCTTTTGCAAATGTCAGTTTTATGAAGACAGTGACTGAAAGGCAAGCACTATTCCTAGGTTTTGTTCTTTATACTATTAATATTGTAATAAACCTGGTATTTGGCATTTGAAATACAAAATGAAAAATTTTACTGTGCTTTCACTCTTAGCAGGAAAACAAACATTTCAGGTGGAGCAGTGAGTTCTCAAATTTATCCATCCCTCTCATTTTATTCAACACTAAGGACAATGTTTTCTGAGGAGAGGAGTTTAGTTTTGTTTTCAACTTGGCAGTTCCTTTGAAATATCAGCATTTGGAAACAACAGTTTTTTGGAAATCTCAGCAAAATATCTCAGCTGAATGCAGCCAGTTTAGTATCAGAGGCTGCAGAACTCTCTGTTCAGGCCAGATGTTTGCAACATCTCTGAAGGTTCTTTGATTAACTGAGGTGAAACCACCCTGTATAACAGGGTCAGCACACACAAGCTTTCATTATTTTCTTCATTTACATCAATTAGAATTATGGAGGGCCTGGGGCTATTCCTGACTTCTAAAACATGATATACTCCTAGGTGATGTTTAAATAGAGAACCAAAAAGACTACATCATATTTCATTAACAAATAAAACTTTTATTCCTTTCAGCAATGACAGCAAGATTTATATTATGTGCATTGCTAAAGTAAGTCATTAACATATATCACTCAAGGTGGTCAGACTCTGAGGAACTAAAGCTTGGTGTATATCACAATAGTCAATCTAAAGATAGTGAATTTCATTTTTGCACAGACTGCACTTAAGAAAGAATGAACATCAACTCCAGTAGATTTTGTGAATTCCAGATTTCTTTTTATGACAGCTTACTTCAGTGGTGTGCAAACCACTGTTTTTTATTATGGCTCAACTGAAGCATGCCTTTACCAGACTGAAGAAAAAAAAAAGAAACCAAAAATGAAATTGAGTTCGGGTCCTCTACCTTGAAAGCTAGATGAAAGGAGTAAGTCTGCCACGCATGGAGGTGACATAGTATATCACATGTCAGAATTAGAGAGGTATGCCAGAAGTGAACCAAAAGAACATGGTATTGATAATACTGTAATTTTCTATGGTTCAGTGTGTAATCATAGACATCTCTCCTGTAAATGTTGTGCTCAAGATGAAATCAATGCCACATTTTCTGTTTCTCCAAGTAAGTTATTACAGGTCACTATAGCCTTGTCCAGCAAAGCCAAATTTGATTGACTGTTTTATCAACACATACAAGTTAATATCTTGCAGCAAGATTGTTGCTGCAAATAGATTGAATATTCGGGTAAATGTTAATAAAAGTTTTCTTAATGGTGGAATAGCATGGCTTGCTAAATAATGTTGGGTCCATGCTGTGGCTGTAAATTCTCCATACAAGGCAAAATCTAAATATCCCTTCTCTTGTGTGGAAGGGCTTCTACTTCAAATTATTTTTCCTATGTCCTTTCCATGTCTCTATAACACCCTCTAGCCGAAAAGGTTAGCAACCTTATTGAACGAGTGGATAGATAGTGCTCAAAGTAGAAATGGAAATGAGAAATATATATTTTCCATTACTTTTACCTGAAGGAAGTAGTAAAGACAATGATATTCATCCATATGCCAAATAGGAATGGAACAGTCTTACTTTGGCATCAGAAAAAGAGTACAGGCACAGCCTCCTGATAGTTGTGCCAGTAGTGGCCCAAGTTAGCCGCCAAAACATCAAGGTGGGATTGGCACAAACCATTCAGAGTTACTTTGTAAACAGAGGTCTTTGGTGATTCTGGAGATTTAAATTAGGGGAGACCCAAGAGGGTCTCACAGAAGTCACAACAGGTTTTATCTTTTATTTTTTCCCTTTTTTGATTCCAACATTTGTTGAAATCTCCCATTTTTTTTAACAGGAAGTGTAGATTTTTGGCAACAGCTCTGACTAATTGTCCCGAATTTCAAAAATTTGTTCTGTTTGGGTGGTCTATAACAATCACATTTGAATTTGCTTTTTGTATGTTATTTCTAAGCAAGCGGTACTCAGCTTTTCAGTTTGCTAATAGTATAACTCTAATGTTCTAAAACAAAGGCTAGTCCATATTTCGTGGAGTAGATCAGCAATCTACACCTACTCTTAAATTTTGGATTGTATCAAACATCAAGAATTAGATGTCTAGACTAGGCTGTTGGAGCCAATTTCAAGCCTAAAGACAAAGAAAGAGAAATAAAAATGGATTTGCTTTTGACATATTGGAAAGAACACAGTTGTATTCACTATAGTAGAAAATCTGATTCAAAAAGATGAGACAGAAAAGTTAGCCCACAAGTAAAAAGAAGCATTGGAAAGGTAGAGAAGTGAAAGATGGCAATTTATTTCTTATGGTTTTAATAATTATTCTGCAAGAATGTTGGTGATGGTCCTTACCAGAGGAGTCAGAAGCTATTAAAAGCCCTCTCTTCTGTTAGTGTTTTGGATACTGCTTACTGTCTTCATATTGTCTAGTTCAATTCTATAGGACAACTTGAGAGTTTGGGGAGCTTATGCTCTATTGCTTCCCAGTTCTCTGCAGAGAGAAGAGTACTTGGGCTCAGAAATGCTTAATGGGAACCTACTCAAATATATTCAATCAGATATCTTACCATAAACATATTTCAGCCCATGCTTAGCACACAGTTCAGGACTCTAGCAAATTGAGTCATGTCTGAATAGTGTTCAACAGTAGGAAAATGTGTTGCTACTCTTTCTGTGTTGTACTAAGCATCTTGCAGATTACTGTGACTAAAAACTTTGTTCTAGCAGCTGTAGTTAGCAAGTGCTAAGAGAAAAGATGCTATAAAATGCCTTGAAGCTCTGTGTCTGGTAAATCCCATATGTAATGCTGTTCCAAATTTCCCTTTGAGTTTGAGATGAAATGAATGTGGAAAATAGATGTTATAGTTGGTAGAAAAATGCTACATGTCAGCTAGGTGGGTAGGTTTCTTGTTCTACCTGTTGCCTTATAAAGATTGCCCTCAGAATGCAAATCACTTTTCCATGTGATGAGTTACCTTCCAAACAGTAGACAGCTTAGGCAAATACAGATAACGCAGCCGTTAAGTACTGATGCAGTAAAGATTATCACAGAGTACATTTTTCTCAGTTCATATAAAAAAGTTCACAAACTTTGTCAGTAATTCCCACAAACTGTTGTATTTTCCCTGACTTTCTCTTCCATCTCAAAACTTTCTAACAGCTTTAATGAAACAATGATTGAATTTGCAAATAAATCCAAATACATAGTAGCAGGACTGTACTAGAGAAAATGGCATTTAAACATCCAATCTCTGGCTGGTAATGAACACCAGAGCAGTTATTGCAAGATAGGTAAAGACAAAAAAAGGCACAGAGTTCATTACACACATTAGATATTATAATTGTCAGTGTACAAAATCTGGAGGGATGGGAGAGGGAAGTGAATTTTCTGTCATATGATGCACTGGTATCTGAAATTATGACAGGATCTTTGCTCCATCAGATACTCTGTGTCCAGCTCCTTTTTGTGAAGCTGGAAAGGATTTATTTTCACACGGAACTTTGCCCTCAATTGATATTATAATGATTCTTGTAATTTTGGTCTTTCTCTCTATCTGATCTGATATGTTAGATGTTGACAGTAAGTTTTAACATATGTTTCTTCTGTAGATTTTGACAGAGTACTGTTATTTCCTGTATAATAACAGTTTCAATTTCCTGTTCAGCATTTTATTTTTTCATACAGTGATCACAGAATAAAATCTTTAGGGAAGACTGAATATAGTTTGATCTATAAAGATGGCTGATTAATGAAATGATTAAACTCATTCTTTTTGGCTAACAGATAAAGTTGAAATGATTACTTATTCCTCTTCCTTTTATAGAGCCAGTTTTGTGACTATCAAACCCAAGACAATGTGGTCAAGAAGCTTGTGAGTTTTTAAAAAGTCACAAACATGAACTTAACAGGAGACTTCAATTAAACAACGCTACAAAGTATCAAAAATTCATTGCCCCTTATCTGACTTCAGAAATCGTAGAAAGTTCATTTTTTAATTGAATTATTCTATAAAGTTTTAGAATGATATTCAAACATTTATTTTTAAAAAGACCCTCCTGCTAATAGTTCAGATATAGAAAAAGAATAGTTCAGATTACCATCTATCATGAGCTGGAATAGACATACTGCTTAGCACTGAAGCAGTTTAGACACACTGAACTATATCTACACTATATCTAAACCAATGCTGTACACTAGGAGTAGGTCTATCAGATGCCAATATGGGACAGACAAGGTCTAATGTGGTCCTGTGAGCTGAACACCCATCAGCAGCTACAGACACAATCAGATTCTCTTTTAAAGCATTCCTTCTTGTTGAGTTTCATCTGACAATAATAAATATTTGTTCTTCTCGACACTCTTCAGTCTGAAACAAATCACCGTAAAAAATGTATTCAGAAGGATTCAATTAAAAAACCCCACCTGTTCCAAACTAAATAGTGTAGATATATACTGTACAATACTAGAAAAAGGCTCTCTCACAATTCTGAAAAATAATTCAACATAACTATGGAGGTTAGGATGCCTATGAAATCAGTCTAGAGTTATAATTTTTAATTTCCCTGCTAGGTTACATCCATAGCCCAGCAGTAGGTCTTACATAGTTCTTTGAACTGCCACCAGTACACTCAATTGTACATCCTCTGCCTTGCAACCAGAATGAGGCAATTCATGGCAATCTCGACAAACCTTGAAATCTTGGTGAAGACCTGTTTATCCCGACTCTCAGATGTGATGATGACTCTGATATTGCCAGAAATGCACAGGCAGAAACACAATTGGAGAGATATGGCAGTGAATGTTAGTTAGGTGCAATCAAGGGAAAAAAAGAAATAACTATATGCAGTGAAACATAAAGAAAAAAAACAACTCTCTTTTATGACCTAATACCTCTTCTGTAGAAATGAAAGGCAAATTTTTCACGTGATGCATTTAGAAACCTTCTGTTTTCAATACAACATTCCTAAGAAGAGTGTGAAATTAAAATATGTGTAATCCCTTGGATTTAGTCAGACCAGTCACATTCTCCAAGTTAGTCATGTGCCTGAGAGTTTGGCTTGATTGTGGCAGACATGTTGCTTTGAAGAATTTAATGAATAACTCTGAATTAACTCATTCAGCAAATGTGATCAGTGAGCTAGTCACTATTTCTCTGAATTTATTATTTATTTCTGCTAATTTGCTGGATGTTCTTTAAATTACTGGACCACTCATTAGCGGCTTCCTTTATGTGTACTAGTAATTTGCTATTTTAAAATTATTTGAGTCTCTCCATATTGATATTTTTTCCCTCTGTGTTTGCAAGTGGTTATGAATGTAGCCAATTAAATTTATAGGAACACTTACAACTTTACAGGAACAGCTATTTATCTATCCTTATTATCATGACTCTCCTGCTATTATTACCAGGATAAAAAAGATGATAATCTATTGTAGAACACCCATCATAGGGCAAGATGAACTGTTGCCATTATAAGAAAGATACTTTTATAAATGAAGATGCAATGTACAATCTCCTTTAAACAAAGACCAAATTTCTTATTGGTGAAACTCCACTAAAATCAGGGAGGATTTTGATCCTAAGCTCTTACGAATAGTACCAGGGATCACAGGTAAACCAGTGACTACATTTGAAGACCATCTGTTTCTTCCTTAATATATATTTTAAAATAATAGGGCAAAAATGAGATAATATACTTTTTATTTCCTATTATTTAAAATACCTATGTACTTGAACAGTTCAATGCCTTTTGACATTTGTTCTTTAATATATTGCTTTAACCTCCTGCTGTAACTCCAATCATCCTGGTAATAATACTCCTATGCTTTTTTTTTTAATCTTTTTTTTTAAGCCCACAAGTTGAAAATTTGGAGGTTTTTTCGCCTTCTGGCTGGTCACTTGCTTTGCCTTAGGGTCCTTTTCATGGAGTACTGCCCTTTAAGACTCTTAATGTTCTGGTTAAACAGTTAAAAGATAGGCTTTCTAGTAGTGATAGGTGTTGTCTATGCCTTTGTATCATGCCTCTAGCCAAAATTAGGTACCCATTTCCTTTACGTTGCCCCAATACCATCACATAAAAGGTTTCTAAAATCAGGATTAAAAGGCAATTTTTCTTCAAACCTTCTTCACATTCTTTAAGGAATGCATACATTTTCTGTCAGAATTTATGCTTTAAATTCTTTCCAATCAGAAGTTTCTACAAGGCAGATGTTTTTGTGATATTACTAGATGTTTATAGGGAACTTCTGTGCTTTAGAGTGTGACTTTGCATGCTTCATTACACAATCTGGATAAGCAATGTCAGGTAGAACTTGAAAAAACACACATAAACATACCTTCCTTCTGCTGAGAACAGGAATTAACTGGCTATTTTCCTCCAGGACCAAGATATAGACTTATCTGGAAATGGTGAGCAAACAACAGAGTTGGACCTCAGAGCAGCTTACGATGAGACTGCAGACCCTCATTGCACGAGCTCTGGCCTTTAGGCTTCTGTTTATAAATCCTGTTGTGGCAACGCTACCCTCTGATATGAAGTCATGTTTACTTTTTATCCATCATTGTAATGTTACAAAGAACTACTGATATCTTAGCTCACTCCTACCTTCTCTCTATGACAGAAAAAGGAGTTTCTAGCTCACTCTGAGTTGAGGTTAGTATACATATTAACCAAGGGATATTAATTGTATTTATTTTCAGATGTTTATAGTCAACAGCATAAACAATATTGAAATTGCCTTGGTGCATCGAGTAATGCTGGGCAGTAACAAGAACTATCTAAACTCCCTTTTATGAAGGCAAAAACTGAAATAGCTGCTGTGTGTTTTATGATACATTTCAAGAACATCATCCTCTGGCTTGTGCTGAACTCACTTCTCTCAGGGTGCAAATTTTGGGTCACTTTTATTTATTTGGTTGGGGGTTTTTGGCTTTCTTTGTTTGTTTTTGTTTGTTTTAAAATTATGTACTTACCAGGATTTAAATTAAACCTTTTGGGACTTTTGTTAGCTGGAAAGTTGGCTGTACATCATTGTGACTAAATATTGAACTAATCACTTCAGTTAACCGTTGGCTATCATTGACAAGAGGGGAAGTCAATAAACCATGAATTAATTCAGAGCTCTATTCAGCTCAATTTGTTGCTGTAAGTTACCTGTTTGTGAGTTACAATATCCACTTCCCAACTGAAAAGCTCTTACTAAATCACAGCAGCAGCCAATTTTAGTCATGACCCATGCAGGGCTGCCCTTTTCTTTGTGGTATTCAGCTGTCATTCAAGTCAACACTTTTCATTAAATACACTGTACCCCATCCTATGCAGGCTAGTTCAAGACAAAATATTGTAACTGCATACTACTATTAAAAATTATGTGTGCACTTTAATACACTGTATATTTACTCTCACTGATATGAAACCAAGGTATTTATCCTTAGTAAAGACAAAAAACCCCCAGGAAATGTACTTTGTCCTAAAACTTATCTGAACACACCAAATACCATTACTGTTCATTTAAAAACAGGTAAATGTGCAGCTCCAACTTCATTATTCTGAGATCTCACACACTGATTTTTTTACTGAGAAAATCCATGAATTTTTATTTATTAATTGTTCCTCTATTTGGAAATAAAGGGTTGTTATTAGGTTTTTATGGATTTATTTTTGTTTGTTTGTTTGTTTGTTTGTTTTAAAATTCTGGTTCATAGTTAAAAAATATCTGAAATTGTATTGCAAAAAATGTGTGAGTAATTATAATTTGTGCTTGTAGCATGGCATGACTCATTGAAATCTTCTCTTTCTCATACTTTGACTCTATCTAATGTGTGACATATTTCTGCATGTAAGCATACTGTCAGCCTGCACAAGTTAAAAACATGGTAAAAGCTTCTTTTTTAAAAGTTATGTGAAAAATAATCTAGGTTATTGTTAAAACCAACAGCCACAATTCTGTATGATTTTCTTTGTCGATTATCTGCAAATGTTCCATAAAACATATTTTCAAAATAACATATGTAAAGACATGATTCACTAACCTTTCCACTCTATGAATGGTTCTGCACCACGATTAATAAATTCTTTCAAATATTGCTGATAATGTTATGAGTCCTCTACTCAAAGAATGTAGTTCAGATAACCAAAGTAGTCCATGTGGGACTAAAAAACTCCAGGAATGTCTTGAAAGGGATCAGAGTTCTGTCCATAACTTGAAAGACATACACTCTTTTCCAGTGGAGTAAGAGAATGTTTTACAACAAAAAGTAAGGCAAACACAGGATAAGCAGAAGTTAAGTAATACAATGAAACCAAGCTGAGATGCAAGAAATCTATGCCAAATAGTTCAGGATGGATTTATTAATTTTTCTTCTTAATTTTGACATAATCTCTTAATGTAGTTTCCTAATTATTTTGTGCATCTTTCCTTTTTTTTATGTTCCAAGAATGAAAGTGGAGCATCCTGAATATCCACGCTGTGTAGTTTTTGGTTTAGTTTGCTATTAAGAATGCATCCAAAACTCCTTTGTTACAGAAAACAGTCTGCAGAAAGTTATTTTCCCAGCACATATTGAATGAGTCTCTTCTGAAAATGAGTATCCTTTGTGTTTGTTTTTTTCGATAGATGCTCTTAAGTGTTTATATTCACTTTGTTTATTTGTTTATTGTATATTGTTATACCTCACTAGTATTACAAAAGTGAAATACTTTCTTATTTTTAATTCCACCATTTAACTGCAGAATTATACACCCTTTGTATCACTGCATCTTCTTGTTTGATTTTTTTATCTGTAAAAAAAATATCTTACATATAATGTTTCAAACAGTGAATATTCTTAAATTCTGATAGACATATACATACCTCGATTTTTTAGTTATAAAACTGTCATATTTAAAGTGCTGCATGAACAGTAACTTTTACTAATGCCCTGTGAAGCTTCCAGTCATAAGGTGCCCACCACTGTGAAAAATACAACAGCTTTGTGCACTTTTAATCATCTGAAGAACTAGCATCTTTGTGTACTAATTGTATTGTAGGCTATGTTACCTTTTTAGACATGAGAGACCTAACTGTACATCCATATTAGCAAAACTACAAAATCCATTCTAGGGAGGTCAAATGACAGTTCTGTTGATGGGGCTGTAGCCCCTCTTCAATATGTTATTTTGCTTATAATTAGGTTTTTTTCACATCCATATTTTAACTGACAGTAGTTGTAGAAGTAGCTAAAGGATCTTTTAAAGACCTTGCTTGGCAGCAGCCACCACTGCACAGTCATTAATTAGCCAACAAATGTTTCCATACAGCCAACCTGCAGCTGTCAGGATTGCTCAGGAGCTATCAGATAACTCTTGCACTCTCCAAAACAAAATTTCACTGTATACTTTATACCAAGGTAGCCAACAAAACAACCCAAAACAGTTCAAACAGCTTATTTAACAATACCTAAAAAAAGGAAGAGGTATGTTAGATATCCATCAACTGTGCTGCTATTCATCATCGAGATATTTTGCAGCAGAAAATATCTCTGTGGGTGAGATGTTTTCACCTGATGCACCTTCATTTTCCCTAGATACAGTTCTTCATCTTCCAGATTCAGGTAAAGAGTGAACAATTGCCCACATAATTACTGTTTTGATTGAAGAGAATGACCAGGAAAAGAAAATACTCTTCTCCAGAAAAAACCTCCAGGGACATGCTCTTAGCCATTACAAATTACCTTCTCTCTCTTTTGAGCACTTGAGATTCAGGAAAGAAAAACACGAATCTTTTCTGCAGAGTGACCACAAGAAGAAGGACTCAAAGTAAAGCCTTTGGTGTAACTAATTCACACTTTGAACACTGCTGCGAATAGAGCTACAGGCCAGCACAGCTGCCTGGAAACCCAACAGCTTGACTCACCCTGACTGGCACCCGTATCTTTAGCACCAAGACATTTTAAAACCAGTAACAGTGGCAAATTTTAACCTCATTGATTTTATGGTCAAGGAGCTTTACTGAAAATCTGGCTGTATGCCATTTTTATTCAGTAAAATACAATTGGTTCTCTAGGAAGCCTAGGCAGAGTACTAGTAAGAAAACTGTGTGTTATAATACAGAGGCACAAACACATTCCTATGTACAATGACATGCAGATGTCATCTTCTCATAGACTTCTCTTTCATTGAATTGATTGACCCAGTATTGAGGGAGCTGAAGTACTTGTATGCTTATTTACAGGTACTAGCATTTCCCACTGTGTACTATTTTGTATCGTTTCTGTTAATTAGTTGCTCAGCACTTCACAGTACTACCTTTAATTTCTGCAAAAAATTCTTTTACTACCCTTCTTGCTTTTTATTTTTGTAAGTTTAGCTTCAGTGCTAGTAGCAAGGGTTTGACTCCCAGTACACAAGAAGTCCGCTCATGGTGTAATAGACACCTGACCCTTTCTGCAAAGATCATTAATCTGAATAAAATATGACTATATGAATTTCTAAATAATATTTTCTTTTCAAAAGCAATACAAACAAAAGCTTCTAGCATGGTACAAGTCCAGGAATATAAAGTCAAAATTGTGTTTATCTGGATAAATACATAAGTGGAGTCCCCCATAAAACCTCAACTCAGCCTCTGCACTTTAACTATCCCACTGTGTTCAGTCTATGACCTTTTTATTGATGCTGGAAGTGGAGGGTTCTTGAAATTTAAGAGAGCCCATTTTAAACTCTGGTTCTGAACAGTTGTGTGCTTGCTCATACAAAGGTCTTGCCTATAACTCATGAAGAGACCCTCTAGCAGAACCTGGAGATGAATTTGCTCCCCTTTGCCTGCTTTGCTAAGTGAAAGTACAAGCCACAAGGCTAATGAATAGATTTCAAATGAACCTCCTTCCAACTAATGTGGTTTTAAATGTATTATATAAAATAACAACTTCAGTGTGAGAAAAAAATATTTCCTTTTCCTGTCTAGAAGTGTTTAAAGAGTGCTTTTGGAGAAGAGAGGCATGGTTTTGAACTGCTTCCAGCTGAGAACTACAGCTAGCAATGCTTTTTTTGTTAGCCACTGACTAATTCCATATTTTTTTAATGTTTTGTAGGGGCTTCTACTTTTGCCTCAGTCTGGAAGGGAGCCTTTGTGCAGAGGCTGACAGATTAAATGAAAATGTCTACTACTTTATGTTCTTCGTGAGACAGGTAGAAGGATCAAAGCTGACTTACTCCTTCCAAACAAGACTCTGGATAGAAAGAAGGAAAGTGCTGACTGTGGTGCAGACGGAGGAGCAGATGCCAGGAACAGGAGAGCAGACACAGCAAATGTCAGTACAGAGGGAGATTAAGTATCATCTCTGCTTTATCCAAGAATCAAATTGATGTGAAGAGTTTCTTTGGATCAGCCACAGGGACTCTATTCCAGACTTGGTAAATGGAGAATAATAATTCTGTGGTTTGTTGGTTTGTTTTATTGTTCTTGTTGAAGACTATAAAGAAAAAACTTATTTCATGATCATGAGCTCTCAGAGAAAGCCTCTGGCCCTTATGATTTGTTTATTTCTCTTTCCATTTTTCCACTTTTTTTAAACAAAGCAAACAGCCTTGTAAAAGAGTAAGACTTTGTAGGAGTCATATGTAAGTTGTAATAGCTAGAAAGATTTTCAACAGCAAGTAGTGCCTCTCAGGACTGCACCTGACATCTATTTAGAGGAGCAAGTGGAGGTTTTGTAGTATACATAGGTTTATACTAGGCTTCACCAGTTTGTTTCTCATATATATATATATGATATATCCTTTTTCCTTTGCATTTTCTCACTCAAAGGAAGTTCACCAGATTTTAGGCTTTTTTATTGTGCATGTTTGGCCTGTGCAGACTCTTTTTAGTTTGTACCACATCAGGTAAGATTTAAAGGAGCCACACAGATTTACTGTGTCACACAATATGTATTCCTCCTGTATTCACTCAGTTTTGCTTCACTGAAGACTTTCAGTTACACGCCTCTTCTATCTATGCACCTGACAAATTAGTGAGAACACTGTGCCTACCATGATGAAATTAAAAAGAAATACTGATGTCCAAACATTCCAGAGAAATTGAAAACAAAGCAAATTAGCAAAACCTTTGAAACTGAAATCTATTTGGTTTTTTTTTTCCTACATGACCTGGAAAGCACAGGGAACTGACCTGCTCTGGCAAAAATATCTATTTTCATTGAAACTGGAGATGGGACAAAGCAGGATTTTAAAAAAGAAAATTATTCTGAGTATTGGGGCTGGAGGGAGATTCCTTTAGTCTCCTTGTTCAGATATAATTTTTGAATGTGTAAACAACTAATGAGACCAAAGGGCAATTGTTTTTTTCTTTGGAATGCACGTATGATTTCAAATAAATAAAGATGCTTAACAAATGAAAAGATTAGTATTTCTGCACATTTTGAATGAGTCATGCGTGACAATAGCCTAATTTTTTTATACAATACCCATTCACACAAAGCATGCATTAAACATAAGAAATGCATGATATTTTTACATAGTCAAGACTTTTTATATGGAACATCAAAATTAGAAAATGTTCACAAGGATGAGGCCTTCTGGGAATATACTATTATGTTTTTCATAAGAATAAATAATTCAAATTTTTATCATAATAATTTTTGCTTTCATGGTGCCCTATCTAAATTATTATTTTAGTCTGGATACAACAGGAATTTGAGAAACTTACCTCTTTAGTCTTGGACCAACTGTATTGAGTGCATGATCTTAAGAAATTTAATCCCAAAATAATCTTATCAATCTAAAAGCTATGGGAGTTATGATGGCTTGTACTAAACCCATTTCTAATCCATCTTCAAATTGTAATGACAAATTACGTAGTAAATTTTTTCCTTGGTCTAGCAGAGTAAGAGTATTTATTTGCCTGTAACAATTTTACCTGTGATATTTACACAGAAATTCCAAAAGGCAGCCTGAGACACTCCTTTGGCTTCTTCTCAGGCTGGGTGTCCCAGTGTTGTGATATCAATATATATTAAACCAAGACTTCTCTGTTGTCTTCACATTTTAAAGAGTTTCCCAGTAAAGTCATATCTGTGCTTCATTTTAATATTTTCCAGCAAGGGGTTGAAAAGACTGAGACAGCTGTAGGGCACAGATGTTGATGCTTGAAATGATTTATCTTCCCCTTAGTGGCTCTAGCTAAGTAATTGACTTTGTATGCTGTTTTCACTGTGAGTCTTGGTGGGTATTTGGTTAATCTGGGGTCAGCCTTCTTGCAGATGATACTGTGTGACTGCTGAAAAAAGTGCTTTTTAGTATGGCTTTTGTGGTTAATATTGTTTAAGGTTTTCTCTCTTAGCATGGAATATGTTTAAATAAAATCCAGTGGTAGGGATGCAGAATTCTTTTTGTCAAATTTTGCTTGAAGTGGACTTGGAAAAGCCTGTTTCTGGGACCTGGCTTCCTACATGATAGTGTTCCTCAGAAATTCATGAGTAAATTTACTCTCCCAATTGCACCAACAGGCAAACTTACAAAAAGAGGTTCCCAGTTCTCTATGTTTATGTCCCATTATGTTCCTATACCTCATGGCACATTGTATCTTGAGCTTTGTTAAATCTTTTAATTAAAACATGTTAACAAAGCCTAAGAAAAATAAATTAAACTACTCACAAGAAAATTAAATTGAGAAGCTCAGCTCATTTATAATTATTGTATTTCAATTAGGCTTTACTAGGGCTGGGTGAAGGGAGAGATAAAAAGAAACTACTTTGATGTCTGAGTTTCATAAATATTTCCAGTGTCCTGTTTGTGAAATCCACAATATTAATGATAACAGTTTACTGCATGCAAGCTTTGTCATGCCAATTACTATACTTAAGAATTCACTCACGGTATTACACCAAAACATGTCAAGGCTCAGCCCCTAGGTTTGTAAAGCAGGTTTTCTGCATTGCACTTAGTGGAAATACAACTGCTCACACCCCTGATTCACAAATTTAATAGACTTTTATAGTTACGTTGTCTGAAATCCTGATTCTTTCAGCTTATAGAATATTACCAGGTGACTCCTAGATAAGGTCCAAATCTCTTAACTGGATTAGAGCATATTTAATAGAGAGTAAAATTGTATCTTATTTCTAACTAATAGTCATAAAATTTTGGCTTCCAGTTTATCCATCCTATAATCTTCTACTTCTAAATTAAAAAGTCATAAAGTATAAGGAATCTTCTAGTGATGCACATATTTACTGTCAGTGACCTCTTCATGTTTCTTATCACCATACACTAGTTTGCCAAAGATTTAAAGTGTAAAAGTTCTAAATCCTTTTTTTCACAAGTCAGTCCTAATATTTTACTTTTCTGATTGGTTCATGAATTAAAATGTATTAAATTGGAAGCCCTAATAATGCTAGCCAGGTCATTACATGGTATCTTCTGTTTGCAAGAGCTATGCTTTCCAAATTACAATAATTTAAAAAATAATTAGTAACAAATTACCATACAAAGGAAGTAGTACCGATCATTTTGAAACTACATTTCTTTTTCCATCCAAAATTTATGACTGTAAAGATGAAATAACTTCCAACAATTGTCACTGATTTTTGTCCTGAGTTTCTTAACTCTTCTAAGGTAATGCTTTTTACAACTGTGATTCTTTTTTAAAGCATATGAAATCACCCATTAATTTTCATAGGGATGACCCTAGATGAGCTAAGTTAATGATGCACATAAGTACTTAGGAAACAGATTAGAATACTATGTATTTTTCATCATACCACTGTGGTCATTAAAAAACCAACCAACCAACCAACCAACCATCCAACCAACCAACCAACCAACCAACCAACCAACCAACCAACCAACCAACCAACCTTTTTTTTTTAATTTTTAATTTTATCATCAAACCATTGATTTCTTTCCCCAGTGAGGGAAGGACATTAAGTGGTTCACTCAAGTTGTTTGGATGAATTAGTTCTAATGGATTTGTGACTCATCATAGTTATCTTTCTAATAATCATTTTACATTAGCACTCAATATTTTTAGTTGCCTGTAATGTGGTGTAGAAATTAGTGGCACAAGCAGTAAAGACACATGATGATAGAAAACTGAGAAAAGAATCTGGGATATTCTGTAACAGATGTATTCCTTGATGGCTAGAAAATATATACTTATATGAGAATAAAAACAAGCATTCCCACTCTTTAGTCTTATCAAGAAAGTTTTTCACTTTACCATTTATTTTTTTCAGGTTGTATTAACGGTAATTATAACCAATGCTCTATCATTCTTTACCTCCACAAAGTGCATGTTACATTAAAGAATTTCAAACTGTAGCATTGTTCTACAGGATTAAATATATCTCTTTTTTCCTACATAGTTTATTACTCTTTTTTTCAGTGAGTGGGATGAGCACTGATCCCTCAAGTGTTTAAATGCCACTGAAGCCTCTGCCTTAGCACACAATAGTTTCTCTTAGACACACTTACTACAAAAGAATGGATGAGGAAATCTGGGCTCAGACCACATGCAGCTGATGGCATTGCTGTCCACTGGAGAAAAGATACACACAGGAAGCGTTGGTTTAGCATAGCAGCCAACAAGCTAGGCTTAGTTTAAATTCCCCCTCCTCGAGCTTGCCTTCCTTGTGTGTGTCTCTCTCTCCCTTTGTTAGATTCACACATTCTGCTCTTCCAATTGCTTTAGCCTGAAGCAGTTGACATTTACCCCAGCTAGATAATCGAGGAATAACATTTGCGTTACAGTTTAACATGACCTCTGCCTCTACAGCTCTTTTAGATTACCTTCCCCCTCAAAAAATGGTTGCTGACACCATAGTGAGGCAGGAGGTAGGAAAAAAAGAAAAGAGAAGCTTATTATTGCATGGCACAGTCAATGTCATGAGAAGCTGCTCTGCCCTTTTCAGTTGTGGGTGAGCAACTATTAAGGAAAAGGTATTAAAAGGAGGAACAACTGTGATGTGAGGGACACACAGGTTAAGCTCAAAGCAAAGGTTAATGGATTGACTGTTACCTGTGTATGAGGCTTAATGTTGGTCTATACACAAGGGAATTGCTTCGAGGTTGTATTTTTTCATGAAACTAAATTAAAGGGCTAATTTATTCCAACATAAAGGAATGAGATGCTGCTGTTCCTGTTGTTGTTTTAATACACAAGGACACATTTTTAATTCAAAATGTTTGCTGTTTATTTAAAGTACAGTGCGATATAAGATGATTGTGCTTGTGAAGAGTGAAAATTGGTGTGTTTGGATGAAGTACTCAATTAAATCTTAAAAAGAAGGATTTTAATGTTGTGCAAGGAAAGTAGACAAAATTTAGAGTAATAGTTCAATAGTCATATTAGATTTTAAATGCAAAAATTTTTGTTTAAAAAGAACTCACCTCAGAAAGAAAAAAATTGTATTTTCTGAACAGCAGAAGAGAAAAACAATTCAATTTTTTTTATAGATCTGTTTTTAATATTTAAAATGCCTTTCTATATTATTTGTAAAATAGATGCTAGACACCAGTGGCTGCAAATTCTTAGAAGAGTTTCAAGTGAGCATATCAGCATTTAACATACATAAAGTGTTAAAAAAAGTAGGACAGGAGTTCCTTGTTTGTAAATTAGTCAATCAAGTTAATGTCGATACAGTAAAATCAGATTTTCTCCACTAATCCGCAAAGAAAAAACAGAACAGGTTGATATATTCAATGTTTTGGTGGGGTTATTTTGTTTTGGTTTTGGGGGTTTTTTTGGGCTATGGCATCCTGAACATGCAAAAAAAATGGTATTTATAATGTTTATATTGCTGTCACTAATTCAGGCAAATTATTATGGTATAGAACTAATCACCTTGACTTCTCCCTGTGAGTGAGTATAAGTAAAATCTTCTTGTCCATAGAAGAAACAGTGACAGAAGACAAATGCATTTAAAATGAAAAGAAATTATCAGGGTTAGGCCATCTGTGGATTTTGAACTTTGGCTGTTTCATCATGATCAATTTCATTACCTAAACTTTTTCTTGAACACCACCTTCCCCTTGATTAAATCATGTTTTCAGGGAAAAACTAAGGACGTCGTATCTATGTGGAAGTTAGAAGCAGACAAAAGAGGCAAATGAGCCAAATATTAAAAAACTGTCACCTAAAACTTGCATCCTTTTCTTACTTGCTTGTAATTTTGGGAGGGAGGAGCACCAAAAGAAATATACAAGAGCATTCCAAATAAAAAGTAATTAGCAATATGTGAATTTAGTAGAATAACAACTTTCAAACTACTGACAGTTTAAAAATGTCTTATTAATGCCCTCCTTAAAATATGACCTATTGTTCTTCTTCTTTGCTAATGTAGAATCATTTCCTAACATTTATTTTTAGGTATTTTGCCCAATTTTATTTTAAATTTCTCAAGTGACTTTCAGCATTTTCCATGGTAGTGAAGTGAAGCTTAATATACTCTACTGTCCAGATGTTATTTCTCAATACTCATTCTAATACCCTATTATTTCAAATGATTCTTTAGCACAAAGACTGCGTTATATCCTCACGCACTTATACCAGCTGCTGCTGGTAAGATTGTCTTATGAGCAATTGTTCACACCAGAGTACTCTAATCCTTATTTATACCCAACATGAGTCTTAATTGTCACCTTCTCAGACTATTTTTTTTATTTATAAATGTATTATTTCTTAAATATTTGTTTATTAGCACAGAAAACTACCATATATCCTCAGCTAATACTCACATTTAAATTAATGGCTGAAGTCTTTTTTTTTTTATTCAAGTCAGTGGCATTCAGCCCAGACACAGATTGTTAGATGAGACACAAATAATGTAATATAAAAAGCTCTGTAACTATTTCCCTACTGTAAAAGGATAATGTGATATAGTTCATAAAAAATGAATGCCTCAATGTTCAATTTATTTTTGTACTTTAGGAACTTGTTTATGCAATTTGTGACTCTTCCTGTGGCCTTTCAGACTCCAGTGAAGAGACTTTTTCCAAAGGGTTCTTTTGGTCACAGAGCTGTACAGTTTTGGATGATCTAAATATCAAATGATATTTTGAAGATAGAAGATTTCTGAAAAGCAGCACTTCATACGGGCAGGCAACTTGTCTCAATGCTAATGTGAGCACCAGACATGATGTAGATGTTCCCCTACAAGAGAATTATGTGGTTGATGGGTCATTCCTAATACTGTCTCAACCCAGTAGATGCAATTATTTCTGCCTATCAAAGGACCATGAGGACAAGGGGAAACTGACCTGTATTTATGACCAGTCTTACAGAATAGAAATTTACAGAATATTCTGAGTTGGAAGGGATGCACAAAAACCAAGTCCAACTCTTTAAGTGAATGGCCCTTACAGGGATTGACCAAGACTCTGTTTTTGAAGGGTACTACCAGATGACTTTGCATTTGAGTCTTTTCTAAAGTGTGACATCAACCAGAACAATGTTAAAAGTTAAATAGGGAAAGAGGAAGACAAGCCTTATCTGATACACGATAAGAGATCCTGCCTGAATAAGATGTAAGAGCAGTTTGCTTACATTGGCTGCTAGGAAGCCTGCAACTGCTGAAGACTGTAACATGTTTCCCTGCTGCTCCACGGCACAGGGGAATGGCTATAATCAAGCAACAACAACCAGCAGACTATGAAATGAAAGTTAAAAGACAAAGCTGCAGTTCCACATGCTCCTAGCTGAACTCTTAGTGGGCTGAAATAGGATAGTCATGGAAAAGAGACTTCCAAGACTGTTCCTTCAAAAATCCTTGTTCTAAAGTCCCTCCTTGACCACCTTCACCCCTACCTCCTTCTGTTTCTTCTCCTGCCAGTCCTCTCTTTCCTCCTCCCTCTTCTTTTGCCTTTCCCTAGCCACTGTCCCACCAACCAGTGTCTCTCATCCTCTCCCATCCTCTCAGCCCCCCAGTAACACCCTAGCATCCCAAGCCATCTCCCCATCACCCATGTAGTTCCAATGGGAAACAGAGGCAACCGGAGGCCACTCCCAGTCACCTCCACCTCTGGTGTCGATCCTGGACCCAAAACATCATCATCAGGGATGGGGGGTGAAACAATTGCTTTTAAACACCTTATTTTCCAGAACAGTTCTTTGGTGTGTTTATGAGATAAAATTAATGACTGTAACTCCCACCAATAACGACTATACATGCTGTTTCTATGCATACAGACAAATTATACCCATCCCACAAAACCCCAGAATGCTGTGTACTTCCAAGATGATTATACCTATAATGCAGTTGTGCCTATAAACAGTGACAGGCTACAGTATTTCAAAGGTAGGCTTAAAAGAATGTTGAGCTGGTCAATGCCACGGCAGGCATGACCATGCATCAGGATACCCCTCCAGTGACTTCTGATATGACAGGTAGAGGAGCAATGATTGATCTCTGGGGAATCTGGCCATGACGTGGCTTGCAATTCCCAGACATCAAAGGTAGAGAAAACCTGATGAGAAGCCACAGGCAATTCTCCCATGTTCCTGTGCCAGCAAACTCACCCTGTTGATCTCATGTGGGATTTGCTGAAAGATGGATAGAAGGATGGGTTGAAGAGGAACATGTGGAGTCAAGTGAGCACAGTGAGATGGCAGTGTAAGCTATGCCTTGTGATTCACCTTCTGCAGGGGTACTGTGCATCCAGAGCTCAGCAGCAAAGAGGATACTGAACAGCAGTAAGCAATGATTAGAATTTACCCTTGGCTGATTAAGCTCCAACCATTTGAGTTAAATACTCATCGGGTTAAATCTCTAACAGGATAAGCTCTGCTGCACTTTGAGTAGTAATATCTCACCAAACTATGTAGCGCTTAGAGGAACCAGGTCCCATGTTAACACAACAATTGCAGAAAAGTTTGTGTTAAAAGTGCAAGATCTGGCGTTCCCATCTTTATATGAATAACACACTGTGAGTTGAAATCTGTTTATGGGAAAATCATTAGGGTGAGTGGCAGGTTGAAGTCTCTGGCTTCTGTTCATGTGTGACCAATATGGATGCTCACCTGCAAAGAAATGCCTCATCTAAATCTGCTCAGGCAACCTTCCTGCACAGGAAGGCCTTGTACTGCCATATCCTGAGCTGAACAGCAATGTTTTAAATACTAAAATAATACAAAAAATGTGTAAGCTATAAAACATTTCAAATTGCATTTGTTTATAAGTTTTCATTCACTTTTTTTTCCCACCTCCCAGCTTCCTTTACTTATTTGTGACAACAATTACTTTAAAAACTATAAATGGCGAAATAAATTTGAGCTAGTCTCTTAGAAACCAAAAGAAAAATACATTGGGAAATTTGCAATTTACCCGACCACTATTTGTATTTGGATTGTTGTCACACAGAATGAGGATGAAAATAATTTTTTATCCATTTTTCAGTGCAAGTAAATATTACAATGGTTGGTTTGGGGTTTAGTTTAACAGCACACGGAGTCTGTATCTTTCCACTGGATGCATTTATTTCAAGGTACTTAGAAGCTGACTTTTATGAGATTATTTAGTCAGTGATTATTTTTTTTTGAGAAATGCGTCCTTTATCCCTCTCATTCATCCACTGCTAAGATATTTCTGTTTGTCAGAATGCCTTCATTTCTGATAAATGACTGAAGACTGACTGCTACACTTTATTAAAAAGTAATAACAATTTTTGTACGCACCCTTCACATTGTAAGGGGGGACCATGAATCAAAGGACACTGCCTGTCTGGGCCTGATAAATGCATCGTTTACCAGCTGAGGAGTTATTTAGGACTGGCTATTAATTTAAATCACATTTATCTTCCCTGAATGGGGGGAGGTTGCTGTGATAGGACTGCGAATGACCAATAGTGCAGCTAAGTGCACATTATTTATTACTACCGCCTGCAAAGCACTGCACAATATGTTAAAAAAACCCAGTGCCAATTACCATGGTTAATCTAGTCAAGGCAGTAACAGATTTCTTCCTAACACAAGCCAATTTCTACACTCGCACTTTTGAATCTCTAGAAAGTCAGTGTTTTCTCAAAATTCCTGATGATTAAAACCAGTTTATTTATCCATTCCTAAACCATGGTAGGCAGTACCAGTATCCTTCAGTTTATTCTTCATTTTGGAAAAAAGAAAAAGCTTCCCAGTCTTTAGACATTTAAGAATATAATTTTTTGAGTGCAAGAAAGTCATGTAAACCAGGCCTTCTAGGAGATTTTTGAGTTTTGTTCCAAGGTATCTGAAGAAGAACTTTGGTGAGGCTTAGGGAATAGTTTTGCTGAACTTTCATGTAACCTGCTCAGAAAATTTCAAACATAGAATTAAAGCAACCATGAAAAAATCATCCTACATGGAACTTAGTAAAATCCAGGGTATGAATTCAGCATACCACATATGCCTAAGTGATATAGTCAGCTATGCCTTTATGTTGTGAGTTAAGGTAGTCGTTGTCAAGGAGTGTGCCCCTGAAATTTTTAAGTGTAGCTAAAGTAAATGGCTATTGAAGAACAGCTATTAAGATGCCCTAAGTGCATCTGCAGGTGTGGATGGTCACCTCCTGAGAACTTACAGAGGACAAGAAACTCCTAAGATGGACAACGTGGCTCACATCCGAAGTAAAAAACAGAGAACAGAGGTACAATAAGGCAGATACAGACATACAGAGAAAAGAAGGAACTGCAGACACTGAAACCATAGTTCTCCTTACTTGCAAGAAAATACCGATGACAAAGATAAAAACAAAGCATTGCTTTATTTATCAGCAATCATTTACATTCACACTCACTCCTCTTGTTCCACACCTATGATAAAGCTAGAGTCCCTTCTGGAATTTAGCAGAAATGTTGGTTTTGGTTTTGGTTTAATGCTGGCTGGTTGTTCATCTCCATACAAAACCTATTTTTTCTCACTGGTTATGAAAATCTCAGTTATAAGCAGGTTTCTACAGAACTGCACTTAAAAAATAGCACCGAGGTAGTGGTGGTAGTTGCTGCATCTGCGGAGTTTTATCCTTACTTCACACTCTGGTAAGTTTGTCACCAATGTTTCCTTGCATGTCAACAATTCTGTAACAGGAAGCAGAGCTAACTAATGATTACCAATGTCTAATACTATTCAGTGTAATGTACGAGTAATGCTTTTCTTGCATGCTTGTTGCATCAACTCCCAGTAGTAATTAAAGGTTATCATTAAAAGCAAAGGACAAGTACTGAACACCATGTTTGGACAAAGTGTTGGGTTTTTCATTCCCTTAGCCTGAGAAATAAGCAGGATGTTTCCATGCAATTAATCTTAAAATAAATAAATAGAAATGTGAATAAAAATATACTGGCATATTTTAAGAGAGAATTTATTCTAACAAAGTGTTGTTAGTATAGGTCCCTGGAAGTCTGAAGCATTTGAATTAGACATTAGGCCTTTACAATTTTTTTTTTAAACAGTGACAGCAATTAACTGAATAACTAACCAGAGGTCATACTGATTTTTCTATCAAGACAATTTTTTAAATCAAGGCAATATTTGGGTTTTTTTTTTCCTTGAGTTGTATCTGGTACTCTTATTCAGCCACATAGCAGGAATTAATCAGGACATTTTATCAAAGAAGCTTTTCATAATTGTCTTCTCACTCCTAAGTCTATAATATTCTGGAAATATACCTTTCTTACTGGTATAAACCTCCTGGTTTTGCTATGAGGATTTGTGGCATAGCTTTGGAATCCAGGGCTTGAAGAGAATGTGGGAACTAAATCTAATGCCTGCTCTTGCAAGCAACCATATCATAAAATCTTTTTACACTGATCAAACTGCACCTTAAAAGCAATTAGTTTTTTTGTTCCTCAGTCTCTGCACCCTTACCATGCTTAGGAAGCTTTTCCAGGGAATGATTGCTGGGTTAGATAATATTCTTTTTTCTAATTTCCAGCATAAACATACTTGCCTATTTCTTGACATGCCAAAGCTGTCATTCAGCTTAAATATGTCCCCCCCTCTTTCCTGTGTTTATCTTTATATGTGTTTATAGACAACAATCAAATCTCCTTTAGGCTCTGGTTTGTAAGGCTAAGCATGCAAAATTACATTTGTGTCTTTTTGATATTCAGATACCAGATCTTCTTAATTGTGATTCTCTGTGTTGCTGCCAGTAATACTTCATCTTTCTTTTAATAGGCACATGGTCTTCAAAATTAGATTTTATTAGGGTGTTGGATGGTGATACTAATGCTTTCTTACTCTTTCTGGAATTACCTCCATACTCTACCTCAGAAACACCTTTGCCTTTTTTCACAGTTGCAGCATATTGGCAGCTCACGGTCATACTGTGATCAACTAGAGAGTTTAGGTCACTCTCTTCTTCATGATTTCTGACAGATGAGCTTTCAGCTTATAGCAGAGTATTTGTGTTATTAGTCCCTGAGTGACTGACCTTGTACTTTGTGCTACTGAATTTCATCTTACTTCTATTCCTGTCGATCTCAAGGCTATCTGATTCTTTCATCACGATACCCTGATCCTCCTACGTACTGATTATGTGTCCTAGCACTGGTGCTATCAGTACTTCTGTGCACTATTAAGATCCCTAACAAAAGCACAACCACTGCCTTACTTAAATGTCTTAAAATAGGACCATACTCCAGACTGATAGCCTCCTTTTTGCACACTCTAGTCACTACTCTCTTCAGTCAGCTGTTTACCCACATTATACATATATATGTATATACATATATATCTCCTCTAAAAATCTTCAGCTTCTCCAGCTTTACCAGGTTTACTGGTCTTCTTATTTGCACCATGGTTTTAATGTTTGGTATCTGAATATCTTCCATTTGTATGATGCTAGGGACGCAAGGGTGGATTCTTGTGTTCTTTTGTAACTGTTCCTTGAAACCCAATTTTGAAATGACTGGCTTACAACAGTGTTTCAGGTAGATCTTCTAAGAGTATGGACCTGGACTTTTATGAAACTCTGCCAGGTGGAGAGAGCAGGAATGGAACAGATGGCCTGGTGGGACTGCAGCTTTGTATCATCTGAGAAATAGCAATGAAAAAGCACACAAGCATTGAAGTTGAACAGAACTCAAATATGTGGCAAAAACCCCATACATTGCTTTCAAATTTTAAGCTATCAGGCATAACGATATGCCAACCCCCTGTCAAAAGCACATAATAGAATTAATATTTTTTGATCAAAAGCTGTTATCATTTCATATAGTTTTTCATAACCTGGAGTTGTACAGATTGAATATTCAGGGCAGGAGGATTTGCCCTGAAGACTTTGCATGTCAATCATTTGTAGTGCAAAGAATGGATCATATTCACATTGGGTCATATTTTACTTCACTTACTAGAAATTCCCCAACCTAATATTTATGCTGTGTTATGCTAAAAATATTTTTGATCATGTCTGCCATGTTATGACTCTAAGTATTTTGTTTTCTACATAGACTATAGAAAAGTCCTTGACCCAGCTAATCCTCAGGCTCTGGTCTTTCTCTGAGTAAAAGATACTCAGAAACCTCTGCAGCTAAACACAGAACATCACACTATTTGTTTTATTGCTTCAATTCTTTCCTTTTTATCAAGAAACATTTGTAGGAGCTCAGTCTGTGCTACTTCCTCTGTTTGCGCTGCAGGTATTCAAAAGACAGTCAGTCTTAATTATCCCATCCCCCTTCACACATCCCCACACCCAATTAATAATGTTCAGTGATGTATGAAGCTGAGTTTACATTAATGTATTTTTTAAATACATTAAAGTGGTGCACATCTTAGACATTTTATAAATAAATGTCACTAATTTATAAATACTTGTGCCACTCTGGGGACGACAGACTGTGAAGGGGAAAGGACAAGAGGGGTGCAATCCTCTCTCTTCCCACTCCTATTTGTAGCTCCTGGGGATGCTCAAAGAGATCAAAGCTTGCTCTTGCCAAATTCCAGGACATGCAGCTATTACTTACCGTGCACAGTACAATATAGTTTAGGCTCAGAAAAGGGCAGATCTGGAACTTACTCTTGGCTACCACTCTTATAGAAGTTGAGGTTTTCTCTAAATAAGGAAATGACAAAGATTCAGATACATCAGAAACAAAGTTTCTCTGTCAAGCCATATTCCTGATGTCTTTTCAAAGCCTGGAGCTCTGTAACACAGACAATAAATATGTGTTTCTGCATGTAGGTACCTGCAAGACAGAAAGGTTTTAAATTCAAAGTCACAGTTACCAGATCAATGAAATGAAGATTATCAGTCACTTAAATCACAGTTAATTGGAGTTAATGTGTGAATTTAATTCTACATTGCAACTTGGGGTGAGAGTGAAATAGGACAGAAATGCATAAAAAGAGAAATCATCACCATATAAAATTTCAAAAGTAGCCACTTAGGTTGTCTGGCTTACTTCTGAGCCTGACTTGTGCATGTATGGGGAAAGTCAACAACTTTGGAACTTCACCTGTTTTGTTATAATTTCTATTCAATTTCTAAGAATTCTGAATAATTTTATTTAATTTACTATTGTAAGACTGTACATTTCTACAACAGGAAATTATCACACTTTTGTAGAGTCTAGTACATGTATAACTATAGCCATAAATGCTTCTCCAAACCAGGAGTTAGGTATATGATATAAGGAAGAAAATGAAATATTTTTTAAAAATAATGCATTAAAGAACAAAGATAAAAAAAACCCCAGATATATGCATAAGTAATGAATAATCATCTATGGTAGAGACAGCAGACTTTTTAGCCTTTTTACAAAAAATTAAATTGATCTTTTTCTTTTTTTCTTTTTTTTTTCCCCCCTGTCTATAGGTGACCTCTCCCATCGTTGTTTTTTAACAAGCCAAAGAGAGCCTTTTGGTTTTAATTCAAGCTCAAGGGGAAGATTCTATATAGGTAATTGTATGAAAATTTGAGGAGTTCTGTTTTCAGTCAGTGTTTACAGTCCTTTTCTCCTGCTGCTTTTCCTGTGAGATGGTCTGAGAATATGCAGCTGCATTGTTCTTTTTGGGCTATGTTTGCAGACTATTTCTAGCCCACATCAATGCAATCCAAATAATCCTCAGAAGTTGCTTCATTATTTATTAGAAAAAGCAATCTGGCATGTGGTGTGTTATCGACAGCTGAAATCCAATACTCAAAGGTCACCAAAACAAATACCAGAAAGAAAAGGTGTTAAGGCAAATAAAAATACACCTTTTTAATTTTGACTGAATTGATTAAATAACAATTGAGTGGTGTCAGAGGTCATAAGGCTTTGAGACATAAGGTCAGCTTAATAGAAAAGAGCCTGGGGCCATGTCACAGGGTATGCTCTGAGGTCTAGCACTGAGACCACATCATTGTGCTTGCTCCTGCCCTTACCCCATGTAGTCTGAAATGAAGAAATGCCTAAACAGAATAGAGAACAGTCTAAATAGACCAGTGCTTATCGCTGAGGGCTACCCCCTGAGTCAATGCTGTTTAGAACTGATTGCTTTATTTGAAGTGAGAGTACTGGGCATCTCTCAGTAAACATTTTATAAAATTCAGTAGGCTGAGGAAAAAAAAACAACAAAAAAACCATAAAAAAACCAAACCAAGTAAATGCTTTCTACACAAGCAGTACTCTATATTATATGTACATCTCATTACAGTCCCACAGTTCAGCCTAGATATTTCAGGACTGATATGAAGTGAGTGAAGTAAAAAATTAAACACTTTAATACACTAAAATCAAAGGAACTTTCTATGTGATTTTGAGGATGATGAACAGTCCAGTGGTTTATACACACCAATACATTCACATTAACATAACTAAACTTAGACCATTTGGTAGTGCTTGGCTTTTTGTATGCTAAATTATTATGTTCCTAAATATAACTATCCCAGGGAATCTACTGCTATAAAATTTCATACTTTCAGATGCTGTGACTGATAATTTTAAAAGGGCTTGACAATTTTACAATTAATAATACAAATGAAAAATCTTAGTCTTTCTCTAGTTTAGCCACTTACTTCAACCTATGTCCCATCAAAGAATGAGAAAGTAACTACAACAACTTCAGCAGGTTAACTGTGACACAGCATGTAGAAAATTCAGTACAGAAAAGTAAAGAGTTGCCTAGATTATTTAACACTTTCATGATTATCTGGGGCCTCCAGCAGAGACTAAGGTATATTCTCTAGCTTCACCTTCTAGCACTCTTCTCTCCAAATTTCCCTGTGTTATAGCCACCTTGAACTGAAGTGTATAACAATATTTCTCTATGGAAGAGACTTGATATGGAAAGATTGTCTTTTTCTTGAATGGACACATATAGTGTATTTTGGTTCACTGATGCTCCAACGCCCTTTTTAAAAGCAGCTCATGCAATTCCCCATTATTCTCAAACTTCCTATGGCAACAGTGTTGTTAAACTTTGTTCTAATTTTGGGCCTGATTTTGTTCCCATTTCATGAATAGCTAAAGTTTTGTTGATTCTCAGGACAATGATTATGATTTTCACCTATTATTTAGATTTTAATTTTGCACATTAGTACAATGACTCACTACACAACTTGAACCCTGGAAATTTCTAGAGTGTACTTATCTTTTACTTTTTCAAAATAAGTCATAATCTATGAAAAATGTAATATTCCAAACTCCCCTGAAATTTTAATTTAGTTATGCAACTATTAATAAATTATAATTTTCGAATACAAAAAGTATTTAAGGAAATAAAGTATGGGATCAATTAGATGACAACAGTCAATGTCCCATATGACTTCATGGTGGAAAGAATGCTTTTTACAACTGAGAATGTGACACTCCTTTTAATGTATTTTCTACTTAATGACAATTTCAGTTGTCTAAATTTGGAAAAAAATAGCTTTTGTTTTAAGATTTGCTAGTCTACCTATTTTCTATATTTCTTGTCCTGAAAAAGTCTGTTTCCTTTTCAATCAGTCTATTTTAAGAAATAACACATGGCTTCAAAAGATAGTGCTTTAAAATGTTATTATACAAACAGTGAAGTTCAGGACCTACTCTGTCTACAATCATCAAAAGCAAGGACTTCAATTCACAGACATCTTTATCAACAGTGGTAAAATCTATAAACCACTTGATACAGAAAATGTTTAGTACTCTTAAGAAAGGAGTTTGAACAACATCAGCTGTAGAGACTGTAAAAATATGAAGATGCATTTTACTAAAAGCACCTGTGTATGCAGCTTTCAAGTACCTGGACAGAGACAGAATAAAATCTAAGGTCTATACGTGAATGAAATAAAATGTTATTTATCAAATTCATTTGGAGAATTTGTTTCTGTCTGTGGAAATTTCTTCTTAGTTCTGTGTACTCTTGTTCTGTAGATAGTGCTGTTTGTGTACATGTAGAAGAAGATTGGACTGCAGCCCTTTAAAAAATCTTTCAGACTGGTGACATATCATCTACAATGGTGGATGAAAAATGCAATGAAAGAAAATGTATGTCAATGTGCAGAAATAACGCACAGATGTTTGATGGCTGGAATGTTCCTTCCCGTGCAGCCTGTACAACATTCTTCTGGACAGCTGCTGTTCTCTGAAGTAAGGCAAGACTCTACCAAAACTCATGGCCAGGAAAGGGTCAAGGAGGAAACACAAAATCCTGGCTCAGGAACTACCTGAAGGTCTTTGATCATTCACAAAATAGGGTTAATGTAACCAATCTTAGTTCCCAATAAAGCTGAATTTTCTATGACCTGGTGCTTTGCAGGTTTGTAAAAAAACCTTCATAACTTCTGAACTCGCAGTGGGACTTTTGTTGGCAATCTAGACAAAAAGTTAGACAACTTAATGTCCAATCTAACGTCTCTACCTTCATATCTTTCTCTCTTCAGAATGAACTGAAACATATGAACACAAAGACTATGTACCCCCTACCCCATCTTTACTTTTCAGGCTGGAAAGCATGGCTCTAGGGACTTATATTTTTCTGGATTCAGGTAGAACATTTATTTTCTGATCTACTTTCTCCCTAGCATGGTGATCTCAGTCTGTTGTGAAGATTGGGGAGATATAAGCAATTCGCAACAATTATGCAACACTTCTTGTGTGCCAGCAGACTTGGATTAGATTTATGTATTAAATACCTGAGTTTTAAATAACCTGAGCACATAATAGTTTGGGTTTTCTACAAGGATGGGAATTAGGTTCTAGTACTTCTGGTATTGACCTGTTTGTTATAGTGCCTGATATTAAGAGTTTTAAGTGATTTTGACAGACTGAGATGACTAGCTTCAAACAATTGGTCATCACTACCACGTGTTCCCATTAGACATATTCAAAAGCAATGGTTTAAAACAGGATTCATGAACTGAACTTCAATCTCCTTGGTTTGCTTATTTAAATTTATTAACTGCATTATTTAACCTCTCACATTTTTAGTAATGTATTTCAAATTACACCTTCGATCTGATCTAGCATTAAGCTAGAAAGTCTGCTTAATGGTTAGCATTTATGCTGAAACACTGGCAAAAATATTCTTAACTTTGCGCTTTTTGGCTCGTATTCCCCATTCATATTTTAAAATCTATATTAGTTCATGTTCTTACTTGTATCTTATCTGGAATTCTTCAATTCTACTTCATAGATTAAATAAAATTGGGTAAATTCTCTGAGGTTTCATTCAGTCTTTGTTCTTAGCAAATTAATCCAGGACACAATGTCCTGTGAGTGGATAGAGGGTTAATCAGTGTTTGCATAACCTTTTCCTGAACTTTCCTAAGTTTTCCAATTAACTGGGGTAACTGAAAAAAACCCACACATTTTGTGGTGTACAGTGTTTCCTTTCCCTGCCAGCAAAGTTTCTTTAAGCAGTCATGCATGTTTCTAAAGGACTCTAACCAAAATGTGAAAGTTGAAATCTTTGTTCAGTGTGTATAGAAGAAGCAACAGCTGAGATGGATTTCTGTGGTAACTCTCACCTGACTGCTTACAATTCACCTTCCTATTAGCTTGTGAGCAGTAAAAATAAACAAACTTTCTTCTCTATGGTGGAAAAGGTCTTGTTATGCAGACAATTTTATAAAAGCTCTCTCTACACACTCTGTGCATTGATGGATGGTGCCATACAGCCTGAGAAGCTGTCTTTTAAAGATGTAGAAGAGCAGCATCCTGTTGAACTGTGCCAGTGAACAGTCCACATATTCCAGGTATGTAGTTGACACCACTCCTGCAGGTGCAAAAGTGTAAACTGTGGTGGAATGATCCAGAAGTGCAGCCCATCTGAATGGGTAGACTGATAAATATCTGCCTAGAGAACAGAATAGCTGCCCTGGACTGAAGGTTTAGCCCATCTCCTCAATACTTTAATAAGAAATGAAAATTGACTGATATTTGCAAGGTAGAGGTGACAGATTACCATCAAAATCTGTGGTGAAAACAAGTCTGTCACACTAAGGAGCAAGCCAATTTATACAAAATCCTGTCATTCCAAACTCTTGTCATTAGGAATTCCAAGTCTGACTACTGGGGAAATGAACCAGCTCTCCATGAATCATGGTTAAATACCATCTTTATCACAGAGAAATATGTGAAAGGTAGAAAACAGAACCTATAAATTTCAGTGCCTTGGATTCCTATTGCCATATGAGTAAAACAGTATCATAAAAATTCAAGCAAAAACCAAAAACACTAGTTATATTGTTTTGGCAGTGATAGAGGTTATTTCATTTGTCTCTAGAGCAAGCACCATTCCTTCTCTCATATAGCTGCCATGATGCTGTGTTATTTCTTGTCTGTATTCTTTGATTTAATGCTTTGACTTTCTCATATTTGAAAATAATAAACTAAAACCTAAAAGGAATGAAAAAATATCACATACTTCAGAGTTGTATAGTTTCAGCAACACTTGACAATATGCTCATCTAGCTGTCTTCTGCAGCAATGCTACTTACTGGTTTCTTCTCACCTTTAAGATTGTTACTAATTATGAGGAAACTTCTGACTATGAAATCATGAATTCAACAGTTTTTCATTGTGTTGCAAAACTGCAAAAGAGTATTAAGTAAATGAGAAGCCTATCTAGGTATGTCTGTAGTGTGAATAATTGGTGACATTCCAATCCTCACATACACTCACAAAATTAAAAAAAAAAAAAAAGATAAGTCCACTCACTAACAGGTTCAGTGGAAAGCTAGAACATCTTTGAATAAAAATTTCAGTATGACTCCTTTATTTGACAAGAATTCCCAGACCATGACTTCCTTTGGTAGTTCAAATGTCAAGAGTCCCTTCCACTGTCATCAGGGTGGCATGCAGGAACAGAGGGAGACCCTAAACAGAAGTCTTTAATGATGACAAGCCTGGTTAACTCAATGACCCACAACATCTTTTGTTTCCCTTTCTCCCCATGTTGGCTCCTGCTGATTCAGATGGGGGAAGTCAACTAGCAGAGCAGTTGCTCATGCATAGTCTCAGGAAACTGCTTCCTTCACCCCTGTGCATAGAGTGCAAAAGGCCCTTCAATTTCCTCTGTACTGTTTTTTGTGAGGTTTTTTTTGTCTTTTTCTCTGATTGACTAGCTTTATATTGATTGAAAAGTCATTTCCTTTGCCCAGTCTTCTGAGAAACAAAATAAATGTTTTCTGTGACCCTAATTCTTAGATTTTTCTTTCTACAGAGCTAAAGAAAAAGTTTTCTGTCAATTATATTGAAGGAAAAATTATATTGTTGTTTTGTAGCACTTTTTTCTCCCTATGTGTCAAAAGGGAGCAAATGATGCATTAAAAACCTAAAAGCTGAAATAAAGATTAGGTGTAAAGTGCTATTGATCCCTTTACGAAAAGAAGCTATGACAGATTCCACTCTGCTGTCAGGTTACATTTTCCGTAAGTTACCCAGATGCACAATTTGAAACTTCTACAAAGGAGTCCTTAAAGTGTTGTTGAAAATATCAAGTAAGATTACACCAGACACTAGGAACAACTACTAAAAAATGTCAGTGGTGCAACTGAGGTACTGCTAGATTGAATTGTTCCAGTGTTTAATGTAGCTCGATGCCTGAACATTTAAGACACCCCTATGAAGAAATAGAACTTTTAAAACATCATTTATCACTTTCTCTGTGTGTAGACTCTACAGATACATATACATACAAGTGTAAGTGTCTTCATGTCCAGAATCTACAATGTCTTCAAAACAGCGTAGTTTTCTTTGGAAGGTGCAGAAGAAAGGTCCAATTTTCCATTCCCTAACTTTCTTTTTATCCAAAGAATAGTCTGAACACTTTGGAGCTTATTACAAACTATACCTCTTCTAATGAGGGAACAAACTATTGCTATAAGTCAGTAGAGCAGATTTTCTTTCAATTACTCTATCTTTTTGTTCCTCATAGACCTTTCTAATATTCCTTGCTACAAACAGGAAGCTGGACAGCAGCTGAAAAAACGTGTGACTTGCTAGAGAGTATATGGTCATGTATCATCTTTCTCTGTACTGTTTTGAGGTACCAAAGTTTATTAGAAACTCACTACTTGAGGCATTTATGTTACTTTTGCATCCATTGATTACCAAATTTAGTACCTGAGTATACAAAATGCTGACATCTTGACTATGAAGCTTTTGATTGTTACTTACATGAGCTGAAAACACCATAGATCAGTAAATCTAAAGAACAATAAAAAAGCAGCTGATTAAATTTTATAAATGAAAAAGAATTCTACAAAGCTAAGGCAATGAATTTCCTGATTCTCAGTAGGGCATCTTTAGAACTTAACCAGGGATAACTTTTTGGGAAAAAAAGAAAAGATGAATAGAAACAAATGACAAATTCGGATTATCAACCTTCCTTGTAATCTCTCACATCTGAAAATATACTGGTGTTGAAGAAGGCAGGCTCCACTACTGAAGGAACATGAACAGTAAGCAATTTTTGTAGAGCAAGGGGGTGAAACTCTCATGATAGGAGCATTAGTTCAGCAGAAGGTATCAAATCTAAGGATGACAGATTATTTGAGGTGAACTGCTTTAAACTAATACCAGAAGAGGAAGAAAAACTCAGAGATGAGTTCTAAATTCAAAGTTATTGTGTCATGTGAAATGGGGAGATTTCCTCAATCTTTAGTGTGGGGATATTTTCTCGACCCCCAGTGTATGATTTGTCTTTCAGTGTCCCAGTAAAGCCGAGATCCTTGTGCTTGACCAGTCTGCCAGCACCCCTTTATGGGGATCCTTCACCAGACAATGCTGCTGGATCAGAGAGCAGAAGCCAAGAGCATAAAGGAGACCTTTCAGTGTGTCTTCCCCTTTATTCAAGTGTGTTACCCTCTGCTGGCAACTGCCAGTGCCTGTGAAAGACTCACACTAACAGTTTATGGAATTACACTCTTCATTAATACAAAATTGTGCCAGGTTAAGGTTTGAAGATTACTGGTGATAGTATCTGACTGCAAAGATGTATTTAAAGCAATATATAAACAAGCTGTAATCCTAATAAAAGTATTCAGTGCACATAAAAAGTATTCAGTGTGGGGAGAAGACAGATTCAGCCCACCAACTGATACCAGCAGTTACAATAGTCTCTAGCCTAACTTTTCCCCCATTCTCAACTTACTTTTCTATTTCTTTATGTTTAGGTGGGCTTGAGTGACTTTAGTGGTAAATACCTTTGTTACTTGTTGGCGCAGACTTCTTTTGCTTCACTTTTAAAGATACAGTCAAAAAATACAGAGCACAAGGCCAGTGTGGAGTGGTTGTACTTTGGAGGGGATGTAACTTGGGGATGGAGGTGTACATTAATATTACAATAAGGATTTCATGAACCAAATTCATCTAAGGAGAGAGATTTCACCACAGTTGTCTCAGCAGCAGCACATCTTCTCCCATCTCGCTTGTCTGATGGAAGCTAAAACATTTATCAACTGTAAAGTACCACTGAATTCCCCTCATTGCAAGGATTTCCCCAGAGGCTGGTCAGAGTGTCTCCAATCTGCTCCACCCTCCATTCCATCCATCTTAGCAGACACTTACTGTTGTGTGGGGAATCAGTGGAGCTGCCAACTGCATGCTATCCAGGGACCAACAGCTGCATTTTACCCTATAATTTCTGTACCATACTTCTGTTAGGATGTGGATATAACTTCTCAGTTTCCTCTAAATTTTACGCTTATCCATCTTCATATCGGAATGTAAAAGGAATTTCTAAGTGGCCTGTATACTTGTATTAGAATTCTGAGGGAGAGAAAATAGTAATTTCTATTAAAAAAGCTATTCTGCGAATTTGTGAAATTTCACACAGATTTGTGCCTTATATTCCCATTCCTTTTCTATTTGGTATGATTGGCCTTATGTGCCCTCTTTACTACACAATGTACCAGGTCATTCTAAGACAGCTATATACCCTAAATAAACATATGATACTTGCAGACTGTCCCCTGTCTCCTAGCTACGTTTTGGCTTCTGACTAATGAAAAGGCAGAGCTCTGTCTTTAGCTAGCTCTAGAACTAGCTCTGTCTAGTCCAGAGTCCTTCAGCACTTTTAATGTAGCTAAATAACATCTGCCTGGACCAGACTAGGGATTCAGGGACAGCTGAAATAGGAGCAGAGACAAGCAGTTTGAACAAAACCTTTGTAGGGTTGACTGAAGAATACTTTTTCCATGTCTAATGTATCCTTAAAGGATGAACAGAACGAATAGTGTGTCAGTGTACTAAAGTGGTAAAAATAGCCAAAATACTTACAGACCAGGGGCCCTGAGACAATGTTGTGAAAGAAATAGTAGAACAGCTGATATGCATTGTTAACCATAAAATTTTCAGGGGTAGAAATTCATAGAATTACAGAGTCACAGAATTAACTAGTTTGGAAAAGACCTCTGAGATCATTGAGTCCAGCCTAAGACCTAAGGCCAACTAGAAAACAGCACTGACTGTCACATCCACTCTTTTCTTAAACACCTTCAGGAACAGTGACACCACTTCAATTGCTCTTTCGGTGAAGAGCTTTTTCATAAAGTCTTACCTAAAACTCCCCTGGTGCAGCTGAAGACTGTGTCCTCTTATCCTATTGCTAGTTGCATGGGAGAAGATACCAGCCCCCACCTTGCTACAACCTCCTTTCAGGTGGTCGTAGAGAGTGGTAAGGTGTCCTCCAAACCTACTCTTCTCCAGGGCTATACAACCCCAGATCCCTTATCTGGTGTTTATAGGGCTTGTGCTCCAGACCCTTCACCAACCTTATTGCCCTTCTTTGGATATGCTCTAGCACCTCAACATCCTTCCGAAATGGAGGAGCCCAGAACTTCACACAGTACTTGATGTGCAACCTTGAGTGTTGAATACAGGGGAAGAATCACTTCCCTGGTCCTGCTGGCCACACTGTTTCTCATACAGAACAAAATGCCATTTGTCTTCTTGACCACCTGGACACACACTGGCTCATATCCCCTGGTCTCTTTCTGTCTGACCACTCTCCAGCCACTCTGTCTCCAACCTGTAATGCTATATGGGTTGTTGTGGCCAAAGGGCAGGACCTGGTACTTGGTCTTGTTGAACCTCATATCGTTGGATTCAGCCCATCAGTCCAGCCTGTCCAGATCCCTCTACAGAGCACTCCTACACTTCAGCAGATTGACACTCCCCTCCAACTTGGTGTCATCTGCAAATTTGCTAACGATGGATTCAATCCCCTCATGCACATCATCAATAAGGATATTAAACAGGACTAGGCCCAACAGTGATCCTTGGGGGACACCACTAGTGACTGGGCACCAACTGGATGCAGCATCATTCACCAGCACTCTCTGGGCCCAGCCCTGCAACCAGTTCTTAAGCTAGTGGAGAGTTCACTTGTCTAACCTGTGGGCTCACAGCTTTTCCAGGAGCATGCTATGGGAGACGGTGTCAAAAGCTTTGCTGAAGTCCAGATAGACTACATCCATAGCCTGCCCCTCATCCACCAGGTGGGTCACCTGATCATAAAAGGAGATCAGGTTGATCAGGCAGGACCTGACCCTCTTAAATCTATGCTGGCTGGATCTGCTCTCCTGTCTGGCCTGTAGGTGCCGTGTGATCACACTCAAGATGATCTGTTCCGTAACCTTGTTGGGCACCAAGGTCAGGCTGACAGGCATGTAGTTTCCCAGATCCTCCTTCTGGCCCTTCTTATGAATGGGAATCACACTGGCCAACTTTCAGTAATGGGGGACCTGACTGGTCAGATGAGACTGATGACAAATAATGGAGAGCTGCTTGGTGAGCTCTTCCTCCAGATCCCTCATCACCCTAGAATGGATTCTATCTGGTCCCACAGACTTGTGGCTCAGCAGGTCACTTACTGCTTCCTCTTGAATTACAGGCTGGCTATTTGGCTTCCTGCCCTATTTAATAGCTCATGAGGCCAGCTGACCTAAGGACAAGTTGCCTTACTGTTGAAAACTGAGGCAAAGAAGGTGTTAATTACCTCAACTTTTTCCTCATCTTTGGACACTGTATTCTCCCTCACGTTCAATAAAGAATGGAGGTTTTCTTTTCCCCTCCTTTTGCTACTGATGTATTTATAAAAACACTTTTTATTATGCTTTACAAAAGAGGCCAGATTAAGTTCAAATTTTGCTTTCATCTTTATAATTTCCTTTCTGCATGATCTAACAACATCATTCAACAGTTCCTGAGCTGCCTGTCCCTTTTTCTACACATGATAAACCCTTTTTTTTTCCCCGACTTCCTGCAAAAGTTCCCTGGGCAGCCAGGCCAGCCATCTTCCCCATTTTCCTTCTTCATCTTTCAGCACAGAGGGACAGCCTGCTCCTGCATCTTCAAGATTTCTTTCTAGATGCCTTTGTATTTAAGGTCTGTTTCCCAAGGCCCTCTCCAAATCAGCCTCCTGAATAGGTTGAAGTCTGTTCTCCAGAAGTCCAAGATAGAGGTTTTTGTTGATGCCCCCCTCCTTGTTTCACCAAGTATCACACGAACTCTGTAATTTCATGGTCCCTGTGCCCCAGATGGCCTCTGAACACCACATCTTTCACCAGCCCTTCTCTGTTTGTAAACAATAAGTGTAGTGGGGCCCCACCTCTGGTAGGCTCACTCACCATCTGTGACAAGAAGCTTTCCTCCATATACTTCAAGATATTGTAGAACATGCATTTTGTTAAATATGCTATGTATGGGCAGTGAGAAGAAATTACTAAGTAGCACAGTCCCTCTGTGGCAGAGGGGACTCTCTGGTGTTAGGAGGAGATCTTCTTCCCTGGGAAAAATTGCAAGTATGTGCCCATTGGGTAGGAGTTTCTGGGTAGAAGAAGCAAGGTGGAGAGACAAGTGATGTCACAGGATCTGCAACACTGTTGGAGCTGGAAGACTTATGAGAATAGATCAGGAAAATGCAGGCAGCAGAGCTAAATGTGAGACAGCACAATGGGAAATGGCAGAATTACTTGAATCACAGAGAACACCAAAGCTGCTGTACAGAAGCAAGAGAGGGGAAGGAGCTATCCACGGTGAGAGCAGACTCTGGGCAACATTATTGTACTATAATAAAATTGAGTTGGATATAAACAAGACTTTGTTTTTTTTCTGTTGCACTTACTCCAAAGACAAATGCAGAGCACTTCCACAGCAACAATAGTCATGTGCTGAAGACAAATATATAGAACTTTGCTTTTCAGTATTTCAGATTTTCTGGTTGTCAGGCTTTACATGCGGTCTATCAAGAAGAATAAACAATGTCATGTGATTTAGGGAGCCCCTAACACCCAGCAAGCACTTTGTCCTGTAGGTTGCAATTTGTTGAAACAAAACAGTAGCAGAAGACTTCCTTGTGTCTGAGGCAGAATACAAAAAGTTAAAAATAATTCCATCTATTTGATGAATTTAATCTTCATTTCTATGATGTACCTTAAAAAAGGAAACAACTATAAGTCCCTTCCAACTCAGCATACTACATGATTCTAAGATTCTATGTCAGATGGTATTTGATGCCAAAGATTGATCTTGCTTATCCTTTGAGCAACTTCCTCTCCAGGAAGAGGAGAAGGCTGAGAGTCATAAAAAGCTTAGATTGTGCAACACATGAAAAGACAAAGACACCTCTGACAGGAAAAGAGAGCAATGGCATTCTCAAGAGTGACAGAAAAAGAGGTATCCTAGGGACAGAAGGCATTATGCAGAATTTGCCACAGCTCAGAAAGCCATTGAGTTGAGTGAAAGCAGACCTGGAACAAGAACATGTCCTGCAAGGACACAGCACACAGAGTAAGATTTCTTTGGAAACCTTTTGCTTTCTAATGAATTTTCTCAATTTTTAAAATGGGCCTACTGTCATTCTTTTTCATATAAAAGATTACTTTTGGATTTTGAAAGCTTTTTTTTTCTTTTTAGGGGAAGTGTTCTTTCATTCCACTGCAAACTCTGTAAGAGGACAACTTGTTCTTACAATGTTGTCAGTGACTGGGGTGTCGACAGACCAGTGCTACTGCTCTGCAGTGAGCTGATGAAACATGAGAGTAAAGATATTCTGCTGTTGGCTGAATGAAAAGAAACAGAGGTAGAAAAAGGTACAAGGAAAATAAAAAGGCAAGTGGAATCAGCTTTGTGAAAAATAGTGATTATATCAAGAAAAATAAAAGTCCTGAAAGCACTCACTCTTAGACTTTTCATTATTGTGAAGGAAGGGAAATGTAAGAAGAAATGGAGACTGCAGGAGACAGTAAAAGGAATCCAGCTGTCCATAGGAGAGCTCTATTTTTAGATTTAAAAGTATGCTGTCTTTATCAGGATCTTCTGTGGAAAACAAAAAAAATCCTGATTAGACATCTTTCTAAAACTCAATGAATAAGTATATAAACAAAGAAGGATCTGAAGACATTTTTTTGCCTTTTCCCATATTATTTCCCGCCTTCTTCTTCAGAGAAATGTGTCGTAGGGTTCACCCACTGTAGCATCCTGCATTTGTTTATTCACACTGACCTGATTTTCAGGAGGCTTCAGGTTTTCATGTGTACAAGCAATTTATCATGAATACATGCTCAGGAGTTTGTCATGCATGTAGAGAACATAGTCACTAAGGAAAAAAAGTTGCTCATGGAAAAGATGTATCATGAAACCATAAAGGCTTTCTTGCACACAGTTTCCTGTATATCAGACACAAACTATTTGAATACTAATCTGTGCTAATGCTTTCACATGCAAAATAAGTAAACATGTTTTAATTGCATTTCAGACAGCCAATCCTTCTTCCTTGTCCATATTTACATCTTTCTCTTGCAATAAGAGCATATAGTTTAAGACATTTATACGGTAATTCTTCAGCTGAGGAATCAAATGCTACATCAAAGCAGATACAATATTTTCCTCACGTATTTAATGACAACATTTTGCAAGTGCGTTAGAAGTAATAATTGCTCATCAAACTAAATAAAATGAAACTTGGAAAAAAATGTAGAGCAGCTCTAATAAAGTAGTTGAACTGCAAGGAAAAATATTTAAATTTGTAATCAACTCATGCAAACAAATCACCCTTCAAATTTCCTAATATTGTGGTGTTAAGTAAGATAATTATCCACAATAAATGTTATTAAAATAGCTTATTTTACTTTGAAGTTAACAGAGTAGTATTAATATAACTATCAGACATGAGAAATGTAAAAAACAAACCCAACAAAATATATGCAGAATAGAAAGATGTTTGTATTTTATTTATATTTATATTTATTTAATTTATATTATTTATAATTCTTCAGTTGTTTGGACTTTGTGCTGAATATGTCAGGGCATAACAGGATGGTACCACTTACAACAAAACACTAGAAAAAGAGGACACAGAGAGATCTGACTTCCTACTGCATCACAGTGAATGAATGTTCAAATGAAGTTCAAATATTTAAATTATGGAGTCAAAACACAATGAAATTTATTTTTTTCCACTTCTTTAGAGCCAAAATATCTCTCTTCTAGGTTTACTAGGTCTATACTGATGTAAAACTGAGAAAAGACACAGAGGGTTCTTTTTGTAAAGCAAACATATTGGTGTAGTAAATACAGAAGCGAAAAATAAAACTGTCAAAGTAAAATCACAACCAGAGTTAAAAGGGTAGATTTTTACATATATTAATTAAAAATAAATAAATGAAATCCGTTCCAACAAAGAAAATACAAAGCAAAAGTAATCACACCAACATAAATTCTCTAATTCACCAGAGGCATACAAATATGACTCAACTGGATTTGTATTAGAAAAAAGTATCTACTCAGAGAAACATAAGCATTATGATGACTAACCATAATTATGTGAAGTATGTCACTAAAGTTTGACTTAGAAGAATGACTTTAATTAATCTTACTTCTTCAAACGCAAAACACAACATCGATTTCAGATATACATTATGCATATTTCATGGGAAATATGAAATGCCAGCAGTCACCTATCTCCTTATTTGGGACAAATGGGAACTTTTGAAAACAAAGAATGTTTAATTTTTTTGCAGCATTACCTGATGATTCTTGCATATAATCAGTATAAGTTCCCATATGCCCAGTTGTAGCTCTATGAAAGTTTAGAAAAGGCCCTCATTGTCATTGATTCAACTCAAAAATGTCTAAAAGTACAAATTTTAGACATTCCACCAAAGTTCAATATAATTTCACCTCTGGTGATATATGTCTCTTCCTCCTTTATACAGACAGAGTCTGGAAAACTTGATTAGATCAAGTATTTAAACCTTTTCTGGTTAAACAGGACAGACCAAACAAAACAGTGATCAAACCGAGGGCTGTTGTCAGTACAGGACACAAAATAATTATCTGTGGCTAATGCTTGAGATGGTAATCAAAGACAAAGAATGGTACAAGAGATGTAATAAATTATATTGTCTACAACCTCCCATTTACACTCCAGTTGATAATTCCACTACTGACTGTGATTCCAACTTAGGTAAACCCAGTATATTCTTTCCCTAAGTTACACTAAGCTGTCTTGAAGGGATAAAAAAGAAAATGATCTGAACCTGGCTGTCTTTTTCTCTTGTGAGCCTTTCACATGAGTCAGTCACTCCTGACTACTTTTTGTCATTATAATGACCACTCTGACCTTCTTTACATCGTCACCTCTTCTTAAAAGACTTGGAAAAAATTAGATGAAATGCAATAGTTTTTTTTCCATAATTTCCCAATGAGGAGAAGCAAAAGCCTTCAGACATAAAATGTGCATAAAAGGGAAAAGTGGGCAAAGAAGTAACAAAGTTCTTAAGAACTAAAGGCCCAAGTGGAAATACTTAGAGCTTTAAAAAAACAAACAACAAAAACCCAACAAAACAAAACAAAACAAAAAAAAAAGAGAGAAAGAAGCCCTCAAGAGTGTTAAAGTCTCTTTAGGATCTTGTAAAAGAAATTGCCCTTTGGACCTCCTCCAGTTTACCCCTATTCCCACCCAAAACTGAACAGTTTCCCTTGACCACATATACTTGTTCCTGAGGATATTATATCTGTTTTTGCGAAAGGGTTTCAGCTCAAGTATGGAGAAAAAAGCTGTGTAAATAAAAAAAATATTGCAAGCAAGTACCTCAGCACTTCTGATTTGAATTTTCTCACAGCCTCTTAATCTTTCAAAAGGCTTGATTTTCTTTTCCTCAGCTTTCTATTTTATTTTGTGAGAAACATTATTTAAAATTTTCAGTTACTGGAATGCCATTGAACAGTAAAGCTATCTTTCAAGCTCTTTTAATAATAAGATGGAATGTATCCTGCTAAAGTTAAAATGGCTTTCTGTTAAAATGTATCAAATGGTTGTTGAATTTATCTTGTCTTTTAACACGTTAGTCCATAGCATCATTTTCTAAAAATCTGTGTATATCTGCTGAAGTCCATTATGCAATGACGATGTATACCAAATAAGGATAACCTCTGCTGTTTGAGAGAATAAAAACAAATGTTTGCCCAGCTAATTAATTTCAGATTTTTATAAGATTATATTAAACTTCCTAAACATTATTTCCATATAAGTCTGTGATTAATTTGTACAAATGTGATCCGTAAGTAGGAGGGCTTTTTATACTTGTGACTTAACAATACTTCCTATAAGAATTTAACTGGTGAACAAGAAATAATCTTCTTTGCACTTTGCTTTGCACTTTTTACTATTCAAATGCTTTGTTGGCAAAGACTTAAAAATAACTGTTTTGAAAATTAAGCATACAAATTAAATAAAAATAAAAATAAATTTGCATTGAAAGTTCATTTTATCTTTTTTGCTATCTAGCTGACACTGTTCAGAACAAAATGCAATAGAACAATAGATGCAGGACGTAGAGAATTTTGTCTCATAATCATTCAAGGATTTGTCGTAATCTGAATTGGGCCTTCAAAAATTAAGACTTTAACTGAAATGATATGATGATCTCAGACTCTTGGAGGAGTACTGTATGACTGTGGGTTCTGGGGCATATAATATGCGCATAAGAACTTTCAAATCAGTATACTTGGTGAACGCATCACACACAGTTTCAAAGGCACAAAGCCTAAGCATTTGTAGGTAATACATTGACTCCTAATAGCCAGAGAGGTAATAAAATTACATTGCCATAAAAAATTGTATTTATATGTTTCTATAGTCTCTACATCATAGTTAAGATACAGTTACCACTGAGAGCTAACTCCACCACTGACCTTTTATGACATTCTGCAAAGCTTACTGTCAGCACTACAAGCTGCAAAGTAATGGAAACAAAACCCAAAACAATTCCCAAACCAAGATCAGTTTCTAACCACATGTAAGCTCAGCGATGTTACATAAAAAAGTGTTCCAGCATCTATTTTGCATCTGTAATTATTTCCCATCATTCCCTATACAACCTTTCTAATGTGTAAAGTAGCCACACCTATATTTAAGAGACTGTTTCTTTCTTTTCACTTTAGAATTGATACCTTGTTGCTGCAAACAGGAAGAGGCAATTTAATAGTCTCTCAGAACTATTTTGTCACCCAGATTGCATGAGTACCCATTCAGACAGCATTCCCTCATTTTCACATAAAACACCTATGCAATACCAGGGTAAGCCATGAAGCCAGATTTGTGAGATCCATTTAAGTTATGCTTTACCTAATTCAATCAAACAGAGTAAATTAATATTTTCACTTGGAGTAACCATGGTTGAAATATTTTCTCAGTGTGTCTAAGTTTTAACTTTCTAAATGGTATAAAAACTATGCTGACTTTACATTCATGTAAATGTAGCTGACTTCTCCACGGACACCCCCTCATTGCAGAGGAGAAGCTTGTGTGGCCTCATGAGGTTGAGAGCTATGCTGGAGATGGTATGTACCTCTGGTAGGGTCTCCCCATGCCAGACAAGTCTCAGCTGAAGGGTCAGACAAAGTGTGTCCACGGGCAGGATGGGCTTGTTAACCCCCGACAACCATCCTAGGAGAAAGACAACTCTAAATCCAAACCCAGGCAGATGGAGCTTGCTTAGCCCTGTAAGGCCATCCACCTAAGAGAAGGATACTCTAACCAAACCTACATCCTCAGGTATTCGCTGTCACTCTCCAAGCTCACTAGGCCCTGGCAGATGAACCTTAGGAGGAGAGGGTGAGGTCAGTTCTGCGCATGCTGTGCCTCACCTAAAAAATCCATTGCACAGGCTCGAAGGGTTCACACACATTTTAAAGTCCTGTAGCAACAGGCAAGGGTTGAAATGACAGGTGATAGGAAGTGCTGGAAGCTGCAGACCCAACCCTGCATGCAGTTCAGAACATTGGTCACTTGAGACTGATCCCAGAGATGACAGTCTAGTGAGACAGCATCCTGAATGACCAAGCAGCCTTTTTTAAGGAGAGTACTGCTTGCTCCACACAGAGAAGGGCCTAGAAAAGGTGGTCTAACCAGATCTGATCTCCACCTCTCACCCAGGTGGCTGAGGCCAACAGTCATCTTCTGATGCCGCCTAACAAAGACAAAGAGACAAAGGCCTCCAAAGGTGTGTTCAAATTGATACTCGCATGTTGGAACAACAGAACCATAGTTGATACTGCAGATAGTGGATGTCCTGAGTGTTGTTCTGCTCTAATTGCCCATGAACTGTCATGATTTGACAACATTGCTGGTCTCAGTGAAGTTCGTCTTCATGAAGAAGGCAGCCTTAAAGAACATGGTGCCAGCTACACACTCTACTGGTCAGGCAAACCAAAAACCAAAAGACACCTTTTAGGAGTTGGCTTCATGATTAAAAACTCCATTACCTCCAAATTTGAAAATTTCCCAACAGGTCGTTCTGAAGCATTATCTCCTTAAGCCTTCCACTACACAACAAGCAACATGTTGTTCTTTTTAGCTCATATGCCCCAACTCTATAAGCTGATCTGGCTGAAAAAGACAAATTCTACACCGGCCTGCACAACCTCACCCAAAATGTTCCTGCAGATGATAAAATCATAATCCTTAGTGACTTCCATGCCAGAGTAGAAAAGAACTCTGAAGGCTGGAAAGGAGTACTGGGCAAGCATGGTATTGGAAACTGCAGCGACAACAGATGCCTTCTGCTAGAGTTTTGTGCAGAGCAGCAGCTCACCATCACCAACACTATCCTTCAGCAGAAAGACAGCCTGAAGGCAACCTGGATCCATCCTCGATCCAAGCACTGGCACCTCATTGACTATGTCTTAGTGCAATAGAGATTTGTTTGTGATGTCTGTCATACCCAAGTGATGCCTAGTGCAGAATGTCAAACAGACCACTGTCTTCTGTGTTGCAACTTAATCTCCACTTTAAGGCCAAACCTAGGAGGGGTGGCATTCTAAGGATGAGGCTCAAAGTTAAAAATCTTCAAACAGCCACAGTGACAGACAGCTTCCAGGAAAACCTGCGAACTAGACTTAAAGATAGTCCCATAGATCCCTCTCCTGAAGTGCTTTGGTAACATGTTAAAATTAGCACCCTGCAGTCCTCTGAAGAGTCCTTAGGGTTGTCCTCCAAGAAAAACCAAGACTGGTTTGATGAAAACAATCAAGAGATCCAGGAATTGCTGAAGAAGAAAACTGCTCACCAAGCACACCTCTCTCAGTCATCTTGCCGTATAAGAAAAGCTGCCTTTCATCTTGCATGCAGTAAGCTCCAACAGAAACTTTGAGACATCCAGAACAAATGGTGGCTCGACCTAGCAGAAAAGACGCAACTATGCACAGATTTGGGTGACCAAAGAGGATTCAATGAGGCCCTGAAAGCAGTCTACAGACCCACTCACCAGGTTCAAAGCCCCCTACTCAGCACAGATGGCCAAATGCTTCTCACAGATAAAACCTCCATCCTGAACCAATGGTGTGAACATTTTCAGACTCTCTTCAATGCTAACTGTGTAGTCTAAGGCTCAGCAATTCAGCTCATTACACAATAATTGGTGAAAAATTAATTGGATGCAGCCCCTACTATGGGAGAGACACTTAAGGCTGTACAGCAGGTGAAAGCTGGCAAGACAGCTGGAGCTGATGGAATTCCACCCGAAATCTGTAAGCATGGAGGTCAAGCACAAGGCAAACTGCCATCAGATCTCTGTGATGCAGTCATCATCACCCTTGTCTTAGTTTGAAAGGAAAAACCAAAATGTTTACCCACAAGCGGAGGAGGGGATTCCTCCAGAATAATCACATCACTCTTTATCAAATTTAAGAAAAGGAACTTTAATCAGAAAATGGATATAAGAAGGATAACTGTTCTTAACTTTATATATATATAAAATCAGCAGGTTTCCTCCTGGAGAAAAGTTGTACTTATGGGCAGTGTCAGTGTCACACCCCTGCAGGGTGAGCTTCCAGTCCATCTCCAGTGAGACAGAGACGAGCGGTGAGCACTCAGATGAATTCTGTCTCTCCCCCCGTGTCTCTTGTCCCAAATGAAGAAGGAAAACTGGGAGTGGAGAACCACAGCATGTCCTGGAAAGCAGCTGTGCCTTCTCTCTCCCGGGTTGCTGCCATGGCGGGGTGAGCAGCAGTGACACTGCAGGTGACGGTGAGGCCCGAGTGGCAACCGGGACCCCAAAATACCGAACCAGGAGAACAGCCGTGGCAAGGAAAAAAAGTAACCAGGAGTGGCAGGAAAAAAAACCTAGCTTACTCCACAGTAGCAGCAAGGAGCCGGAGAAATGGCTTCTCTCCCAGAGCAGCACCCACCCAGCTCCTGCGTTCAGCTGAACTAAAAGTCGAATGTCCTCAAAACCAAAAGAGACAGTCTGCCCCCTACGCCCCCCCCCCCCCCCCCAAATGACCAAGAAGGAGCCAGTTAACTACTTCTTTTATTAACTAATGGCACGTGCAGTTAGTGGCAGAGAGGGAATTTACATTATAATTCCAAACTACAACAACCCTGTACAAGAAGAAAGGAGAAAAATCAGACTGCTCAAATTACCAAGGTATTACTTTGCTCTCCATTGCTGGTAAAATCCTTGCAAGAATACTTCTCAACAGATTAGTACCTGCTATTGCAGAAAAATGTCTCCCTGAAAGGCAGTGTGGTTTCAGAGCCAATAGGAGCACCACAGACATGGTGTTTGTTCTCAGACAACTGCAAGAGAAGTGTAGGGAACAGAACAAAGGTCTCTATGTAACCTTCGTTGACCTCACCAAAGCTTTTGACACTGAGCAGAAAAAGCCTGTAGCAGATCTTGGAACGTTTAGGATCTCCTCCCAGGTTTCTCAAAATGATCATCCTGCTACATGAGGATCAGCATGAACAAGTCAGATATGGCAATGCACTCTCTGAGGCCTTTCCAAAAACCAGTGGTGTGAAACAAGGTTGCATTCTTGCACCAACTCTATTCACAATCTTCTTCAGCATGATGCTCCAAAGAGCAACAGCAGTCCTCGATGAAGAAGGTAGCATCTACATCCAATATCGTATTGATGGAAGCCGATATTGAATCTAAGGCAACTGAAGGCCCACACCAAGACCCTGAATCACCTTGTCTGTAAGCTGCTTTTTGCACAGAAGCAGCTCTGCAGCACTTAACATCCTGCTTTGCAGAGGCTGCTGAGCTTTTTGGGCTGGAATTCACTTGAAGAAGACAGAAGTTCTCTACCAACTTGCACCTCAGGTAATCTCCCAATATCCCCATGTCACCATAGGTGAATCAGAGCTTAAGCAGTTCACCTATCCAGGAAGCATCATTTCCTCAGACGGTAAGATTGAGAAAGAGATAGACAACAGGCTAGCAAAGGCATACAGAGCCTTCAGAAAACTCCATAAAAGAGTCTGGTCCAATAAACACCTGAAGAAAAGTACAAAGATCAGTGTCTACAGAGCCATTGTACTGTCTACTCTTTTATATTGTCTGAATCATGGGTCGTCTACCACCACGACCTGCAACTCCTTGAACACTTCCATCAGCGCTCCTTCCATTCAATCCTAAATATCCACTCATCTGATTACGTGACAAATGTGTGTGTGTTCTTGAACAGGCAGGGGTCAGCAGTATCGAGGCCATGCTGATGAGAACGCAGCTGCACTGAGCAGGGCACATCTCCAGGATGGAGGATCACTACCTCCCTAAGATTGTGCTCTATTCTGAACTTGCCACTGGCTGCCACAAGAGAAGAGCCCCAAAGAGGAGATACAAGGACTCCCTGAAACAATACCTCAGCCTTGACCATATTGACTGCCATGAGTAGTCCACTCTGGCCTTCAATCAATATTCATGGAGGCACACTATTCATAATGCTATTTCTTCTTTTGAGAACACATGCAGAATCAGTCTCGAGGAGAAAAGACAATGCAGACTATTGCCTAAGGAGAATTTCCACTGTGCCTTTTGCAACTGGACTTGCCCAACCTGCATCGGCCTTTTTACCACCACACTTGCAGCAAGCATGGGTAGACCCCTTCCCAAATCTTTGTTCATGAAGCCTAGCTGTGATGATGATGATGATGATGATGATGATGATGATGATGATGATGATGATGATGATGAAATGTAGCTATGTGAAAAATGCAGACAAGTCTTTCAGAACTGATCTGTTTCTAAAAACACATTTTGAATCTTTGAAAGAAAAGTGGGTTACAAAGAGCCAAATGGATACAGATGCAATGCAAAATATTTAAACAGGAATTTTTAAATTTCAAAGTGATCAGTTACATAAGGTTAACCCATTCTTCACAGAAGACAATGTGGTATCTTACAGGAATTGTCACATGACAAACACTGAAGAGTAACCAAGTTACTCTTGCAATTAGCAAGAAAGTAATTTGAACTTGACTTTTATTTCTGTTGTGGTTCAACAGGCTGTACCTGATAGGAATGCACCTTTAAATGAGCTGATTGATTTGGGTGAGCTGGGGCTAAATTTCATGGGAAGGGGGAAGGTCATGGAGAGCAAAATTGGATTTATTAATACACTGATTTTCTCTTCTACACTTTGACCATTGACAGAAACTGATGTTCTTGGAGTGAAGAAACATATGCTAAAGAAGAACTTGTCATGCAGGATATCTATAATTAAAGAAGATCTTCAATGAAAGCATTTCACAACACCTCCATTAAGCTTTGTCATACTGAAAAAAGGACATGAGCCTCTGTGTAAAGAAATGTTAAACAATTGTCAGCTGAAAGCAGATGAGGATTTTATTGAATACCTGTATTACTAATGCATGAAGAGGTACCCATGCAGAGCACAGCAGATACAATCATTGCTATTAATCGGTGTGCAATTTTTATTACCAGTGGAACTAATAAACAAAAAGAGGAGGATAGATTTCCTTTACTGGTAGCTGTAGTCTTATTTCAGGAGAAATCAGTGACCTAGGTCACTGAGTTGTCACTGATTCTAGTGCCAGGATCACCTCCACATAACAAGACTAGTCACATTACATTTTGAAGACAGTACAGATCAGGACACTGAAACTTCACTAGCCAGGGTCATATAAAGGTTAAATCTAAGGACAACTGCTTCTAAATCTTCTCACTGTGAAAGAATAAAATTATTTGATAAGGCAGAAAAAAAGATCACAAGCATTTGTATAATTTTTAAAAGAATATAAAACAATAAAGAAATTCATATTACTTTAATTGGTCTATGCCACCAATTATCAAGAAACATTATTGTCATTTCTATAATCTTATTAAGTTTGCCCAAAGGCCACAGTGACCTTATCTCGAGCCATAGCACAAACATCCAGACTACTGAAAAGCAGTTTTTGAAGTTTGTGTTCAGTGCAGGCCAGGGAAGAGACAATGCTGGTCAACTGTCCCAGAAGAACATATTACTGCAAATCATGTTTCAGCTGTGCAGTTTTACTTTTATTTTTTCAAATGATGGTATTAAAATATTGAAAGGTAAATGACAGATAGAAGCTATTATCAATATGATATTTATGTAATGCACAGTGTTAAATTCTTTTAGTGTTTTAATTTATTTAATGCCCAGTGTAAACATGTTTGGGGATTTTTTTGTTTGTTTTTTGTTGTTGTTGTTGTCATTGTTGTTTTAAGTGAGGATCCACATTGTTGCAAGTATCACTGAAACCATAATCTGCAAGGGTAGTCACAACCAAATGAGGAATCTACTGACTTTGGATACTTCATTTGTTTCTTTCACCAGTCTCATAAGTTTATAAAAAAAATTAAATTAAATATTAGACTTGAGTGCAATCCAGAGATTCAGTCTGCACATGCTGTCTGGTCAGAGGCTCTTTCATGAAAGATAAAGAGGTTATAGGTCTTTGTTGAAGGTATTGTTAAAACACTACCTTACACTCTTGGGTGCAAGAAGGGAGAACTGAGTACTTTGTCTCCTTTATACTTGCACCTGGATGACTGAGGTCAGAATACAGAAAACAGACTAATATGAACATTTGTTTGTTCATTCATTTGTCTCTCGGAGACAACAGCATTGCAAAGGGCAGGAAATATACTTATTTGTTCCTGGTCTTAATATCTTCTACTGTTTTCTTACTGTCTCTTTTTCCTGTCTGCTTGCTGTTTCATTTACAGGTTTTCTCATGTACCTTCATTTTAAAGGGAAATCCACCTGGTTTTCATTTGATATTCTCAAGTCCTGCAGTGTCCATAAAACTCTTCCACTCCCATGCATACTACTTTGGATTTATATATTAAGCATGGCAGAACTCAAGCAAGTCTCATTTTTCAGGGGTTAAAAAGAAAAATATTTTATTTTAAAAATTGATATCACGTTTAACATTGTGAAAAGTCAACAGGAAGCAAAATTACAGAGATGCTAAGCATTTCAGCTTTCTCAGGGAACAGAAATATGACCATTACAATTGTACATTTTTCTTCAGTTTTCAAGCATCATCAAAAAGAAGCTGTTCAAAAGGCCCATGAATAAGCATGAACAGAGGCAGAAAAACCAGGTAAGACTTAAAATTCATTGAAAACACAAAGACTGAAAACATAAAGGCTTTTGCTTCACATATGGGGATTTGTAAAACCAGGAATGGGTGTAACAAGACTTAAAAGAGTCCTGAATCAATTCAGAAGTTTTCCAGTTTGAGCTTAAGCCAAATGACTACCCAGTGAAGAGTAACAGATGTGCCTGATGACATAGCATTCCAGTTCAAGGACATAGCAGAAATATCACTCTAGCTCTCCCCAGTGACAGAAAAAACTATTGATCGCACATTTACAGCTCAAATGCTTTTTTTTTCCTCCTTTCTAGAGTAACAACAGAATTTGAAGTGTATTCTATGAAGAGCTTGTGGGTTTGGCTTCAATTCAAGGCCAAAGAAAGGGCTCAGACTTTCACCACTGTCTGCAGAAGAATTTTCAAGTTCTGTATTTGGATTTGTGAAAACTTGTTGGTCTTCAAAGCTATCAAGAATTTTCAACATTCACACAATAGCAAAATACACCTTTTGTTTTCAGATAAAAAAATGTACAGGTACCAAAATCCATCTGAGAAAATGTGAACTGATAACTTGAATTCAGCTATATCTTGAGCATTATGCATTGAGAATCTGAATCACTGATAACTGATCCACCAAACCCAGTCACTGAAGAGGCCCAATTAATTTGGATAGTCTGAAAGCATATATTGTTTTTCTAGGCAGAAAACAGACAAAAAGATGGAAAAAAAGCCCAAACAGTTCTTTCAGCTTCATTTCATTCATTAAATAAATAATTTGTTGAACATGGGAAGAAAACACCCTGATTTTGTTTATATTTAGTGTAAAAAACTATAAATAATCCCACAAGAGCTAATTATTTTTAAATGGATTTTTTAAAATTGTCATTAATTTCAGTTCTTTATCCAAACATTAATATGTCTTTCCTACTTGTAAGCAAACTTCAAAAGAAAGATTTTTTTTTAAAATGTTAACTTTTATAGTAGAAAAGTGATCTACACCTAAATAAAGACATATTTATTTTTCTTTCTCTCTCCATCACCTCACTTTTCCCAAATGAGAGGAAAAATAAGAAGAGTGAGTGCACAACTTTTTCTTATTTTCAAGGTTATATTTACTAATTAGTGATTTATGTTTTTAGTTTGTATATCTGATATTGATACAAAGGTTATGTAGCTTTTTAAGTAAAAATCTCAAGAGAGACAAACATCTGTCAACCTTCTCCAAGAGATGAGAAACTGAGCAAAGAGAATGACCCACAGAGAAGCTGGCTTTCAACACAGAAACAGAAGAGATGAAAATAGGCTGCCAGAGAAGACAATTAGACAGAGCTGGATATGAATGTCACTTCATTGCCCTGGATTGTATTTGGAGCTCACATAAGAGACAGTGAGACTGCCTCTACATCTGGAAGTAGCACACCACAACTGGATCAGACCTGTAAAGCTCAAGAAGAGCCAGCATCCAGACCAAGCACATTTTGTGGGAGTTCACATCAGGGTAGCTCCAATTTGTTGCCATGAACTAAACACCCATCAACAGCTGGAGTGCATTTGGGGATGTTTGTTTCACCTGAATGCAAAATGGATTGTATAGTTTGAGATGGCCATGAGTTTTGAAACAACAAATGTTAACTGGGAGAACTAGGCAACTTTCCTCAAAAGCAGTTCAGTGATTCAAATTAAAACTTCAAGAAGCTCCTACTTGAAGATGAGCATCCTGGGTAGACCGAGGGATTATCTCCTATCCAGAGTATAGGGGTACTGGTACTGAAGTGATATTCTGCTTCTCTATTTTAGCTCGTCATTAAGCATAACTACATTTTATTTTCCCTTTTTCTTCCCAAAGAAATTTGACTGACACAGTTTGCTTTAGAGGTAAATAAACTTATAGTTAGAGAGTTATGCAACTCAGAGAACTGTGTAAATGGTGGTACCTCAAAAGGCAGATTTAAAGGACTATTTATCTTTTACAATGGTTTTTCCCTGTACTCTTCTGTGATCTCAGCGCATCAGTATGTAACATGACATTAATTCTGATTTCTCTTACACCCTAAAATGTTACCAGTTCTGCAAATATTTTATTTGTCATGATGCAACTGAAACTCTTCTTCTTTTGTTAGCTAAAATGTTGATGAAAACCCACAACAAATGTACTATATGTAGCAATGCTGTATGTAAAGAATGTATCAAATTTACAGTCTCCTTAAGAATTGATCCTATATTTGAAAAAGTCAAACAAGAATAAAACCTACAGTTACTGAGGCTGTTGAAGCTACCTATGCTCCAAATACATCATATGATGAGCAGAGACCATTTTACAGTGATTCTACTAGAATGGACATAAAGCATGAAAAACTAAGGATTAAACCTGCATTTAAAATCATTGTTTACAGCTTTGGCATAGCAGTTACAGAAACACTGGAAATACAGTAGCAAAGAGACAAACAGGACATGTATAAAAGTTTCATAAATTATTGGAGGTGGGTAAAATTCTTTTTAAACTCCTGATTAAAATTACAAGCGACAAATTATGTTTGGGGTTTTCTTGTTTCTTTGAATTCATTTCATGTCAAATTATATTACATCATCAATTTTTCCTGGGTATTTTTCACAGTGCAACTCAAGTTCTGTGGAACAGGTTCACCTGGCCAGCCCAGACAGAATCAGATTATTTAATGCACTAAAATAGTTAGCAAATTTTAGGATATAGAGGTCTATTTGTATTCTTGGGCTTTCTGTGTATTTTCTTCTTTTCTAGTAAAATATTGTGATTTAATTTCTTTCATTATGAATCTCTGAATTTAGAGTTTGTAAAAAGAGACTTTTTGTAAATGATCCTTCAGGATTTTTTTTTGTTTTCCAAATTATAACATATGTGTATGTAGCACAAAGCCAATCTGTTTTGAAAATAAATGAAAAAAATTTTTAATTTTTACACAGAAAAGTATTGTTATTCACTCCACATTTTTTCTCATAAAACTAGATAACTGAATATAGAATTTTAAAAAGAATCTTAATTTTGTATATGTGAAAATTCTGGGGTTTGACTTGGTAACCTCAATGCTTAAACATAGGTCATTGGACTGTTTGGGAACTAGAATTGTTCTTTTGCTCTCATATGAAATATACACATATTTTGAATCTCCCATGTTGTTTGTTTTTAGCTAAAATAGGTTCAGTTGGTAGAGTAAATCAACCTCATTTCTATTTTCCATACTTCTTGTGATAAATCTATGAAATATTTTTTCCTTTTTGTTTTTGAGACTTTAGTGAACATATGTTTTTCATTGCTTCCTTCCTCTCTTCCTTCTTTGCTTTCCTCCACTGCCTTTTATTTAATATTCCAAGGGCAAAGACAGTGATTAACAACCAACATCTCATCTGAAGTCCTATTTTCAAACACAGCAGGTCAAAAAACTGTTTTAGCTGGGCTGAGATATGAAATTCTGGTCCCAGGTGAGGCTCTCCAGGCCACAGAAAATGAAGCTTGAGGGTGCACAGTATTTCTTAGCTGCACTTTGTGTGACACTGATTTCCATGACCCTTTCAAGCTTATTGTCTACATTCAATAATATTTTCTCCTTATCCTAACTTTCTGCATTTTCATCTTAAAAAAATTGTAATTTAAAAGTATGCATTTAAAAAAAATCAGCCTACCTCTAATACATGCTTTCTATTTCTAATATGGAACAGCCTTCTTAGGAATCTCAAAACAATATTTTACCTTTTCATTTATGCATTGTTTATGTCATTTTTGGCAACACCTGTTTACAGAATAATTTTATGGGAAACCTAAAAATAACAATAAAATAAATAGAATAAAATGTAGTCAGAGACTAAGTTCACAAAGTTCTAAATACCTATCAACTTCTACACAAAACCGTTATATTTTCTCTTTGATTATTTCACAGCAGTAATAATAATAATAATGATAGCAAGAATTTTTATTTTATACCCTAAATGCGGTTTCCATTTTAAAAAATCTCAATTAAGCTTCCTGTTGTTTCTCACACATAATACTCCTCTTTTTACACCTGATTGGTTACCTCCTAAGCCCTAGTATTCTTCTAAGGCAAGGAACTGCTGGCCCACAAGCGTCTTAGAAACACCTGCTGCCACGGATATTTTGAAAACCTCAAATCCACTACAAAAAAGCCCACACTGTAGCAGAGATAAATTGGCTTTGAAGTTTTGGTCATTTTCTTAATTTGACAAATATTACGTTGGAGCTAAAAAAAAAATTTATTACAATACATATCTCAAAAATGTTTTGTTTATCTTTGCCAATATATCTTATGCATGAAATTAAATACTTAACATACCAAGCAATTCTAAGCATGCATAAAAGGAGTTGAAAAAATGTAGACTTATTTTGTTTTCTTTTACTGAAACTTATTGATCACAAAAAGCACAAGTGATTGGTCTTTAATATTTTGTGATGCTCATTTCGCTTCCTCGATGAGTATATTTCTGAGCCCAAAATATTGGAGCAAAAAGGGTTTACTCATGTTCTTTTATAGAGGAACTGACTTCAAAGCATTCAAATTTTAAGGCACCAAGAATCATTATTGCCTTCTGAAGCAGCATCTCAAAAAACAGTTCCTATTTCTCCCTCAGTACATGAACACATGTGCATTGGTACCTTACATTCACTGTTTCAGAGATACTCATATTTTCCACCACTACAACTAAAATAAAAAGTAGATGAAGAAATGTCATTATACAAATCTGATATCTCTGCAGTTAAAACCTTTTACTTCATTCCTAGAAGCATCCTAAGCTAAAATACAAAGTCCTCAGACATCTCCAGCATGGTTTTATAGATCAATATGTCCTTTGACTTTTCCTGAAGTCAAAAAAGGTCAAAGAATATTCCGCATGAAATCAGGACAGACAATTTCTATAGTTATAATGAGTTTTATGATGAAATCAAGAATATCCTCTGAAAAATGAGAGGATTTGTTCTCAAGATTGCATGAAAACTCTAATTACAACTATGGTCTTTCTTATTTGAATCTGAAGAATGATTTGGACTCTCCTGAGGCAATTTGATGTGTCATTGGATCTGCCATTATAGTAAGGTTCAATATATCCTAGTAAAAACCTAATTGTGGATTAAAAAATTGTAATACATTATGAAAACAACTAGTCATAAGAGTTTTCAATTAATTTACTTTCCTAAGTAATAATTGATGTTACCTGACCAAAAAAAGCCATATACATTCTTCCTTTCAGGCTCTTCACAAGTTTTCTATGTGTTCAAGGAAATAAACAAAAATTCTTACATTATTATGTTATATTCATAAACATCATCAATGCCCTGACATCACTTGCATCTGTGGTCACACTGAGCTCCTTTTGTCAGCCTCTAGACCCAGCACAAGGGATGATGAATCAACTTGACAGTGGAATTTATTGAACTCCTGATGTCAGTACCAGTGTAGGTAATTTTTCTTTGAGTTCTACATGTTGCAGTTGAGCTTGCATCCACAGAAAAAACCCCAGAGTTTGAGAATCCTCTTAATTGTTGTTTAGTGCCATAAACTCTGTTGGAATCCGTGGTTTGTCCTTAGGGAAGATTCGCACTCTTTATGTTTGCACACATGAAATTCTGGTTTCAGAACTATGGTTTCTGGCACCCTTCATGTATTCCTGTGTTACTGACACTTCATATTATTTTTGCAAAGAATAAAAATGTTTTGCCAATGCACAGTAAGGATTCCTATTACACAAGGAATCAGTATAGCGACTGAGATTTGTTTTTAGAAACAGGCAAAGAATAAGTGTATGTGAGTGCAAAATCACTAGAAATTCATAGTGTTACTTGAAATTATTTTACATTGCAATTCCACTCTCTGTCTACAGCTAGAAATGGAAACAGATGAGTAGTGTTACAGTCTCCAAAATCTCACCAGTTGCCCTGTTTAGATGTATCTCTTTTTGGCTTCTTTCTTGGAACCAATGTAGGATATAGCTGATGATAGAGCTGATGATATAGCTGATGAGTAAGAGTCAAGATTTCCAGTAAAGTTAGCCAGCTGTGATTGAGATTAATGGGCTTTAGTAATATCCTTGTTCATGAAAACTACTGATAATGTTCACTACAGATTCCAAATAGAATTCTACATGGCTCTCAACCAAAATATATCAAAAATATTTACACCTTCAAGAGAAACTCTTTATCAGATGTGAGTTTAGTGATGAACATTTGTTGTTAACATAGACACGGCCATGATCTATCTCCAGCCATTCCTATTCCCAGAAATCAACATCAATATAATCAGAATTTCCAAAATTGAATAAACAGTGAATGGATACTGTAATATAAGAAAATGCAATATACCTTTAACTGCAGCTTTTACAATTATTGTTCATTGACCGTAGCATTGGGATTTTTAATTTCTTAAAGGTTTTAAACAAGTGCTTGTTTATTTATTGTTTGTTGTTGGTTTTCAGGGTGAGAAGCATGTTGTGTTAGGGTTTTTTTAATTGTTTATTTATTTGTTGCTGAATATGGGAGCATGGAATAAATCTGTGACCACAGTGGGTAATTTTCTCATTTTGGAGGAAGATGTGGAATGAGAAATGAATAAAGCAGGTAGCTACTTGTTCAAAGTATTCAGAACTGAATATGAAATAACATGAGAAAAGATATCTTTTGGCATCTCAGTTAATAGCTCAGACTGCACTAACATGACAATGTAATATATTGTCTTTTTATAATGCAAGTCTCTTAGTGCGCAACTTATGGTGATTAGAATATCAACACGTAGAAACATGAACGGATTACAACCAACCTAGCAGATCTAAAAATAAAACAAGTTTTAAAGAATTAATAGTAAAATTATCAACATAAACTTAAATTTTCATACTATTATGATGTGATTTTGATGTATACAATGGCAGTGTGCCTATTGGTAAGCAACAAAAATTTATCTGCCCCTGAATTGGATTATGAATTTCTTACGCATTGATTTCTTGGGAGAAATACATCTAATATTTTATAAGCTCTTCATATGTTATACTTCACATATAAGAAAAAAATTTCATTATGTCATCCCATTTACTTCACAAGGCAAAAATAAACCTACACTTGGCTATGTAACCATGTTTCCCAGTGGTATGTCCAACTCACACTATAAAGGACTATTTGCAAGTGGTCACAGGATTCATAGTGACACACCTGTAGTGGAATCACTTAAGTTTGTGACACATACCTACCTAATTGCCCAAATACAAAAACTCAGCTATCCCAATTGTGCATTGAAATATTGTTGTTAAAACACCACTGAAACTTATATATAGCTGCTAAGATGCTGGGAGGTGATTTACTTCTCTTGCTTAATTTGATCATTGTTCACCACATGTATATACACTAAATTATGCAGCTTCCACCCAGAGTAAGAAAACCAATTTCTTGCTTCTGTCTCCAGTAGTTTGGGGTTTTTTTCTCAAAAGACCTAAGTACTTTAAGAACAAGTTTCAATTGTTTCTATTCTCTATACAATATATGTTAATATTTCTTGAAATCAGTGTTAATTTCAACTACATTTTCCAAAAGTCCAATTTTTGCTGTCTAAAATGAATCAAGAAATAAGTTTTATGCTGACACAGAGACTGTGTCTCCTTTGCAATAGTCTGTTTTCAAAATTGCAGTTGCCCTTGCCAGGAAAAAAGATCTGTAAGTGCCATGAGAAAAACAGAGATGAAACAGTCATACCAGTTTCATAGCTATGTACACCACCTATTTTCTCTAGATAACTAGCACCTACTACTCATAAATTAATGTCCTTAAAGGGTTCCAGGGGAGAGAGGTTACTACTCCTTTACTCTTTAGTGGGATTAGTTAAGTGAGCTGTTGAAAACTCAGTACAGATAATGGATTCTAACATCATAGAAGCTCAGAGGAAAGAACTATGCAATTTACACATTTTGAACCAGTGGTAGTATTGATTCCGTCCTATAAACCAACTTGTTCCCACATAAAACACACATAAAACTGTCTGAACTGAAATACGTCAATATGTCCAAAGCATTTGTTTCTGGAAGAAGAAAGAGAGAAAAAAACCCCAAATAAACAAGCTAGAAAGGCAAGAAAGGACATATCTTTCATTTTGTTCTGTTAATGGTCCCATCTGTGAAAATAAAGGGTGTGAAAACCATCAAAAGCATCCAAGAACTTTTGCAAGGTGGACAGAGAAAGATGCTTTCATTTTAATAATCATGAACTTTCAGAAAAACGGGATAAAAAAGTCACTAGATGGTGAGAAATATGGAAATAGTGAAGAGGACATTGGATAGTGTCGTGGTTTAACACCATCTAATAACTTAGCCCCACACAGTCACTTGCTCACTTCCCCACAGTGGGGTGGAAGAGAGAATCAGAAGGGTAAAAGTGAGAGAATTCATGGGCTGAGATAAAGAGAGTTTAATAAGTAAAACAAAAACTGTGTAGGCAAGGAAAGCAGAACAAGGCATTTGTTCATCTCTTCTCAAGGGCAGGTAGGTGTTCAGCCATCCCTAGGAGAGCAGAGTTCCATCATGCCATCCCTGCGAATGTTTCCCCCACCCAGCCTTCCTTCTTCCACTTACATGCCCAGCATGATGCCATATGGTCTGGGATATCCCTTTGATCAACTGGGGTCAGCAGTCCTGGCTGTGTCCCCTCCCAACATCTTGTGCTCCCCCCCATCTCCTCACTTGTGGAGTGGGGTGAGAGCCAGAAAAGGACTTGACTCTGCATAAGCACTGCTTATCAATAATGAAGACCTCTGTGTTATCAATCCCATTTTCAGCATGAATCCAAACTTAGTACTGTGCTAGCTAATATGAAGAAAAAGAACTGTACCCCACCCAAAACCAGCATAGGTGGATTTACAAGTATAGAGAAGTATCCATGAGAAATCTCTTCTCAATAAAGGCCTTATTTCTATTTTCAGTAGCATCACAAAAATACAAGAATTATTGTGAGGCACATTAGCATAAAACATGTCAGCTAGGTTGCCAACATTAAGCAAACAAAGGTAAAACCTCTGATTTCTGGAAAATGGCAAGAAAAAATAGTAAAACACTTCTAAATGCCTTAAAAATAAGAATAAGGTGAAAAGCAGCCTACACAGATTCATCAAGAACAAATCATGTAAAACCAGTCTAATTTCTTTGTATGAAAGTTAACAGTATTTGTGGATGAGGGAAAGTATGTGACACATGCTGACTTTAGCAAGGCTTTTGACATTGTTGCACATGACATTTTCATAACTAAGTCGTGGAAATACAAACTAGATGATACTGCCATTTGGTGAGCCTAACTTGTTGGAAAACCACACAGAGAATAATTACCAGTGTCTCATGGTCAAAATGGAGAGTTTTATCAAATTGAACTCTTCAGGAGTCTGTCTTTAATTTAATATGATTCAATATTTTTATTACAATGTTGGATGATAGCACAGAGAGTAAGCCTATTCAATCTACAGATGACACCAAACTGACAGATGTGAAGGCACTGGAGGACAGGATAGAATTTGAAATGGTCTTGCTGAGTTTCAGAAAAAAGCCACATGTAAACAAATAAGGGCAAATGCAAAACTTAGAACAATAAATTCAACAAATCCATAACAGGGAATATCTTTTCAAACAGCAGTATTTTCTCTGCTAGACCTATTTCTTTTCAAACAGGCAAACTCCCCATCTTTCTGTACTGCTGTTCTTTCCCACTTCAATACCTATTCAATTAGACCAATCTGACTTGTCCCAAATATCCACTTTTCATTTTCTCCTTTTTGACACAAAGTGGTTTGGAACAAGTTGCATGACTTAGATATTTGCTCTTATTCTGTATCATGTGCTATACTGCTTGCCAAAAAAGACTACCTCTAAATAGTCATAGAGTCTGCTTCTAGAGTCTGACTCTCCTCTCCATTAGGTACACCGGTATTCTTATCTTCCACCTCCTAGGTGTGACCAGCTTCTAAGAGGTTAAAAAGGTAGCCCTTCTGCAAAGTGCTTATTCTTCCTTTTAATTTTTTCCCAGTTCTCTCCTGCTTGCCTCTGTTTCTCCCTTCATTAGTTGTGCAACCTGTTATCTTTCTTGCTCCTGATCTTGCATTATAGTAGTGTTAGTCAAAGATCAATCCACTGGCTTTCAAAAGAAAAAAAAAAAGAGAGAGAGAGAGAATCTCAAGTCTCCTGCCTAGTAATTTTCTGTTGAAAAACTGGGATTTGTTTTAAATAACTTGAGAGATACATGCAGCATTAAATATCTCAGCTCAAGCTCTCAGTTCTTCAGGTGTTTGTTGAAGACATATGATTGGAGCAGCTGTGTGTGTTGATACCAAGACCCAGAGGAAGATGGAAAGTGATTTTAAGGATGTATCTCCTAAATTCCAGATAATCCATGGGCACAATCTGGATTCCCATCGGTCACTCATCTTCAATTTATCTCTTCTTACTACATGGAACTATATTCCATTATATTGACCAGATTAACTAGTGTCTTAAGTCCCAGTTTTGGTAGGAAGAAAGTTTATCCATTCATCACTTTAACTAAAAACCATAGCTCCAAGACCACTCTTCTCCCACTTAATCATGTAGCCAGAACCTTTCAGGTCAGTCATTAGTTGTCGTGCTGCCTAGTATGGATATGGGTCTGCATCAGCAAACAAAATGAATTAAAGTAATACAGAGAGGGTTTGACTGCCAAAGTGCAGTTAGGCAATAAGAATCTGAGACTGAAAAACTGAAAATGAGCCATAAGGTTCATTTTGTAACAACAAAAATTTCAAATAGTTTGAGTGAGATGCAAAAATAACAGACTTTCTCAATAAAATATGCACAAAACCTTAGAGATGTTGAAGATTAAGAGAAGAAAGTCCAAAGTTAAGCAAGGGGAATGATCTAAGTTAGAAAATATGTAGGATGATGCAACAGTGAAATTGTTTTTTCTAAAGAAGTGAAGATTTAAGTATATTTTTCTCAGTTTTGTGACTTTCTCTGAGTAACAGCATCTGCTCATGAAATTTTCTGTCCTGAGTTGTCTGTCCTGAATTTTCACAGCTGACACACACCTAGATAAATCCTCTCCAAAAGGCACATCTGTGCATTTGTAAGCCATACTGTACTGCAGTTGTACTGTAGAACTATTACCGTTCTATAGAGCAGTCTTCCTTTTTTGTTCCACATCATTCTAAGTACATTTCTGAGGGAAAATATCTCAGATTTGACTGAGAAATGTATAAATAACATTACTTCTTCCTCACCACAAGACTCATCTGATATAGTTTTGAAACACTATGCATTGACTTAACATTAAGTAGGAGTTACACAGCCATACAATCTCTCATTCATTATCTGCTTGTAAATGGCAAGTTTAAATGCATTAGTGACTCCTTTTAGGATACTTTTTAAGAGTACCTGAAACCAAATATGATTAGAAAACAGAACTTTTAACTTTAAAAAGTTTTAACTTTATTTCTTCAAAAAATAAAGAAATTATGCTTTTTCTCTTTTCATTGTATTTATTTTCTCTTCTGTCATAAAAAAGGAGAACCCCCCCCCCCCATGTATCTTGCACTATTAATTATAAAGGTGAGAATATAAATCTCACTTGACACTGTAGTAGGGGGATGAGTATGCAACACTTTTAACTGAAAGGGAGCATCACATTAAGAAATCTATGAAAAAATTCTCACATAGTTAAGACAGGTCATGGCAGTCCCTGAGTTTGATCTTGTTCCCTGCCTTTTAATTTTATGCTGATGGCAAAAGTTATGTATGAGTCAAATTACAAGGACTTAGCTGAGTTAAGCAATTAAAAAATTAAAATACAAAATAAAGATATAAAGAATACAGATAATATACAAAATTTCTTCAGGTAAAGGCTGTAGGATTAGTGATTATAATGACAACATTTACAAATACTTGAACTTTACAGGTCATAAATACGAGGAAATAATTAAATTGTACATTTTTTTACATTAATATTTTGTTCCACTGCAAACTAATGAAGACTATAGATATTTTGCCTGTCAGTAGTTTATACTGGGTAGTATAGGTTATTTCTTGATATTTTAATTATTTATTTTTTAAAAATAAATCAGGCACACATGCATCTAATTTGTATGTAAAATTGCTAAAGGGAAAACCGCCCACATCAACATCTTTAGGAAAATATTCTCATTCAAGTAACTCAGCTGGAAAGATTGATATCTAACTGAATATCTCAACTAGTGTGAACATGTTCATTTAAATCAGATATGAATTAGTATCTGTGTGTTCCTTCTATAAAATCAAAAGTGAAGTAGTATTATTACATTGCATAGGTGGAAACAAATTTGTTAAACATGAAAAGTTTTTAATGTTGGTGATAAAAAAGTACAGGACTACAAAGCATGTTTGTGCCAATTTGTGCCAATTCTTAGTTAAATAAGATTCATTTCAACTAGAATCTTTGACTCACTTTTTTGTGTATGTATCCTTTCATACTTGGTGAAACTGGTAGACATCAGCTACTAATCATGTGTTAAAATCTGTACTTAAATACAGTTACTTGATGTGCTTTGAAATTCCGTGTTTTACCCCCTGATCATTGCGAAAATTGAATTAAAAATAACTGTACATGCTATGTTTCTGAAAAGTTGTAGTGCATATGTTAAAAAATGAAAAGCATTGATGAAATTGGTGATATATTCCATAAAATAAGTAATGACTTTGAATACTGATGGCTTCTCAGGATCAAAATTAACAAAAATAAAGCCAGATGAGAACTGTGATGTTATTAATCAAACAGCAGAAATAACCTTTCTATGCTGACATCTACCTTGGATTGTCAAGATAGCATTAATTGATAAAGTTATGCATGATTCAATATTTTTTTATATTACAGATGGCAGAGTGCAGGTACCCCGAAGCCATTCTAGAAATTTTTTGGGAAACAAATTACAATGAAAAAATGTACATAGTATTTAAGCATGTTTTCTCATTTTCTATCCAAGATCAAAAATGTGGTTTAGGGTCAATGTTCCTACCCCTGACTGCACAGAGCAGGCTCAGAACACACAAACTAGACTTATTTCAAATGAAACTAATTTGGAGTATTCACTCCAAGAATATACCTAATATCATTCAGCTGCCATGAGATGTCTAGTCCTGGAGACAGAGCAGAGCCAGTCTGAATAACTCCCCCAAAACCATCTATATAACATGGACCATGGGTTCTTGGCACCAATAGTTACATATCAGAAGTCCACTCCTATTGCGGTGCACTGCTTGCCGAAATAGTCTTACAGTCTATAATCATTGGCAAAATTGCTTCAAGCTATGAGATTTTGAAAGTCAAGTACTAAGAATAAGACGCCTCACAGTAGTGTAGCTGCCCTGTGCACCTGAAGGTTTTGGGACTCTTCTTTGTGGTGACTTTGCTCCTGAAGGGGAACATATACACAGTCACCAAGTCCTGATGCCATGGGTTCATTATATTCATGGTAAAATAGCTTCAGTAGAAGAGAATTTCATCTCTAACAGTCACTTACTTGCTGAGTAGTATACTCTGTATGACAAAAATGTTGGAGTGGGTTTCTGTTTCAAGTCAGAGAGACTTATTGTTAAAATTAGGTCTTTTAGTACCTAGATTTATCTTTTAGGCCACACCACAAGCAATTTCTTCAGTATCAACAAATATTTGTTCCAGTGCAGTCAAAACCAGAGGAAAACTGTAAACAGAAACTGAGCTAAGTCAAAATGGTGGTGTCTGCTTCAAGAAGACAGAATATGTTGGCTGAGCTTACTTCAACAAAATGAAATATCCTATTTAGAATTTGTAATCTTTTGATCCATGTGATTATTTCAATATTCAATTTTTTGCAATATGCATTTTCTAACAGCACTTTTGTCATTATTCTGGATTATCTCAAATTAGATGGAGGAATAAAAAGATATATTTTAAAAAGAAAACTCTCTCCAGTGAAAGATGTAGAAAAGTAGCTGTGATCATGCCTGGCTTGCTCAATGACACAGAAAATCCATTGCGCAAGTGAGAATAGAAAGCATATTTCCTGAGCCATAAGCCTGCAAATTTAATCAAAAAGTTATTTTTATTCTCTATTTAAGCATAATTATAATTGGCTATGGAAAAGCACTTTACCAAAGTAGTTTGTGGAGTAATCAGTAGGGAAGAAAAGAAAGTTGTAGTTAGTTTCTGAATTAATAAAAGGAAAACTTTAATATATATGCTTGGAAAATATCTAGCAGAGTTAAACAAGATTCATGTGAAATATATCCAACCATCTAAAAATGAAGGCAATTAGCAGCAATTATAGAGCTTCTTTCCCAAACTATGTATTGTAAATCCTTTTAATCAGCAAAAGCACCAATAACATCAAGCCATTGTGTGTCTGAACAGGAAGCCTAATATGTAAGAACACTTTGCTCTTAATTAACTTTTGGATACAACTTTCTGGAGATTACTATCGGCAGAGGTGCTGCATAGAGGAAACTATGTATTTTAGGTTCCTATTAAAGGATTAATTGTGTTTTTAAGTGCAATATGGTAATGAGAAGTAATGGTTGTTTGCTGGAGGTATACTGTATTTAATAGGCTGGTGGATTAAACGGTCCCTGCATTAAAAGGAATTATTGTATTTGTCATAAATACCTTTGAGGATAAATTTGCTTTCAACTGTTGAAGGAATTCTTTGATACAAAACATGAAGGATTACATGAGGGTGACAGGAGAGGTAGTCTGCATCTGTCAGGTGTGCTCCTGATCACAGGCCAAGAAAACTTACGAAGTAACCTGGGGCATTTAGAAACCAAGCCCTGTTATCAAAAATCAAAGAATCTGATGTAGTAGAATGTTTTGTATTTGGAAAGGAGAATGGAAGAAGTAATGCATTTGGAATTTACTGGGTTTCTGTACTAGCTGCACTTTTTCAACTTGGCTCACTAACTCCTCAGAAGGGAACTGTGTTTATAAGAGTATCTGCTACTGTAATGTAAAAATTAAGCTGCAAAAGTTAAATTCTCAGTTTTTTAACACAAGCCCCAAGCCATGACCACAAAGAGCAAGTTAAGAGGGGAAAAAAGCTCAAACCAACCAAAAAATGAACAAGAAAAAAAAACCAAAAAACCCCAAACAAGAAGAAAAAAACAACAAAACCCAAAAGACCTATTCAGAGTGAGTACTTTTCGTCTGCTGCTTCAAGACTGGGTAGTTTCGTATGAATTATTTTTCATGGGAATTTTGTAAGGATCTGTTCTAACTCCACCCACTCTTTCATGTTGGATGTTTGGTAGTTGTGTAAGGACATGGGTGGGGGGAAAATTGCTACTGTGATTTTGGATTAATTTAATTTCTAAAGAAAAGGGTTTCTTTTTCAGCAAGTGTATAATCTAGAGTAAGTTTTTCCTAAAAAAGGTGTAGACTTAATGTCCTTCTTTTCCAGTACACTACAGGTACAGGGAGCTGACACTGCTGCAGACCCAAGGCGTGAGACAATAGGGCTGAAGGGGAGTTTAGATTTGATTTTGTTGAGTGGGGAGGACTGCACAAGAGGACAAAGATACCAGGTGAGTGAATACACATACCAAGGAGGGGGGAAAAGGGATAAACAAACTTTAAAAAGTCCCCAAAGGAGAAAGAATAAAGAACAGTTTTACGTTATAAACTGTGATGAAAGTTGGAATCACAGAGGAGGAAATATAAGAGAGCATAATGCAAGAGAAAAGGGGTTTAAATGCTAGTACAAGAACAGAAAATTGTTATTCACAGTTATATAAAACATATGCAAATGGACGTGTGAAAATACTCCAAAATTTTAACTTAATTTAGTCTTGAATACCAGCATAGCATTGGTTGTAGCTTTCAAAATAAATTTTCAGTGGTGCTCTAGACGTTGAAAGTAGTTGAGACCCTCAGACCCTTCAAGTGTTACAGGTTGAAATTAAGCAGTGCTACAGGAAAGAGTACAGATTTAGAAGAAAAGCACTAATCCCATAAACTTCTCCCTGAAAGAAATCCTCCTCTGTAAACCTGAGACACTTCCTTTCCTTTTCTGAGAGCTCCTTCAGCCCTCATGCTACATGACAAATGCCTTTTTCAGAATAAAACCTTAAACTTCCCTTAAGTATGTTTAGACTTGAAAAACATCAAAAAAAGCTACAGTTGTCTTTATTTATTTGATGAGGCCTTAAGGTCCTTTACATGCTGAAATTGGCATGTCAAAGAGAAGAGTCTGTGAGGCCCAAACAAAAACTTTAATAGCTCTTGATGAATAACGCTATTCCATTTTCCCCCTGAAGTTCTAGATCTCAGTTAGATGGAAAGATAAGAGTTCAAGTAAATATTCTTTACATGTCAGCTTCTCCTATAATTTTTCCTGGGAAGTTGGAAATAAAAAATAAAGTGCAAAAATTCTATTTTGTTACAATAACTAAGTTAAAATTCTACAGCTGTTTCTTTTTAAAATATACACATAAAATGCTACCGTACTTCAAGATGTAATTTATGTGTTATTGTTTCTTGTATAGAAATTACTCAAATTGTGGTTTCATAAGGTATGATGTTAATTAAAGCTTACTTTTAAATATATGAGGCCACAAACCCCAAATCCTTAAAAATTCCAATAGAAAAAGAAGCTAAACTGACAACAATAAGTCTAATATGCATTATCAATAAGATGTCCCTGGCCATGGCACAGAAATTGGAACTAGATGATCTTTAAGGTTCCTTCCAACCCAGGCCTTTCTATGATTCACTGATTATAACTTCATGCTTTAAAAATGTAGGAGTCTATAGAATGGTTACTGAAATATCTAAGAAATAGAACTTGTTTTCTCAATAGTTTAATAATAACCAATGTACCAGGATAAGTGTTAAGTCTGTTCCTCAGTCCGATTATTATTTGTCATCTGAAGGTGTTACCAAGGGACAGAAAGCCTAAGGTTGCCTAAAACGAGGTCAAACAATTTATATTGGCAATCAAGGCCAGCCTGCCAGTGCAAGTCAGTTTTTCTGAGTCTTAAGTCAGTGAGTCAAATAAAGAGAAGTGAATTTGCTAAGATGGTTATTTCTGAAACCTATTAAATGCAATTCTGAGGTTCTTTCAATTTATCCCATTATAACCTTCAGTAAACCACCACCTAATTTTTTTATTATAATTATTTGTGTAAATGATAGCTCACAGACAATTAGTGTTTTCTGTAGGAACTCACATATTGGATGGACTTTGTAGAAAAGCACTTCATAAAAATTAAATGACTTTAGGAATAAAGGAACTTTAAACACTATGGGTTTCTGAACCAATTCAGCAAGACATAAAATGCCCACTAGCTAGTTTTGAAAAGAGTATGTCTGGCTTGTGAATTTAGTGGCTGCAGAGTAGAGCTAATGGGAAATATGAAACACTGAAAACTTATTTGTGGCCTTTGAAATTAAATCATTGCATTGGTCTTCAAAGCTGGGGATGCTTTGTTACATTTTCAGCATTAAATTATTTTTATCTGTTTCAAATTCTTTGTGTTCTCCCTAGTAATCACAATTCCTTCTTTACACCAGCTAAATAGATTCACAGTTCTAAGTTTTAGGACATTTGTTTTCTTTTTTGTATTCACATGGTCTATGGGAGGTTTCTCAGGATTTTTCAAAAGTTTTGTTTAACCAGCAGAGAACAATTTGCCTTTGTCCATAAGTGTGATTTAATTCCAGCTGGCAACTAGGCCCCACACAATTTCACTCATTTCCCCCCAGGTGGCAGTGGGAAGAGAAAGGTAAAAGTAAGAAAACTTGTGGGTTGAGATAAAGACAGTATAATAGGGAATGCAAATTTGCACACAGAGGCAAAGCAAAGCAAGGAATTTATCCACTACTTCCTGTAGGCAGGTAGGTGTTCAGCCATCTCCTGGAAAGCAGGGTTCCATTACACCAGAGCTCCATGACTTGGGAAGACAAACACTATCACTCTGAATGTTCTCCCTTTCTTGTCCCAGCTCTGTATGCTGAGCATGATGCCATATGGTATGGAATACCCCTTTGGTCAGTTGGTGTCAGCTACCCCAGCTATTTCCTTTCCCAGCTGTGCTGGTTTGAAGGTGAACCAGCAAGGGAGAATGAACTCACCACGAGAGAGATTATAAGTCAGAGCTAAAATTTAATAATAATATTATTATAGCAACACTGACACACAAGGGAAATTGCTTTCAACTCACAATACCCCAGCAGTATAACCCAGTGTCCTGGGGCACAAACCCAAGGGGGTTTGTTTGCCCTTGTGCTGAGACCCCTGTGGCTCCCCCAAGTCCAGAGCAAAAGGAAAAGAAAGACCTGTTGGTGCAGGCGAGGGCTGTGGTCTGGGCGAGAGCGGTGATCTCCTGCTGTCGAGGTCCTGCTGCTGCTCTGGATCCGACGAGAAGTTCCCGAGGTCTTCTTACCCACCCCTTATGTACCCTCAGGGAGCTCTCAGTCCCTCCCCCTGGGCGGGGACTCACACAATGGGTGATTAACTCTGGGAGCCAGGGGGTGTTGAACTGTTGATGGCCCATTAGCAGCTCCGCCCTCCTCAGGCTGGGTGTGAAGTGATAATGGCTCCCTGGGCAGCTGCTGCTAATGGCCCATTGACCTTGGGGAATGAATAGAGGGGGTAGAATACACAGCTTTGATCACCCTCACACAGGGTTAGCTGGTCCCTCCTGCTGAACTAGGACACCAGCTTCCTGTGTACCTCCAACCTCTTTGCTGGTGTAGTGGGGTGAGAAGTAGAAAAGGTCTTTACCCTGTATAAGCATTGCTCAACAGTAACAAACCATTCCTGTGTTATCAACACAGTTTCCAGCACAAAACCAGCACACTCATTCAAATGTTCACACCTCTTCTTCATTAAACATCAAACATTGGTAATTATTCATCTTCATTGGGATAGCTGATTTGGGCAGAAACCCCAGAATAAGCCATAGGTTAGTCTAGGAATGTATTTACCTTTTAATTTACTTATTCTAAAGCTGTACAGAGAGAAACCTGTTCTGATACTAGAGATAGAGAGGAATGACCTCCCAAAAGAGAGATGGACCTTTACCTATTCTGCCCTGTACCCTGTCTCTGAAACGATAAGCGAGGCAGCAGATATATTTGACCTTGTTCACTCATCCAGCATCCCCTAATGTGTTGTTTAGGGACATTTTTCTGATTGCTAATTTGCCTCTATGGAAATCACAAATCTATATTTTTCTTCCTGGAGATTGATCAGAAGATCCTTGAAAACTCTTTTGGAGTTATTTTCAAGGACTGGCCTCAGACCTTCATGTAGCCTTTTTTTTGCAATATGTGGTTCTAGCTAAGAAATTGATAGTTCATATCTGTAGCATTTATGTTTAAAATCCAAATTCCCTTTGAGCTCTTTCTTTAATTTCATTTATCCTAGTAATATTTTATTATTTATATTATGAGTTTACTCTAAAAAGTCTTTCACCAGCTCTTCATTATGTGATTTCTTCAGTTCATCTCCTGGGAGAGAAAAAAAAAAGTGGATATAGGAAATTCTCTGAACTCCATCTTAGAATATCAATGCAGATGGCTGACAAATTTTGTGTTGTAGTCTTATTATCCTAAAGAAAGTCAGAGGTCAGTCCAGGTAGTTCTCTGCCTCTTCAGTTCAACACACCTTAAGGACTGTAAAGTCAGTTCAGTACTGGTATGAGCAGAATCCCTGGAATTCTTCTCTGGATTTCAGATCTGTGGAAAAAAAATTTCCGTTAATTCTTCCATATCTTTATACAGAGAATCATCTGTTCTTGTGCATATCCTAGAACTGTAAGAAATAGCGTGACTCTAATTCAGACTATAACATGCAGCCTACATTCGGTTTAGAATGTAAATATTTATAATGGTGAAATTAATTTCATCTCCAGTGAACCCCTTGTGTACAAGCACTTGCAATGACAATAATGGTTAAACTATGTCTCTTCAATCTGTGAAGGTCACACAGATTACACAACACACTGGTACTAACTAGGAGTCTGTCGCTGGCACTAGCAGAAGGAGGGAGCTGATGAAGTTAGAGAGCGGAGATTGTGTAGCCCTGGCTATGGGGATAACAGGTGTGATAGCTTGGTTGACTGAAAGATTAGACAGATTCTGCCATTCAAAGTGAATGGGGTTTCTTATTTCAAGAGTTTCTGTGTACCAAGAATGCCAAGAGTGGAGGTGCTTAACAGCCTTTTTCACAGCTCTTCAACCCAATCAACATCTGTAAATGCCAGACATCTAATAGATCAATGAAGGGAAGAGCAATATCAAGAGGTAGTTGTCAGGAAATAAATACATATATTGAAGAAATTGCTTAAATCTGCCATCCCCTTGACAAATAAGGCTGAAGGATAAAATCCAAACAAGATATTAATTTTTCTGTTGCAAAATACTGCTGTGAATGTACTGGCAAAAAGTGAACACACATACATACACACACACACACTTGTATGAAAAGTATATGTTTATATATATTATGCATGATATGAGTAAACACTAGTACCAGTGTAATAAGGTTATTAGAGAAGACCTTAAAATATGTTCCCTTTCTCTCTCTTGTACCAAAAAACATAGAAACAAAGTTTGTGTGGCTGGTACATAATTTGAAAAGGAGCTAGCAAAACTCCAAAAAGTTCTAATACCCAACTATAGAAAAAGCCATAACAGGACATAGAATTTTTTTTTTTTTTGAAACAGGTGTATTTTCTGAGTTCTTGCACCCTGTTACCTGTACTGCTTTATTTCATCTCCCTAGTATGTATTCTGGTAGTAAATCTTATGTAGTCATTGGCAAAAATTTTTAATAGTGCTTATTTAACACCAAATCTAGTGTTTTGCCTTCTCATTGTTTAAGGCCTGTTTTTCATCATATTTACAAATATTTAAATGAAACTAGAGTCTTTTACCAGTGAGAGACTGTAACATCAGCCTAGGGTTGAACTTTTTTGGACTGAGGATCCCCAAGTTCTTTTGTTTGTACATATTGCTAATTGGGTTCTTTTCCGGGGACACCCCCTTGTCGCGGGGGAGAAGCTTGAGTGCCCTCATGAGGTTGAGAGCTATGCTGGAGGTGGTTTGTGCCGCCGGTAGGGTCTCCCATGCCAGACAGGTCTCAGCTGAAGGGTCAGACAAAGTGTGTCCACGGGCAGGATGGGCTTGGTAGCCGTCTGGCAACCATCCTAGGAGAAGGACAACTCCAATCCCAAACCCGGGCAGATGGAGCAGATGATAAGATCATAATCCTTCGTGACTTCAATGCCAGAGTAGGTAAGAATTCTGAAGCCTGGAAAGGAGTACTGGGCAAGCATGGCATTGGAAACTGCAAGGACAACGGACGCCTCCTGCTAGAGTTTTGTGCAGAACAGCAGCTCACCATCACCAACACTATCTTTCAACAGAAAGACAGCCTGAAGACAACCTGGATGCATCCTTGATCCAAGCACTGGCACCTCATTGACTATATCTTAGTACAACAGAGAAATGTCAGTGATGTCCGTCATACCCGAGTGATGCCTAGTGCAGAATGTCAAACAGACCATCGCCTTGTGCGTTGCAAACTTAACCTCCACTTCAAGCCCAAACCTAAGAGAGGCGGCATTCCAAGGAGGAGGCTCCAAGTCAGCAATCTTCAAACAGCCACAGTGAGAGACAGCTTCCAGGGAAACCTTCTAACTAGACTTAAAGATAATCCCATAGATCCCTCTCCTGAAGCGCTTTGGTAACATATTAAAAGTTGCATCCTGCAGTCCTCTGAAGAGTCCCTAGGGTTCTCCTCCAAGAAAAACAAAGACTGGTTTGATGAGAACAATCAAGAGATCCAGGAATTGCTGAAGAAGAAGAGAACTGCTCACCAAGCACACCTTGCTCAGCCATCTTGCCATATAAAAAAAGCCACCTTTTGTCTTGCATGCAGTAAGCTCCAACAGAAACTTCGAGACATCCAGAACAAATGGTGGCTCGACCTAGCAGAAAAGACACAACTATGCGCCGATTTGGGTGACCAGAGAGGATTCTATGAGGCCCTGAAAGCAGTGTACGGACCCACACACCAGGTTCAAAGCCCCCTACTCAGTGCAGATGGTCAACTGTTTCTAACAGATAAAACCTCCATCCTGAACCGATGGTCTGAGCACTTTCAGACTCTCTTCAGTGCCAACCGTGTAGTCCAAGACTCAGCAATTCAGCACGTTACACAACAACCGGTGAAACATGAATTGGATGCAGCCCCTACTATGGGAGAGATACACAAGGCCATACAACAGGTGAAAACTGGCAAGGCAGCTGGGATTGATGGAATTCCACCTGAAATCTGGAAGCATGGAGGTCAAGCACTCCATGCCAAATTCCACGAGCTTGTTGTGTGTTGCTGGGAACAAGGGGAACTACCACCAGATCTCCGTGATGCAGTCATTATCACCCTGTCCAAGAAGAAAGGAGAAAAATCAGACTGCTCAAATTACCGAGGTATTACTTTGCTCTCCATTGCTGGTAAAATCCTTGCAAGAATACTTCTCAACAGATTAGTACCCACTATTGCAGAAGATCTTCTACCTGAAAGGCAGTGTGGTTTCAGAGCCAATAGGAGCACCACAGACATGGTGTTTGTTCTCAGACAACTGCAAGAGAAGTGTAGAGAACAGAACAAAAGTCTCTATGTAACCTTCGTTGACCTCTCACCAAAGCTTTTGACACTGTGAGCAGAAAAGGCCTGTGGCAGATCTTGGAACATTTAAGATGTCCCCCCAAGTTCCTCAAAATGATCATCCTGCTACAAGAGGATCAGTGTGGACAAGTCAGATATGGCAATGCACTCTCTGAGTCCTTTCCAATAACCAATGGTGTGAAACAAGGTTGCGTTCTTGCACCAACTCTAATCACAATCTTCTTCAGCATGATGCTCCAAAGAGCCACAGCAGACCTTGATGAATAAAACGGCATCTACATCCGATATCGTACCGATGGAAGCCTCTTCAACCTAAGGCAACTGAAGGCCCACATCAAGACCCTGAATCACCTTGTCCGTGAGCTGCTTTTTGCTGACGATGCCGCCCTCGTTGCTCACACAGAAGCAGCTCTGCAGCGCTTAACATCCTGCTTTGCAGAGGCTGCTGAGCTTTTTGGGCTGGAAGTCAGCCTGAAGAAGACGGAAGTTTTCTACCAACCTGCACCTCAAGAAGTCTTCCATCATCCTCACATCACCATAGGCAATTCAGAGCTTAAGTCAGTCCAGCACTTCACCTATCTGGGAAGTATCATTTCCTCAGACGGTAAGATTGACAAAGAGATAGACAACAGGCTAGAAAAGGCATACAAAGCCTTCGGAAAACTCCATAAAAGAGTCTGGTCCAATAAACACCTGAAGAAAAGTACAAAGATCAGTGTCTACAGAGCCATTGTGCTGTCTACTCTTTTATATGGGTCTGAATCCTGGGTCATCTACCACCACCACCTGCGGCTTCTCGAACGCTTCCATCAGTGCTGCCTCCATTCAATCCTAAACATCCACCGGTCTGATTACGTGACCAATGTGTGTGTTCTTGAACAGGCAGGGGTCAGCAGTATCGAGGCCCTGCTGATGAGAACGCAGCTGCGCTGGGCAGGGCACGTCTCCAGGATGGAGGATCACCGCCTTCCGAAGATTGTGCTCTGTGGTGAACTCGCCACTGGCTGCCGCAAGAGAGGAACCCCGAAGAAGAGATACAAGGACTCCCTGAAACAACATCTCAGTCTTGGCCATATTGACTGCCACCAATGGTCCACTCTGGCCTCCAATTGGGATTCATGGAGACACACCATTCACGACGCTGCTGCTTCCTTTGAGAATGCACGGAGAGTCAGTCTTGAGGAGAAAAGACAACACAGAAAGAACCGTTCCTTGCCAATGTCACCTAGGGAGACGTTCTGCTGTGCCTTTTGTGACCAGACCTGCCTATCCCATATCGGCCTTTTTAGCCACCAGCACGCTTGCAGCAAGCGTGGGTAGTGCCCTTCTCAAATCTTCGTTCGCGAAGCCTAGCCATGATGATTACGATTGCTAATTGGGTGGGATACAGAGTCCATACAGACACTGCATGCGTTGGCTAGAAATTTGTGGCATACAAAATTCTCCCCGACAGAGCTACTGGTTGACCAGCCATCTCATAGGTTAGCAAAGAAGAGTGTTTACATGGTTGCATCAGCAACTAAGAGTTTTGAAGCTATTTAATAGTCTATGTAGAATCAATTTACTGTCATGGCACTGGAAACTCACCATAACATTGGCACCTCTCTAAAAGCCACTGAAGTATTCATACTGAAGTGGCAATGCACTGAACAGATATGGCTCAGAAGGAGAACATGCGACTACCTAAACAACACTTAGTCATTGAAGTAAGTTATGAAAAGGTGACACACAAATATTCAAAATTGTGAAGACTAAAGTAGAAGATGTTGAAGTATGGTGATGTTATGTATACAAAATAAAGGTGATTTTCATGCTTAAGCCAATGCAGCTATCAGCATGCTATCAAACCTGATTCATCACAGCTATGATCTAGACCCCATTTTATCCAAGTTTTTTCACCCACAACTGCATTTCACCAAGGAGGGAGAGATAGGGGTTTAAACAAACAAACAAACCAAACACTTTCTACTCTTTTTTGAAATAAACTGTCAATAATTAAGCTGGAAGGGATGATTCCCTTAATACTTAACTGCAATTTTTGAAAAAAGATATGAATAATTAAGATTGCAATGAAATTTTTCACTTCCAGACAAATTAGGTATTTTGTTTGAGCCAAAACTTATATATTAATTCCCATATTTATGTTCCCGTGAGAAAAATGAGAGAAAATTATTTCAGGTTGGTCCAAAATTGATTTTTTCCACAATTTTTCAGGTCAGCCAATGAAGTGAAAAATCAATTCTTCACACAGCTTTAACTCAAGCTCTTCTTGAATATAAAGTTATTACTTCCCTCATGAGCATTTTCCATGGCATTCCTCCCACATAAATTAATTTATCTTAATTTGGCATAGATTAATTAATTTATCTTCACAATACTTTTGAAAAGAGCTGGGATTGCTATTTTGACTTCAAACAAGAGAAGTTGAGGTATAGTTAAAACAGGGAGCGAAATTTGCTCATTTGAGTGCTTCCCACAACTACAGTTTAATTTAGCAGAATAGTTAGCTGTCGCATAAAATCCAGAGCTCTGATTACACACTGCCTAAATGGTCAAGGCTCACTTCCCACAGACATCAGCTTCCTCTATGCTTCCATAATGTTTTTGTGAATAGGAATACAGAGTTTCATACTGGACACCAGAAACAGGAGTCCAGTTAGCTGTTAGCTATGAAAAATTTACTTTAAAAGGATACATAAACCAATTCAGAAGCGCAACAGAGTTAGAAATACTTAATCACAAAACAAATGAAAATATATCCCTTGTAATAGTAAAAAATGCCTACAGTGTTGCATTCTGCCATGTTCCAACAGAAGTGAGAGTATAATACTCTGCTGCAACACTCTGCTACAAGCTATCAAAAGTTGCTGACAGAAATAAAAACTGGGGAATATAGGATGAAGCCATGCATCTTTAGATCATGAATACTACAATGATGATGCTGAATTCCATGTTTGAAAATGTATCTGTACCCACATACGACCAGGATAGTCCACTGAGAGTAATGCAGGTTCAATAACCCAACAAAAAGTGCCATTCATAATTTTAAATACTGCCTTGTCACATTACTTGAGGTTGAGATAAAAGACAACAACTCACTTAAAATCATATGGGAAAAAAATCCTGTCTTTGTATCATGCCACTAAAGTCAAACTAAACTTTGTGATTTGTCTGCTTCAACATCTTCCTTCAGTCTCATTACAAAGCAAAGCAAAGTGATTTTCATTCTGAGATGTGATTAAACTCACATTCATGTGCTGATTGAGGTTTAGAATATTTTATTTGGAAAAAAATATAGAGTTCAGAGCTAGCAGTCAAGTGCTACAGTATGACACTCTGTGAGACCATTAAATTTAATCCTTCCTTCAGACTCACTCCAGGGGTGAATTCAATTAAATTTGTTCAAAATTTATCAGTTTCCTGCATGTAGGCATAAATGATTCAAAGGCACTTATATATTCACTGAGCAGAATGTATTGAAGGGCACGAATTATTTTTATAATTTTTCACAGATTTTTTTTCTATAAAATTTATCTAAAAGGAGATTCTGTTATTCAAAACTTTTGTTCTTTGTTGATAATTTGGAAATAAAATCTATTTTCCAATTTAAATTTTCAAAATATTCCTTAGCCATCAAAACTACCCTTTTCTTTGGCATGCTGGTACAGCTATTTCCTAGAGGAAACATGATGACATTTAACTTACTAATGACTTGGAAAACCGTTTTATGTCTGCTGCTATGAAACACAATATTGTTGATTCTGAGGTAGTTTTCAGGAGACATGACAGAGTCTGTGCATGCAATTCATCATAATTTCTTTATTTTCTCAATTATCATCATGGGAGGTGTGCTTTTACACTAAACAAATACATCAGTGGTGAGAAGACAAACAAATAAAGTTGCACCAGCATCTAAAAGATAATATTAGATACGAGGGCAAGAACTTAGTTCACAATAAATGTGGTTGCTCTTATCTATCTACAAGAACCTATTAGACATCTTTGAGCACTAAAGAATTTATCTTCAAGAATCCATTGGGCAGGGTCTTTGTTTCTAAATGTGCATCTGTACTTGAAAGTACTGCTTGTGTTCTTACCTATGACAGCTTTCTGTATTTTATACTTAGAAAACTTTCAAAGAGTGTGCTAAATGTACCTCTGGTTTGATAGCTTCTCGCATCTGACAAATATAAAAAGCAGAAAGGAAACGAAGTAGTCGGTTGTATGCCTAAGTAAAAGACTTCTGCAGACCATGTAATCAACTGTTTTAGTCCGAAGGGGAAAAAGACCATCAAGTTGGTAGAAAATATATAATCCATCCAAAATATATTTGAGCATCTTTGGATGTGGCCAAAGGCTCAGCTGTTAGCAAGCTATAAGGATTAAATACTACATTGTACTTATCATCTGCTGGATTCTGCCTCTTCCTTCCATAGAATAGCACTCAATGGCTAACCAACCCACTTCTTATGGCAGTAAGACTGCTTTTGAAATAAACTCTCATTCAGACTGGGTAGGAATGGCACACTGGACTAGCAAAATATGCATTTCATTTGAATTACCTGCTACAATTCAATTTTTTATGCTTTTATTCTGATTTATTTTCATTATTATAAACTCAGAACAGAGCCTTCCTTAAATTTTGCTGTATAGTTTTCTTTCAAATGAGCTTAAACTGCATTTTAAAGACGACATCAGATGTCAACTACTGCTTCATCACAAATGTAAGAGCCATGAACCACTATGCATAACCTGATTAGCTAAAGCTGACTTCTTGGGGACACCTTCTCTACTCCCTCCACCAGGGAGCAGGGCAGGATAGTGGCTTCAGATACTTAAAATAGTTCTTCCCTAGTGCTGCCAAGACATTCACAGAAAATTAGCCACATTTATCTATCAAGCTACCCTGAAAGTCAGTAGGTCAAAAAGCCCTGAAAAAGTAGAATTGATAGAAACAGTAAAATTCAAGTTAGCATAATCCCAAGTATATTGCCACTGTGCTCTCTTGTCTTAGAAACTAGATCTGCACTACTAAATTCACTTCCTCATTTTTTTGTATTTCATGCAGTAATTCCTGCAGAAGACTAATGATGGTAAGTACTCTGGCTTTTAGTCTGCAGCAGATACAGCTACAGTAGTTTATTTTCATTAACTTGGTCTTGGCTGGCATTACAGAAAAAGCACATCTATATACAATTTGTTTGTACAGTGACTAGCACCAGAGACTATTGGCCCATGACTTGGGCTTCTAAGAATTACAGTAATGAAGATGATACCCAAAGGAAAGTTCACCTGGCAACTTTCAAATCTAAGACAAAAATTTTTTCTACCTTCTTTGGGGACAGAAACCATAAAGAAAATGGGTGGTGCAACTGTTGCACATTTTTTATATATAGCTGAGAAGTTTCCTGGAATGAGTCCAGAGAAATACTTCATGGCCTGATTATTAGTTATATGAAATAATCTAGTTCATTAAATAAATGCATGATTTTTGGTCTTTAACTAAAACACCTTCTAAACTATCCGAAAACTGCATCTCATGATTCTTTTTACCTTTGTACTGTTTTAATAGTTTGGATGAAAAGAACCTTTAATAGTTTTAACCTTTTATTTTTTTGACTAGGCACTTAAAATGAGGTGTCTGATGCAGCTATTCATTTACTCATTTAGACTCTTTATTCATTATAGTCCTAGTTTTGCAATTTAGGACAAAAATACCTTGATAGAAACCCAAACTTCAGAACAAAAATATTTAACCTGAAATTGTGAGGAAGATTTGTCTGTATAAATTATGGAAATTCTGGCATCTTAACATTTTAATAAAACAAGTTAAAAAGTGAACATTAACATTAGAAAATAGTTTAAATATTTTAGAGGTAAACCAAATGATTTCTTAGAACTTTTGGGCAAGTGTTTTTCATTAATATTTGAAATAAAGTTCTAGTTATATTTAACGTAGAAATTTCAAAGAAATTGAGTATTTAAACCTGTAAGAAGCAGAATTTTGTTTTCAGGTCATATTTGCAAAATGCATGAGGTTTAAAGCCCCACAGTGTACTAGCATCTGAGAGGTGCTTTGTGTTGTCACAAGATGTAAGACTTATATGAGAGCCCTCTGTTAACTCTCCTGTGATTCTGTGCACTGAAGCTAAACAAATTAGCTATTTCACAAGGTAGATTAGTAGAGTCCTTGATTTTAATACCTTCGTACATAAATGCTAATACTGGAACTCTTAAATAAGGTAAGCAGGAGGAGAAATAAATCTTAAAGAGAAAAACAGTTGTGTCTGCAATCCCGCAGGCAAACCCCTCTGCAATTGCAATATGTTAATTTACCCTTTTTTTCCTGATAAGTGAGGAAAGTAATTCAAACGCTTTAGCAAGAAAATAATTTAAGGTACTCAATCCAATACAAAAAGTGAAGGGAAAAAAAATTCAACTTAACACATTTTATCCTGATGTATTTATATGGTTCCATAAATGTACCTCAGACTCCATAGAACAGGAGTTGGGAATTGGGAACAGGTTCTTGCCTCGAAGATAATGATAACTGTTTACATATCCATTTATTACTGGACATGCTGAAACACATCCTGCAATAATGTAACATAACTCCATCTGTATGACTTCTCTTTCCTCACAGCACACTTTAAAGAGTCATATTTTAATGTTGTCTTAATGTATTGTATTAGGGGAACTTGTACAGTCCACTATAGAGTGTTTGCCTGAATGGTATTAAATATTCAGCACAAAATGAATATAATGTACTGAAGTACAGAAATCAAATCAATGATAATGCTCAGATACATTTCATACATAATTTTCCTTTCATTATCAGATAATTTTGTTAAAATTTAAAAAAAATGAACTTGAAAACACAAGAGCTTATTTTAGTCAGTGCTGTACTTCTATCAAAACCTGTACTATAAAACCTGTTATAAGCAGCATTGAAAATTTCTTTCCAAATGTAAACAATTATACTATTTTCTGGAACTGTCTTTTTTTTTCCCCTAAGGGAAAAGTAGAATTTTGATTAAATGAAATTTACTGAAATTCTGTTAGATTCAATATATGTACCTAATTTACTTATTTCCAAATACCTAAATGTCACCATTTTTCCTTCAAGTGAGGGAAAGCATGTAACCCTCACTTTTATGTTACCTCCATCTTAAATTTTCTGAAGGTGTCTTGACACATAACAGACACTCATACTGCCCCTTTCTATTGAAAATCATGGGGTGGTGAAGAGGATCTTCACCGCATGCAGCTGCACAAAATAATTGTAGCAAAGATGAATGCAATAAAACAGTGCTTGATGCAGACACTACAACACAGACCTTATATGTCTAGTCAGAAATAAAGTGTAATATGTGATAAGCAATTAAATAACATATCTCTGTTCCTATACTCATTTTCCTTTTGTAAATAAAATGAATTTTCCTCATGCCTTTATGCTAGGTCTCCATAATAACATTTAAATAAGAATTTAGTTAAATATGGAATTTGCTGTTATATAAAAAATTATTAAGTATGTAGAGAAGTTGAGAGCTGGTAAAACAGAGTAACAGCTGGTAAAACAGAGTAAGGCAGATGACAGTAAATTTTACTGGCAGGGAGATTACTGGATAGAATGGTGACAAACCTAAGGCTAGTCTCCTGATTGAGCTGCTTGGCTGCCCCGTAAATTATTTTGGTAAAAATAATGGTTTGTTACTGAAACAGCTGATCATACAAATTGACAAAACATGGTCTACACAGAGGTAGATCTGTCAGTTAGCAGGGCACTTGCATTGATTTGTTCCTCTGTCTGGCAAATGAAGATTGAAGAGTAATGGAAAAAGGATGAAATTCAAATGGCCATAGGACATGAATTTCACCCTTAGGGCCTAGGAGGAGTATATGCTGCAGACAAAGAAGTTATCAAACTCTTAAGGAAGTGAGGAAGAAGATCTGTGCTTATTTACCGATCACAGCATGAATCTGGTCTACCAAAATGCTGTAGGCAGAATTAAAAGGGGGAAAAAAAAGTAGAAGTGTTCTGGGATGGGTCAAACATTATTGTTTTTGTACACAGCACTTTGTAGAACTCATCTTAAATGCTGTTATTGATTGACATCATGCACACTGAGGAGAGCTGAATTCAAGCCAGAACAAATAATGCACAATGATGAGGAGAATCAAACGTATATTGCAGTAGAAAACCAAGTGAGCTGAGGCCATCATGCTGGAAAAAGAAGGACTGAACAGACAAGGAAGTAGTTTAGAGGACTACTGGCAAATGGTAGAAATTTAGGCAGGGAAAGACTGAGGAGAGAAAAAAAACCTATCAAAGATAAGTGCTCGTTACAGACAGGTTTCTCCTTCCCACTCTGACGTTATGGCTTGAAAGGCTATTTTTGCCCCTCATTGTTTTAACTTGTATGACAAAAGCTATTAAAACTACCTGCATGACAAATTAAAGTCCTACTTCTGCAAAACAACTTCTAATACAGATGTTTACCATGGGAAGTCCAACTCCATGACTGTAATATGGAATGGGCAACTTTTCACCAAAATTATGGAAGCATCACTACTCATATGTGTTACAACAAGAAATTCAATCCCCACTTCAAAGATATTAGATTTTTTTTTGGCTCATCTAAACTTTTTGTAACAGTAGGTCTCAGAAATTTTATCTACCTTCATATTTGAAAAGGCTGGGATTTTGTTGACATTGCTCAATTTCAAATGGAGAGATTTCAAGCATCCAAATTTCAGTTCTGCAGAAGCACAGATGTTTGTACAGAACTGTACATTTTCCATTGCCTTTGGTAAAAAAATGCAACAATAAAAACTATTTAAAAAGAAATCCATATAAAGGCTAAACGGTTACATTACAAGAACAATTTTAGAGTATAGGAGGCCAAAATAAGACATATGTTGAATCCAAACTTTTTTCAGTCTCACAGGTGATCAGTCAGAGTTGAGAAATCTTCATACTTCATTGAAGATGGATCTGACATTACTATGTTACTGGTGATGTCAAACATAGGCCACACTGGTTCATTTTTCCTGTCAGTTCATCCACAGGAGCCAGACAATTTAACCACTCAGGGGACAGTTTTGGCAGATGAAGAACCCAGATGCCAGTTTATGGATTTTACTTTTCCAGTCAGTGGCATCTGAGTCTGGTTGGCCTTTGATTTTAATTGCAGACTTTGTCAAGCTGCTATGTAGTTAGTCTGTAACCTTTCTTTCCTGAAAAAGTTCCTTTAAAGACATTTCTAATTATGAAGGTTTTATTTGATTTTTAGATATGATTAATATTATGCAATGTGTAACTACTGCTCTGTTTATAAGTAGAAGACAGGAATCATTGCATACAAACAAGATACCATAAAATAAGTAAAAGAATAGGCAATGATTGCTCAGGTGGAAACAAGATGTGTTATCCCTGGTATCATACCAACTTCTGCCTAACCAATGTAACCTATTGCTTTTGTTATTTACATAACTAATTTAAGGTAGAAAACACCCAACCCTAAATGTATTCATGAATTAGTGAATTTTTCTTCCACAAATCAGTCCCTGACCTCCTCTCTGTCTTGTATTAGCTAGCAATTTTTGTGCATCTATTATCATCCCACTCACCGAGGAACCATCCTGATGTAATATTTCTGGGAGGTGAAAAGAAATTCCTCCAGCTCTTCATGAATAAAGCTTTTATTACTATTTGATTCAATAGAAGAAATAAAGACACTTGAGAGGAAGACCTGAATACAGACTTCATATGACTGCATTAAATTCCCAGGTAAGCTCGGGACTTGGTGTCCTGGATAGACCACTGGTGCCCCTGAGATTGAATGTTACGGGTGAGCTCGAGGAGAAGGCCAAACCACTGCTGGCATGACCTGAGTAACAAAGGCTGATTGAAACAGGTAACTGTGTGCCTCGTACTATCTGTTGGGTGCTTCCCAGTGTGCTGGAGGAGAAGTGCACAAAATACACAGCCTTTAATCAATGGTGTGGCTACACCCAACCGTGTTTTATTTCAGAGAACCAAGAATGCTTTCACCAGCTTACAATTGCAACAACAGAGCTGGTTTTGTTGGATTTTTTTGTGGGTTTGTTTATTTTGGGGGGGGGTTTGTTTGGTTTTGGGCGTTATTTTTTGTTATTTTACTGGGGGGCTTTTTGTGTTCTCTTTTGTTAGTTTTTTTTTGTTTTGTTTTTTTTTTTTAAAGGTAAATGCTCTGATATATATAAAGCCAGGGTAAATATATGTATGTTTGTCTGCATTATTGGTGTGAGGTTTTATTCCAGAGCTCCATTATTGTTTAACTAAAATAACATTTCTTTGAATCATTACCTAAATATGTATTAATAACTGCATTTATAGTTCTTACAGTTTTATGGGTCAAACTTTTTTTTCCTTTTCTACTTTAAGATACTCTGAGGCATATGATTAATAAAAAAAATTCTCTACCTCTTCAGGCATGCATAAAAAAGACTTTGGCCCATGATTTCTCTCAGTTACAACAGCAACACTGAGATTGCACACATTTTTACATATAGAAATTTAAATTATGTTATATAGACTTTAAAATAAATTTACTTTAAAAAGTCCTTCTATGTATTTGGACATAAATATACATTAATAGCCTTTTCTTCCTTTCTGGATTGTAAGTATCTTTAAAAATATTTGTTTGAATTAAAATATAATCTTCTAAATCACATGATGCTTACTTAGGCTCATGCTTTCATCATAACCTAATCTTTCATATTTCAGCTGGTTTTTCTTGTAATTCAGACTTCTCCATTGTCCTACCACCATTTATAACCATTGAAATAAAGCATAATTAATATTTTTCATGCTAAAGTGTATACCTAAAAGCTTTGTGGTGTTATCACATATTAATTGTATATAGAATTGTCTTACAGAATATGAAATTTCTTCAGTAAGTCAAAGACTATGTGTTCTAAATTAACTGCTATATCCAAGTGTTTGAGAACACACATGAACAATTCTTAGTTTTTAAATTAAGGAAAATGCAATTGTTTTCTTATTAATTTGCTTGATTTAAAACTTACCACTGTGTCTTTTCAAATATGATGAGAAGTAATATGAGCAGCTTCACCAGCCCAAAAACTCTAGGTCATTCTATCACTGTTGGCAATGCTGTTTTAACCCTCCATAATGTTTATAGCTTAACTCTTTTCCAGGCATTAGTACATAAAACTTTATAATGCATCAAGGATTTCATTAATTTAAAAAGAGGAAAGTGAAGCACAGTTAAGTTAAAAAAATATTTGAATTCAAGTAACTTTCCATTGGGATCCATAATATAGCTTCAGACTAGTACTGTGCTTTTTCCTAGAAGACATTTTCCCTCACAGAGGTGAAGGAAAGTGAATAATGAAGATGGAGAGCAAATGTTTGCTTCACAGGTAAAATGTATACAATTAGAAATGACCCATTTTGAACATAAATATTCAAATCCAGATGGGCTCTGTGGTTTTATGCCTCAATGGCATCGATGTGCACTGTGCACCTGTATCTGTTAAATCTCCATATTTTTGTGGGTCAGTTGTGCCTGGCCACTGAATCTACACAGTCCAATAGACCCGGTTGTCCTTCTCCTCCTTGTACCTGGAGGCAGAGCCCCTTTATTGCTGCACTTGGTCAGAGCATTCACTACCTGACTTCAGCGATGTTCTGTCAGAGGCTTCTCTATCAGAATTGAGGGAGTTGCTCCTTTTGCGTCTTGGACATCGATGTCTCTTTTCCGGGGCCTTCACTTCAACTATGTGGACAACTTTTTTACCAGCTATCTTCTGTGTTAATTCCCATAGCTGGGCTTCAAGTTTAGAAGTGGGATCACCATCCCACTTCTTCATGTCTTCCCACAGTTCACACAGAATGGACTACACTCTATTACGTTCACTATGTGGCTTACTCCTGGGACTTTCCTTTTTTCCGCATGCAGCCTGAGGTGACAGAGAACGGGACCGAGACTGAGACTGAGACCGAGACCATGCCTATTCTTCTGTTCTGTCTCTGTCAGAGTTCTCATAGGACATTTCTCTCTCAGAAACTTGCTGGTAGTGAAAATCATAGCTGTCCCTAGAATCTGGGTCGTTGGCCCATGAGATTGAGCCAGCTTTCAATCTTTCTCTCATTGTCTGTGACCAAGCACACATTTTGCTCACATTTCAGTCTCTGTCATTACCATTTGGAAGGATAACTGTTATCAAGCAGCTGAAAAATCATGCAGAGGCACATTGAATTACTTTTTCCTACATGGGCACTGTGCAAAGGACACACTCTGGATTAGTAGTAGGGGAATCAATATTACTGAATAATTTGCCAAAAAAAAGTTCTAACAGTCTCAATTCTCATAGGTATTGGATGGCTTCATCTGCAGTTGTCCACTTTCTTGGGGAACTCTGTAGATTTTCCTTTTATGAGTACATGTCAGCCACACTTCCAAGAAGTTGCGTCAAAAGATTGCACTCGCCTCGTGCCTTTACAAGCTTCTCTTTGATTTTATCATCTCTGGCAATAGTGCCCAGATGTTGTGCTTCATAAATTTCCAACTGTTATGGGTTTAGCCAAGTAGGCCTAAATTTAGGTTTTAAAGTTCAGACCAGGCCTGGGATTGTCAGCTGACTTGAGCTGGCCTGAGCTAGCTAACAGCTGACTTCTTCTATCCAATAATATTGTATTCCGTACCATATTATGACATCATCTCAAAAGGAGTAAAATTCAGTGTGTGGGAGTGGCTTAGTCAGTTCCACCATGGCTGAAGTAAAAGAGGACGTGCTGCAGCTCTTCTTCTATGCTAGGCCTTGCTCCTGCTGCTGCCGCTACTTGCCTTTTGTTTGAGTTTCAGGGAAGTAGAAACCTTTTGTTGTTACTCTTTCTGTTTCGTGCTGAATGTCTTTTAGAATACTTATAGATCTAGAGTATTAGACTTTGTATTAACTGGGGAGTGGGAGGTTATTTCTTGTTATATATAACTTGTGTAAGTGTGTCTTATATTGTAATTTTCTCTTAATTTTCTCTTTTCTGTATAAATACATATAGTTAGTTTCAGCATAAACGTAGTTTGGAGGGGGTTTTTATTCCCTTTCTCCCTTTTCTCAGCTGGAGGCTAACTCTGTTCTTTGGGCAGTTGGCATTTTGCCAGCTCAACCCAAGACACCAACACATAATTCACAGCTCTTCTATTTCAGCATCAGACCAGACAGGTAAGAATTTGTTCACCAGGCAGGTGACTGTATTCTGTCTGTATGTCCTGCATTTCTGCTGGGGTCAATGATATGGATTTATGGCTCTCCTGTTTAATTTCCTCTGGGTATTCCCATCTACCCAGTGATTGTCTGGCTTCTGCTGAAGTTCTTGTACCTGCCTTGTCTGCCAAAGGACCTAGCCCTACCCCCTCACCATCTTCTGTTGTTGCTCTTTCTATGTCCAGTTGGTCAGCTCCTGTAGACTTCTTTGTCCATGACTTCTTTCTCACTATGGGAGCAATAACGAGTTTAGGTTGTATGGTCTGGGTACTGTTATGGGTTTAGCCAAGCAGGCCAAGAAGTTAGGCTTTAAAGTTCAGACCAGGCCTGAAATTGTCAGCTGACTTGAGCTGGCCTGAGCTAGCTAACAGCTGACTTCCTCTAGCCAATAATATTGTATTCCATACTGTTGCAAACCACACTCTAGGGAGACTGCACACACCAATGTGATGTTCAAGCAAATCCCAAGTTTATTCAAAAACACAGGTATATATGACCTCAAGTGACCCCTCCCCAGGTGCGGTGGTCTGACTCCAATTGGTTGAGGCTGGAAATATGTCCTTTTAAGGTGAAAACGAAACCTGTAATGTGGTCCTCCAGACCCACCTGAATCAGGGCTGCAACACCATACCATACTACATCATCTCAAAGAGTGTAAAATCCAGTGTGTGGGTGTGGCTTAGTCAGTTGCTTCACAGCTGTGGTCCCAGCAAGACACTCTGCCGTCCCAGAAGGGATGGGGAGGCCCAAGCCCGGAGCACCGGCTTACCATCATGTTATCTTAGGGAAGTAAAATGTTTGTTCTTAGCTTTTCTCTCTACTTAAGTCTGTCTCTGAAGAATTGACTTCTCTAGAATGATTTGTAGTTAAAATGGTAGAATTTGTGTTTACTGGGAAGTGGGAAGTTATTTCTTGTTATACATAACTTGTGTGTGTTATATTGTAGTTTTCTCTTAATTTTCTCTTTTCTGTATAAATACATATAGTTAGTTTCAACATAAACCTAGTTTGAGGGGTGTTTTTTTTTCCTCTACCTCTTCTCTTTCCCTTAGCTGGTTGGGGGAGGAGGGACCCTTTTCGCTTTGTAGAAAACCAAACTCAAGCTGCAGATCCGGACATGACTATCTCTGCTGTCCCTGCTAAAACCACAGCTGATGGGAAACTGACCATGAGTATCATGACAGGCACTCATCTCAACGAGACTATATTTAGTGTCCTTCATCTCAGTTTGGGTCTCCATGTCTTCAACAGTTTGGGTCCCTACTTCCATCTGAGTTTGGGTCCCTACCTCTTCTATAACCTTTTTCTCTATAACCTTGATCTCTGCCCCCTCTTCTGTTTGGGTTCCTGCCTCCCCCTTAACTTTTTGGGAGTATTGTATTGCCACTCAGTATGCACAGGCCAAACCCCAATAGAGGGCAAGCAGCTGCTCATTCTGATCAGGATAGACGAGGCATCCATTCTTCAAGTGATGTGTCAGTCTTTTGGGGTTGAGCACCTGTTCTGGGGTGAAATCCCAGGTAACAGGGGGTGTCAACTGTCCTAGTAACCTGCCCAGGCCAGGCCACATTACCTGCTAACCAGGAACTGCCCGCTTTAAGGCATGTCTCAATAAGGTCACTTTTATAGTTTGGCTAGTTCTATGAAGAGGCAACAGAAACTATCACATTTACCAGTCTCCATATGTTTCCCGAAGCATTAGCTCAACTTCATTAATAAATAGTTTGCCACTGCATTAGCATGAAACACTGGTAGATCTGGTAATTGCACTATGAGGTCATTTATCTCAAAATTAAAATCAAAATCAAATTCAAGATCAAATTCAAAACCAAAATCAACCTCAGGTAAGGAACCTCATGTTCCTTAGGTCTTGGCACAGGAAAGCTGTCTGAACTCAAAAAGACAGTCCATAGAAGGATTAATACATGCATCCAGCAGGGAACCATATTGGTTTTGTCTATGTTCAGAATGTACCAAAACAATACAGATAAACCCGTGATGTTTCTACTACAATTACCAGGAATACAGACAAGTTTCCAGAAGACAGCCAAGGTCCTTGGTCGAATCTGAGTCATGGCACCAATGTTTATGTTTTGGTGTAGTTTGGCAAAATGTCAACTGCTTAATAGTCTGTTAGAGTCCCCCTCTTTGGGAAAGGAAGAGAGGAGGAAAAAAAAAAAGGAAGAAGAAGAAAAAACCAAAACTCGAAATGGCGAGCTTCTTATATTTACACAAAAGAGAGACAATTAAAAACAGAATATGATATAACACATGTATACACAAATGTAAAAAAAACCCCAACAACAACCACTGAGCTGCCCACCCAAACAACACAGACTTCTACAACTTTAGCCCACAAAAACACTCTAACAAACTCTTCCTAAAGGATATCCAGCAAGAGAAGAGAAAACCAACGACAAAAGTAAAAAAAGTATTTCTCAAACAAAACAGCTGTGAAGTGGTGACAAGGCCCAACATTTCCAGCAATGGTGATAGGACATCTGCTCAGCACTTGGCCATGAAGGGGGAAAGAGCTAGGCATTTCTTACACCTTATTTTATACTTAATTTGACTTCAAAATGATACGAAATATTTCTTTGGTTGCTTAAGTCAGATGATGTTTGTCTCTTTTAATTTACATAAAGCTATCTGGGTCCAATGCTAAACTGAGGCCTAGCTTAAATTAAAGCCAAAACTACTACACAGCATAATACAGAGCACCATCAGATGAATAGGATGAAACAATTTCATGTTAAATTCTCTTATCTACCTAAACTGCCACAGAAAGATAAACACATTTGAAATAATTTTAGAACATCCAACGTGATAAATACTCAAATGTAACAAATATATTTTTGGTACCTTGCCACAGAAACAGATACAGTTTCCTAATTCTCATTTCTTGATGATATGTCATTGGTAGAACATAAAAGCAGATGTTATACAAGATATTGGTCTCATCCCTACTGGTGAATTTCATGCATGCTCAAACCTTGGTGTGGCAGGAAAGAGGTGCAAGGCTACAACATATGTTTCTGCACATGTAAGGCCACTGGTAAATGTGAAGACAAGATCAGCTGTTTGTGCTAAAAGTGCATCTCATGCCATGTGTTCAGTAGATTCCTCTGAAACTGAGCTTTGATTATCAGGTGCAGCTCTTGGACAACCTGCTGAGATGCTGCCGCTTTACAATGACATGTAAAAAACCAGCCAAAGAGTTTCTAAAAGAAATACAGAAATAAACTTTATTATAAGTGATTTGTTTTTGTTAGTGGTTTGGGGTTGAGTTTTCTTCCTGTCTAAAACTCCATCTATGCTTTGAAAATGTATTCATAAAAAGGGTTTAAGTTTGTTCAGCTTGATATTCTCAGGAAGCCGGTGAAGTACACTTGAACTGATCTGTGTCGCACAAAATTTCAATGAAGCAGATGCATGTGACATGTTCACATGACAAGTCTACCTGTGTAAGTGATTCACACATTGCCAGCAGAGCTTTGTGCTTGCCACAGACAGGTTTCTTAACCCAAACTTTTCTCACACACATATTTTCTCCCTGCATCTAGTTTTTCTTTATTTTTTTTCTCCTTCCTCTATGTCTGCTTCTGATGGACCAAAGGAAAAAACCTATTTCCAGGCAACTTGCTGTATTTACAATCACGTGACATGGCAGCCAGACCATTACTTATCAACTCTCCATTAAACTTTAATAGATTAACCATCAATTATTGAGGAATTAATGTTCAGATCCAGCTGTGTTGTCCCAGTTCAGTTCACAAGTGCCAACAAAGATACATTATGACCGGCGCTGTTTGGCATTCAGATTCTCAATCACCTCTTACTCTCAGCTTTCTGAAGCAGAAAAAGAGAGGATTTTTAAAACTGAGTATTCAGACAGAATGAAAGGGAAGCAGAAATTTGAGCTGAAGAATAATTTTCCCTTGCTTGGGAATATTCTGACAAATCTGATAAAAAAATTTAAAAACTCAAACCACACCACTTGAAGAGTAGCTTTTTAAACTAAGTATATGATGCTAATCTGAAACATATTATCCACAGATCCTACAGCATGGACTAATGCATATCTGCCACATCGTGGCAACAGAAACTGGCAGTGACTTATCACTCTACAATAAAAGTAATACTGCTATTCTAAACATAGTTGAACTTCAAATGTAAAACCAAATCTACTCTTATAATAGCTGATACACATTTGCTACAGCCCCCAAGACACAAAGAAGGGTACGATTAAGAGTAGCAGATGATTTGAAGTTTTCCTGATACTTACCCTATTAAGAATGAAAACTGAAATTCTGCACCATATGCAAGTTTTGCCAGCTATAAGTACTAAAGCACAGGTCAAGAGACAATAAGAGTTAAACTAAGGGAATTGGTACTAACATATATTTTACTTTGGAGATCAGTTATATGTGCCACAAAGACAGGCTCAGTCAAGCAACCTTTGTCTTCCCCTACTTCTGCCAATATAAGTCCACCTGCCAATCCACCTACCTGTTAGTATGCTGCTCAAGGTTGAAAAGAAATACCAAAGCAGTGTCTCAGTCAGTCTTCATTGCCACAAGGAATAAAAATAATATAATAAAATTATATAAAAATTATATAAATAAGGGTACTGAAACTGTTATCTGAAAATCCTACAGGGGAACGTGAAAACATACATTGATATATAAGAAAATGATAAGTATATTACTTGAAATGATAAGTATATTAAGAAACCATTTTGTTAGCTGATTGTTTTCTTTAATGAGGACAGCCTGGGAGATATCAGACAGAAATAATTTTGACTTCAATGTGCGGAAGATAAAAATTCAATGTTGTATGTATAGACCCCATATATGTTGACTGGGGCTGGGGTGAGAGATTCTAATCAGGACTTAGATTCATTTCATTATCATTAGGAAAACATCAGCCATGGAAATTAAATCTCTTTACCAAATAGTCCTCCAAAATCATTAATGTTGCTATATCCAGCAGTTTACTTCAGTCTATTGTGGCATCACAGTCACAAGAGGTTTTTTAGAAAAAATTTATTGTACTCCTGAATTCACAGGTTACCACTGTGTCCAGACTCTATAAGCTGAATGCATTGCCCACATAGATACGCTTGCACTGAGTGTATGGCCCAATATATTTTTCTTAGAAGAGCTAGACATGTTGAAGCACTGAAAACCAAGGCCTTGGCATAGGCAAAAAACTTTATTAAAGTGGGTTAATAATTGGTACACAATTACTTAATTATCAGTGGAATTGTTAGTTCATTCTGTTTACCATTTGGAGAAAAGATAACTCTCCACCGAGGCTACAAGCAAAAAAAAAATGGGATGGTGTCATGGGGTGGTGAATAATTTGCTAGCGCTGCAAATAACATTCTAATAAATAATGGATGGGTGGATTCCTTGGAGGTCAAGTGAGGATGTGTAGAAAATGGCTTAAACCTGAGAGGAGTCTGGAAACCATGTCTTTAGGACTTGCACTGGAGTAATTAAGCTCTTTGTTTTCTCTTACCTCAGAGCTTGCCTTGTGAAAAGGGTGATTTCAAGCATCTGGCTGGTGTTAGGAAACATTTCTCCTTTAGGTATGGTGACATACAAAGTTCAGGTATTGCACAACTCTTATTCTGCTTCTAGCTACAACTCCCAAAAGATATAAGACTGTGTGCTGTGATTACACTGGGCTTCACACAGTGTTTTACTCGTGACTAGCACAATGCACTAGTGCAGAGGACCAGTCACTGTGCCAGCGACTCCCACTAGCCAGTGGGTCTTGAGCATGTTCACCATCTGTGCATGCAGTAAATCATGAGCACATGTGTGAAGATGGCCTCAACCACACTGGTTCCTTTAAACTAAAATGCCCTGGAAGAGCACGGGTGGATTTTGCTTACAGCACAACCCTCTGATGGATATTATGAGGGAAAATGAGTAATGTTTCCTTCTGTTCATTTGGCAGTGTATTAGAAGACTAATACAATATGCATTAATTCCAGAAGAAAGCAAATGTGTAAAGGGACATACATTGAGACTACCTACGTAGTTATTTTAAAGTGAGTCAAAAAACAGACAGGTCAAAAGAAAGTTTACATGGGTATTAAAATAATGTTACAAGCATTTAATAGAAATTGTCACTCTTTCTTCAATGCTGATGGAGAGAACAGAGCTGAAGCGCCAGTTAGGGTGAAGAAGACAGTGACTGTTGCAATACATAATATCATAATTTTTTAAAATTTTTTTTAGTTTTGGAATCATTCTTTTTTCCTCTTTCTTTCATACATTCACACACATGACAACAAAGCATCTGACTAGAAATCATTTGATACATGTATTTGACATAAATTTGCTAGCAAGCCAAATACACAAGACAGTGTAAGTCTGTAGCTATACACCTTGGGCTTTGATCTTGTCAGATCTCATAAACTAAGCAAGATTGGGCCTGCTGTGTAATTGGGATGGAAGACCTCCAAGGAAAACCCAGCTGTTGTAGGAAGTGGTGTTGGTCACTCAGTAGGTGGTATTCTTCATTCTGGCTCCATACTGAATCAATGCCGCACTAAGATGCTGCTGGAGATATTATCTGTGCACTATACATAAATCTAAGATGCTGACCAAGTGGGCTAATTAGATATCTCCTGGCACATTTCCTCAGAGCTAAAATTGTTAACTGCAGCATCCTGGACAAAGTCCAAACTGAGTAAATACATTATGACAACTTTAATATTCCCTACAGTTGCAACTGAATAAAGTATTTAAATACCTTTAATTCACTGTATACTGTTTTGTATCATTTATGTTCATTGTTAAACAACTGCCACATTTTACTCTAGAGGTGATGACATTTCAGTGTTGGTTGAACTAATTCCTGCATGGCCTATAAAGCACTGTCGCAGTGGAAAGCATCTTGTACAAGTAAATAGTTACACAGGGCATATTTACAGTTATGTAACTTGCTTCAAAGACTATATTGTATACCTTAGCAAGCCGAGTTCTTTTTGTGAATAAAAAAAAGTTAAAATTAAAATGATTTTGTTATATTTTCAGCTCCTTATAATTCATCAGCTAGGTAACATCATCACTACATAAATTTGGGCACATGGACAATATTTTCCCTTACAGATAACTAAAATTAAAAACAAACCAAAGCTTTCTAGGTCCTCCGAGCTCCAAAAGCTTCAAATACCTTAAGATCAGACAGAAATGTATAAAAGTTTGCACTGTGTATTCTTCAGTATATGTGACTCTATTCCGCATTGGCACAGAAGTCACTGAACTGTTAAATAAAGTGCATTATTAAAATCTTAATGTTATGTGACATAATTATGATGAAGTTTGGAGTAACATCTTGAATTTTTATTGCTCTAAGATTTGCAAAGTTAAAATTAAAGCTCAATACTCAGTTTTGAATTTTACAACTCTGATAGAACTGTAGGTAAAACATCAGCAAGAAGTTAGATTAATGGCAATGTTATTTTCTCAGAAGAAAGAACTTCTGTTAACATTCCGATTTAATTATTTAACTGTCATTTTAAAAAATTAACACATGATATAAAAAGGTATATATTGGATTACATTTGTATAATTTTGCCAAGACTGAAACTATGTAATTCAACACAATTTTATTTGGCAGTACTCATGTGAAAAGAACAGTGTATTTAAATGTTCCTTTTAATGACATCTTGTTTGAACAAGTCGTAATAATTAAAGATATAATAACTTTATCAGCAAAATTAGCTGTCAGATCACTATTTTATTGTTGATCCTAGAACATGATGAAACAACCCTGTAGAATATTTTTTGCAGGAGCGAAAAGTGCTGAAAAAATGTCAATGATTCTTAATCATGTTGAGGTCATAGATATTTTGGAGAAATGTGGGCCATCAAAATATGAGTTGCAATTCCAATGCTACTCTATATACTGATGAATTCTAGACATTCTAGAAGGAAATATTTTTGGGCAGCCTCAAGATTCACACAAAAAAAAGAAAGAAAGTCTTTTTCACAAATTAAATAGGAGGGTTGGTTACAAAGTAATCCAACAACTGTAGATTCTTAAAGCAAATTTTATTAACTAAAATTCTGAAATCTTTTACTGTCAATAAGAACACTTTGTCTCAAGACTGCAGGGAGATGCCTAAACTCATTTGTGAGCCAAATCTGAGAATCTTTTTTCTCATCTATGCAACAGAGCTTTTCCAACTTGTAGTTCAGTGTGTTCTGGCACATTTTATACTGAAAAGAGTGTACAAAAGAGTGTACAGAAAATGAACCAGGAGCAATAACTAGAAGTGAAGTTTCCCAACCCACAGTGAATGCTATGAACATTAAAATGCAGAGTTTAATGCCATTTCTTTTATAAAAAAAAATCCATGTAATTCTTTCTTTATTATGGAAAGCCTTAAATAGGTTGGAAGTGAACTACAGTGCCCTTATGCACACATATTTACAAAAATTAACCTACACATTGGTCTTTCTTCCCACTCTCCACTTTTGGCTTCTATCCAGAAAACTGGAAGTAAGGGTTCAACTCATTTTAAAATATAAGATTGCAAAGTTTTAATAACAAAAGTTAAATGAAAGATGAAGTGAACATCCTTTTCAGCTATTTCATAAATTATATAAATAAATTGATAGAGAGCATCCATCATTTCATCATTATTTTAATCTTTTATTTGAAATTCAGAGGAAACAATATTTAGTCACAGAAACAGAATTTAGATAAAAGTGGGTATTAAGATCAATTTGCTTATTATTTGTTAATCCATATACTATTTAGAAATGGGCTGAGATAGATGGATTGAAACATTAAACAAAGTTGTGGGAGATGGGGAAAATAGGGGAAACCCGAAGGGCAGAAATGTAAATTCGCACCTCAAATAAGCATAAATTACTCCTCCTGATGTTAGCAAATGTTTTAAAATAGATGTGGCCAGAGATTTCAGATGCCTTAAGGCAGAGTCCTAAATCCATGTTCAGGCACTTAAGTAACATTGGCTTGATTTAAAAATATATGTAAAACTGTAACTCTGACTGGTTTTGAAACAAAGCTTTTCTCAGGTTATTTTTATTAAATTATCTCAATGCAGAGTTGCAAGCTTAGATATATGAGCCTGAAAGTTATGAACATTATTAATTATTTTTTCCAGAAGTACAGTGATACATTTTAATGTGTAGCCAAAAATTGTACTTAAGGTCCTTTTCTAATTATCATACACACATGGTGAACACAGACACAACAGAGACATTTCTCTTTCCAGTGGTAAAACCAAAGACAGGGCTTGGCAGAAGTCACATGTTGCTGACGTCTCAGGGACACAAGTGCTCATCCTTTTGAGAGAGAAATAATTTAGGTGCTTAATTATGGGTTCTAGAGACCAACTGTGGGCATTTAAGAAAAGATCAAGAAGTTGATAATTGGCTAGGGAGTAAGGGCACATCTTGCCATGTTTTTATTGACCTGACTGAAACATTCATTGAGAAAGTAGAAAACATTTCCCCAAATCACTGGGTTTGTAGTAATATTCCAAAACCTTTCAATACAAAGAAACAATTGCACTTTAGGAAATGATGTCATGAGAAAAATCGAGAATTTTATTATAAAATTCTGTCCAATAGATTAAAAAAAAAAGGAATGGATTAGAACATCCTATTTCCTACATCTGCATATGTTATAGCAAACTACTTAAATATCAAAACTTTTCCACATTTGACATAATTTTACTCATGCAGAAATTTTAAAAGTTTAGGCTTAAGCATGGTAATAAAAATGTTTTATTGATTTTATTGATTTTAGTTCACTGCATACAATTATTTCAGTTACTGAATTTCATGAATTCTTGTATTTTAAGCAGGACTTTGTACTACAGCTGTAGCAAAAAGTACTGGAAACACTGGGACATATATTTTGATGCTGCAGTTCTGCATTGTGTGGTGAATACATGGTAAAATGGAGTTAAAGCAATATACATCAGTTTAAAATCTGATCTTGTGTCTACTTACATATATTATATGTATAAATACACACACACACACATCATCCATCCGTCCGTCCGTCCATCCATCCATCCATCCATCCATCCATCCATCCATCCATCCATCCATTCATCTGTATAAGACAGAATGCAAATTTATCAACAGATTTACACTCAACGATACCAAAAAAAAAAAAAAGGAAAAAGAAAAATAAGAAAAAAAAAGAAAAGAAATTAAAAGAAAAGAAGGAAAGAGATGATTCATTTCGGCACACTTGAGGCAACTATGCTAAAATTTCAGGACTCTGAATAAGAAATCTATAAATGATAATCAAAGTTTCCTTTAAAGGCAGTTCACATACCCTCAAGTCCCTGCTATCCTGCAGTGGATTAGAAATGAACGGACTCATGTCCCTTCATTTAAAATAAGTATGACATCAAGAGTTTAAGGGTTGACCCAAAAACATGTGTTTTACATTATACAGAGAAGAGTTGGAACAGGAGGAACAGGAAATTGGCAGCACAGAAGACAACAAAGCCTTAAATTCAATGTTGTGTTTAGAAGACAAATAATATCAGGACATAAGAGCAGCAGGCAAGAAGTACTTATACAGCTTAAAAGAAAGGTTTTAAGGGACTTGCCAGCTGCAGGAAGTTCTTGTGCAAAACTACACCTGCATAGATTGGTTTCAGGATTATTATGTTTTAAAGAGTGCCATAATGTTCATATACAGCTAATGTAGATATCCTTTGCAAATATAGCAGTCTTCAACTTTCATGTCTATAGGGAGAAAGTCACTCATAATACATTTGCAATACCCTGATGAGTGGCCAAATGGGTGATTTCCTAAGTCTATATATTTACTGAGTTTACTTTTGTAATTATTTTATTTTCAGCATTTTATGTCAACCCCCTTCTAAGTTTGGGACCAAAGTATTTTAATATAAACCAGAAATACTCACATAAGATGATTCTCACAAATAATGAATTCAACAGATGCATATTTGTTTTAATTGACCACAGACTGAGGACACAGATTGCTTGAGATGGAATTGTACCTCTGTGGGTTTATTCTTGTTTCCTCATGTGCAACACCCAAGATATTGCACACAGTCTAATGCTGGTATTTCCCTAAGATACTACTGTTGGTGACTTAGCCTCAAATCACTTGCAGTAAATTGTCAGTAGACAGAACAAAAATGTTTTGATGTTTATGAAAAGCTATCCTGAACTCTCTGAAGTTGTGTCTTTTTCCAGATTGGTTTGGAAAGGCTTCAAATAGAGCCTTTCTTGTGGGATTTGACTCTTCAAATTCCATCTCCAGACACAAACCAGAAGTGGAGAAGATGTTTTAGAGCTTTAAAAGTCATGTAACTCAGAGGCGGCTCCAGAAGTCAATGTTACCAGAGAGAAGGGAGTTATGTTTTTTTTAAACTGACATTTTTTCACTCTAGTTTCAATTGGTCATCCAGCCTTAATGCCAGCACAAAGGCATTTATTTTTATCCTTTCATACAGACTTCTGCAAGATGCTTTCAGTATTATAGGCTTGGCCCAAGTCTGGGAGCACAGTCACTGGCTGAGATCTCAGCTGGAGGATTGGCAGTTTTATACAGTTAAACATTGGCTCATTTCCTCATTTTGTTGGGCTTGTGTATGCTGTGTGGATATCACTAAATTATAAACTACTTGTTTGTTGTATATTGATTTTTTTGTTAAAGTTCTCAGGAGGTTGCATGACCTCATTCATACAGAGAAATGCTTGATGAAATCTTAATCAAAGTAGGACCTTCATTGTCAAAAAAAGAACTCACATTTCTATTCTCACTATTCCAACTGAAATTAGATTTTGGTTTACTGTTCCAACTTTTATAAAGTTCTTTTTTTCCCTCTTTAGTTCTTATGCAAATTTATCATAAAAGGGCAATTTAACTGAGAAATCATTCAATATTTTAATATAGACTATTAACTACTTGAAAATGCTCTGTCATTGGAAGGGTTCCATTCTTGAACTAGATGAAGAATTTACAGAGAGTGCACTTCACTAAAGTTGCTTGCTCATTCAATACAGATTTGCACCCAGCCTGCAACATAAAAGTCTGTCTACTAATGACAATTAGTTAGTCTTCACACTCACTCTTTTGACACTCACATTTCAACAATTATTTTTTTTATTTAATTACCAGATGGTGCTTAAAAGTCAGCTATACAGAGCAGAACATTGTTCTTTCCTATAGCCTTCTATAAGGATGAAAATTATTCTCTATGCAAGTCATGGAGATAGCCCCAATTGTGGACATATTATTGAAAAGTATACTAAGTATTTTTTTCTTTCCTCTTCAAATCTATTAAGAAACTAGTATAAAGGCTCAGTCAACACAGAACAACAGTGTCAGGAGGGACTGGCAGCCTCTCTATTACCTTATTGTAGTTTCTGGTGAGAGATAAACTTAGGATACTACTTAGGTGAGTTCAATTCATTCATGAGAATAATGAACTCTCAGTCTGGATCTCTCACAACTCTTTTAACAAAATATTATACAATAGGAACTTCCTGTTCTGGTAGGTACCTAACTTCTCTGCAAGAATTAGCAAAAGAGAGAAACATCTCTTCCTGCTACAGTTAAGAAACTTGACACTAGAGAGGGCAACTCAAATTATATTGCTTACAGCAACCCTGAGTCCAGGGAATGCTAACACCTCTGGAGCAGTTCTCTGCATGGCAGCAGCTGAGTGGGAGAAAGCTCTACAGCCAATATTCCCTCAACATACAGGAATCATTACACTGATCTCTCCAGGAGCTTCTGGACTGGAGGGTGATGGCCACAGGATAGGTGGGCACTCTTCACCACCTTACAGGACGCAGGCAGAGACCACAGATGCTATAATGGAAGTACAGCCTATGCTGCACTTGGGTGTGAGGGATTGGATTCATGTCCCACTGGATTGTTGAATTGGGTTGAATCAACCAATTTGGGGGTGGGGTGGGAGGGGACCAGGCCTCCAGTACCAAGAGCCAAACAGCCTGCACTGGAAGTCATGTGGCTGAGTGCGTGGGAACCATGTGGCTGGCCAGTCAATCAAAAAAGTCCTGCCTGGTAGCCTGCCCACACCATGACCCCTGTAGCCTCTGACAGGTGGTACTGCACCTCACGGTGGCCTGGAGGGTACTGAGTGGTCAGTGAACTGATTGTCTTAGTGGGGTGGGGGGAATGTGACCACAGTGGCCAGAGCACATAAATGCAGGAGCATGGGAGCACTGTTGTGGCTTCTTTCTTCTCTGGACCAATTGTTGTTGTGTGACACTTGTGGTAACTATTTTTCTCTCTTCTTTTCTCTTTCTTTCTTCCTTCACTCTTTCCGTAATCTCTTGTGGGTAACTTAAAACTGGTGGGTTGTATTTTGCTAGGTTCTATGATACTGGTGTTTGCTGGTTGTTTTGTGGAATCTTTTACTTGGGTGCATGTTGCTTCTGAAAACCTTTTGTCAAAATGCCCATTTTCTCATTAAAATAAATCTCTTGGGACATTCATTTAGCATGTTCTTTTCATACAGCTTCAAGGTATTAAAGAACTAAAACCTTTGTGTTTGTGAACTTTTGGACTCTAAATATAAGTAAAACACCTGGGTAGTGCATGGATTGAACCTGAGGCTTTATGTGGGGATGAGGCAGGAGAAAGCAAGAGGGATGGCAAAATGAGAAACAACAAACATGGTCTGAAATGGTATTGGGACAGATGAACAGATGTAACAGAACTGGCAATAGAACAAGGGATGTTCTACCACTGATAGTAAAGTAGAGCAAGGCACAGAGCCATGACCTGCTTTTCCTTTCTCCGATCCCCAAGTCAACTCTCAGGTACACTTTGTAAAGGAATCTCTAGCTGGCAGTCGGGCTTCTCTAACTCTTCAGTCCCTGTTTACTTCTTCAAAGTTAAGAATGAATGAGCTACTAGGACAGCATAAAAACAAAACAAACCAAACAAACAAAACCCACAAACAAACACAAAAAGAAAAAAAGAGAAAAACCTGATTTTCAAATTTGTGGAATTTTGCTCAAATTCAGGAAGAAAACAGAAATTCCAGGTGTCAGAAACTCCCCACAGAACAAAACTTCTATTTTACAACTCAGTTCAGTGAATTATTATGCTTCTATATTTTATGAAGTATATGAAAAAACTCTTCAAAAGTGTGTTGATAATTATTTTATTTCACTAGCAATCTCAGTTCTGCCTCATATTCCTGTCAAACTCCACCTAATAATTCAGAATTGCTCGAGTAATGTTGCATGCATTTCAAATGTAAAGGAACAGACTTCGGCCCCAGACTTTTCCACTTTTGCTTTTGCTTTTAAAACAAAATGAAAATCAGATTTTTGCACTTTCCAGTCTTTGAGTGCATACGTGTATATAATCTTGGAATAGAATATGAAAGATTCCTTTCTTGGGGAAAATAGTTGATGTTTCTATTACCTCAACCTGTGATGTACTGATGGATTCTGATTATCAAAATGTGATATATTTTTAAATATATGTACAGACAGTGCTCTTTCTGTTCAGTTTTTGTGACACTCACGGATGCATGGAATTAGAACTTCCCCTTTGAAGTTATGCATATTTTTGAAGCCAGGAAAACAAACAAACAACATAACCAACAGAAACATAGTAGATTCAGGTTAAATGGTCACTGAAATGCTTATAAATGGAATGGTAACAAAATGAAATAGATTTCTATCATTCAAAGGTCTCTCAAGACTTAATAAGGAAAAGGTAGGTGTGCAGGCATGAGGGAATGAGAAGTTATATAGCTACGCAGGAAAGACAGACAAAAAAAAGAGATATAAAATTTGAATATATATAAGTATTAAATTGCTAGTAATTTAAATGGAGGGCCTTAAATGCTGATTCATATATATAATTGCTGAGCTTCCGTAGGAGCTTTTTAATGTAATTGAATCTCCATTGATTATTAAAAGCCTGTTTATGTAAGGTGAGCAACTACATAGTCGCTCCATTTCTATTACATAACTATTAAACCTCAGTAAATACCTTTTTAGGAATGATTTGGTGTTTAATTAGCATACAGTAACTCTCCTCCTAAAACTAAATTAAATTCCTATTTGAGACTCTTCAAGTGTTAACCAAATGTGCATACCTGCAAGGTGGTAATTTCAGATTTGTGATAGCAGTCAAGGTCTAGTAATTCTGCAATGCTGGAGGTTAGAAAATCTGAACTCAGTTCTCAATTAGGTGATTTTTAGTCTGATTTGTCATGTACCACAACACAAATGCAAAAGAAAAGTGATCATGCTGCTGTTATTTTTCACTCTTTAATTAATTTTCAAAGCAGATCACTGAAAGAATCAGTAAAATAACACAAAAATAGTTAAGTATTATTCATTTTTCTGTTAGGATTATAATGTGTTGATGAATATTTAGCCAAAACCAGTGTTAATTGAGGTTTCATTTTCTTTTTGGGCAACTTTTTCATCTCAACAAAATGAAAACAACTTCTGTATGACAAATGGAATTTTCCTTCTATACTAAGCTTCTTTCTTTACCTTACAATAAGCATGAAGAGTGCTTACAGGTCTCATGGTATTTTGCAGACCACCAAACCTTAGAAGTAGCAGTAAGAGCTAGCAAAGGTCAGAACTATACCACTATGTATTTGAATTCAGAGTGCATCAATCTATTTCTAGATTTTATTATTAACCTTATTGTGTAAGCTTTGACCAAGCCAGTGCAGATCCAGAGTCAAAAAGAAAAGGTTGAAGCCTCAGGAAAGTTGGGCTGAAAGAAATCCAAGGCCATTCCACAGTGCTACTGCAGATTGTTGGGTTTATATGCATGATGTCCTATGCAGCCAGCAGACTGCCTGCCTGAAGGGACAAAGCCTGCCAGAACAGCATACGTAGACCTAACTGGTAGGCAACTATGTCAGCAGGGAAAAATCCCCACTCAGTCTTGCACGAGGTGACCCTGTACCCCCTGGATTCCTTTCCTGAGTGAAGGACATAGTCAAAGCAGCAGGTAGAAGTGGCAGTACCACAGCAACTCTTCCTGTGCCTCTACATGAGCACAGGCAAGTTACGTTCACAGAGAGCTGTAGCTTTTTGAAAATTCACTTTTTGTCTAATGCAAAAGAATGAGAAATCATTGAGATTTTTAGAAGACAGAACTTATTTTCCAACAAATTCCATTCATGTGTGGCAAAATATTCCCTGTTTTGTTAAAAAAACCCACTAGATACATAGTCAATCAACAAATAAACCCCCAACTGACTATCTAGAGCTTCCACTAACATAAATTCAATCTCTTGTGTGCTACCATTCAGTCTTTTTAACCTGATTCTCCTTCTCCTTTGCCACTTCTGCACCTGTAGCAGACTCAGGGCAGCAGCTCTCAGAGAGGTAGAACATCTGGCAGGAGGTACTACGAAGTACCAAGCACTCTCAGGGCTCCCAAACTCACTAGTATCTCATTAGCAGGAACCTAAGATACTGGGGATTTCCTACCACCCTCTAAAGCCACGGAGCTTTGAGGAAGCCTGTTAGTCAGGCACCTAAATGTGGTTATCCCCGTTTCTAGTGCAAAGTATAATTAGGAGCATTTTCAGCTTGAGCTGCTCAACTTACACAGTTCTGGAGCCTAAAGCCCAAATGAGACTTTTCCTCCCCCTGGCAATCCAACTGCTTAGCACTTGGAGCACAGGCCAAACCACTCATGTCCTGATGGTCTTCTGAAGACTGATTTTGCATGAGCCATGCCTTCTGGCATCTGTAATTAAAAAAGAAGGATATTTGCTATTACTTTCAAAATTACATGAAAGTAATGCCATGTCCTTGTCTGATGATATCCTGATGAGCTGCATGTGAGATATTTTAGAAGTGAAACTGAGTTTGTTGTGAAACTAAAACAGACTGAACATTGTGCCTGGTCTTGGCATTACCTGGGGTGGGATATCAGTCATAATATAGTAGGGAGAAGCTTTGGCAAAGTCCAAAAGGGAAGTAATCCTGCATTTTTCAGGATTAAAATATATGTTGTATATATTTTTCTAAAATATTCCTCATATTATTTTTAATTAAGAACACATTTGTTTTACTCTGATTTGAGACATGGTGCTACAGAAGTCCAGCACTGTGAAAAAGTCAGTAAAAAAATCACCTGTTAATTTATGAATTTTATGTGAAGTTGCAGTGATATAAGTAACATTATCTTTTCTAAAGCAGCAAAAGAAATGTGACTAACATCAGCCTGTGATTACCATGACCTTTTATGTGCTTGAAATCCTAAAAGATGATCTGGTAGATTTTGAAAAGCTCACAAGATGTGTTTTATGCACATTACAAATTTTTTTGGACTATGTTTTACTGAGTAGACATATGGGTAACAAAAGGAGCTTAAATAGGTTTCAAACTGTTACATATTTGTGTAAATACGGGTATTGCTTTATTTCACTGCAGTTTGCTTTTTTGTTTGAGGTAGTTACATGAAAATATTCAGGATAAAATGGTTATTTCCTCATGATTTGTGTGTACTTTTTAAAATCAGTGGTGATTGTCTGAATTGGAAATAAGCCCTATTACCGTTCAGACTAAGTAAAAATTTTCTTTTAAATTGGAGATGGACAGTCCTCAATCTGTGTTTTCATAAAAATGGCCATAATGTCTGATGCCGAGACTTACATCTCTCATGTACCAGTAGTATGTACCTTTTCCTCCCCTTTGGGATACAACAGAGAACATAGTGAAAAAGAAACTAAGATTACTGTTGGGAGTGGATAAAGGTGTCTATAGGATATGTCTATAGGCTTCATTAGACCTTTCATGTATGTCTCCAATTTTACATTTGTCAGTTGTCTGAACATGCAAATCTTACTAGAAAAAGAAAACTCTTTGCAATGGCTTCTATGCCTGTGTAATATAGAGCTGAAACAGAAATTTAAAAGTACTGGCATTTTTTATCTTCAACCATTTTGGAAGCTTTGTTACAGCTTCCACTTAAAAAATAAGAAAACAGGAGTGTCTGTAGTGAGAAGCAATATTAGGAGTAAATTTAGAATTCTTTCCTTTTTTTCCTTCTTTTTTTTTCTCTTTATATGTTGACCAAGGTTAAGTCTGCTGGACTTTTATCCTGACAGATTACTTAGAACTGGATCCTGCATAGATTGGAAGAAATCAACATTGTTAGTTCACATGGAAAACCAGGTTTGTTCTGGCCAACAGTTCGATTCTTATGAGTTGTGAAAACTTCCACTTTCATATGTGTTTATGGCAGTAATAAAAGCCTACAGTTTTAATAAGAAGCTGTAGTAAAGTTTTCAAGGCATGAGAAGCAGTTCTTAAAAAACTATCTGTGCTAGGAAGAGTAGTTAGCAGGTCAGTGATACAAGGATGGATGATTGTGTTCAACTCCATGCTGCAGTGGAGTCAAAACTGCACAGGCTGAGAGTCTACGCAGAAGAGGAGATCTGCCAGCAATGACCAGAGTCCTGGCCCATGGATGAGAAATGCTAAGGTAGTCAAGTCCAGCAGAATGATGGTGGAGCAAAAGACATAGCAGGGCACGGGGAACAGAGTGAGAGGACAGCCTGCAGAAGAGAATCCATGCAGAATCTACACTTGACATCTATTAGCAGACCATGATGGTCTTAAGTTATCCTACGGAATAAAAGTGCAGGTTAGCTCCTTGCATACAAGGGCACAGGAAAATTGACAAGAGCATTCAACCTTCCCATACTAAGAGATCTGAAGCATGATTTGAATATAACGAAGTAGGGAGCATGGGCTATAGAATCCTGGAAATGTGCTGAGCACAACAGGGCAAGAGACAGGGACTTAGAAAACAATATAATCTGATCTAGACAGATGTCAAAACATTCTTAAACAAAACTGATGTTCCTGTCCTTCCCTCAGTCCTGAATTTTTGTTTCTTGATTTACTTCTGTTTAGCTTTTTTTCAGAGGTTAGCTCTTCTAAATTAATTTGTCTTAATAAAAACATTTTAGTATAGTAATTTTTTTTTGTCCCCTGTGAGAAAAGTGAGATAGAAGCTAGTGAAGGGTCTGGAGCACAAGTCTTATGAGGGAAGGCTGGGGGAACTGAGTTTGTTTAGCCTGGAAAAAAAGGAGGCTGAGGGGTGACTTTATTGCTCTCTACAACTACCTGAAAGGTAGGGGTTGGTCTCTTCTCCCAGGGAACTAGTGACAGGACCAGAGGAAATGACCTCAAATTGCGACAGGGGAGGTTTAGGCTGGATATTAGGAAAAAAATCTTCATCAAAAGGTTTGTCAAGCACTGGAACAGGCTGCCCAGGGAAGTGTTGGGGCCACTACCCCTGGAGCTGCTTAAAAATCATGTAGATGTGGCAGTTAGGGACATGGCTTAGCAGTGAACTTGGCAGTTCTGGTTTTATGACTGGATCTTAGAGGTATTTTCTGGCTGAAATGATTCTATGATTCTCTCCAGGTGCAAAGGTGCAAAAAAGTACTAGAGTCAGAATTTGAAAACTTTGCTATCATTTTCACTCACCTTTTGGGAGAATTTTCTTGTGACTTAATGGGAAATTAAAAGCTTCTACGCCATCCCCTCTAATAATTTCCTCTTTAACACCTACTCCTCTCCTCCAAAAGGTACCATCTTTTAATGCAATCTAAAAAGATTATTAGAATTTAAAAAATTTCTTTATAAAGATTTTCTGCAGTTTATAGGAATGGAAATGAAGGACTCAGTAATTTTATTGTTACCACTTTGACTAATCTACTTTTGTTTCCTCCCTTAGGTGTAGCAAAAGATCCAAAAAAAATTTAAGAGTTACTATTTGCAGTGAAAATGAGCTAGGTTAGTTCTAGAAGTTTGAAGCCTTTGCAAATCATGCCAGTATTTAGTATAATGTGTTTTTCTTAATGCCTTTAGACTTCAGAGCCAATTTGTTCTACCAGAATGAACACACTTAACTATTAAATGTAACAAACAGCTGCACATACAAGAAAGAGAAAGGGAAGGGTGCGTATTTCAGAGTTTATAACTGTAGCTCACTGCTGCCAAGAAGCTTCTTTAAGAAGACCTAGGTAAAGGTGGCACCAGATTTTAACTGTAGAGACATTTTATGGAAGCCTTATATACACAGTATATAAATAGATATACAGTGAACTCTACATATATTAATAGACATAGCTGAATAAGCAAAACATAAGCAATCTCTCTTTTTTCTTTTTTTTTTTTAACGGAGTGCAATAGCTATCATTCCAATTTTCAAAGTTTATTCTCAGTAATAAAAAACCTCATACATTATTAGCACTGGCATATTGATTACAAAATACTTCACCTGTTATTATCATCTTGGAACAGATAACCTGATGATGGTTGCATGGATTCATGACTAACATTTAAAAGCAAAAGTGTCTATCTTTTGACTATAGATAAAATTAATCTCAATTACAACTTAATGTCATTATTAATACAAGATACTTGAGTTAATCTGCTTTTTCCTCTGTGATCCATCTGAAGCTGTATGCGTTTAATGCTGTTTACCACTTTGTTTCTGAAATGCATCTTGCATAATAACAGCCTTTTTTGTCTAAAAAAATGAATCATACACTTGAAATCCTGTCCTACTGAGCTGAATGGAAAGAAATTAAAATCATGCAGCATGTTTCACTTTGGTCTCAAACTGAAAAATCAACCAAACTTAATCTTCAGTGACACAGGTAAATGTATTTATTTCCTTCAAAATTTTCCATTAATAAGATTTAATCAGAAACTTGAAAGTAAAGTTTATATGATATATTAGCAAAATGTAAATATCATGTTGCCTGTCTGAAAATAAATGAACAAGCCTTTTATGTTAAAGGTTTTTTAAATTAATCAGGTCACTGTGGACCTAATTAATCTATAATATTACTAATAAGGATGACATATAAATTGCTCATTTTACTTTCATGACTCAAATTCAAAAGAACAAGCAATAAAGGTTATCGTGACAAAGCCAACTCCAATTAAAAAATGGGCAAAATACCATTAGCTTGTGCAACCTCACACCCGGGAAATGCTCTTAGGATAAAAGTTAACACTTATAGCATCAAAGTGTATTCTCAAGCCAAGTATTCTCAAATGAAGTATGTTAAAAAAACCCCTTTGTTTTGTCAGATCCTTTCATAGTCCTTATCTCTTTTAATTCAGATATCTAAAGATCCACTACATAACAGTCTCCAGACCGCTTTAAATGGGGGGATATGGTTATATTATTGTATTCTGCATTAGATAACAAGCCTCTGGTTTGCTTTTTATTCTGATTTTTCCAACCCACACTTTTCTCTTAACTTCCCTTTGAGCATAGAGAACTTACACATTTCTGAAATGCCAGTAAGTACCTTATGTTTACTCCATCACAGAAGTAATCGGATACTTAGTTTATCCACCTTCCCTGGATTTTGTTTTATTTCCTTTCTCCTGTTACTCTGAAAGGTGCATCCACCCTGATGTTTAATAAGTTTCTGCAGACCCTTGTGAAAAGTAAGGTTGTGCACAATTTTTGCAATAGAATCCAAGGTTAGCTGGCATATAACTTGTATCACATTGCAATTTTACCTTGAAATGTTTATGATTTCTTTTTCTGACAGTTGTTTTTTTCTGGTAGGAAATTCTACAGTTTAAAGCTACCTACCACTTTTCATTATAAAGTGTTCCTCTGTTTCTTATAGGATGCCAAACTTTAGCTGTTCAGACTGTATTTACTATTGTAGACATCTGACTTCAGAGACTTTTTTAGAATAACTCAACTCTTTCAACCAAAAAACTTAACAGCACTGGTCTGCTGACATAAGAAAATGACAAATTCAATTTGCTGAGAGACTTTCAGGATAACACAGTTCCAGAACTCTACCCATTAGGTAAAGCTTCACTTTTTCTGTCAAGGCTATCCCACAGCTAAATTAAAAGTAGACAAATCAGTGGACATCCTTTCTACAAACTTGTGAAGACTCTGAGCATGCCCAGTGCAAGATATGCAGCATTTCTGGGCTTTCCCTGCATACTAAGCTGGGTAAATTGGGAAATGAAGCAACAGCACAAATAAAGTTTAGCAGAAAGGCAGAAATCAGCTTGCCACTTGAGCAATCAGGGCAAGACTATAATGATTTGTAGTCATTACAAGTCATTACAAGAGCAGTAGCTTTTAAGGAGGAATTTAAATGAGGAAAACTTGTGGGTGTTAGTGTGTAGCACCAATGTGTTTGAAGGAAAAATGGATAAGTGATGATCAAGGCAGTTGGTCACAGGAAAATTAGCACTGATGAGGGTACCTGAGTAAGAGAAGTGCTCACAGTCAGTAACAAAGGATTGCAAAATTTAGTCTGAAGTTTGTAAACACACACCAAATAAAAATTACCAGCCTAATCTCTGCCAAAAAAAAAAAACCAAACAAAAAAACAAAAAAACCATGAGGGAGATAAAAATATTAATCTAACTGTTGCATAAAACAATTAATTAATTATGCTATTAAAAGATAAATTTAAAATTTAAGATAATATAGTATTTTGTTAATTACCTACTAAGTGTAGTCATTACTCAATTTAAAAGCCTCGTAATACAAGATGCTTTATTACAATGGAACCATTTGCAAAGTTATTACTCAATTATTAAGTGAGGAAGAATTAAATCCTGTATAAATCATGCATATAAAGAACATAAATGTAATATTAAATATATTGTTATTGACAAATAATGTATCTATTGCAATTCTATATTAATTTGTATATTAGGAAAAAAATCCAAACAAAAATCTGGAAAGTGCAACATTCATTTTTCTATAACTAAATTTTTTACTGTGGCTTATTATGTTCTTCAAAGCTAAACAAATCATTTAGTTAGCATTTAAGATGATCGTACTTTGCCACCACAGAGACTCTGTTAGTTAATTATTGCACCATAGCCAGTAAAGTATAAAAAAGATTGCATGTTGTTTAATGCAAGGACAGAAGTGTTTTTATCTAAACACATCAATTTATATGGATTAATGAAGTCTTTTGGCATGTATAATTGTCAGATTTGGGTAGAGATGTGGCTTTCCTTCTGTCAGGACACAGAAAATAAATCACCAGTGATACACAACTTAAGAAAAACTGTTTCAGTAGGATGGGTGTGCAGGTCCTGCATTGATCCTACATTGTTGGTCAATACAAAATCAAACCTTCTAACAATGTGGAGATCCCATCATCTCCAGACTTATTTCCATCAGCATTTTCAGGTGTCTGTTACTATGGATGCTCAAGTCATTACAAGACCTGAGTGTTGGCTTTACAAACCAGAATTTATTACTTGAATTGCACCCAACAAAACAACTCAGATATATATTCTTGATACAGTTTCCTTAGGTCAAGTTTGTATTAAAAAAAAAAACCAACCAACCAAACAGTAGAAGTTCTCTCACAGCCTAATGAACTCGTTGAGGAGGGAGAAGTTCAAGAATCCAATTATCACCTTTCTGTGAGCACATGAACGTAATTTTTCTCCTTTTTACTCACTTCAAGGCACTATATTCCAAGAGTTAGCATTTAAATTTGTAGGCAGTGACAGATGTTTAAACATTCTACATGCTTTGATGCTTTTCTGTTTTGCATGGGATGCCTCAGTACTCATCACACTTACTAGTAAGCATGGCTCTGTAAGAGTTACATATTGGGAGTTGCAAAGCCCAGAATACCCTGTGCTAACAAATCTGTCACCTTGAATGCTGAAATCTTCACTTATTTTCTTTCTGTATAAATGAAACTTTCTGTAAAACTCAGAAAGTTGATATTACATCAGCAAGTAAAAACACCTTGCTTAGTCTCATCAAAACTTCTCCACCTTTTTTGTATTTCACTGAAAAACACCTGATGAGGTTTCCTGTTACAGAACTAATCCAAACCCAAAATGGATATTAGCTTTTGTTGCTGAGGTAGACAACATCTCAGTATTAATGCTATTATCTAAAAGGCATTCTTTTAATATTCAAGGAATGTGTGAGGTGTGAAACACAAGGATGATATGTTTCAAATATTTGTGCTGAAACCCTAATAAATGTGCAATAAGATACCAATAGCAATTAAGAATTGACAACCATTATGCAAGCCATTTTAAATTAACAAATTTGAAGAAAACTGTACAATATATAATACAGAAAATCTACAGCTGTACTCAGATTAATTTTGTGTCTTTCTAATTTCAAATATGTAAGGAAATATAAAAAAGGATTTTAATAGCTTTGAAGTCTTAAAAACACATGGTCATGATAGGGTCACTTTTCCAGTTTGGCCGAGTATGAGATGTTACTAAACAATTCTGTCAAAAAGACTGAAACATAAAAATTATTCATTTTCTTAACTTAAATGAATTAAACACTAAAAAAAAAAAAGTGGAATAAGAGAAGTGGAATTCTTTGCAGCTATTTTGTAACTGAAATGGTCAGATGAGAATGAGTTCATGAGCAAATACTTTGTGACTTCAATCTAAGCCATCATTTATTTGTCACAATTGTGCATTTTTTGGAACAAGTAAGATTGTCTCCCTCTGATCTATATAGAACTGGCTCATTAGTAGCAGGTCTTATCCAGTTCTAATCTAATGGCCATGTGGCCATGATTGTAACCAGATGCAGAACACATGCCACACTAGCCTCGGCTATTGAAGAGATTAAAATTCCCTTAGTCAAATTGTTAAACTGGTATGAAGTTGGAATATGGATTTTCTTTTCCAACTTGTCTCTGGGCATCTTGATCAAGTTTCCCTAGAATGTCTATGAATAAAGAGATTAATTCAGGAAATAATGAGCTCTAACTAGGTTTACAGTTTGAAGGGTCATCAAAAATCAAGTGGCACCTCATGGAAGGTTAAATACAATATAAAATTAAGTTTCTCTTGACAACTTCTGGAGGAACATTCATTTTTTACAATTTCAGCACAGAATATTTTGCAGAGTTTTTAAGTAGAAAATGTAATTCAAACATTTTCTTATCCCTAGATTAGGTACAGATGCATGACATCTCAGCCAGTCCCCTACTTTCTTCTTAAGGCAAAGATAAGATTTAATCCATTCATAACAGGTTCCAGGTTACCCAATAAAAACAAAGTGAAAAACAAGGAAAATTCAACTACTTTGGAGGTTCTGGAGAGAAGCTGAAATGAGCCAATACAGTCAGGGCAGCAGTATGAAACCATCATGCAAAAATCTCCAGCCTGAGGGGAAAAATAGCAGTCCTCAAGAAAATGTGGTAACTGTCTAATTTCCAAACTCATTTGCAACATGTCAGTGATTTGAAAGTATCTTGACAAGGTCCACCTATATTTTTTTTTTATATATGAAGGTCCATATTTATTAACTATTTATCTTCTTATATATTAAGATAAAGATCTTGGAATCTTACCAAGGTACTCCACTTTGTGAGGATAAGAGCATATAGAATGTGTGTTAAATCTGATCAATGTATGATTGCTAATGGAATACATGAAGGCATTTGGAGATACTTTCAGGTTAAAAGACACATGTCTTGTGGAGCTTATGAAATGCAGAGCTTGCTGTAATTTAGTGAGGGTTTGAAACAAAAAACCCCCACTTTTTTCTCATATTATTTCTTTAAAGTCTTTGTGTCTTTACATTGCTTTATAGGCTGAATTAAGATTTTATGATAGGATATAGTAACCCTTCTTTTAACATGCTAAACAATTTAAAGTATTTAAATCTTTCCTTATAAATTTTTCTACAATGATGTGGGGCTTGATTATTTTATTTTTTTTAAATTTTATTTTCAAGGGTCTTTAATCCTTCATCCTCCTGTAGAAATATGGATACTATCTATATATTCTGGTGATTCACTATCAATATCATGAGTACCCTACCGAGAGGATATTTCCTATTACTACTAATCTGCCTGGGTATCAAAATATCATCTTACTTGGTGTTGATACAGCAACACAAGGATGGTGTTTAAAATGGGCTTGTTTTTCTGCTACAAAACCTAATTGTTTTCAACCTGTTCTGGAGGATAACCTTTGTTCTGACAGGAAATTCTTTTTAAAACACCACAGATGCCTGACCCTATGTTAAAATGGAGCAGTGAACTGAATAAGTCCATTGATTATCCAATGAGATGAATCTCTGAATTACTGCCTATGAAGTACAATCTACCAGTTCACGCCATATGTAAGCTTTATCCACATTTTTAATTCATATTTAATTTTAAATGCTAAAATGAAATATTGGTGACAAATAATCCCTGCAAAGTCCCAGCTGAAAAATCCCTCTTTGACTACAAGTCCTATGAGGAGCAGCTGAGGGAGCTGTAGTTGTTCTGCTTGGAGACGAGGAGGCTCAGGGAGACCTTATCGCTCTCTACAACTACCTGAAAGGAGGTTGTAACCACGTGGGTATTGGTCGCTTCTGCCAGGCAACTTGTGACAGGACAAGAGGGCACAGTCTTAAGCTGCCCCAGAAGAAGTTTAAGTTAGATACAGGGAAGAAGTTCTTTACAGAGTGAATGATTGCAGATTGAAATGGGATGCTCAGGGAGGTGCTGGAGTCATCATGCCTTGGTGTTTAAGAAGAGACTGGATGTGACACTTAGTGCCATGGTCTAGTTAACATGGTGGTGTTGGGTCAAAGACTGGACTTGATGACCTCAGAGGCCTTTTCCAAATTAGGTGATTCTGTGATTCAGTGACTTCCCTGCTGAAAAGTAATTTTTTGAATCTTTCATTCCATCATGTTACATTATTTTGTGTTTGCTTTATTGAAGCTATATTGTGATAATTTTTGTCAGACTGTCATGTGGTCCTCATTTAAAACTGTTGTTAATTCCACATACATTCCATCTAAGTGGTCATCTTTTATCAACCAAAATTTTTACTCTTGTTAAAATTACAGCAAACCTACCTGAAATAATACATCCATAAGAACTATTCATAGATTATAGAAAGTTACTCCAGTTCTCACAATATCATATTTATCCAATTCATTACAAGTATAAATATATTAAAAGTTCAATTGTATATTTACAGTAGACTTGCATTTTAACAATATGAAGCATCTGACAGCACCAATAAAAGGCAGAAATATGAACAGGGGAGGGGATATCAAGTACACTACAGTATCCATACAAACTGAAATAGTTCTTAAGTAACCTATTCTCCTGCATTTGAACTGAGCAGGCTTTTCCCATTTGTTGATACCTTTTCTCTCCTACCCTCTCTGCCACAAATTTCCAGTTCTTTTAATACGTTCTTGTGATGCAATATAATATACATAATATAGTATATCTGTGGGAGCTCTTGTTATTTGTCCATCCTCAATAGTAATATATGAACTAATAGTGATGTATGTTCTAGCTGATATTAAACCAACTCATTCTTATTACAAAGCCAGATTTTTCTTAAATTTATCAATGTAGTAATGCTGCCAAACCATAACGCTAAAGAGTTTGACAGTATAAATCAAGTCTCTTTATCTTCCAATCCATCAGTACATTTCTTTGCTTTAAATTTATTGCTCTGGAAGTTGCAAATGTGAGGGGAAAGCCAGCTACTGTAAAGATTTACATCACTGACATTTTTTTTCAAGATAAAAAATGCAGAAAGAAATACCATCAGAGAGAGAGTAATGCAGCAAAACAGTTACTTTTAAAAATCAGCTTTCTTTTCATTCTATTACCTAATTTTAATTTTTCATATTACTTTGACATTTTTTGCTTTGTCAACTTGAACCAGCTTTTATTTTATTTTTAAAAGGACTATTTCAGCCATAACTATGCTTGTTATCTTCAGAAGAGTCTCAAGAAGATACTAGACTGAGAATCTAAGGAAGAATGGGAAATGAGAACAGGGGATTAAATAAATATGTATTTGCATAGCCTATGGCTATATTCTAGGTGTTTTTTTATAATAAAATAAGTACAGAAGTTCTCAATACTGGATGATCAACAGGACAATTCTTGTATCCTAAACCTGATGGTGACCTCAGTCTTCATATCTTACTTAGGAAAAGAAATTATTTCCTGATTTTGTTGGATAAGGTTCATTGTTAGATAGTTACCTTCAGCATGTATGAGAGAAAAAACAAACCCTCAGTCTCTACTCAATTAGCTGAGTCTTAATTATTTGTACGGTAGAAGAAAATGCAGGCTTATGATTGTGCAATGTATGATTGGTATCTACAGAGGTAATATACAGACACTGATTTTTATGGCTAATTAGGTGTTGCCACACCCATAATTTCAAGGCCAGGGTAATTTAGGACTTAAAGTTGGGCAAGAAAATTATTATGCTCCATTGAAGTTTTCAGGATTGCAAAATAGTTCAGTTCAACAAATTGAACTCATGACTTTTGCATTTTATGCAAAAAAAGCCCAAAGAAGAAACACAATCTGCATTTCAACATACAGCCAACATCTTATCCATATCCTAAGCTTCAAGCACTGCTTTCCTTGAATGAGTCTAGAGCTGTGAAATTCATTTTCTTTCACACCAAATATCCTAAACACTAGAGAGTTGATCAGCTTGGGGTTAAATTTCTTCTATATGTTAGAACTCTGTTTTAAAGAAATCAACACTATCTTTTGTAAATGTGATTATCGCCTTCACCTGCACCTGTAGATGCCTACCATATCAGTTGTGTCTAAGAACAGTTACAACCACAGGACAAAGGACCATAGCCTCAGGGTTGCCTAAGCAGTGATGGAACTTGTTCTCTAATTTTAAACATGCAAACACTTCCCCCCCAACCTAAATTCACCCCAGCACAAGGAAACCTCTTTTGACAAACAACTTTTTTCCCATAGAGAATTGCATGGAATTAACAACCAAATCTAGTTGGTAGCTATCTTGGGTTGAGCTGGCAAAATGCCAGCTCTCCAAGACAGAAAGGGTTCCCCTCCCCCACCCCTAACCAGCCAAGGGAAAAAGAGAGGAAAAAAACCTCCAAACTACGTTTACGATTAAACTAACTATATATATTTATACAGAAAAGAGAACATTAAGAGAAAATTACAATATAACACACACTTACACAAGTTAGGTATAACAACAATTTTTACTTCCTACCAAACCCAGATTTTATTACTTTTGATCTATAAGCACCCCAAAAGACACCCAGCAAGAAACAAAGTATAACAACAAAATGTTTCTACTTTCCTGAAACTCAAACAAAATGCAAGTAGCGGCAGCAGGAGCAGCAGGGCCTACTCTAGCAAGAGAGGAGCTGCACTATGTCCTGTCTGTACTTCAGCCATGATAGAACTGACTAAGCCGCTCCCACACACTGACTCTTACTCCTTTTGAGATGATGTCATAATATGGTATGGAATACCATACTATTGGCTAGAGAAGTCAGCTGTTAGCTAGCTCAGCCCAGCTCAAGTCAGCTGACAGTTCCAGGCCTGGTCTGAACTTTAAAGCCTAAATTTAGGCCTACCTGGCTAAACCCATAACAGCAGCCAGTGTCTAGATGAATATGTCAGCAACCAGCAGGAGTGAGATTGTTCCATGAGGGAATGAGCCGGGAGCTGAGGGGACACATATAGACGGGTCAGTGACTTGCACTTGGGCACCATCCTCTGAGATCTGAGTACAGCAGATAGAGCAAATTGTTGGTGAAGGAGTACATAAACTGACAGAACTGAGTTTATTTTGACAGTGTACATAGTGATGATGCTAATTTTTTCATTAAAGTATACTGATTATAGCTGTGAGGAGATAATGAAAAATATATTTTCTATATGTTTGGAATGACAGTAGCTTGTCGTATTTTAACCATATGCCCAAAACTCAAGTCACTTTTAGAGGTTTGTCACACTATATAGACAAGTGTGTATATATTCAGAGCTTGTAATGTGTTTCCGCTTGACCTTCCATTTGTGTCCTATCTCAGCTGACAGTTTATCCACTGATTTCTATTTATCTTGCAATTTAATTTAGACTACAGCCGTTAGTTTGCAACTATAATCCATAGAAAAAGAAAGTTCCCTTGGTCAATAAGTCACACAGCTGTGCAGAAACTGCCAATATCCAAAAGCCTGGATATTGTTACCCTGATAAGCTTGCATGGTCACTGTTGGAGGGAGCTATACCACATGTCTACCATTTTTCATTATTATGAGTTGGGATACTGCCTACAGAGATATATTTCAAGGAAATATAAAAAAACCCATCATGAATGATGGACTTTATGTCCTCAAGTGTACAGTAGGAGAACAGTTAGAGCATGACTAAAGACACATGCAAATGAAAACACCCTCTGAATCCAATACCAGCTCAAAGGCATCTAAGTTTAAAAGATAAATCATAGAATCATACAGTCATAGAATCATAGAATGGATTGGGTTGGAAAAGACCTCCAAGATCATCAAGTCCAACCCTTGGTCCAACTCCAATCCGTTTACTAGATCATGGCACTTTGTGCCACGTCCAATCTCAGTTTAAAAATCTCCAGGGATGGTGAATCCACCACCTCTCTGGGCAGCCCATTCCAATGCCTGATTACACTCTCTGGAAAGAATTTTTTTCTGATATCCAACTTAAATTTCCCCTGGCAGAGATTGAGCCCCTTGTCCTATTGCTGACTGCTTAGGAGAAGAGACCAACCCCCACCTGTCTAGAACTTCCCTTCAAGTAGTTCTAGACAGTGATGAGGTCACCTCTGAGCCTCCTCTTCTCCAGGCTAAACAATCCCAGCTCCCTCAGCCACGCCCCATAGGACTTATGCTCCAGTCCCTTAACCAACCTTGTTGCTCTTCTCTGGACCCGCTCCAAACCCTCAGTATCTTTCCTGAAATGAGGGGCCCAGAACTGAACCCAATACTCATGGTGTGGCCTCACCAACACAGAGTACAGGGGAAGGATCACTTCCCTGGTCCTGCTGGCCACGCTATTTTTGATACAGGACAGGATCCCATTTGCCTTCTTGTCCACCTGTGATCTTCCACCTCACTCCTTGTTTTAAAAGTCCACTTAATTTTCCTTTCAGAAATGTTTTATAGTTAGTAAGATTGTTCTTACAGTTATTCTAATATATACATATTTTCTTTCTCTGGCTCTGTCTTAGTGTTTTCATAACAGTAGCAAATATTTATGGTGTTTAGAGGGCAGTGATCTGATTTACCATGGTAATTTAATTTTTCTTTATTGTATTATACTTTCTCAGTATGCTAGAAATTAATTTTTCAAACCTCTTTGGTGACCATTGCCTTGCCTAGAAAGTTTGGTTGCTTATTAAAATATTCTCATATTTACATGATTCTAAATACTTTCTTATGTAGATTTGCCTTTTCTAGAGTAAAATCTAATGGTATTTGAAGTTGTTGGATTTTTTGAAGGATGCAAAAGAACTTTAAGAAAAGAAAACTCATTGCACGATAGTCTCTAATACTCCATCAGAGAGCTTTGGCTGCTTCTAAGTTAACGCTTTAAGTGGCACTGGTTTTAACTAGAACATGCTTTGCAGGTAAGCAGACTACATCTTAAAACAGCTTTTTATTTCCTGTGATTATGCCTTTTTTAATAGAAGAATCACCATTAAACTAACTTCTATTTATACACATTTAACACTGCACAAATGACAGCATAACTTTCATATAAAACATACTGAGAACTATAATGAAATCTCTAAAACATGGAATTTCATAGGTATGTTTACAGTTTCACTGATGTATTCAAAAGTACATATTAACAATTACACTAGAGAAAGTAGCAAACACTTTGTTTGGGGTTCTTGTGATCTCTGTCACAGAAATTAAAGGAATAACATTAATCAAATGTCAGCATCTGTCCCAGCAATGTGTTTTGTATTAAGCAGAGTACTCTCTCCATGACAATTAATATCCAGGTTATCTTTTGCAATTTTGTACCTACAAGTGTTGAATGTTTATAAGAAATAATAATGTCTCCAAATCTGTGTGTGCCCTCCCCTCCTTCCCCCCCTCCAGGCTTTGATTTATTAACAACAGAAACTGCAATACAAATATTCATGTTAAGGATCTACCAAAATTGTAGATCTTTGCAATGGTACACCAAAATTCCCTAGACTGCTCTGAGGATATTTCAAGATTGTCATAAAATGTAGGGTATAACATGCTCAGAAAAAAAAAATAGAGACAATCGTTACATGTCAAACAGCTAAAACTGCAGAAGTCTCAAAGAGAAAAGCTTATAAGAAAGCAGGTGTTCTAGACCTTCCCAACTTAGCCACCTTATGGTCAGGTGCAGTTTCATGGGCAACGGGAATAGAGGACAATGACAAATATGGCCAGGTGGTTGTTTTGTGGCACAGCTGTGTTTGAAGCTGTGCTGTGCCGTGCTGAACTGAGCACCCAATGCACAAGGCCATGCAAAACCATCAGTGAGTTTGGAAAAACTTACTGGCTGTAGGCTTTGGCTTAATAGCTGTCTTGTACTGGAAGAGATAGGGAGCTTCCAAAAGAGCTGACTTGTCCTTAACTATCCTTATACCTGTTCTATAACTATTGTAGCTGTATTTTGAAACATATTCTCTTCAAATATGTTAACCTCAATCTTTGTTGTTTGATTACATAATTCTGAAAACAACTGTTTTAGGAGTATAGTTGCAGTCTAGCACTTGATATCTAGATCCTGTAGGATGCAAAAAGCTGAAGAGAAAGGTCTCTAAACTTGTTAAGAAATACAGGTAGTTACTTTTTTGGGGTCCCTGCAGTAGAGAAATTGTCATTCCTCTTGTTTCCCTAAGTACTAATTCATGCAGTTGGATGCAAACTGGTGCCATATATTTCTTGTACTTCAGTTTATGGGCTGTAAATAAGTTCTTAAACAACTGGGCTGCTGAAAATACTAGTCATTCAAGTACTGTGATGTTCTAGAAAGTTCTGCTGCAAGGACAAACGTTTGAACACCCCCAACTCGTCTTTCAAAATTATCTACTATCATGATAGCACATAAAAAATTTATTACCTTAATGTGCAACATATTTGTCCTCTCTATGCTATCGCAGATACTCTCATTCCTGCATTTTGTGGTACATTTACCTCAGATGAGAGGGCAAATTAGACATTTCTATCTGTTATTTACCTAAATCTTTGACTCCTTTGAATGTTGCCCTGTTTAAATTTTGCATCCCTACTATAGATCATATTCAGGGAACATGTTATAGCAAGATGGCAAATTGATTCTTCAGGCTTCTGAATGTTCTGCAGTTTTCCAGCAGAACATCGTAGTTTCAAAGCCATGTTGAGTATTCCCTGCAGTTCTTTTTAGATTAAATACTGCAATAGTATCAGATTGATAATGGAAAAGAGAATAACACTAGAGAATGCTAGAGAAGCTGATATACTTCATATTTGGACAAATTTTGTGATTTATCTCCTTGAATCTGAGGAAATCTAAAGAAAGCCTTTGTTTTGTGAAAATTGGCTAATATGTTGTTCATCAGGATGTTTGATTCAATTTGCTCACACGTTCTTCGCAAAAGCAAAAAGAAGGAATTAGGACAATACACTGGTCATACCACATTCAGAAAACTGAGACAAGGAATTTGCTGCTCCTCCCCTTGCATACAACCTGTGGTATACAAGGCCTTCTTGTCCTTGTATCCTTGACATAGAGCAATAGCTTTCTTAGTTCTTGCTAGGTCCCTCTGAGCGTTCAATTCATTGACTGTTTAACTGGAACAGTTCAAGAGAGACCTTGAACTGCAGGTGCATATGCAGCTGCAGCTGCATATTTTGCAGTTGGTGGTTAGAGGATTCTACTGGAATACCTGAACCTCTGCCTCAAAGCAGATAAGGGAGCCCAAATGGGGTTGTTCTCCATGTCAAAGTGCTTGGTAGCTGGGTCTACATAAACATACAGTTCTTAAATTAAATTGGTCACTCTAAAATTCACTTTATATGTAATTTTGTTAATTGAAATAGATGAATATTCTGGGAAAAGATTATTTTAATGCTCACCTCAAAATTGTATATGTATGTTTGTTTCAGTTTTCTTATTTTCCTGACAAAGCTGTCAGACTTGAGACCATGTGATTTATTTTCTTGAATTCTGAGTTTGTATATCTTAGCACCACCCTATCTAAATCTTTATCTTACAGAATTATAAACTATTTTGAACTATAATTGTATATATGGAAATATTCTATAAAATGTGGAATTTTAGTGTCAGATCTACTTGTTGTTTAGACTGCAGCATACTGTCTTATGCTTTCATGCTTTAGTACAAGTCTCAAAGTTCATCTTAATTGGATTGTGAGTACCACAGATAATTTCAGAGGAAGGTGTTGTTGGTCTGTTGCTTTAGCTTTTCTTGTAGGTTAGTTTTGCAAAAGATGCAAATATTCCATAATGAAAAAATATATGAAAAAAGAATGAAAGAGTGTGGCAGGCTTTTATTAGAAAAGAAATCCCAAATATTTATTAATATGTTCCCTTGTGGAATTCCAGTTTGAAAGGTAATGACTAGTACTTTCATATTTAGATTTTGATTAAAAGAGAATTGATCACTACATAGAAAGTATGGAACAACAAAAGTGCTGGCACATTTTTCCCTATTCTGTGCCTTCTCACTTCCCCAACCTTTCTGATGTCTTTCCAGTTTGGAGCTCCTGCCTAGATAAAACAGATGACTTTCTGGGCCTGCTTCTGCTAACAGCAGGCAGGAACAACGGTGACTGATTGGTTGAAACATGAGGATTAATGGGTATTTATATTTCATTAAATTTTATGCTCACTGGAGAATAATGTATCACTCGCAGATATTGAAACATATGTCAACCCTATCCACTTACATATAATTCAATTTGACTTAAACGCATTGATCAAATTTTATTAAAGTCCAATACATCTTCCAAAAAGGCTGGCTAACACAATATTGCTGCTTCACATTCATCAGATAAAAGGAGGCAATTGTGTTGTAATTCCATTTATACCATTTTTCGGGAAAAGGGAGATTATTGTGAAGCAAATACTCATTACAAGGTGACTGGCATTGTCTGAAGGACTTGAGACTGAGATTATTAGGTGAATTCTCAAGTGGTGCCCTTTAGTTAAAATTACCCCAGGGTGGGTCATGCCTGTTTTTATCCCCAGTGGAAAAAGAGACATCAGCATTGGTAACAATATTATCCAGAAAATTTTGCCGTGTGAGATTTTGAAGTGTGCTAACAATTTGGGGTTTGTTTTTCTTTTTTTTTTTACCTCGAAGCTCAGTTTATGAATCATGCATAACTGTTGTTAAAAAACTATTCCTCTTTTTATTTCTCTACATCTCTCCTTTTTATTTAACTTTTGCAATTATTATTATGTGGTGATTAAAAATATATAAAATATTTATTTTTTCACTTCTGCACATACAGGAGAGTGTTTTATATGACCCCCATCTCAAAACAACAAATATACAATATACCAGTGAGCATCTCAACACAGGCCTTTCAAAGAAAAGGTTCACTTCTACACCAGAAAGGAAAGATTATTGGTCAGGAAGGATGTTCAAGAATCAAAATTAGGGAGTGTGAAAGTCTAGATACTCTCAGGAAACCTGAAAAAGCATAGTTACATTGTATGGGATTTGAGCACATCAACTGGACTACTGTCCTATCTCACAAGGTTTGAAATAATTTTAAAGTCACTGTGAATCTTACTTTAATAAAAGTATATTTTTTCTAACGTTAGTTCCCCTGGAAAGCTTCCTCCAAATAAGGAGAGTCTTATTTCCAAATAAACTTTCTTCTTTTAGATATACTTTTTATTTCCCATAGGTGCTATTTTCTTCTACATTGACTATCAGACTTCTCTTGCGAACATAGTAAAGACTGCTTTACAGGTTTATTACAGTTTTTGTCCAAAATAATAAACAATTTCAAAATCAGAACATTCACTCAACTTATTTAATATGATCAGAGCTTACTTCTATAAATGAAAAGTTATATATTAAAGAAGTAAATCTTTCATGAATACTGCCCCAATAAATTTGTTTTCTGATCCACTGTAATAAAGTCACTGTCCTGTGTTAGACACCAGAGCAATTATTGGGTCAGAACCACTCTCTGGGGGTGTGTCTGTGTGTGTGTGTGTGTGTGTGTGTGTGCCGGGGAAGCGGAGCAGGGCTTTAGCACAGTGCCCACATGCTGAGCCAGACGCTGGAGGCAGCTCCAGAAGGCATGGAAAGCTGCCTGGGGCACCTGTCAATCAGTGAGGTGTCTCTGGTGACCCGCCCCCACCACACCCACTGGAACCTCTGATAGGCTGAGACACCCCTCCCTTTGGCTGGGGGGGCACTGAGTGGTCAGTGAACCAAAGGTCCCTCCTGGAGGGAGGGGTAAAATGACCAAAGTCTACAGACAGGCAGGTGAGGTCTTCATTGGGCCCAGGTCTGTTCTCTTTGAAGCCATCAACATGTCACCTTCTAACAGGCAACTATGTTCTTTCTCCCATCTTTTTCTCTCTTTCTTCTTTCTTTTCCTAATCTCACTTCCCTTATTCTTTTCTTTCCCTTGTAGGTAACCTAAACACCTATTTTCCATACCTCACTTAAGTTGCATGGAGTTTGTGTTTGCTGGAACAAAGGTTCCTTACTATCTGTTGTGATGCTTTTGTGAATTTGTATGTTATATTTGTAAAAGGCCTTTTCCCAAAATGCCTACTTTCTCACCAAATTTAAAGAAATCTCTTAGAGAAAAACTGTGCAGTTCTTCTCCAGATGTGAATTCAAGGTACCAAAGAATCAAAAGGCTTTGGAATAGTTTGTGTAGGTAAAATCTCTTGAAGCCTGACATTAAAGCTTGGGGCTTTGGGACTGGGCTGTAACATCTCAATTTCTATTCATCAGGCAGAACTTGAAGATAATTTTTCTTCATTTTCGGGGGAAAAAGTGCATTCATACAAACACAGGATTTCCTGTTAATATACAGAGATGCTTTAAGATTATTTGTCAACAGAAATTTTAAATAATATAAAGTGCTGATGATATGCTCCTTTATCAAAACCCTTGCAAGCCCATTAAAAATCCTTTATATGCTTTACACAAATCACCAGCCAGTCTCTTTTTCTGAGGCTGATGCTTCTGTCAAGATGCTTGGTCCTACTCTTCTGTGTATGTGAGATAGCTTCTCTCCAAACTAAACCTACTTTGTTCAGTTCTGGAGGATTGAACACTCTATAGGATGTGCTGGTCTGACCTGCTCCAGACCTGAAACCTCATAGTAGTTTGTACACCTGAAAATAATTTCCCCCTTTTAGATAGTGAACGAGAACTTTTTTGGCAATCAGTCAGGTTCTTCATCGGTATTCCTTTAGGTTATCATGCACTCCAAGCAGTTGGACTTTCACAGGCACACTGGCAATGTTTCAGTGACTAACTCTTTTTTTAACCCACCTAAATTAGTGGAACTCTTTTCAAAAACATCTCCTAGAATTTTACATATTGACAATGGGTTTGTGTGGGAAATATAAGTTCACATATTTGTGAACATGCACATTATCTTTAGAATGCCAATTTTAATATGCACTTCAGGAATGCTATAGGTTTGCAAAAAGTGAAATGAAAGGACAAGTAAAATACTTTTATTTCAAGTGATTCTGAAATGAGTTACCAACAACTGATGCAGAGGATGTTTGTCCTGAATACGACAAATAACTTCTTTACTGTGTGAGTGACCACACACTGGAACAGATTGCACAGAGATGTTGTGGAGTCTCCCTCACTGGTAATATTCAAGAGCTGTATGGAAGCAATTGTGCAATGTGCTCTGGGATGACCTTGATTGAGCAGGGAGGTTAGACCAGATGACCTATTCTGGTCTCTTCCAGCCTTACCTATTCAGTGATTCCATGGTTCTGTGATGTAGGAAAATGCTGAAATGAATCCCAAGGCGAGCTGGAGAAGCACCTTGAACCTAAGATACATACTGAGAGACTTGTTGCTGAAGTTTTATCGCTATGGGATTTTTAGTTGCAAAGTTTGTGTCACCTCACTCAGCTTGTTACAGCTCCCTCTGCGGGGCTGTTACACTACACCCCACCTTGTATTGTATTACCCCTCCCTGTCTCCTTTGTGTCTCCCGGAGGCTTTTTTTTTTCCCTAATGAGTCCTCGAACCTGATCTTGAGCAGCCTCCCCCCACGGGAAATCCCAGGGATCAGAGGGCCTCCAGGTGCCCCCCCTCCCGTCTCTGCCCTGCTATTCCAAGGTGGGAAGCCCTGTGTGTAAGACCCCTATGCCTCGTGGCTAGGGGGGCAGGGCCAGGGCTCCAGCCAGCCCTGCTCTTGTCCTAGTTTCATTGTTTAATGGGACCTTAGACCCTTCCCCTTCCTAAGTTTTCACCCAATACGGTCCCAGATCTGGTATCTTCCCCCTCAGATCATATAAAACCTCGGGGATTGTCCCAATAAGCTCTCTTGCCTGGACTCCTGGTCTCTGTCTCCATTCTCTGCATCCCCTTGGACAAGGGAAAAGCAGAGACCCCTCTCACTTCCCTCCAATGCTGCACACTGTGATATTGCTATTTAGTCTTCTGTCCTTCGCAGGAAAACCACTGAGACAGACCTGCACCTCTGAAAGTGTCAGCCTCACTTTATATTGATATACTTAAAGGATATGTGAGAAATAGACATATAAGTGATCTGTTTTTTCCTCTCTGCCAATTTAGAAACCTATTATACTGCCAGCCATTTAAACAAAGATTTCTCTGCTGAAATTCATTTGTATCACAGGGTCTATGCTGTTACTGCATTCAGGATGAAGTGGCCTTTTGACAGAAGAAAAGATGCTTTTGCCTCTTTTATTTCCTTGTTGCACCTCCATGACTTTTTCTCCTCTCTAATTCCCATTGCAAACTGAAAAAAACAAAGTCTGAACATAATCTGTGGAGAAAGGAATTTGGTACTCCAGTTCCTATGTTCCTTTCTGTTGGGTCTCACCAAAATGAGTGTAAACTTCTGTTTTGCTGCAGTGCTTTGTCTGGTGACTAGCACAATGTAAAACAACTGCTCTCATGCTTTAGAGCATTTTTTCCCCCACATTTTTAGGGACTTTGGTAGGAAACCTGAGGCACCATTGTTGCAGACTCAATAAAGGGAGGAAATGGTCATCAACATGTAAAAGGGAGTGAAAACCTACAAGTGGCAAGAGACCAGGTGGTATAGTACTCTTTGAAAATACTGCCAGGTGGGCAGACTCTAAGCAGCCAAGAGAGGAGAGCATAAGGAATTTCTTGCAGCTCCAGGTATGCAGTGTTTATCGGAAATAATTATAAATCATCTCATATTATCCTTATGATACTTTTTTTTAGCCTCAGTTTCCTTTGGGAAAATAAGAATTAAAAAAACCCCAAAACCAAAAAACACCCATAAAACAATCAGCCCAAACATGGAGACTCATTTACTCTACAAACAATAACTATTTTGAATCAGCTGCCAAATTCATGTAATATTTCTTATGGGGAAGTTACTTACCTGTATGAAGAAACAGAAATCCCTGTGCAGCATCATTCCTATTGCTACTATACACAGAACAAAAAAGTTGCAATGTCTGATGTTTTGTTGCTCTGTAAGATTTAAATAACATGAGTTTGGGCTGAATGCACCACTCATCAAACATGAAGCTATGAAAGCGTTAAGCAGATCATGCTATGACTTACGAAGGACAAACTTTCCTATTTGCTTTTATTTATAAATAAAGAAAAAGCAACATTTCATGCATCTTTAACTCATATGCACTCTTACTCCAGTAAAAACAATGCCTTACTGTGCAAAATATGTCTATACACTGAAATTAAGAATGTTGTACATGGACAATTTGCCACTTTTACAAGAATTTTATTATAAGTGAATCATGCCCATTCTAACAGATTTTCAGATATATTCATTTTATTACTATCTTCTACTTTACTTGTTTACTTGGACCCCTGAATCATATGCAGTAAGACTGATATAACATGGAATTTAAGCAGGAAATCTCAGTTATCCTAAAATTTATATTATTCTTATAAAATGCATTTTTAAAATTAATCATTCTTATAAAAGTATTTCATAAAAGTTATATTTGTTTAAAGTTGTATTATTTTAAATCTGTGGTCCTAGGCTTCTCTAGCAACAGTGTTTCCTTGGAAAATGTGTGATGAAAACTGACAAAGATGGTGAAAGCTTCACCTTCCAAAAGGAATCAGCAATGCGCAAACTGTGCAGTCAGAGGGAAATGGAATTTTCAAAGTTCTGCTTGATGCAGAGAAGCAGGAGGAAATTATTCTGCTAGTGGCTGTAAAAAAATACAGTAGCTAAGTTTAGGTAACATATTTTTCCTGTTAGCACTTTCCTCTATGAGCATGCAGAGAAGCCTTTCCAGGCTTTTGTTGCCCAAGTAATCTACTCATTCTTTCCATCTTCTCTATCTCTTCCTCCAGCTAAGAATATTTTTACCACTAAAGGCAAAAGTATTTGTCAACAGAACTAGGTGATTTCTCTTGCACAGGATTCATTTACTATGGTCATTACCCCAAAGATGATTTGGGCTGAAAGAGTACACTGTAGGCATTGTTTACAATTAAAGCATTGGACCTTCACAATATTTGAAGATAATTAATCAGGGAAATTATCTATTTACATGAATCCTTGTGCCCTGTCTTAATTTGTTCCAGATGAGAAATAGGTCTTATTTATCTCAAAAATCTTTCTATGAAGTATATTAACCAAAGCAAATTTGAATACTGAATCTTGGCAAATGTTGTCTTTGTATACAGGTCCCAGACTACACTCATCATTCAATCTTTCTTGAATTTCCTCCAGTTTTCTGTAATTTAAATAATCCACTCACAATGTCTACTTTCCTACATGAGCTTCATTCACGGACAGTCAACTTCATCTTGTGTGTACATCCCTCTAGCTTCTGTTTCAATGCTGGAAACTCTTTTCTATTGCTTGCCTACTTATTGTTTGAATCACTTTTTTATTGTCAAGGCCACTTACAGCATTACATGCATCAAATTTAAATTTTGTTCTCAAAGTCACAAGGCCATATCTTTGTGTCAGTCCTTAGCTTTTCCCTTTTTAATATTTTTTATTTAGTAAAACTCTTGCATAATTTTTGGGGTCATGCTGCTTTATACCCCTTCCTGTTGTGAAGCAGCAAAAGGCCACAAGCAGGCCATGTGTGCTCACATTGGGTTTGTAGCAGCACAATTTCAACCAAATAAGTTAACACTTGTCAGCAAAAAGCCCCAGAACCCTCTCCAGTGTCACTGAAGTTCCCAGGCTACTTAGTTCAGTCATAGACTTCTTTGAGCTGTTCAAGGATGAAGAAGTTGATACATAGAGATTGCTTACTTGGGTACAGAAGTGATCATGCAATTGTGACCTGGAGACTGGATGTCTCCCCACCTCTGCTTACTCCTCTTTCATCAACCCATAAATATACAGGTGGAAGCTGCTTTTTTCTTGACAGGAGGCATCTGTTTCTGAGTTAGTGCTCTCAAGAGTTGATCAGTAAGGAAGAATTCTAAAGCACAAGAAGAGCCGGCAGATTGCAGCAAAGGATGGAGAACAGAGCTGACTTTGGTGCCAAACACACCTCATCTCCTTTCCATTCCCAGGTTTTACCTTTGCTGATAGACTATGCAATTGTTTCACAATGTTGCTTCTCAAGCTGTTACAGGTACAAACTGTCTAGATATGTAGATATTAAGGTATCTAATAGTATGGTATCAATCTTTTATAGTAAGGGAATACATAAATTATAAGCAAATATGTCCTTTGGTCTAGTGAAACAGCATTATGATCAAAGACACACAATAGAAATGTATTTTCTTCTACAGTAAGCTTTATTCCCTCAGTGCTCAGTCTGTAGTGATGGACAGGCAGTGAGCTGTCAGTTTTTGTTCTGTCTGTCACACTACACTTACCTCCTGTTGTTTTAAGTAATCAATATGGGGGCTGAAATCACCTACCACTACCTCTGCTACCTACTATTTTGTCCACTCATAAATTATGAATCCCTGCACAACATCAAGTCTACAATTTCGATTGCATTTGCTAATCATTGATCAATAATTCAAGAGCCTCTTCTTCTTCAAGGGTCCCTGGTTTCCTGGAACATATGGCACAAGGCTGATAGTGTTCAGAAAACTATTCCCTTATCAAAAATGTAACCAGGGAAAACAAGTTATTGAAAGCTCTTTCTTTCTTTCTTTCTTTCTTTCTTTCTTTCTTTCTTTCTTTCTTTCTTTCTTTCTTTCTTTCTTTCTTTCTTTCTTTCTTTCTTTCTTTCTTTCTTTCTTTCTTTCTTTCTTTCTTTCTTTCTTTCTTTCTTTCTTTCTTTCTTTCTTTCTTTCTTTCTTTCTTTCTTTCTTTCTTTCTTCCTTCCTTCCTTCCTTCCTTCCTTCCTTCCTTCCTTCCTTCCTTCCTTCCTTCCTTCCTTCCTTCCTTCCTTCCTTCCTTCCTTCCTTCCTTCCTTCCTTCCTTCCTTCCTTCCTTCCTTCCTTCCTTCCTTCCTTCCTTCCTTCCTTCCTTCCTTCCTTCCTTCCTTCCTTCCTTCCTTCCTTCCTTCCTTCCTTCCTTCCTTCCTTCCTTCCTTCCTTCCTCTCTCTCTTTCTCTTTCTCTCTCTCTTTCTTTCTTTCTTTCTTTCTCTCTTTCTCTTTCTTCCTTTCTTCCTTCCAAATTCCTTCCTTCCAAATTCCTTCCAGGGGACTGACTTTCTGATTTTTAGTTGTTATTTCCTCATCTGGATACAGTTAATGACTGCCCAAGAACTTGAATGCAGTAGCTTCCAGGATAATTTTAAGCTTCATACCTTGAGAAGACATACTACTCATCAGCCAGTCTGGCTATTTCAGTTTTATGATTGCTCTGCTTACTTTTATTAGGAATGGACTATATTTCCCTTTTCTAGAAGAGAAGTATTTCATATTTATGCTGTGGTGTTTGTTCTCTATAAAAGATCATGAAAATGAGATAAAAATAATATTTATTGAATGTTCCTGTAAATACCTAACATTGAACAGTGAGCAATAGAGTCTTTCACAAGTGAACCTGAAGCCCTTAGCATTACAAGAGAGAGACAGAATGCCTGCCACAGTGTTTCTGTCTCTAAGATTGTTTTATTAGGTATTTTACAGCTAGAGTAGGATCATGAATAATACATATTGTCATATAGAACAGTTCTGATTACTTCTCCATGGAAACCTTTTAAATGGCTGTATCATGAAAATATCTACAAAAATTCACTTGAATTGACATGAATTGTGTCTGTGGCTTAAAGAAGTGAGAAGTTCAGGCATGTTAGTGTATTTGACTGTTTTCATGACTAGCCTACAAAACCTTACATTTATCAGTCTTTTTCAGTCCTTTTTCCTATGAATTTAGTTTTAGAAGAGACATAAAAACCATTATTTTATTGTGTTGTATAAAAGCCTCATTTAATAAATTTCTTTATTATATTTAATCGGTTAAGAATTTAAATTAAAATAAGTAAATATAACAAGAGAGATAATGTCATCTGATTTTTAGAGAAGATTTATTGCATTATATATAATTATATATTTATCTATATCTCTATTTCCTCTACCTACATGTAACACTTAAGTAAGTTAAAAAAAAGCAACCCAGGATGGGGGTTTAAATACTTTCCTTAAAACTCATAATAAATTTATTAACATGATTGCTGTTTTTCTAGAAGACAAGACACTGTATGCTTATCTTGAGATTTACTGATATAGCTGCCACAGATATAGTTAGTCAAGCTGACCACCAGTTTTATTCTTGTTATGTCAGATGTTTACTGGACATTTGAAGGTGGTACTTTGCAAGGTCTTTTACAAGAGACATCAATCATCAAAAATTGCACTTTTGTCGCCTAGTAAAGCTTGTATTAAAACACTATTGAAAGTAGTATTTTATAGTAAAAGAAAATAAAAATTCTACTTTCTTCAAGGTTTAATCTTAGTTTCAAATGTTGTAACCAGCTTTTGAAACTAATACTCCTGATACCCTGGAGGTTTGATTTTTTTTTTCTTCTTTTCAAATTTGATTGATATGTCGAAATTACTGTTCTTCACAGATTTTTTCATATACAAACAGGAACAGAATAGGAATCAGTTTTATCTATAATTACTATGTCTCCCATTTTTGATGACTAGAATTTGCGCTACATTGTCCTCCTCGATGCATATCATGGAGTTAAGAAGTTAAAGTGGCTTCTAGATGGCAAGATGTTTCTATTTCTGTTTTTGGCATCTTTTGGCCTTTCTGGGTAGTAGTAAGAAGGAATTTCTACCCTACATTATATACATGTGAAGTTTTATCCTGCATGGACACATAAGCTTAGCAGTCAGAAGAACAGAACGAAAGACAACAGGAAGAATGACAATAAGGTGATGCAGGTGCATAGAGTAAGAATTTTCCTATACCAATAACTTTGAAAGTGTCTTGACTAGATCAAATTATTGGAATGGTAAAGAAAGTTTAGCAGGGATCTTGTTATGATCACTCCAGATTTTTCTGTATTTTTCCTTTCCATATGAGAAATTATTTTATCCTAATTACAGTTCATTTTTACATGGCTTCCTTGTTAAAATTTTGTCCAAAAACCCCCAAAGCCTTTACAAGGACTGAGTATATGATGATATTCCTTTGCGTAGAGCCTGTAGATGAAAGCTGCAATTCTATATTTTAAAAGATTCTATGCCATTTCTTTTCTAAGTAACATAGGACTTCCTGAAGTTGAAACAATTATTTTAGATAATAGAGATTTTGAAATAGTTCTGGTTTTGAGACTAATTCTCAAAATCACCTGAGATCTAGTAACACAAGGAAACTTCTTTTTGTCTTTTTAAACTAAGATTTGGATATTTTAGAAGAAATGAAACATTGGGGCTTGTTTTAACAATGAAACTAAATTATGTTGAAATCAAAATATTCAATAAAAACCCAAATTAAAAGATGTCAACAATATTTTGGGGAAGATGTTCCAAGCAGACTAAAATTATTTTCTGTAAACTGATTATTAATGGCACTGAAGTTATAAAACAAACCCTATATATATAAAGTTTGCAATCTCTTAAAATTCTACTTTCAAGTGCAAACTTTAATCTTTGCCATATTTCACCTCCTACAGGCCCTCTGTTTAGCAGCCATTCCTCTGCCAATTTGGATCAGTCATGCCAAAATCAGTTTTGTGCAATAGACATTTTGCATTTCTGGCAGTAACTTCCATCTTTTTTTAACATGTTTCAGAGTTTGTGGTATTAATGGTGGAATGGGTCTGTCACAGAGTACAGCTAGAAGATTGGCCAGCATGTAGCAAGATCCTGTTGCCTGACAAAACTAAGAATAGAAACCTGTTCTTGTTTTGTCCTGTTTGTTCCTTAACAAGAGGAAAACGTTTTTTTGCAGTGAGGGTGAGTGACCATTGCCACAGGTTGCCCAGGGAGGTTGTGGAGTCCCCATCCTTAGAGATATTTAAAATCTTTGTGGACATGATCGTGGGCAACTGGTTGTAGATGGCTCTGCTAGAGCAATGAGGTTGGATCAGATGACCTTCAGAAGTCCCTTCCCACTCAAGCCTTTCCATGATTCTAAATCTCTGCTCCTTCTCTCTCCTCAAAGATAAAAAAATTTCTATTATTAGTGTAATTTATTAAAGCTGTTTCACAATCAAATTTCTGACACTTTTTTGATAACAGCAAACATTTTTATGAAATCAAAATTTGATTAGACCTGAGATAATATATTTCAAAAGCTGCAACTGATTTTGTGACTGTAAAAACATCATTTAGTAAAGTCATACTTTTTTAAAATTATGAGATGTCATTACCCTCCATGATTAAAAAAAATGTTCAATTGAATAACAATTCTGATATAACTGGGGTCAGAGGTCTTACTGATCATAGCAAGTGGATAACTTCCCTAAGTGAAATGAGCAGGAGTTCACTTAACAAGCATTCTGATTTTTTTTCGGTTTCTTTCTTTTCCTTTTCTCTCATAGAGAAAAAATGTTTTAATCACGTGAAAGTACAGACAGGAAAGCTAAGCATGAAATGCAAGTTGAAATTGCATTACAGAAAGGAAGAGACTCATGTACTAATTTAAGTCAGTGTTCAATTGATGGGAGCTAATGAACTACAAAAGCTTTGACATCTTTTGCAGCAGACAACTCAGTGTAAACTAATCAACATTAAGTCAATATAATCTAAGCCTTCGTTGTTCATTGATCTTTTTTACAGCTACATTCTGCCCAGCCATGTGAATGGTTCACAAATATATGTCAGGAAGAGAACAAAGTTGTTACCACAAAGGAGGACTAAATTAAAATTGACCAGCATGAAAGGAGAATGAAAATAATCTACTGAATCTCTTCATTCTGCTTTTATAAAATGCCTGTATTTTCATCAGTGCCAGGTGAAATGAGTCTGACCAGTTCATTGATGCCTATCTAACATTTATGCATTCCAGATGAAGCTATGCAATGAAATCACTAAAAATGTGGTATTGGCCAAAGGCTGAGTTTCTTCTTAAAAGGAGATTCACACCAAGACTACAAGCTCACTACTTTTCTCCTTAAATTTCGAAGGAGTTTATGAAGATTCGTTTTTAAACGCTGAATCTCTCGACTGTTTTGAAGCAACATTGGAGAGATCCAGCCTTTCCGACAGAACCACAGGTTTTTCTTGTATCTGTGGATAGGCATGGAGGGATGTCACTGGACAAATAAAGATGTTGTATTTCTTCTAAAACCATTTAGATCTTTGTAGAACAGTACAAAAAACATATTTTCTCCAAAGTGTGTGATACACAGAAAACTGTGAAGTATCCATTGTGGATGAGGGAACTAGATGTATGATCTAGTGATATGCATTTATTTTACTAAGAGAGAAATTCCTTGGACACCATGTTGTCCAGAGCCTAGATCAAATGTCTCATGTGTGTAGAAGTAAAAATAAAATATTGCTTTAAAATATAAAACAGCATCTGTGTGGCCAAACTTCGTGAACGAAGATTTGGGAAGGGCTCTCCCCACATGGGTGTGCCCTTCCAGCCTGTGCTGTGGATTTTTTAGGTGAGGCACAGCGTGCGCAGAACTGGCCCCACCGTTTAAGTCCCAAGGTTCATCTACCACGGCCGAGCGAGCTTGGACAGTGACAGTGAAGTCCTCAGGACTGTCTACAGCACCCGGTACTAACCAGGGCTGACCCTGCTGAGCATCCGAGATCTGACGGGATCGGATGGCAGGGAGGCATTGAACTGCCCGGTACGGTCTCCACTGAAACTCGAACTCACGACCTTGTGGATCAGAGTCCAGAGTGCTCACCATTACACCACGGGACTGCCCTAAAACAGCATCTAGAACCATAAGAAAGGATAAAGTTTAGTAAAATCTATTTCTGAAAAGTTTATTTTTCTATGTATAGATATATTTAAAAAAAAAAAAAGAAAATGTAAAAGTGATAATTTACTTGCAAAGGTTTTCTACAGTTTTCTGTACTACTGTATCTTTCTCCTATCATATTTGTTCTTTCTGTTTGGAAATCTCAAAGGAATGTAAAGGTGCTGGAGACCTGACCTAAGTGGAACTTGATAAAAATATCCTTATGACTATTCCGGCTCTCAGCAAGTTGATTCTTGAAACCAAAAGACTTACCATGATGGATCCATTATCAAATTCTTGTTACTTTGTTCACAGTTTGTGTCAATATATCTAATGGAACCGTTTAGTAGAATATGCCAAACAAGTCTTCACCTACTGGGAAGAAATATTTCATATTTCTGTGCTAGAAAAAAATATTTTTATGTCTTTTTGGAGAGGTAGTTTATTAGCCCTCATACATAAATAATAGATTTTTCTGTATTCTAGCTTTTGAGCAACTTTATTTTTCTAGGGTATTCACAATACTTCTTAAAGTCCCTTCAGGTTCAAACTATATTAGAATTTATATTTAAAACTTAACTTGTATTGCAGAATTTGAAATAGTATCTCTGCTTGCTATGGCAAAATTGGGAGGGAATAGCTGAGAAGTGGAATCACACTAAGGAAATCTCACAAATGTCTACATAAGACAATGCTATTGAGTCATGAAACTGCTAGAACACAAGTTAAAAAAAAATGATGTAACTTCAATTTCAGCTTTTTCGTTTATTCAAAGGAAGGACCCTCAAATGGTTTAGTTAGGAATTAAGTTAATTGGGTTTGTTGTAAGGTTGGTCTATTTCCTGCTGGAAGGTTTCCCATATTTCCTCAGTATTAGTAGCGGCTGGACTCCCATGTCACCCTGTTAGCCCAGACTTTAATTAGTTCTGGCATTCGCCTCATAATGATAAATGCTGAGATGATGAATGGAAATGCAAATGAGTGTGAAGTGGCTCAGCCATCAGTGCTGAATATCATTAATACCTTCCTACTGTTAAATCGATCAATGTCATCCCAGGATCCCTCTGTTCAGCGGGTGCAGATGGCTGTCCGCCAGAATGCCTTCCATTATATTGGCAGTGAAGACTTTGTGGGTTTTTCCTCCCCATATGCTTTTATTCATCTTTTGCTGAATATTTGTTTGGCAACTAGGACTCTAATATATTTCCAGCTGAGATGATAACTATTTAGGGTCAATAAGTGAGTAGCTAATTTAGAGCAAAATAAATACGAATATGAATCTCTTCTCACATCAGGAGAGAAGTATCAAGTGCATATTCAATAAATCGGAGTGGAATAGTATTTTTCAGGGTACAAAATTTCATGTGGTAGCAAAAAAAGAGAAAAAAATGCAAAGATGTTTATTCATTTCTCAGGCAGGTTGCTTCTTTGTATTTTACAAGTTTCTGGGTTTTTCAGAATGTCTACAAAACTACGTTTTGTAAGAACCAAAGGGTTAGATAATGTTCAACATGAAGTTTTAATATCTAAAACTTTTTCTTTAATATGAACAAAACTTGAAAACATAGGGAATAATTGTTTCATCTGTTAGATTGCATTTTTTGCAGTGTGTGGGAGCCATCCACAAGGATGTGCATTACCCTTGTGGGGTTTTTCCTCATAAGGAAGCTTTCCAGTGTATGTAGATACAGGTGTTTTTTGAGGAAGCGTTTCTGCACATATAACTTCGCAACTGACTCTGATGCTTCCTTCAGGGATGCTTCTTTTTTTTTTGCTCAGCACCAAGGAAGTAATAGGGATTAGCCTTTGTGAATAAACATTTCTCTGTATAATTGACAACTTCCTAAAAATCTCAGGTAGTCATGAGTCAAGAGTATTATGTTAAATCAGGAGGCAAAGAGAGCAAAGAACCACCTTTTATCAGGGTGTCAAGAAGTTACCAAGAATCTAAATTCGTGGCAGTGTAACAGCCTGGAGTCTATAGCTTATGTTTAGCCATATGTGATAACAGCCAAAACATATCATTTTCGCACTAATGTGTGTAATCAAATCTCCAATTGTCTATGAATCTGTTCATCTGTGGCTTTGGAAAGACTGATAGATAACCACTGTGTAGTGTGTATACCCTGGACACTATAATGCCGAGGTGAAATGTGTACTGGTCCTTTCATCCCTTCTTTTTCTCGTAAATAACAGAGTATAACTTTCATTTCCTGTTATAAATCCTCTCATTCCATCCTCTCAATAGATTGGAAACTCTCCAGTGGATTGAGAAGTTACTGGAACTGGTTCAAGTATAAATCACTCATTATCAAGTTCTATTTTTTATGTAAATTAAACTGCCTGTTTGTTTTTTTTTTAATGTCTATATTCTAAAGAGTAATTTCTATAAATCACCTTTGTATTTTCCCACTGAATTTGTTTTGTAATGGGGTTATTCTCTGATCTTAGGTTAAGTGTTTTCTTCTGTTAGTCTAATGATAGTTGAAAATAAGATCAAATTCAATATTTTGTTGCTTTGGAGTCTTCTTAGAGCTTTGGCATCTATGCTAAAGTAGCAAATTTCAATAACATTGGAAACACAGGGAAATCAATTAGACATTTTAATTGTGAGATTAAATCACCTTGATCGGATGACTAGGGAAAAGCCAAAATAAGTTTTCACAGCAAAACAAAACTTTAAACAGAATATATTACAATTACTTCTGTGTGGTTTATGCTAGGTTTTAATGTTTAAAAAAAATTATAATGATACACCATTCAAGGAAGCTGCTACTCTGACCTATGAAATGAATATGAATTTTAATGACCTTTTGCTTATAGTCATCATTTTAACAAAGCCTGAGATAAAAAGTTAAAAACATTGCTCAGTTTGATTTGAAAAAGGATAAAAAAACATTCAGTGGGAAAAAGAAAAAAAAATCCTAATGTTTCATATTCATACAATATACAACCACAAGCAGATACCAGGAATACATCAATGAAAAACTGTGTTTCTTTTAATAGTGCATGCATACATGTTTATGTCATTCAGTTCTTGCTTACACTGTTAGCAAAATAATTTTTAATAGTGATTCCCTTCTCTTTCTTAAATTATTTTGATTCTTGTTACATACTAGCTTTAATACCAGATGTTTATTTAGCACTTTAAATAACAGGGGGGGGGGAAAGAGACATGGGAAGATTGTGCCCCAAACAGACTCAATTTGAAGTTAGATTAAGTTAGGTCTGAAGCACAGAGCTTAATGTGGGAAGTCTATGACAGAGGTTTCATCAGAAGGTTGTCAGTAAAGTCTGTGACAGTAATTTAACCTCATAAGAGTTTCAGATTCCAAGGCACCCTTGAAGCCCTTCAGGCTTCTCATTTTAGCCATCCAAAAACACTTACCAAACTGTCCTTATGATATGTTTTGAGCTGAGGCTATTCCACACATGGCACAGCAACTATGCTGGCTTTGTGTACTTTATCCCTTTTTTCCCAATGATCTCCTCATAAGCTCTGATGGCCAAGTCACATCTCATGCAATGGGAATTTACAATTATTAGGAGCTTGCTGTTTTAAATAGATTTCCTTTCTTGGATTCTCCTTTTCAACTGACAACTCATCTTGAAAGGCATCTTTCAAACTCAGTTAACTATTTTCATTTATCCCTGCCTGTGTTATTGAATAACTACTAATGGATTTCTGTTATCATATTATACTTTTGCATACATATGTCTTCATTGTCTACCTTTATATGTGGTAATTGATTTTCACAGAACATTTCTGAACCCAGTCAAATCAGGTGGTGATTTTTGCCTCAGGTACATCTTAGAGGTCAAAAATAGTTCTGTGAAAGCCCTTGGCAAACTGTAGGCCTCATTTACCTCTCAGAACGTCTCTATGCAAAGGACAAAACCTTGCTACTGCTGTCACAGTTTATAGTCATATAAGACAAGACAGGTTTGTGCAGTGGTCTAAAAGGTTCTAGTTCAGCTAATGACAGACATGAAATCTAAGGCTTAATTCATCACAAATATCTAGAAATTATGACTGAAATATGTGAACCTAGAAAAGCCAGGCAAAAACATAACCTATGCAAAGTCAAGCTATACATGCACAAATAACCTTACATAACCTCCACTTTGTATGAGTGCAATTGCTCTATCAGAGAAGATTACAGGAAGTTTTGTGGTTAAAGCTGCCTTAGAGAACTGGATTAAACACTGCCTCTTGTCATACTGGTCGTTAATGAGGCTAGTCTAGTAATTCCAACCAAACTTTTTGCAGGTGGTTACTAATTATGTACTGTTCATTTTATGGGTCTCTGATTTGCAAATCTGTTGGGAACTCACATTCACACTGGTAAGAGCTGCTCTCTGATTCAGTAGGGAGCTACACGACACTGAGCACATACGTAGAAACCAGGTCATATACACGCAAACAGATAAGCAAAAATCAACCTGCTGAAGCTTCTACCAACATAAAAAGGGATTCATTTTTTCACAGCTCCCTGATGCTGCCATTTGTTGATGAGTCTGAACATCCACTCTGAATCTCCACTAACTGGGAAGGAGCTATAAACCTCAGACTGCAGAGTCTATAGCAAAGGTCCAACTTCTGCCCCGACATCTGTGTTAGGGTGGCATTGCAATATATCTCTGATAAGAGTCAGCCTACAGTTATAGGATTAATGTTTCTACATCTGAGCTTTTCCTGTTAAAGAAAAAAAAAGCCACCAAATAAACAAAATTAAAAGAAACCAATGCAAATCAAACCACCACAACAGAAATAGCTACACTATGTTATACTGCACTGCTTTTTTTTTCTATACTATTTGCTACATACTTTTTTATTATAATGATGACCAGGGTACATCATCATAAAATTATCATTTCTTTCATGTGGGCAAGGTTTGGATAACACTCAGTAAACATGTCATGAGACTTCATTGAGTAACAAGGGTGAAAAGAAACACTTGGGATTTGCTGCTTTTGGTAACATCCACCTATGCCTTCAGATGTATCAGAGAATATGATCACATAATTAAAGACTACATCACACCCTGCAAAAGAGATAATGACATCTCCAGATTTTTAATATCTGAAAACCTGACAATAAACTTAAGTGCTCTTCTAATTAAGGCTTTCTGTACATTATGGAGGCTAAAAGGAACAGACAGTGAGCAGCATTTTGTTTTCAAGCACTATTGATAACCTGAAAGGAGATCAAACATTCAGATAACAAAAACTACAGCGATCAATTTTTTAATGTCAGATTTACAGATTTATACTAGTATAAATCTAACATGGCTGCACTAAGATCAAAATACTCTTACTTTACATAGGTATCATTTGTAGTTCAGCTTTGTCCTTAATCTTGTGTTTCTCTTAAATCATTGTAATTTTACAGAAGCGTGTCATAACTCAGAGGGAAATTTGCAGGACTAGAGCTTCATGTACTGGAATGGTTTTTGCATATGTGCTGGGAGATTTTAAATACATATGAAGAATTAATTAATTTGAAACTCACTGAGAATTCTGGCAGCATAATTAAAAAAACAACTGTAAAGTAAGTCTGGAGAAAAGCAAGACAAGGAGAAGGATGGGTTAATGCAATATTTTGCAGGTACAGGAAGGTGGAGGCAGTTGAATAACAATGAATTAAAGAAAAAACAATCATAAACAAAGTGAGGAATACTTATTGCATTCCCATGGTTACAGACATGTCTAAGCTGACTTTTCCTGAATCAACTTTACTCAACACCTGTGAGCGTGTGATTACTTTAACCACAGAGTACAAAATGTTCTTCTCTTTCAGTCAAAAAAAAAAAAGTTGACCTCTGGTATTGCAAAAGAAAGACAATCAGCTAACCTAATAGGCCCTTTATTTGCTAATCAAACCTCTCATTAACAATTAATTGGATCAAAAGTTCGCTGGCCATTATTGCTGTGTCAGTTCAACTCTGAGAGCCTCAGAGGATGAAACTAAATGAGCTGGTCAGGTTATAAATAATTTCCAGTGGCTACTCCTCTTACCTCAGGCTGTTCAGGTAGAGGTCAATGTCCTACCTACTGCAGGCAGAAAAGATAGTTGCTGTGACAAGCAAGAGACATTCTTCCTTTTCTAAGAAGCTCATTTAGGCTTAGTAATTTAAACCTTTGTAAAAAGCCACAGTAAAAAAAACAGCTCTGTACTGCAGCTTTTCTGCATGTACTTGCTTATCATGACTGAATCAAAGCAACATTTCGGATTGCTTAAAGCCTTTCAAAAATGAAAGAAGCCAGGAGTTGCTTTAATCAGAAAATCTGCTTCTTAAAGAAACCCTGCAGAGACACCTTTATGGCAATATAATTATTTGTTTCTATTCTTAACCTAATAATACAGGTAGTGACTGACAGAGTTCAAATACTGCTCATCGCATAACATGAAAGGACCTGTTAGAAATGAAGCAAGCTACAATGAGAATAAAGTGAAAAGAGTTTTGTCCAAAATACATGCAATGTCACATTTAATTCTTGGTTTCTCTTTTTTTCATTAAAAATTGGGTGTTGGGGAGGGAAGTAAAATTCATCTTCCTGGGTTTTGTTTAGACAAAAAGTGACAAGCAGGTACAGCAACTCTTGACATATGGATATTACAAGACAATATTAGGAAGGAGATGGTATGGCAAACCAAGTCTCAAAGGTCCCATGAGATGAACTTCAAGATGATGACAGGGCTATTAGTTCATTATAACTGAATTAAAAGAGCAAAGTAGAGAAGGAGATGACATCCATCCAGGGCCATTCCAAGGACTAGACAAGTAAAAAGAGTGGTGTAAAATGTGTGGACATGGTGGCCGGACAAAGGAAGCAGTCTAGAAAAATAATGATGTTGAAATGCAGCATCATGGAAGAATTTATGGGTTTTAAGATAGGATGTGAAAGCTGCAGAACTATGGGGTTTCTCATTAAGGTTAAGCAAAAAGAAGAGCTACTGTGTTAAAAAAAAAAAGAAAATTAGCTATTTAAGGGAAGACTCTCAAGAACTGATAGGTTGATAAGTAGTTTTAGTGGGATCTTATGCATATAATAAGGTTATCTGGACCAAATAAGGGAGCTGAATATATAGAGAAGCTGAGCAGTTCCTTCCAAGTGCAATATCTAGCAGCTCAAGCTGTCACCTAGAATAGAGGAAAAATCTGAAAAGAAAGAGGGACAGACGAGATCTGGTCATTCACCAGTTATATGTAACAGTAACTCTGATGCTGCACGAAGCTACATGTACATGGTATTTTTTCAGACAAATGAAGGACTGTGAGATTAGCTCAGTTGGTTAAAACCTGGTTGTAATAACACCAAGGTCATGGGTTCAATCCCCTGTATGGGCCATTGATCTAAGAGTTGGACTCGATGATCCTTGTGCGTCCCTTCCAACTCAAGAATAGTCTGTGATTCTGTGAAAAAGTCTGTGATTCTGGGAAATGATCTCCTAACTGACCAGAAGGCATGTAGATGTGGTTAGGTCAGCATAACATTAACATATTTATACAGCTTTGGCAAGGCTTAGGAACAAAAGCCAAGTTCTCATCTGCTTGCTGCACGAACAGAGAGAGGTCAAAAAAGACTGATAGCTCTAAGTAGCTGGTACTTGGAAACTTGTAGTGCATAAAAATGTTCTTAGGGACCTCTAGAAACTAGAGATTGTAGTTCTGGATACAACTACTGCTGTTGCACATTCCTGTTACTGCAACAGGTTATGTCCACAGTATATCTCTGATTCACGACCTGTGTGTGTTCGGACAAATGACAGCAAACATCTCCGTGCATTCATACATGTGAATGTTCAATCACTGTCTGAGCTACATAGCACCATTCGTAACTGGTTTTAAGAAAAGTAAAGAGGTATAGATGAGAATGGTATCCCAGGACTGGAGAAGAGCCAGGGGAAGGAAATATTGACCCTGGAGTCACCTCTTCTTATGAATTTTGCAGTTTACTGAAAGATGCACTGGTCAGGCATGATTTGGCTATCTCTGACAAGATTAAATATACATGATTCCATTTCTGTGACAGGCTGCTTGTTGTCAGGCACATATATCAGATATGATGTAGATGTATTTGGAGATATTTTATCCATTTAGTAATGTATATATATATATATATATATATATATATATACTTCTTTTCTGATTGCTTATTTTCAATACATAGCAATGATGTTCCCCAAAGGACTGAAAAAGGGGGCCTGGGAACCGGATAAGACCATTCTCCAGGCTTAAATTTTTAATATTAAAATGCACTGAGATTTGCTATACACTTGCTCAAGATGTATAGCCCCAAGCAAAACTGTGTTTTATGGATGGACATGTAATTTTGTTGCTTTCAGCTGAGGGTCACATTTGTTTTAGTGGCTTTGGGATGTGCAAAATAATGAATGAAGTATAAATAAGCATTCTGTGTTTTAAAAAAAACAGAATGGAAGAATTTTGTGTGCATATGCACTCACATATACATACATACTTACCTTTATGTTGAAACAAATCTTGAAGAAACACATATCAGGTAAAAAAAAAAGATGGATTTTTATTTTTATTATACAAGACTGCATGTGACATACTCTGGATGAATCCAGCCTCTTTCTTTTCACTGACAAAGCACAATACTTTTAGTCAAAATTATGCCAAGAGTAAGCCCTAACCTTCTTGCTCTCCTACAAAGGAGAGACATCTGTTTCAGTTGGAACATAGCTGAAATGAGTGTAAGAGGAAGTTACATTAGATCACTTCTATCTTCCTAATTTTAAATGACACCAGTATTTGAACCATACTTCATTAAATATTCCTGAACATGTTTTATCTCTACAGACCACTTTCATCAAGACATGCAGGGAAACTCGTGTGAAAATCTTTCTCTTTGAATACATAATGTAAGATTGCTAATCATGCATTAATCTCATGTATTGATTTTGCATTACTCCTAAGGGGGAAAGAAAAGTGATTCTAAAGAGTTCCTTGGTTTGATAAACATTTTAGCTAAGGTTTTTCTCTGCTTACAGTAAAAACAATTTAATTCACACTAAATCCCCATTTTACCCCATGCACCTCTGTATAAAAATATGTTTCAATGATACATCAGTGCATTTGTTTCAGGATGAAAATTACTTTTTTTGTGGTTTGTAGGAAACTTCTTTTCCAAACTTGAGTGACTAGGGTATTTTTAGTTATGTGGAGAAAAAGAGTGTTGAGAGGAGCTAGTGATAAAATAGTGACAATTTAGCCAAAGTAGGCATCCTAACTGAAGGTAGATCCATGATTTTGTAGCATTATCCTTAAATTAATGGGTTTGGTGTTAATAAGGAAGCAGGGGAAATACACGTACATGATGAGAAGCAGGGTAACCATTTGTTTAATATTGAATTTTATATTCAGAAATATTGGAGAAAATTACAAAACAGAAAAGTAAGAGACAGAAATGGAAAATGAAAAAGTGTTTTGTTTCTGAAAACTGAAGAAATCCAAGCATTTCTCTATGTCATGAAATGAAATTAAAATTTGAATGAATGATTTTAAACAGTGGGTGACTTCTTCTGATCTATTTACTAAAAAATAAAAAGGAAATTAATATTTGCAAATTTTTAAATCACTACCTGAAAAAAGAAGTAATTTATTTTCCATGATAGACAAATAGCCTGTTGTATACATTAACATGTTAAAACAAATTCTGTTTATGAGCTGTTGCCTTGAGCTGGGTTTAGGTAGATAATGTGACTGCTGGGAAGGTATAAATAAAATCCTGCATCTGTAGATGAGTTCGATTCAGAACTAACTTGAAGTTAGAGTTAGGGCAAGTACAGCTGCACTGTCTGACCTTTATCTAAAGTTTCTTCTGGTGAAGACAGAATTTGGAAGTTTGCTCACTTGTCCTCTTTTTCTTGGTCATACTCATTGCTCTGGTGATCAGAAGGGATGACATAGGTTTTGCTACAGTAGCCTTGCATTGCCCGAGGACGTTTTCAACCCCAGTTATCCAGCTTTAAAGCAGCAACGCATTAATGGTGCGGGCAAAAAGAGAAAAAAAGAAGCAATGTCATAAGGCTAGAATGTTATCCTTTGGTTTGTTCTCACTTCTACGGTAACAGACTGCAGGACCTGGAAGGGTACATCCGAGGATACTTCCGCAAATTATGTGTGTCAGTGAAGCTTTAGTGAAGACAAACGATCCATATTCATGTAGAAACTCTGAAAATCCAGAAGACAATCTGAAAAATAATTATCAGGTTTCTCTTTTCTCAAACTATGGACAAGCAAACATTTTCCAATGCAGATGAAAACTTTGAGCATCTTAAATTATAACAATGGGATATAAAACTTCTCTTAAAACAGAAGTTATAACTTGATTCTTTTCTCCCAGACTTTCTACGCTAAGCAGAATTTCTGACAAGAGGAAATGCTTATTAGAGCCTTGTGGTAGCATTAACATTGTTATAAATGCTATCATTTAATTAATCCCAAACAAAAAAATATAAAACCAGAGAGTTTTAGTAAGTTTATGTGGTTTTGTTCTAATTTATGCTTTTACTTCTTTCAGTTTTGCCAAGAATCGATACCTAACAGTAAAATACTGGTATTTATGTTCAAGTACAATGTCATTGCCTCTGGAATACACAGATTTCACAAGGTATCCTTCAGTTTCAGCATATACTGCTTATGTAAGTAGATATAGTCAATAGCAAATTCCTCCTTCAGACACCATAAACATATTTGAACCGATCTCTATGTCTTTCTATTAATAGTAAGATGACAGTTCCTTCCTTTAAAAAAATATTTACATTATAGAAATGATGTATTAATTTACGAGGTCTATATTAAAAATAAGTAAGAAATCCTACCAAATCACTCAGACTTCATAATGAGAGGCAAAAGGAAACAAACTTTTCAGGCCTGTTTGGCCTCGTTATTCTAGAACCCTGCAACATCTCCTGATTAGTCATTCACTAGCTGTAGAAGGGAGGGGTGAGGCAGAATGGTAATTTGAGTGCTTTGTAATTAATTCATATCTATTTTTTATCTTTCTGTGCTTTTGTTTGGTTTTTTTTTTCTCCTTCAAGGGGCAACAGAAGAAACTGTTAGGAATGTAAATCTGAGGAAAAGGGGTGTTGCTTCTGTTTAAGTTGAGGGTTGCTTTAAGGTATCTTTTCATCCATCTGCTTTAGAACTGATCTTTTCATCAGTGTATTTGCTTGTGCAAGAATTAGAGAAGGAGGGGAAGAGAGAGCAGGGTTTCTAAGCATTTTTCAGTGCACATCGAGTAAAAATTCCTTGATTTCATCAGAGAGATTAAGCATTAGAAAATCCTGTTCAAAAGGGAAAAAAATGAACACAGTTATAAAATTCAGGATCATATAAATGGTAAATGTTTTGGAACTCATTTCTAAGCAAAAACATTTGGGGTTCTTATGCCTGGAGGCTTCCTTAAGTCAAGACACATACAACGAAAAGTCTTGGATACCTGCCCAGGCAGACTGCACCAAAGTCATCTCTGGCAGTTCTTGCATGGAGATTATAGTTAAATGTGAACTGATTCACATTACTTTCTATTTTCCAGTTCTGACAGATGGAAACAGATACCAAAGAGGAGTCCAAATCTTTCCACATGTTGATCCATCTCACTCATCATGCTCTGTATACTGGGTTCAAAGCAGAGAGCTATTCTGCAGACAACATTTCAAGAAACCTTTTATGCTAGGAAGGAAATAAAATCAAGTACACACAAGAATATACTGGCAGACAGATCTGTGCTCTGTTCCTGATCTAGTGAAAAAGATAAGATGCAAATCTGCAGTACCCGACCAGATAACTTATTCAGACCAAGCTGAAGGAAAGTTAGGTTAATACTATGGTTGCTTTGGTCAGACATGGCCTTTGGTGTAGTCACATCTATGAGGAGCCTTGAAGTGCAATGCTGTTGTGGAGGTTCTGTTGCCTGAATACTGTTTCTGCATTTTTCACACAGGGACCATGTGGAAACAGAGGGAAACATGGCTCCACTACTGATAGGCACTACATGATAAAGTAGGATAAATAGAGCCTGACATTCAGGACACTTTCCAGTGTGTTACTTGCATTCATGACATTGCTTTTTGTATTTCATATTTCACTCTGACCCTAAATGAAAAATTGCTGAGGCTTGTCAGAGTGTAGAAGATAAAGCAAGGAAAGAAGCATCGCCATGATTTTTTTTTTACTGGAGTTCTGCTAATAAGCAGCAGACAAACACTAGGTCTCTGAAAATCCAGAAGCCATAAATAACTTGTATGTAGAAAAAAGAGGGTGAAAATTAGAAAATTTTTTTTAAATGTTGATTTCTTAAGAAGATAAAACTCATCTGTCTAACTTCTCCCGCTCTCTGTTTTAACCACTAAGAGAGAGGCATTTCAGAGATTCTGTGTTTGGACAAGTTTCATGAAAATCTGTTACTAAACATGGGAAAAGACTCAAGGAAAAGTTCTATGGAAGTAAAGGCTGAATCCTGAGTTCAGCATTACTTGTTCATTGGCCACCTTGCAGCCAGGGTGCACATACATGCTGGACAAAGAGTCCACCTGCAGTTTGGCACCAGGCAGGGCATGTGCTGCCCCATTTGCAGCTGATGGCTGTCGTCAGGGAGAAAGATCTGGGTTTAAGTGTAGGTTTGGTGGGAGGGTTTTGGAGACATCTTAGGAAACCATGATAGGCAGCATGGGACACAGATCTGGGAAGGTGGGGTTTTACTGATTCTGTTGTTGGAGTAATGACTTCATAAACTTGTATGCAAAAGTATACATCATTAAAAAACCTGCACTACTTTCCCACTGTGATGGAGAAAAAAAGTTCTTTCCACTCTGAAAGAATAAATTTTCTCTCAATAATTAGATGAAATTGATTAGAAAGGACTGTTTGGACCACTGAAAAGTAGTGTGTACTCTTTAAAAGCATGTTATAGAAATGCTGTCATTTTATTTTAAAATACATAAAGAATGTATATTTAAATGTGAGGGTGGTGCTTTCCATTATCTGAGTTTTAATAATGCTCTCTTTAAGATCTCAGGAATTGCTTTTCCATTAGGGATGAGAAATTCAGAGATAGAGGAGGGCTGACAAATATTTTGTTCACAAACAATGCTTTCTAATAGTGGCAGTAGTAATCATGTTAAGTGTTTCAAATCCAGAGACTCAAGAGAACTGTATAACACAAGTGAGATTTCCAATCTGTGAATCAGAGGACGGTGTGACCAAGGAAGATTACAATCAGTATATCAAAGAGGGGAAAACCTGGTCAGAGAGATCTGGGTTGTTTAATCAACTGTCATCAAATTTTCAAAACCAGCCTAAATGATAGGAATGGAGATAAGAGAGGACATGCACTTCGTAGTTGTTCTGAGTAATGCATCAGCTGTGTGAATATGAACAGTGCTACAGTAATATATTCATGTGTAAGTCTTCCTGATTGCATAGAATGTCTCAGAAAGGATGATTGAAATTAAACTTTTTAAAAATGAAAACTGAAATTGAAGACCTCAGATAAAGAACTGTAGATTTTTATTTTGCTTGTTTGTTTTCATATATTTGGTTTTGAGAATTAAAAGAATGAAAACAAATAGTTTCACATCACAATGGAATTTATACTTCAGGAGGTTTAAAAGTGAGCTGAGCATACACAGACAAATTAGAAAATTATTTTTAAGTCTTCACCTTTTTCGATATGTTTCTCTTCAGTATTAAAATTTTTAAAAATTAAAATGTCTTGAACTGGAACCCCCCCTCTCCCCCCCAACCCCACCGCCACATTCTATTAAAAGAGTAACAGGTATTTTGCCTTCTTTCTTATTTTCTTAACCAGAAGTACTCAGCATTTTGAGTACAAATCTTGAATATTTCGATTTTTGCCAAACTGCATTTTTTAACAGTTAATCCACTTAAGGATATCCAGACACTTTGGTGTATCATAACACAGAGTTGCCCTGTCAGATTAACTCATTACTCTTAGGTTATGATGGTGTTACTAAAATTTTGTCTATCCATAACCATGTGTCTTCTGATTTATATCTTTCCACAAGACTATTTGCAGTAGGAGATAAATGAAACAGTAATATTACATATGTGGCAAATATAAAAGTAAATAATGCAGCTAAGGGGCCAGAAAATTATTCAAAATCTATAATACATGCAATTACTGAATAATGCACTATTCAATGAAAAAAAAAGTTGAAAATTTACATTATGGAAAATTCTTGTCATACTGAAGAGTTGTAATCAAAGGAAGAGAAAGATTTTTGGAATCATACACAAAATACAAGGCTGGATATTTGGTAACAAGGTAATGTTGGAGAGGGAGCACAGTCACCCTTGTTCTAAACCACTGAAAATAAGAATACTGCTTGCTGCTTATAGTAACTTTTTTGAAAGTGAGCAGTAGAGACGAGGGTCAACCAGGCCCTCCCAACTATTTTTAGAGAATCAGATACAAAAAGCAACTATTAAACAGGTAAAGGTAAAGATCAAACTGACAAACACTGATCTTCAAGTTTCTCTCAAGGTATTGCAAGTCACCATCTCCTAAAATTTTCCTTGATATTGCTTCATTTATATTGCTAGTGCTTGTGCTGTTTTGCCTAGGGTAGAGTTAATTTTTCTTCACAGTGGCTTGTGTGGGGTTCTGTTTGTGCTGAACACAGGGCTGATAATTTAGTGATATTTTTGTTAATACTGAGCAAGGCTTACACAGAGTCAAGGCCTTTTCTTCTTTCTGTACTGCCATGGTGCCAAGGAGGTTGGGGGTGCATCAGAAGTTGGGAGGAGACACTAATGGGCCAGGTCACCCAAACAGGCAAAAGGGATATTCCAAACCATATGACATTCTGCTCAGTATATGAAGTGTGGAAACAAAGGAGAAAGGGAAGGACATTTGGAGTGATAGTGTTTGTGTTCTGAAGTCACCATTACATGTGATGGGATCCTGCTGTCCTGGAGATGTCTGAACATCTGCCTGCCAATGGGAAGCTGTGAACTGATTCCTTGTTTTGTTTTGTTTGTTTTGCTTTCCCTGTTGTACTGCTTCTGTCTCAACTCATGGGTTTTCTAGCTTTTACCCTTCAGATTCTCTCCCTGATCCTGCTGGAGGGGGAGTGAGGAAATGGCTACACAGGGCTCAGCTGCTGGTTGGGGTTAAACCACGACAGTGTTCTTTATTAGTTATTGCATGCAATTTGTTGGGATATCAGATTCAATCATGTGGAGCAGTGCAATCATGAGCTCAAGTTTTAGAAAGCTGATACCCACCTCTCTGTTGTTCATAGAATTGTATTATTTTTTATCATGACCAATTTTTGAAAATATTTATGGATATATGTTAGCTGGTACTTTGCAGCGAAATAATTAAAACTTGTCTGGTACAAGAAGAGAGGCTGGTCTGTCTTCTGGATTCAGAGAATTTGTTCGCTGAGTTGGCTTACATGAATTTGGGAAGTGGCTGAAAGGCTGCCCTTGACCTGGTTCTGCCATAGTCACCTCCTGATATGTCTAAGAGTGATACCTGATCTGAACACATTTCCAAGAGAAAAAATTATTTTTTGTTACATCAGGAAACAGCCTAACTATTGAAGAATTCTATGGCCAAAAAGCTGAGAAAGTCCACAAAGCAATCAAAACACCTGACACACATGCCATTCCACTGCTGAAGTCTGGAAAGAGAAGCCCCACTTATCAGAAGTGGATTTAAGTTTCTTCATTGTGCTGTGGGTTATTTTTTTCTAGGCATTTATGCAGTAGTTTAGTAAAGAAGAAGGAACATCCTGTTGATGAAGGGTATAGTGACAAACTGGCCTAATCAGAGGTTTGTGCACATCTGAGACCAGATGTACATCTCACCTTCACAGCTATTTCCCAGTGTCTTGGTCCCTACAACCAACAGCTCTGGCATTGCCTTTTGGCAAAGAGGAACTAAATCAGCATCGTTCACCTTGGAACAACAGCAGACTCCTTGACTCTCACGTGTCTTTTCTCTGAAATTAAGGGAGCAGGTCCCCTGGCAGTAGGACACAGGCTGTGGTCAGTAACAGTATGCCATTCCCTCTGTGCCTTCATCTGCAACACATTTGGTGCCGTGAGCAGGGTGACCTTGCAAACTGTCCAATTGTTCATCATCCCACACTGTAGTCATGACACAGTGTTGTGATAGTTGTCCTACCTAGGCTTCTTCAAATCCAGTATTTCTGAGGTTCCTGTTTAAGTTGATTTAGCAATTCGCTGCTGCTGAAGGGGGTAATTTATATTCCTCCTTCTCATCTCTTCTGCTTCCAAATATGAACTTCTGCATCATAACTTAAGCAAGTGCTTGCCAGATTTTTTTGTTAACCAATGTAACACCTTAAATTCCAGAAAACAAATTCAACAAAACATTTTAGTGAACAAAGTCAACACACAGACATGTACAGTGAGCACAATGTAGAAATTAGGTCACGCAAATAGCAAGAGAATAGTAAAGTGAGAAAAGAATTGGGAGAAATTACAAGAGGAAGAATGGACAAGAAAGGAGGAAAGGTGAAGAAATCCTTTGCCTATTGAAATGGCAAGAGGTAGTTAGAAATACCCATCTGTCTCTTGCCTAGGTGTGCAGGTCATAACCAAAGCTGATCTGAACTCCAGTATTACCACTAGTCCTTTCAGGTGAGCATCAGACACAGGGGCACTGGTTGAACACTGCTGAACTAGAGCAGTAATGGAGCAGATAGACAGAATCTCCACCTCCTGTGAAATCCACTGTCTTGGAATAGTCTTCATGCTGGCTCAAGAGGAAAAGTAACACGTTTTTTTCATGCACCTGGCAGAGACAAGGCCATTCTTCCTTCATGTCTTCACATAGGGCACTTTAATTGCTAGTGTAGCTGTCTTCCATCCCTCTCCCACACATGTGGAGTAGAAGAACAGAAGTGGAACATGGATGGGATCATCACTTTAAACTAGGTGAATGTCAGGAAAGGCTACACTAGAAATGATTCTATGTCAGGAAGCAAGGAAGAAGGCAGTGTGATGCAGGTGAACCTCAAATCACTGTGTGTGAATGCTGGGGGAAGGCAGCTCTCTGCTGTCTGTGGCTCCTTCCGTGGAGGCATGCTGGCATTTCAAAGCAGTCTGAAAGCACATTGTGGAGCCTAAAATCATGGTGGGGGCTTAACAGCATGGCCCTGTGGAACAGGTCTAGAGGGGCTCTTAAATAGTCTCCTGAGCCACAACCCACTGGAATCTGCTGGCAAGGTGGGATATTCCCATGACACAATGCTTGGGAGGGTCTTTAGAGTGTTGATGCAGAAACTAGATGGCTACTGAATGTGGCAACAAGGGCATCACAGGGAAACACTGTGATTGATGTTATATCCTCTGTGGATACAGTGAAATAAGCCGTGTAGATCTTGCATTTTGTTTCTGTAAATGTTTGTAATTCTTACTGTCCACTAAACAGTCAATTTCATTGTACAAAAATATTTAGAGTTAAATATTTAAGGGGTTGAACAGCAAGCACATAAACATGTGGTACTAGTACTGGATGGTATTACAAAGGAAGTGTGAAATTGAGAAATCAGGGAAAAAGAGCGAGAATCTAAAGACTGTTGAAAAAGTATGTCTCCAGAAATGTGTAAAAAACTAGAACACAAGAGTATAATTTCTTAAAAAAAACTAGGGAAGCAAAAAAAAATGTAAAATGATCTTCTCATCCTGTTGAGTTTTAGTTTCAGGTAACATGAAAACAGAATAGTTACCAGACAATGTCACTGAAGTCGCAAATAATTAAATTGCAGCAATATGTGTTTTACAGGAAACAGTAAGAAGAAGATAAACTGTTGAAGGCTGTGTATTTCTACTGAGTTAAAATATGCAACTGTGAAGAGATTATTTCTGTTAAATCCTTAATTTGAGATCAGACCTTAGAAGACTTCAATGAGTCAAAAATGAGAAGCTAACTGCAAGGGTAAGTCTATTTACATTTGGAAGTGCAGTGAATTTTTAAATAGCACGTACAATGGCTGCAAAGCCACTCAAATACTCACAGCACATAAACACAAGCTTTTGGATGTGGTCACCATAAATGGGCACAATAAATAAATTTTTCAAGAGCATTTCAACACTTAGAAGCTTTACCTATTGAGAAATAAAACATATGTATTAATAAGAAAGGACATGACACCACTAACATCCTCCACAGAAATTATATTTTCCAGAATTAAGACGATTTCAGCTCAGAGTATTTCATCAACTGTAAAAAAGAGAAGCAACAGCATTAACAAAGAGGACTTGTTTATGGGAACTGGTCAAGAGAAACCATGTCCATTGACTGGAATGCTATATTGAACACAAATGAAAAATATAAATTGGACCTAGGTGCACAAATGAATTTGAGATCTGCAAATAGTTTGAAGAGAAAAATCTAGTGAAATAGAACACAGACAGCAAATCTTCTCTCTCATCCTGGGAAGATAATTTGTAACAAGAGTATACGTGAACTATATATGGAGTTAAAACAAAATCCTGACAGATTAATTATTGGAATTGTGTCAGAAACATAACAGATTGTAAGTTCCTATGAAAGAATTGATATTGTAGAAGAATAATGAAATGTGAAAATAGAAATGACAAGAAAAAATGTATGAAAACTAATGTATAAAAGTGGCAAAAGAACATTGAAATTATTATATGCACCCAAATAACATAAACAGAATCTTAAGTAAAATAACACAGATACTGTTAATTATTTAAGCATTTTAAATTAAATATATAAAAGAAAGAAATATCTTATTATGCATGAAATGAAAAAGTAGTCTGGTGATGTGCATATAAATATGCATATATTACTTTCTAATTCAGGGAAACTGTGTATACTGTATGTTGCAATTATCCAAAAAGAGAACTATTAGAAATTATGACTGCAAAGCCTGCAAATCAGACAAGGAGCAGTGACATTTACTTGACATTGTGCCATTTTAGGGTGTCCTAGTTCAGCAAGCCAGGACCAGTTTATCGCTGTGTGAGTGTGACCAAAGCTGTGTATTCTAAACCCTCTAGCTCATTTCGCATGAACTGTTAACAATGAACCATTTGCAGCAGCTGCCCAGGGCACACCTGAACCCTCAGTATATGAGCTGGGTGATAAAGAAGCCTGTGAGATAGGAGCTGTGATAACTCCCCTCTGGGGAGTCGTTAGCACCTCCACACTCAGCCTGAGGGGTCATGTCTGTTAATAGGCCATCAACAAATCCAAAAATATCCCATGACTCACAGAGTCAGATCACCCATTGTGGAAGTTCTTGCCCTTGGGAAGGTACTGGGTGTTCCCACCTGAACCTGTGGGTATATAAACTTGGAGTGTGGGGACTTCTGGTACCGCTCGTCAGATCCAGAGGAGAACCAGAACCTCGACAGGACTGTGACCACCACTCTTGACCAGACTGCGAGCATCATCTGCAGCAACAGGTTTTTCCTCTCCCTTCTTTTTACTTTGCACTCAGGGGAACCATGTGGGCTCCACATAGGGACCAACAAACACCATTCTGTTTGTACCCCAGGGTGCTGGGTTATACTTCTGGGTTTTGTGGGTTAAAACCATTTTCTCTTTGTGTCATTGCATTTATTGTAATACTTTTATTAAATTGTAACTCTGACCTATAATCTTTTTCGTGTTGTCTTTATTTCTCCTGCCATTTTATCTTTAAACCGGCACACAGCACACAGAGGCAGACAGTGAGCCACAATATAACTACCTCAAGTTAAAAATGATATTATGGAAAACAGTGCTACAATGATGAAAAAGAATCATCAACCAAATTGAGAGAAAACACGCATATGGATAATAAAAATTGCGTTTGATGCAGTGAAAATTTCAGGAATTATTCAACTCTAATCTGAAGATGTATGAAAAGCCAAAAGCCTCCAATGAATCTGCCAGAGCTATGGTAATTCATGCTGTCGGTGCTGTGGTGATACCACCTTTTGAAGAATGCAGCACCAAATTCTAGGAAGAATCATCCTGAGTCAACTTTCTTCACAGATACTGTACACATTTCATTTGTTTTCTCAGACAATGCAGATCTATTTCACCTGTACCAGTCAAATAATAATGTACTAATATTTCCAAAATTTACCTCCAGTGACATCTGTAATTGAGTTTAGACTGTGAATCCCACTTCTGCCTTCTCTGGCTAATAAAACATAGTCCTGGAGAACTATAGACACTTATGTCCATCACAGCTAGCACTTAATTCAGAGAACAAAAATTTTCTCCTTCACACATGTTGCAAGGAATATATGAGGGATGTACCCACTGTTTATCATCAGCCCTTCCATTCTGGACCAAATTTATAGAGGATCTAGGAGGAAAAATCTGCAAGGTCATTGAGGTGATGCAGAGACAATAGATTCAAGACTACGCAGACTTAGGTGATTTTGCTCAGTAGCAGCAGCTTTAATTTTTGTTTTGTTTTTGTTGGGTTTTTTTTAGATAATTGCTGCCTATTAGTGCATAAGAGCAAGATATCCATTCTCATCACCTGGAAAGGTCAGCTTCACCAGCAGGAGACAGTGGGGGCTTTCCTTGCAGAGGTGCCGGAGGCAAGCTGAACTGGAGGCAAGCTGAATGAATTAGAAGAATTTGCATCCTGCCTGGCAGGACATACCCAAAATAGTTATGGGAAAATACTCCTTCATGACTCAGTCCCTCATTTATCCATTCCACATTCTTTTGCCATATCTATTTGGAATCTGCTTGAGCTGAAGAAAGGTTCAGACCACACAGGTCCTAGAGGAGGTAATATTTTCATGATTCATAAAATTTGACTTCCTCTTCAGTGTCTAGGATTGGCCTAGTGTTTGGAGAAGGTCAGCTTATGAATGATGAACAGTTTATTGAATCTGAACCTAAATGAAATACAGAAAACGTGGATAGTAAGGAAAAAAACCACTTTGAGAATCATGGAGTCATAGAATGGTGGGGTTTGGAAGGTACATTATAAGGTCATCTCACACAGTTTTCTTTGGCTGAATATATATCATTTACTCTTTCTCAGTTCATTCAGTAAGCTTGTCCATGCTGAGTTCCATATTACCATAGGTCTACTGGTAGTTTTTAAGTCAACATTATGTACCAGCACATAACTTTTTTGTGGACAACACAATGACTGCCATAGAAGTACAGACCAGCATTGTGGGAGAAGACCTGGAGTTCCAAAAGTGGAAGAAATTTTACAAGAAATGGGTCTATGAAGATGATGACTGTATGAGCCCAAGTACCCAAAAATAGAGGTTTATGCAGTTGTTTTATAAAAGTACATCATAATATGGTTTCCCTATTTCCCTTAGTCATTCCCCATCCAAGTTTCTTCTTCCCATGGTCCTCCTAGAGTCTTTTTCTGCTGAACACTGCCTGCCCCTCTGCGATTGGATGTTGTCTTGGTTTCTCACTGGTCTTTATTCACGTGTTTTCATTGGTTGTTATCCCCAGTTGCTTATTGGTTCTCAAATGTTGCATTCTGTCATGTTATTGGTGTGAATCTCAATCCCTCCATCCACCAATGGGAGTTGAGGTTCCACCCTCAGTTCTGGAAAGTTCTATCTTCAAACCTATAAATGAGGCTTGTAGTAATAAACGCTCCTTTTGGTTTCAGCATTCTTTGTCTCTGGTTGTCTCTTCCTGCGGTGTATCGGGGATTGGGGTGGTGCTGGGTGAGGAGGGAGCCTTTCCTCCAGAAACTAGGACAACATCCTGGGCTCTAATCACCCCCAGTTGCACAGCATAAGTGACACCAGCTTTTATCCCTGATGGAAGATGCATTTCCTCTAAACTATATTGGAAATGACATGTGTCAAGGCACAGAAACCTTTCCAAAGTAAATTGAAACAAATTAAAATCCAGTCAAAAAAAAAAAAGTCACACACCTTATGTCACAGAAGAAACAAATCAGACATGATATATATTAGTCATATGTTAGAAAGTCCTTAGTATAGCAACAGCAGTTGAAAAGAATCACACACTTGAAAGCCACTGCAAATTGCAAAATAATTTTGATTTCATGTAAATAAAATACTTTCTGTCTGCCTCTGGTTTACTTCTTCAGTAGAAAGAATGGTGTAAATCATTCGTTACATTTCAATGCAGTGAAGAGAGATGCCCTCCTAAAACAGTAGGCATTCATATTTTTTGTACTTCTCTCAAGAAAATAAAAAGGTATAAGAATGGGAGAGAAGTGATTATTTCTTTCTCTGCATATATAAAACTGATTTTATTTCTATATGACTTAAAAAATGTGTAGTAAAAAGTTTATGTGCGCTTTTATTACTTAATGTTTTATTTTCCAAATAATCTGGGGGATGGTTGACTAACAAAATTACATAGAGAGCTACTAAATCAGTTGTTTAGTAAGGTTTTGGAAGTTTATTTTTCTCCTCAGTATTAAAATATTTGCCTAAATATAAAGGTACTATGAGTTCCAACATTTAGGCAGCAAGAAAGATATTCATACTTTCTAGATAAGGAAGATGTAATCCACTTTAATAATCCACTGAAAGGTATTTATCATTGCTAGGTGAAAAATATGGGGAAAAAAAGGTAGCAAATAAGCATTTTGCATTCAGAAGCAAATACTTAATAGTGTTAAATTAAATTATCTTTACTGGAAGAAAAATAGCAACCAGCACAGAAGACTGTATCAAGAATTCCCTGCTGTATGTAATTGTATAATATTCACCTTTCCCTTTTTCTCTGACACAGAACAGTAGCTAACCATATCTTAGCCTTGGCATATATTATTTGTGTTAGTGCAATAAAAATGGCTATAATATTTTTCTTCTCTTTGTCATATATTCTCTACAATGAAACACTGGTGGGCAGCAGCCAAGTGCAGTGTGGTTGAGAGGGATTGCAAGATAAAAATTAAACTTTACCAATCAATACAAAAACTTATATAAACCAGAGAGATCACATTGTAGGGTAAGGAAGTTTTTACTCTCAGAATCTTTGCTTCAAAAATTCATCATACCGCTTTCTAAAATTCAGGTTGGCCGCTTAAGTAATTCAGAAATTGATATCACAAACTTGGGAAAAAGACAGTGAAACAATAAAATTCAGAGTAAAATAAGAGTGATTTTAGTGACTTCAGATGGCATCTTCCATTTTTAAAGATATGTTCACAAAAAATGTAGGTGTCAGTGCAACAGTGGTCTTAACTTTTTGTCACATCTTAAAATTTAGAGATACAGGAGAAATTATAAAAGGAAGATTATTTCAAAGTTATATGAATGCAAGATAAAATGGTAAGTAACAAAATGCACTGGTGTACCAGTCATTCTTTCCAAGAATGGTGGGGAAATGTCGTTTTGATGCTGAAGTGCTGTATGACATCAGGGAACCATTTGTCCTGCATATTTAAATTGAAATCTCCTAGTACCATGGAAGCCCAACAAAAATAGGTCCTTCTGTACTTGAAAGACACTGCTAGGCACCCAGCAATGTTCAAAGTCAATAGCAGCATTACATTATCGAACTCATACTATAAATAGTTATTACTTAGTGTTAATTCCTTGTAATATATGGTTACTGTTATTATTGTTGCTCTTGACTTGGATAGAATTGCACTTGAAGGGAAAGAAGCTTTCCTCCTCTCATTCTCTTGCATTATTTTTCCTCAGTTTAGTCACTGATACTGATGTTCAAATGCTATATTTTATAGCTTCTCCTACTACACCCTACTTTAACAAAACCCAAAAAACTTCCTGAGCCACATGCAGCAGAGGGTAACATAGATGTCATGTGCCATATGACTGACTACCTGTTAAACCTAAGGTAGCCTTGCTGTCAATATGCTGATTCTGACTGTGGGTTTCTTCTAAAAACATAAAACTCCATCTCTACAACATATTAGTGTCACTAACACAATCAATACCTTTAAAAAGCACTCATTCCCAAAATGTAAGAAAAAATCTGTTATAACAGTGTGATAATGGTCCCTTCTGCAGATATTTCATTATGAATTTCTCACTGTTCCATCCTTAGATCATCTGCAATGAAGAGAAACTTCTCAACTGCATATTACAGATGAAGATACAGCTGTATAGCCCTTTAGAAGGACCTCAACAGGTTGGAGAAATGGGCAGAGAACTGTCTGAAATTCAACAAAGGCAAATGCAGGGTGCTGTACCTGGAGAGGAATAAGTCCTTGTACCAGGCCAGGGTGTAGGCTGACCTGCTGGTCAGACAGTCATGTGTCAAATCACCTAGGAAACTCAGAGAGCTTGAAACAAAGCATGTATGCAGAAAATTCCATGGTGGTACAATGAATGCTTCCATTGTGGAAACTCAGGTGATGGGAAGGTCCTGCTAAATGCACTTTCTGAAGCCTACTCATTCTTGCCTCTCTCTCTGGTTCTCTCAAAGCTGGATCCAATTCCAGGTCCAAGTCTTGTACTCATGCAGGGAGGTTTTCTGATTTTTGAAGAGAGTTGAAAAAATTCAAACCATCTCTTGTTCTACTGGAAGAGGTCTTGCCATCTAGAATACAGCAGGCAAGCCTCTGAAGCTATGTGTTACACAAAATCTGCAAGTAAAATGTCATGGTGAAAAGGTTTTTCTTAACCCTTGGAAAAATTTCTGCTAAATTCTGTATCAGTCCACCTGTGAAAATAATGGAGGGATGAAAAAGGCTTGAGGAAAAAGAAAAGACAGGGCATCGTTTCTGGAAGAAAAGGTGGAAAATCTAAATGATAGATGTTACTGCTGTTCTCTGCCATAAATAGGAATGTTAAGAGGTCTATATGCTTAAAGCAGACATACATGAATACTTTTTGTGGGAGCAGAATAATTTATAAACTCTCCCACCACATGCTCCCCATTTTCAGGTCATAATACACATGACTGTTATTGAGCACCTCCTCACAGGCAGAAGATTAGATCTGTTATGTGCACAAGGAACTTTGGCCCAATTTTATTTGCTTCTTCTGGGTTCTTCGAGATGGTGAAGTTCCATGCCACTTTTTATAAGAGGGTAGAGGTCCAGCCAACATGAGTGCATGTTCCCTTGTTAGCCCCATTTGTCTTAATGATGACAGTGTGGGTTATGCTGCGTTTATTCACAATACATAATTATACCATCTTAGTCTTCCATATTAGCATGTTCTTGTCCAGTATAAGTTGTGTCTGATTCTAGTTTGACACAGAAAATAGCTTTCAGACACAAATAAAGAAGGAAACTCTTAGAAAATCATAATAATTTAAAAACAAAAAAAAAACCATCTAAAAAGAAATATCTGAAAGTAAATAACTTGATTAAATAATTTGACTAAGTAAAAGAAATATGTTAATAAAGTGCTTACTATCATAAAGTTGAATTTAAAATGCATATGAAATATTTTTTAAAAAACTCTACAGGAATAGTAGTAGTTTGTAGTTGTATAGTGGTATGTTATTCTTCATTCTAAAGATATGAATATCACATTTACAAACAATGTGTAAAAATGGTGAAATGAAGCTACGTTTAGGTTTCTAGATTATAATTCAGGATATACATCAGTATTTGCAATGTATGTGTAATGACAAGAGTAGAAGGAACGAAAGGAAAGATATGAGGAAAAAAACCAGCAAGCTGGGGAAAAAACACATAGTAAAGATAAACGTACAGATGTAATTCAGAGAAGTTAATGACCAAGAGATAACTTTCTTCATATACCCTAAAAATATTGCCTAAAAGGTGTTAGATAAAAACATGAAATGAATGCAAAGGATTGGGTTAAAATAAGAAAGTTTTACTCTTAGTTGCAGTTTTGCAAAAGCTGGCTAAAAGGGTTATACTATTCACAGTAAAAGAAGGAATGCTTTACAACTCTGTATTTGCTGAGGTCTTAATAAATCACAATGCTAATATCCAGATATCCTTCCTGGGCCTCATAAACCAGCACTCTTTAAGAAGGATGACCCATCTAGACTTAGATGGAGCTCTGACTCAGTTTCTTAAGTGCAGTATTCTTTATTTACTATTTATGGTTATCTGAGATATCTAGTGTTATTTCTGCTCCTGGACTGAAATCCCTTGCAAACTTAGTAAAAGACACAATGATGCCTGGCACAATTCTTTTTAAAATGTGATATCAATTAATTTGAGCTCTTAGCTTTCAGTATTCCATACTACAATAATACATAAAATTATATTTTCACCAAATAAGAGTGTGGCATACAGCAGATATGCTGTGAGGAGGATTAAGTAGGTTCCTTTAATTATTTTAATATATTTAAGAAAAACATTAAAAATAAAACTATGATATTATTAACTGGTCAATTAGTAGATACCCTAAAATAGAAAAAAATAAGCATTACCAAGTTCTGCCTCCCACTACTACTAAAACTATCATAAAAGGTACTTTATGTAGACTAATCGAGATTTATCTCAAAATATATATATTGGTATAAGTTTCCCTACCCAATTCTGCTACAGAGTGACTGTTTCTAACCTCTTAGGCCTAAAACTTCTTTCTAGTTTGTAGCTGTATTGGTTCATTGACAGTTTATATGCTCATTGTTCTTTGTGGACAAAATCCTTTATTGTACATGACTCTTTTCCTTTCCCAGTGTTTATTTTCATCCCTTGATTGTTTATGCATAACACTTATAACTCTTCCTTTTGCTAGAATATCAAGCTTATCTTGGCTTCTGTTATGCTGTGGGTCCAATATTTTCCTGATCATAACTGTATATGTTTTAATGTCAATATTTTTTCTCTTTAACATGACCATGGAGAAGTCTACACAGAATTCAAGGAGGGTGTCTATCTGTAGTCTTAGATTTGCCTTTTACTGAAGAAATGGGTGGGGAGGAAACCTTTTAAGATACACTGCAGGGAAACTTTTGCAAGTGTTTATCATGCTTGCAGGTCATTAGTGTAACCAACTATTGCACTTACATATTTCTTTTCCTGTATTATTTCCAACTGTAGAATTAAAAGTTTATGGAAATTCTTCATATTATTACTCTGAAAGCATTAGTTCACTTTCTGTATTATTTCTTTCTATTTCCATTGCTTCCAGACTTAAGGTATTTGAGTTCCTCCTACAGGAAGTTTAATCCTTCATCATGTTGACAGCGCCTCATACCATCAGCATATTTTCTCATTTTAAAATGTTTTGTTTCATAATAAAAGCATTCAGTAAGATCTGTGGTTAAAGAAACTCCCTCCATCTTCAAAGGTTCTTCTTTTTTATTCTCTATATCTACTGTGGTGAATCAATTCATCTCGAGTCTTCTCAAAGACTTAGTCCTTCTTGATGTCAGTATAAAACTCTGGTGCCTTTCCTTTAATTTTGCTGTATTTTTCCTCTTAAATAAGTGATTTTATCTTACCAGTCCCTTAGGAAGCCTTCTTTAACTTCAGAGCTCAAAATTGTATCATCTGTATTAGGTCAGTAACTTGATAATATTTTTAAGGGCTCCATATTTCTCTCCACACTTTCTATATAAATTTGGTAAAAGAATCTGCCTCTGGCCCTGATGGCTGTGAAGAAAAAATAAAGAACAAACTTAATGCAGAGGCATCCGTGTGACTCAGAAAGCTTGAAACAAAATCTTTAGGACCTTAAGTTACTGTCTCCTTTTAGTCTAATAGATACCAGACAAGTATTTTGTTATGATGATTAAAAGGCCAACATTGTTACAGTCATAAAATTACCTTTGCTGAATGTATAGAGAAGGAAGAGAACAGATTGTGTTATGAAGGACTCATATTATATGTGGTGATCAGCCTGGTACCACTTGTGAACAATATTCAGAAGAATGTCAGCACCTGTTCCATCTCCTGATCCTTAGGAAAAAGATAGAGGAAGGGAAAGCTGAGGGATTACTTGCAGAGATCACTGTTGTATATTTGTGTACATGAATTTTCCTCACCTCAGCATTTTATGTGACATTCAGACCCACAATAGTCATTACTGAATCATTTTTGATCACTTGTCTTTACAGTGAGAGTAGAAATAGTCTCCTTGGAAAAATCCACAAGGCTCTGAGCCCATCTCTGTATGGCACCCATAGCCTGAACTATACTTGTTGAGTAGGAGCAAGCCTCAGGAGCCTAGCAAAGTGCATGCCATCATTTTCAAACATCAGTAACTGGTGACATCTCACATAGTTAGAATTCAGTTTTGAAAAAAACTTGTGATGGTACCACTGCTTTCATCAAGTCATCTCAGACTCCAGCCCTCATGAACATATTGCCCATAGAACAGCTTTGGCTTTCTCTCCCAGGGTACCAATATGAATCAGAACTGCCTTTCCTATGGGAGAGAGAGAGAGATCATTCTTTGAGCAGAAAAAAGCCATTACTTTTTGCTCTTCCTTGATTTCTTGTTGTTGGGTTTGGGTTTGGTTTTGGTTTTTGCTGGGGTTTAATTTTTTGGGAGTTTGGGTTTTTATTTTTGTTTAGGGGGTTTTGTGGTTGATGTTTTGGTGCTTCTTAAATGCAAAGAAACAAAAAATGGAGATAAAGTAAAGCATTCACATAGTTACCTAACTGTTTGAGTTACATTTTGCATAGTATTTCCCTGTGGATGAAAAATCAAGGTTAAGAAATTATGAATTTAGTTTAATTTGGCACCAGCTGATAATATTTCACTTAGTTGTGAATGTATGTTTTCTCCATTCTATTTTGTCAATGAATGCCCGTTGTAGAGAGCCCAGTGGACCAAACTGAGTTTATGAAAACATGAGTACAAAACACAGAGTTGCTAATTTCTGTACCACATACAGCTGCATTTGAGTTAAGTACATTTCCCAGCAACTGAGCTTTCATATATATGTGATTTTCTTCTGGCAAAATAAATTGAAATTTTCTCATGTATAATGAAAAATTTTTATCACAATGTAAAATTTTATAGTAAGCCACTTCCAGCCCAATAATTCCTTTTTTTCTAAAGACGCCATTTTTAACTCACTTAACACCTATTTAAATAATGTTCCATAGCTTGGCAAAAGACTAATACTAAGAATATTTTGCAAGAGGTTTTTAATAAGAATAAGATCTGAAAGTGATTGATTTAGAGACATACATAAACACTTCCAATCTATTGTTAACTATCATATTACTGTATAGAGATTAAGGAAATTACATTGAATTTGCATTACAAGTGCAATCATGCAACCACAGCTTTTCCCTGTTGTTCTTCTGGGATATGAGAGAAGAGGTACTACAACCTTCTTCTTGATGATATCTGGCTAGACATTTCTTTATATTACTGTTAGCACTTTTTTTACAGTATTTTTAACCAAATCAGTGAAACATCTGAATTGGAATATTTCCACTTGCCCTTCAAGTCTGACTTTCACATTATTACAGAAAAAATAGATATATGTGCTGTTTTTCAGATGTTATATTTTGATTGCATATTCTCAGACTTTGCACGCAGACAGTGATGCTGCATAAATTCTTGCACAGTTTAATGAGTCATAAAAAAAGCTGTTCCAACACAGAATGCTATATACTTTTTACATCTCAGTATTATTATTATTCAAGCTACACACAAGGGAAGCACCTCAGCTTGGGAATGAAGTTATTCTCTACTTCCATCTCAGCTAGACTCCTACATGTCTGAATTATATAAGGCTCACCTGCAGTAGCAAAGAGTATGGCTCTGTAGGTGTAAACCTGATGTACAAAACAATCTGTGCTGAAGAACAAGACCTACATGCTGTATTCTACAGGTATTTTTGAGTCATTTTAGATAAGCTCTGTCACTACTGAGTGGTAGTGATTGCAGCTCATTAGTTACACTCAGAGAAGACCTTCTGGTTTAGTTTTATCCAAAGTCTAGCACATGTGTTTTGACACACATGCCAAAGCATGGTAAGTGATTAGGATGTTGAAGGTTGATTTCAGATCCACAATAAACCTTTAGTTTGACATAATTTAAGTCATAAAAAGCCTCCAGGAAAAGCAAAGATGAGTGTAAAATATACTCTTAAAAAGAAGTGTGCACTTTTCTTATTACATCACAAGTAAGCTTGCTTTTTGTTTTTTTCAGGAAATCAAGAATAAAATATTGAAGTACTTAAAATGGATTCGTATCAAAAAAATATTAAAATACTGGTAATAACCACATGATCATTTTGTTACCAAACATCTGAGATCTGAATCTGTGTTCATCAAAAGTACTTTGTATGATTCAAGTAAGTATTTGGCTCTTAAACAGAAAGAAAAATTGAGTTAATTTGAAGAAGTCTATGTGTGTGTATATATATATATATATGTGTGTGCGTGTGTGTGTGTGTGTGTGTGTGTGTGTGTGTGTATATGTGTGTGTGTGTGTGTGTGTATTTACTCCTAAAAAATCACCAGATGTTATGTAAATTCAACCAGTTGAATCCTTACTTTACTCCTGCTCAGTACTGCTAAGAGTCTACACTAAAGAAAAAAATACACTGTTAAGAGTAGGTAATTGAATACTGAAACCTGACAGTGACATCTAGTTAAACTGTAGCTTTAATATGTATGTCTCAAGCAAGGTAAATCCTACAGTTCATCTATGATCTCTGCTGAAGAATTAATATATGATAAGTCACAAATTCTCCTCTCTAAACTAATATGTGTGTATGTGTGTTTCCCCTCTGTGAAGAACACTATGTCTCAGATTAGATTTCCATAATAAGCTTTCTTGCAACCTGTGCTAAAAGTGGGGCAGTTAGCAATGTGTCAAAGAAAACATTGTTAAAAACACCTAGCAGCCTACTACACAAGGAAGGCAATTCTGAAGATCTTAATATGTCATAATGTTTTTAGATTCCCCTCTATCCCTCTGTTTCTGTTGATGCATTTTAAATCACAGAATAGCAGAGCTAGAGAAGTCTCGATGGGGAGAGGCCTCTGTGAGTCCCCAGTCGTTTCCTCCCTGAAACATGACTAACAACCAGCAGTGGAGCAGATTAGCCATAGCTTTGTACTGATAAGTCTTGCAAACTTCTTAGGGGAAAGCCTTTACACTTGCTCAGGATGCCCTGTCCCAGTGCTGCACTAGTCTCTGGCCCCCTTGCACACCATCCAAATAGCATTCTGTGGGTAGTGTGATGCCATCTCTGCCAGTGCCCTGCAGGGATTGCTCTGACTGCTTTTGACTATTGTACAGTATCAATTGTACTGATTGCACCTTAGTCCTCCACCTCCCTCTCTGTCATTCCTGATAGTGCTTTGCCTACTGCATTCTTGCTTCTCTAAAGCTAGAGTTCTGTCTCTTACATGAAAGGTGGTGTGGGAAACCCATTTAATTTTGCTACCTTTTACAAAATTATGAGATTTTATGTGGTTGGGTCTACTACTGTAATTACTGAACTGTGGCCAGTGTTCCAGGAGCATACTTTAGAAACTTTAAGTAACTGACTTATATCATATGGAAGAGGGGTCCTCAAACAATTAATAATCTTTCCTATATAAAAAAAAATAGACCTAAATTCAATTTGTCTAGATGCAACTTCTAATGACTGTGATAAGTTACACATTTTTCACAGGGGTTAAGGAATTGAAGACCATTCCTCCATTCAATATCTCAAAGTTACCTTTGAAAGTTCACAATAGATTTGAGATTTTACTACTCCCTTTATTTAAAGCATTACACAGAGGTCTTGAGTTATTGTCCTTCAGGTATACAGGCTGTCACTTGCAAACCAACTATATTTTCTAATACTTCTCTCTCTATGCTTTTGTTGAGAGTAAAAAATTAGTGGTCACCAGCATACCTATGGCTAGTCTCAACATCAAAAAGGCATTAGATTGACAAAAAGTCTTTTAAAAGACTTTAAATAAATGTTTATAAAATACATTCCTGATAGAAAAACAAAGGTGGCTCCTCCTTATTTGAACAGTGAAGTCATATTTTCTGTCAAGTGACAGGCAGAGGGATTTAAGCAGAGCTAGCCAAGTACTGGTTTCTGGCCTGAATGGTGTACTAGTAAGTTTTGGAAGAGTCTAGAAAGAAGCTTGGCCACAGAACACTAAGGAATCACAGGGCCTTTTGGCTTTACATCTACAAATTACAGAAGCACATGCAATCAACTGTGAAAGACATTCCATTTCTCTGATACAAATGAAATAGTAAGAAGGAAAAAATACAACTTCTTCCTTTCCCACAAAAAAAACTACAAGGCTTGATGCCAAAAGGCTGTAAGATTTTATTGCTTAAATAATAATTGGCTGTAGGCATCTGTACTCTGCGACATGTTTGTTCTGATGCAAAGCCAACAACTTTTTTTTCTGCAAAGCTAAGAGAATCTCATCCTTCTCCTAATGAAGCAGTTAGCTGCCCTCTGCCTAGAATAGTCATAAAATGCTAATTTACACAAGGTCATGAGAAAGCAGTAAAGCTTAGCCCTGTGAGCTTCCATGTCATACCAATAAGCCCAATTCAGTCTTTTCTCTAAACCAAGCAGCCTCCTCCCCGAGTGTCACTGAGCTTGATTTGTTCCAACACAGGCATAAGGTTTGCGGGTTTCTTCCTGACTGCAGACTTACTAATATGTTTGCAGTGTCAAGAAAATGTTTCCATTTTCATCCTTAACATCAAAGTATGAGATTTAAAAGCAATTTTTAAAGTGAAAACTTAAACATAATCCAAGATTCTGGAGGCAGTGTCTTGGGTATAAGTTTTTGCCTTAACCTAGCCAAACTCCAAAGTAAAACTAAGTATTTCCATAAAGAATTATTCCAACAAAGGATTTACCACTGGCATCTTGTGAGGGATATCTGGTCATAATTTAAACAGCCACAGAAAACCTGTTCTGTATGTCAATACATTTCAGTCTCCCAAACAAGTTGGAGCTCAGTTTGTAGATAAAAGTTAGCACCATGCACTTACCTATTTTCTTTCAGTACAAATCCCATGGTAGAAAAATCTGATTCAGGAGAAAACGGGCACAGAGAGATTCTTACTGATACTTCTTTTGTTTTTTAAGAGAATTCTACATAAACAAGGCTGGCAATATTCAAAGTTAAGCATGTACTCTTTCAAGTCAGGTTGTGTTTCATTGCTTCTGCCTTTAGATGCTAGTTGCAATGAACCTCTAGCGTCTGTTTGTGCAGGGAACACCTTACAGCACAAGGTGTTCATCAAAATGAGTAACTGGGAGATCTTTACAGACCAAAGCAATTTCACTGATTGAAACTTGGAGCCACTGTAAGTGGTGCAGCCACAGATCATACTGTTATTTATGAAACAGCTAAGCCATATTTTCTCTGTCCTAACATATTCATGCCATGAAGAACCAAATCTTCGAAAACATAGCTTAGGCATTTACACTATCCTGCCCTGTTATCTACATATCTATCCATCTGCATCCTAGGTTACAGCAACAGGACTACAGCAAGTAGGCCAAGGGGTAAGTTATTTTTCCTTTACTCTCAGCAAACATTGTCTGATCTAGCATGCTGAGTCCAGTTTGGGGCTCAGGAAATAAAAATGTTGGTCAGCTGAAGTGGGCACATCATGGGAACCGCCAAGATGTTCAGAGGCTGCAGCACTCCCCCTTGCCTGGGGCAATAGGGTTTATTCAGTCTGGGGAAGAGATAACTTTAAGGGGACTTGATACTAATTCTTGCTCCATCTCTTAAGAGCCAGACTTTCCTCAGTGGTGCATGGTGGGAGGATAAGTCAAAGACATGAGCTGAAACAGGAGAGGTTCAGTGAAGCAGAGATTGTGCAAACCTAATCCTTGGGCATTTCAAGGTTTATAAGACCAGCTAAAACACTTAGCAGCCCAGCCCGATCTCATATTTGACTTTGCTTTGAGCAGGAGGTGGGACTAGAGCCCTCCTGAGGAGCCTTTCTACCTGCATTATCCTGTGAACCTATTAATCCTGTGTTGTGACTCAGATTTAGGTTTTGACAACTTCATCTTAATACCTCGTACCTGTACATAATTACACAAAAAACTACTCTAATCTCTAATGGTCACAGCTACATTGTTCACAGTGTTTCTTCATCAGACTAAATTTAGTTTCTGAAGAGTATCAACTATTAAAGATGTAAGATGCTATATTCTATTTAATATTCAGATTCAATTCCAACTTTGACCAACTTTTCTATTACTAAACATAACTAAATTCCTGGTTTATATGTCAAGAGTTGTGTACAAAACTCAGACATCATCACAGATGGTGAGTATGATTTTGTGACCATTTGTAATATGATATTTTGTGGGTCACTCCATAATAAATGGACATCTGGAATGGCCATTAAGGTTTGTCAAAATTATTATACATCTTCAAATGATGGTGGGAATGGGTTGGTTAAAACTTAACCTCAGTAATAAGAACCATCCATAACTGGCAGAGACTGTAACAATACCCCAGCTGTGCCAAACCAAGAGTAAGAAACCTCTACAATGCCAAAACAAGAGCTTGCTGAGGATCTTCTCTCAGATGAGGAAGTTCTGAACCAGGCTAGATGTTAAGGAAACTGAGTAGCCAAAGCAAAATGCAGTTTTTTTCATAAGTGAAAACTAGATAAGAGATATGACAAAGAAAGTAGGAATATATAGTCAGTTTTCAACATGGATAGAAGTCATTTGTGGAGTTCAAAAGGGGCAGTACAGGGACTATGTGGATAAATCTGTTCAGATTTGGCATGGAGCAGAGGGTAAGCCCTGATGTGACTGGTGGTTTGCTGATGCCTGCTGTCTCATGAGAAGCAGGTGTCACTAGCCCTGTTTCCCCTCCTAGTCACTGACAGAAGACAGAATTCTGGCACTAGTCCTATGGTCTTATCCAGTAAGACTCTTAGGATACCTCATGTAAAAGTGTGAACTCTAGGAGATAAAAACAGCCTTAAAGTCTTGAAAACTCAGACCAGAAGAACAATAATATGGAAAAGATTGTCAGGTAGGTATTCTTCTGCACATTAATATTTTAATGCGTGCTGCTTTGTGGTATTGGCAACCTTTCCGCTTCAGCTATGCAAAATGGCTTCTGCTGGTAGTAAGTACGAAATAATAAAGTCTAAGAACACAGAAACCTTATTAAACAACTCATTAAAAACAACAACAGCAACAAGTTTTCAGAGAACCAAAAGTCAAACTCCACCAAGATAATAGTCAGAGATTGCAGAAGACAGCTGCTTCCTATGAGGACTAGAGTGGTGTCTGATAAGCTGGGACAGCAGAGAGAGAAATAAGTAAAGATGGTAGCAGTAGCAAATGAGATTTTAAGTAGAATGCTGAGTAATTAGCAGTACTATCAAATTGGTGTTGAGGCACAATAAAAGAATTTTTGTCATCATTCTTATGCCGTTTTCAAGCAATCCAAACCTCCCCTAGAGCAATACTGGGCCCTCACAGTACTGGATTTCAGTGTTTTCCAACACACTGAGGTCAGCAAGATGTGAATACTTTCAGATTCTGAAGACAAGAGATGCCAGGAGAACTCTTAGTGCAAACCTGACCCCAGAGATTTCATCAGCAGTGAAGGTTTGGGGTTTTTTGTCTCATCAGCCACTCTAGCTTGATTATTCTGTTTCCATAAAGGGGCGGGGGGGGGGGGGGGGAGGAGGAGAGGTCACTAGCTTTTTACATGCTATTAATGTTAAATAACAACAATAAAAAAGTCACACCTCATTTGTTACTATGATATCTTTTGTACACCTGTCACAATACTGAGAAACTGAAGAGCTTAATCTTTGATATTACATGTTTACAGGCGTCGCAGATCAAACTCAAATGGTATTTCAACTGCACTTTACCTACAGCTAGAAATGTCTAGGCAGACAGCCTAGAGCATATTTAGAGCTGCCCTGCAGTCAGTGAGACACATGAAGTAGTATACAATGTAAAAATAAGTCAGCCCAAATATAATTGGCTTGGATCATAGGTTTGCAGGGCTAAGACACCCGTCATTGGTGAATTACACAGACATTTTTACTTGATTTCCTGTTTTTTTCAGCTCTGAAGTGGTAATTCTGGTGAAGATGATAAAGACTGTTGAGGAGATTTTATTTAATACAGATGGACATGTTAATGCAGAGGGATCTACCCATCCCTCCAATTAGCCTACTAGGTGCAGCTTGATATAAAGCAGAGGCTGGAGCCCTGAGGACATGAAGCAAGACAGGGAGAGCAACATAGCTCAGCATGTTTTCAGGAAATCCAATTATTTGTCTGAAGCTTTGAATTCAAAAGTGGATTCAGAAAGTCCTAAAGCAATTATGATTTGCACTGAAAGAGACTGGCTAAAGCCAGCAGCTAAACACTTGTATTGTTTTTGGCTTGTGTGCTCCATTTATACGGTAAGGCCCTTTAGCACAATCACTTCAGCTTGTAACTGAAATGAGTTTAGTTTTCAATAGGATTCTTCTTTCAAATAAGTTGATAAGAAACACACCAGTTTTCTTATTTTTAGTACAGACAGAAGGGCTCAGAAACAATTCTGGATTTCAAAATAATCACTTGAAAACCCTTAAGAGCTTTAAAGACAGTGTTGTGTTAAGCATCTTGCACAAGATGAACATTTGCCTGGGTGCATACCCTCCAGTTAATCTACTAACTCTGCTCTGCCTTCATGATCTGAGGCAGGAAATATACCAACAAGATATGTAAATACTTTATGTTTGATATCTTTGCTAGTTACTTTGGTGGAAAAAAAAAAGGTCATGGTATTCTATGCATATTTTAATGCTTTTATCACCACCAAGTGAAAATGTACCTACTAATTTGGATACTAAAATATTCATACTTATGTACATTATATGCATAGCTTATAAACATTACAACCTTAATCCACTTTAATAATGGTATCAACAGATATATGAAATAATTCTAAAGGAACAGAGATAGGGAAGAATTATCTTCTGAGATTCTATACATTTATCTCCTGAATAGATGCTGACCTTAAATATATTTATGTAAAATCACTGTACTCATATTTTACATGTGCACAAATTTATGTATTCCATTTATATTTTGGTAATGAACACTATGTCTGTAATTTGTTTTCAAAAGGCACCAAATATTGCAAAAGAAGAGCTATGAGACATCAGCAATTTTATTTTTTGCATATATATGTTTAATGCATATATTGTTTACAGTCAGTTTTAGGCTAAGTTGTTTCAATTTCAGAGCCTCTTTAGAGAGCATAGTGAAAGAACAACGAGCATTTTTAATCACATTCTTCTGGTTTTCAATCATTTATATTTCTCTTATTGAAGATAAAAATCTATTCTATAAAAACACCCTCTTCAGCTGTAGCTGCTAGATACAAAGTTTTCTTTTTTAAATAACAGTAAAAACACCTCACAAGTTGGCCTAAAACTGGATTCCAAGTTCACTGGAAGTTTCTTTTTAATTTAGTTTTGATCTGACCTATGGTGGCTGTTTCCAATGTCCATAGCCCAGGCAGACTCTGCAGGAATCCAGGCAGGGTTCTCTTTGAACTCTGTCTTGAGTTTGCTAAAACCTCATTGAACCCAAGATGTTTTAAATGAAAGACTTCAGACTGTATGAAGTAGCATTTTTTGACAAAACTTTGTTTCCTTTGATAATTTCTGAACACTTCTATTTACAAAATGCTTTGATTGAAGACAGATTGTTATGATGAAATGACAGACGTTTCATAATTATTCCCTTGCAAAGTCTTTTGGATGTCAGCCTCATCATAATTCACAAATGGGCCGGTCTACTTCTCTTTGACCCTTTGTTTTCAGTCACTTAATAAGAACCAATGTCTACTTAAGTAATCAACTCAATGTATTTTAATAGACTGCTAAACCAAAATCACAAGGATAACCTGGTGACTAATTTCCAGGATTAGTTATCAGAAAAACTGAATTCTGGACAGTCTGTCTTTCTACTAATATGTGGGTTTTGGCCTGTCACAAAAAAACTTCTCAGAATATCTATATAAGCTTTTGTGATACATCCTCGGGCTGCTTTTGGCATTAGATCTTCAGTCCCAAGCAATAATCATCCTTTTCCACCATTCCAACAATTTCCTTGACTTTTCTCATTATTACTTAGCCCTGTTGTTCATTGATAGGAAGTTTGGTTTCTGTCAGCATTGAATATCTGACACATAACCACTCCAATGTGTTTGGATAGTTCCCCAGCCCTACCCCAAGTTGTTTTGATCATTATTGTGGAAAAAAAACAACAATGCTGTTAATCCTCTCCCTTGTATGTGAGTAGCTAACAACCAGTGTAACAGAAACTGTGTTGGAAAGTGCTCCAGGCACACCACCCCTCTGATTTAGCATCTCTGGGCAGCTGACCAGACTGGCTGAAGGATGAGATGATCCTGCTGTTAGTTAATTGTGCATATGTAAAAGTTAGAATCAGACTGTCAAGCTGCATAACTGCAATTAAGAAGCCAGTCTCCATATTCAGTGGTACTCATGTGGGGTTTCTGAATCAGTGAACACTCTTGCTAGTTTTAGTTTACTTCCTGAAGTGTTTGCAGGAGGCAAACATATATGTCAAGAGCTATACTTCCATATGTATAGACTCATTTAGATGCACACAGGCATAAGAGAAAATGTTTCTACATAAAGGACACATAAAACTTTTCTAGTGTATTAAAGTATAGAGTCGAACAACAATTCCAATATATGTGGGGCACTTTGAACATTAATGCTTCTCCAATTATTTAAATGGGTGAGAAATTCTTCAACTGCTCTGCATTCTTGCTGTGAGTTGTGCCAGTCAGTTCTTACAGTAAATATCTTTGTCTCCCTCCCCCAGGTACCTACAACAAATATAGTCTGAACCTCCCTTGTTAGGGAGGTGCTACATCTTTAAATCAAGCAGACATCACATTAACAAAAAAAGAGAAAAAAAAAAAGCTAGGTACAGTTCTTATGGATAACTTATGGATAAAGCAGATCTCTCAAGCATGGCCAATTTTTTCCTATATCATCCTCAGTTAAAGAAACCACTCTTTCATTTTTATTTGTTTTTAAGGAAATAGTAAGGAAAAAGCACAGATTACAATAATAATAATAAATAAATGGATAATAACTATACAGACACAGATGGATAATATGGATAATAGCTATACACAACACAGAATGCATTATATTAGCTTAGCTGGTACCAATATGTGGATTTTGTTCATAGAATATGATACATCTTATTATGCTTCTGTCATTTTAAATTTTAAATATATTTATACACACACATACATATATACAAGGAAAACTTTTTTAAAAGCAATTTCAAAAAATCATAATATTCAAAAAAAATCACTACAAACATCCTCACATCATAGAGGTGACTTATAGTTGCTTTAAAATTTAAATGTTCCTAGCCCTTTTGAAGAGTAAAATATTGATTGTCAGACTGTGACATCAGAAAAGCAGAAGAATCATTGGTGCAGAAATTTCTTCAGGCCAGCTGAGACCATGAGTAAAACTTGTTTTGGAGAAACGTGATCAATATCCCTGTTTTGATTGCAATTTTTATGAGGTTGCACTTTGATATTATTCAAGACAATGAAATTGCTGGTCTTCCTTTCTGAAAAGAAAATACAAACAATGAGTACAGTGCAGAAATCTGTACCAATTGTTGCTTAATTCCCTGGTGGAATTAAAGACAGAGATTACCTATGAAGTCCTAAGTGGTTTGGTATCTAAGTGCCTCTCTCTGTACATTACATTAGATTTTTAATTTGAAGGCATTTGAAGTAGAATTCTCCTTAGAAAACAAGACAAAGAAGCATTACTAGGGTGTTCTCCATTAATAGCCTTACTGAGCTGCAGATTTGTTTCATTATGTAACTGCAAAGTTTTGTTTAGATTTTTTTTCATATACCTTTCTAAGGCAGAGATGCTCTTTAATATAAGAAATGTTTTAGGGTTTGTTGCACAGTGGTGCTTTAGCAACATTAGCCTGTAGTAGAAAGTAATTTCTGAATGCTATTAAGTAACGAAGGCACTTTCAGAAACCAAACAGTCCTTTTGAATTTTAAGAATTAGAATAAAGTTTATCTTCAATATTAAGTGCACACTTTGGGTAACAATAATGTAAAATTATCAATGAATTGTTGTGAATAAACCTCTTGTGAAAGTTTTATTCAGTGAGGATCCTGTTGGACTGACTCCTTTGTGACCATATGGGAAAAACAGAAGAGGTGTATATTCACTGATACCATAGCTCCACTGTTAACATTAAACCAGAGCTAAACCTTTACAAATCATGGTTTAATGTTCTCCTCAAGTTAGGTTTCAAATACTAGTAAAACCTACATTTCATATTTCATGCACTTCCAACATCTGTGCATATAGAAATGGCATCATGGTGGCATTGACCAAAGGGCAAGCCGCAGGAAAGAACTCATAGCTTAATATTGCTGAGGAGGACTGCTGAGGAAGGGGCAGGCCAACACCTCTTTTGCAGCACCTTATGGAAGTGTAGAAGTCTGTTCCCTGTTATTCCTTTTAGTTTCCCTTCTTCAAACACTGCTGTTGCTCACTGCTTCCCTTCCCTCAATCCCCACCCCCAGTGCCTTGAAGCTCACTTTGAGTTTTAATTTCTCTGTGTTGCTTATGTCTTCATGTATGCAATTTTAAAAGTTGTTTGTTCTTTCTTTTTTCTTGAAAGCTCCTCTCTCAGTATAAGTATTATTGTGAAATATGATTATGCTATAGGAAAACAACCCAAGAAAGCAGTTTATGCATAAACCCCCCTATTTCATTAAAATGCTATTACATTTCTCCCAGCTGCCTGCTTTCAAAGTTCATTATGTCTACTGGATGTGACTCCAATGGGATCTATTCCAAGCTCCACCACCTACTAGTTGCTCTGAGTGGCCTATTCAGCTAAAATGAGAAGGATTTTATGTATCATGACATCAGGGATGCCAAAGACTTGTGATATTCAGCTCCCTGAGTTCCTGATCTTGTTAAAGATGGGGTAACAGGAGCCTAAGAAAAAGACTCCAAGTGCTAATATTTCATCTGCAGAGCTGCTAAAATCAACTACTTACCGGCACCAAGGTAAAAAAAGAGTCTGTAGCACCTAGTCAAGTTATGACTGAACTCATTTGGAAAGAAGAATGCAGGATACACTTTGGACCAGATCAATCTCAAGGCCTGAGTAGATTTACAATGCTTTTTCTCTGTTTTACCTGTGGGTTCAGGAAACTATTTCTCTCCTTAGGAGAAATCAGTTTCTGAGGAGGGGAATTTTCAAACAGCAAAAAACAGAGGGATAACCCATCCTTCTCTGGGGTTGGATATATCAGAAATCACTGCCCAGAATCTTATACACTTAGGCAAATTAGACAGTTCATTCACACAAAGTTTTGCAGGTGTGGAAGTGGTAGTTGTCTCCCTCTGAGCAACATGACACAACAGTCAGCTCATTGCTGTGTTTTGACTGCCAGTCTCTGCTGAAGAACTTTTCAGTTCATAATCCAGATTTCTGAAGTGGAAGCCATAATTACTCACTTGTAGGATTTACTGGGGTAATTGTTCTTTCATCCTGTTAGCGGAAACTGTTTGCAAAGACAAATCAACATTAGGGGAGTTGGAGGGAAAAAATTAATGACTCTAACCCACTGTATGAAACACTTATATAGAAAGAAGACATTTGAGTTCTCATTCCTGATCCAATGATTCTGAATTGCACTGTACCCTGGAGCTTGAAGTTACCCGGCCTCAGGGACAGTTAAGTTGGACTCAGGCTCCAAAGTCCTGCAGATCTCCTGCATTGCCCTCTGGACAAGGAGCTGTGTACTTGTTGTATTAGTCCTTAGAGTTGTGCTGTCTGCCTTCTTCCTTGTGGTAGACTGCATGTCAAGGAGCAATAATCTGGGTAGGAGTCAGCTTTCTCTCTTTTATGGGAACTGCACCTAAAAACCATCAATACTGACAATACATAGACTTAGGGAAAGACATTGCTAGCTATAATAATACACGGTTTAAATTCAATTCCCTTGGGATTTGTGTTCTTTTATTTTCTTCCTTTTTTTTTCTTTTTTCCTTTCCTTTTTTTTTCCCCCAAAGAAAGATGCATTTGATGATTTGTCCTTCAAAACATACTGTTTCTTCATTAAATATAGGCTTCAGACAAAATGTAGCATTTCTTTGGTTAGCTATTTTGATTATTTTTTGTTCATGTAGCTATATAGCTTAAAATATACTTTGATTCATAATTTTTTACATTAGCATACTAGGGATGAAGAATGGCCACTTTTTAAGTGATTGGATTATTGTTTCTTCTTCCCCTCAGGATTTATACTAAGTAACATTTAGATGAAAACCATCACAGAACTAAAAGCATACAAATATATAATTACTATCCTGTTTTGTTAGCTAGCCTGTACTCTGTTCTATGTGGCGGGGGAAAAAAAGGAAAAAAGAAAAATAGTTTTATTAAAACAGTGATGTATTTTAAAAATAGGATTATTTACTGCAGTTTGCAAACAGTTTCTTTGTGTATTTCTGTTTTCCATGGATAAAATTAAAAAAAAAAGCAATCAAGTGTTTTATGGGAATTTCAGAAACACTTATCCTCCTTTCCTTTTCTATGGTATAAGTGGGTACTGGGTGTCAGCCTCTTTAAGTATCTCTGAATTCCTGCCTCATTCTTCACCCTCAGAAAATGCAAACAAACTACTGTAGTTACAGTAGGAAGAGATGAAGTGGTGATCATCTCTTCTAACACAACTGCAGTGGCAACATGCCCCAGGAATTCTGACTTGGGCTATGTTTCTTTGAGCATCTCCCCTGAGATCAGGTGTGGTTAGGTTCATTGGCTACTCCAAAGTGATGTCACAACTGCCTGACAGCAAACTTCACCATTAGAATGATAGTGCACCCAAATCCTAAGTGTTCTAATATTTTTGAATGCTCTCAAGAGGATGTCATGATTGGTGGGAAAAAGTGCTCTTTGCTATAGCTTGATGTGCTACATGGACATGCAATAATATTTATCTCTGAACCCTTAGAGTAATGCCAGTAAGAGGAGAACTTGCAGCAGTGCTTTGCCTGTCCTATACCCTTTTTTGTTTGTTCCAGACTGTTAGGAGTGAAAAGGATTTGTTTTAATTCATTGAGATTGTGAGTTCCAAACTACAAGTCCCTGGAGTCCAAAGCAAGATGCTCAAATCTTCTCTGGCTGCTAAGTTATGACTTGATTTTCCTGTTGGCAGGTTGGGGCACTCTCCTTTGCATATTTAACATATGCTTGCATTCCTGCTTTGTTGAACTCATCAGAGATGCCTAACATCTCTTTCACATAGCAAAGACAAACTTTTTACAATCTGAGAAAATCAAGCTGCTTTCCATGTTGATGTTTTGCAAGTTTAGGGGGAAAACACCCTTCAGACCATGCCCTTCTAAGTATGCCAGAGGATGGTTGGTGTGGCATCCACAATCACCTGGCAGGCTCACACAAACCCTCCAGACAGCAATAATGCACAGAGAAAGCTAAGAAATAGAGGTCCTCACTCCCAAACAATATTTGATTTTACTAATTTAAACACCTGATTGCATGAAATCTGTTTTTCAGTTTTTGGCTTTTATTGCCAGGAAATTTTACCTAAAAGTTCACTGAAATAAGTTACATGTAAAATGCATTAAAAACATGTTTGTTTCAACACATGGCTCCATTGCCAGAGTTCTATTGCACTTATCTCCAGGTATTTATTTGCTTACACCACATCTGATGTTGAGATATGTGGTAAGACATATGATGCTTGGTTTTGCTTCATAGTTTGCACAGATTTATAAAGAAGAATTATTTAGCTCTACAACATTTGAAACAAGTTTATTACATTAACAAATAAAACCAATGCAATTTGATCTGGTAAATGTGCAGTATGTCTGGTGTTTGTGATCAGTGAGTTCCAACATCTTTGAAAAGCCATGTTTGGACTGTGTGGTCTAACAGATCTTTTCTATGGCTACATCTTGAAAGTCTAAATTTCCCTTAATTTTGGCAGAAATTAAGCAGCTGAAGATTTATATATATTCTGGTATAAATGACAGGACACATTTTGTTAAAAAGGAGACCTCTTATTCGAAACAAAAATTGTTCTGTCCATGGTGAGGTAGTACCCACTATAAATAAAGGTTGTCCAATTTAGTCTGACATAGGAAGTGTACAATTTGCAACGTGCAATCCATGTTATTGGATGGCTTTAGAAGGTCAGCTGCTTACTCATTACAGGTCATTTGTAGCTACAGGTTATTTGTAAGATGTTGTGGTTTCTGGTATAAATGCTGGCAGTGGCAAAAAAAAAGCTCTAAGATTTTGACCTCCCAGTGTTACGTGCTAAAAGACCATCAAGACTGAACAATATGAACAGTCAAGGGTATAATAAAATAGGCAGACTTTTTAGTTTCCTTCCAATTTAGTCTTATTTAATGTATCTTTTAATAAAATGCATTCCTGTTAGCCATCACTTCACCCTATTGTCTGTACAGCTTCAAATGACTGCCTTTTAGAGCTATGAAAAGCCAAAGTAAAAATCTATAGTTACATTAGTTGCAGGTTATTGGTCAATAAGTGTTCATTAAACACTACACTTATTCTTTTCAATTTACAGTGTTATTTGTTTTCTTATTTCATTGGCTTGGGTAGGTCTTTTAAGACTGACTTTTTTTTAAAGTATTAATGCCTCTGACAGTAGAGCATGGCCAAGCTCTGCCACATGCAGTTATAGTTCTCAATTCATACTCACTGAATTGAAACTTTTGGTGATTGTTTACTCAAAATATATGTAGACAAAAACAATTTGAAGCTGAGGAGAATTTTGGTTCCTGATTTATTTTAACCAGGATCATTTAGGCATTTTTTTTACTATTTCAATGGATCACAGAAAAGCCAAATGAAAGCATATTAGTATTTACAGTGGGGAAAAAATGTATTACACACAAGTGTTAGGCTTAAATGTAGTATTTTGATTTTTTAACTTTTTTATTAAAAAAGCCTCAGCAATATAGTTCAGTGTATAACTGAGTTCTCAGCAGTTGATTTAAGGTTTGTATTCATTTACAATGTGACAAATACAGAAGTCTAGTCCTAGTAAATGCCTCTCAAGACTCTTCCCAAAGACAGTGACTTTAACAAAATTGCATTAATTTTAATTTAAAACTTAGTTAAAATAAATGGGAAAAATGTGAACCAAGAAAAACAAAACTCCACTGCAAAGTTTAAGCTTGAGGGCATATTAAGTTACAAGGAACAAACTTATTTTCAAAGGAAAAGTTTTCAATCTGGTGATAGATAATAAGGATAAGGTTCTTTTAGAGCTACACATATCTAATTCACATTCTGGTTGTGTGAGGAAATTTGCTGGTTTTGTGAAATGAAATTTTATATACATATATATATAGAGAGAGAGAGAGAAGATGTTTTCCTCTGTTGCTGCCAAGAAATGCATCTTATTGTATTCAAACACTGACAAAGATAAGAAAACAATAACATGATCTTTGTATAAAAGCCAAAGATTTGTGATTTTCTGCCTGGGAACAAAGGCAGAAAAAAACCCCAAACAAAGAAAAAAAACCCTAAACAAACAAAAAAAAATCAGAAAAAAAATGAGGAAGACAAAAAAAAGTAGGTGCCAAGTAGTTAATGGATTTACAGGAGAAAAAAACAAACAAATCTGCTTGAAAATGCAAATAGATCCTCAGGAACATATAATGAAAATCTGTCAAGAACTGTTAGGGTGGCTGTCTTGATCTGTCACAGCAAGGTACTCACCAGTTTGAGCAAACATTTCTGTATTAAACCAGCTCTGCATTCAGGTCTGGGAAGATTTTGTGTTTTATTTTATCTAGAATGTACCTGGGTTTACAGCTACTGAAACAAAATTTTCTACTGGATTATTTCTTTCCATGTGGTGTCCTGGTCCAAGGACTGAAATTGTTTAACAAAATTAGGGAAAAAAAATAACAAAGTAGTCTTGTTGTAGTCTTCTAATATCATCCATATCCTGATGATTTCACTGGAAGGGAACAAGAAGATTGGAAAACTTCATGCAGAAATATATGTTTTGAGAAAGTAGATATATCTGCTGATTGTCCAGAATCTACTAGATTTTTACATCACTCTTTGCATGCCTTGATTTTAATTCCATGTACCGATTTCTTACCGATTCAATACAAATACTGGAGTAGAAAATAGTGTGCCAGGTTCAGCAGGCCAGTCATGAATATCTGACAAATAGTTTTTATTTTGTAAGATCTATGCAGAATCACTTTTATTCAGAATGTTGTTTGTTGGGGTTTTTTTCCAGATTTGAGTAAGAACAGCCATTTATAATAGTAATATCATATTTCCCTTCTAGACTCATTCTATTCATCTTACTCTTTCCCTCCCAACAGAATGGATGATCTGTCCTTGTAGATATAACCACAGTTCTTCCCAAGTGAGACTGATCTGTCTTCTGCCTTTTCTTCATTGTCACTTCTTCCAGTATCAGCTCTAACAGAAAAATTAATAATAGGTTAAATTTCTTAAGGAATATGTAGTGTGGTTCAGTGAATAAGTAAGATTTCCTTCAACCCACTAAATGTTATACTTGAAGTGGATGTTATCAAGAATGAGAGGTTTTGGTCTCTTAAACAATCACCATCACAGGTATTGGCAAAAAGCAGGTTTTAATATGAATTTAGAAAAGCACAGCTTTACAGAGTTCAATGGCAAGGTTCACCCTCTTATTTAACTACATGGATGAAACATAGAAAGGAAAATTGGATTAGAATCAATTTGTAATTGTTCACATAGAGACAGGGGATGCAAAAGGGGAAGGTACAAAGGATATGGGTTCAAAAAATAAGGGTGCAAAAGGGTATGGCTGCACTTAATAATTGATTAACTTAATATTTATAAACTGATTCAAAAGCATTAACTGCAGTTGTGACAATTGCTTAATAATACATTCAATACAACAACACTTATGCCATAATCTACTCACACACAGAGTGGCAAAGATATATGTATTCATCTATATCTACATATGCAAAGGTACCCATCAAAAGTTCTCAGGTTCAGTAAAATATATCAAATTCCTTTGTGTTTCTCAATAGGCATGGGTTGCATCTTAATGAATGAGTGTGGACAGGGGATATCAGAGTAGATCTCATCATCAGTGAGAGTCTTTTGAGTATTGCAAATTTGTGAAGGGCAGGGGATGTACCACAACACATGTTTAATGGAAAAAAACATCAATTGTTAAATCTATATGATAAAATTCTGTGATTTTGCCATGGTCTCACAGCTGTGTTGTAGGAATGTAGCCTGGGAAAGGTCATGAAGTAGTTTGTTGTTCCAGGAGCTGTCCACCATCCATGGCTGAACTTACTGCCAGAAGGTTGTGATTAGACAATGATTGTTTGTATAACTAACATGAGCTCTCCCCAGATCATTATGGGGAACTATGAACTATCAGAGTGTCATGAGTGTTTCCATGAAGAAGAATAGTCACATTCTGTGAAGATAAAACTTCATAAATTCCAGTGCAAAACCAAGTAAAACTCTTCATTCATTTTACCTTCTTTTCTCACTGCTACAGTGAGTAATAGTCCATTGACGCTCTGTTTTGGTTTCAATACTTTGGAAAAATGCCAAGTATAGACCAAAGGACAAACTTTCTCCCCCTCCTCTGCAGATAAAAGGAAGAAAAAACCTGGACACTTAAACTTGAATTTAACTAGTTATATATTTACACAAAAAAGGGAAAATTAAAAGTAGACTACAATATAACACACACCTATACAAGTTAGATATAACAATCCTCTACCTGCCACAGAAAACAGATCCCATCACTCTGGATCGATAAAGCAACCCAAAAGACACCCAAAAAGAAACAGAAAGAATAGCAATAAAATGTTTACCTCCCTGAACTCAAAATGTGAAGTAGCAGTAGGCAGCACCCAAGGCCCCCTTCAGCAAGACAGCAGTAGCATGTATTGTCTCTACCTCGACCATGAACAGAAGGACCAAACTCCTCCTACTCTACTGTATTTATATCCCAGTTTGTGTCATCTGGTATGAAATATTTATTTGGTTGCTCAAGTCAGGTGACACCTGTCCCTCCTAATCTACGTAACACTATCAGGCCTAACTAAAATTAAGGCCTAAATTACCACAGGCCCATTTAGGACATAAGTATAAAAAATATTTTTCACTCTCCTCAGCCTTGCTGTTGGGAAAGTCTCATTCTGTTTTAAGGGCCATGCATTTTTACACTGTGAAATATAATTTTATTTTTTATAATATTCTTGATTCTGGTTTGAACAATTTCAACAATTCTTTAATTCTTTCAATGATGTAATTCAATCTGTTATAAATTATTTAATCAAATATTTCCAACTATCAAGTGGTCCTTGTGACCATGCCAGTTAACAGGTAATGGCTCAAGCTACTGTTGGAGATGATTAGTTCTGAGGGACACCTCAGTCCTAGAACACAAAAAAAAGGTGTTGATTACCCAAGCACAAAACTGAATGGCCTCAAAGAAAGACCAATAATAAGATGCAAAGGCTTAATTTAGACATAATTTAAATCTTTTTACAGGGCAAAGTGTTTGACTTATAATGCTACTAGCTAATTAATTTAGTCAGAAATGTGTTCTTATCATTATTCATTTCTACTAGTAGGAAAGTAGAACATGTGAAAAAAAGAAAGAAAATATGTGAAGTTACAGGAAAACACTTCTCAGAAGGAAGTTATATAAACCTTTATTTTGCTCTGACAGAGTGTGAAGGGAAAAGGAAACAATCTTTAAAGGCACATTATAAATTCCTTTGAGATGGCAGAACTATGACTGGAACTCCTACTTCCTTTTCCCCTCCCTTTTTATTCCTATTCCTAGTTCACAACTTAAAAAGAGAGTTTGATATATTCTGTATCCAAAGTCATGAAAATGGCCAGAGTTAAGCTACAGTGGATCTTGCAATATCAGTTGGGGTTTTTTTTCCTTCAAACCAGTTTGTGTACCATGTGAGGCCTGGATCTGAAAAAAAAAAAAAAAAAAGGCCAATTTTAAATATGTGTGTAATAATAGCTTGTAGTCTTTCCAGAAAGCTAGAATTTTAAAAGCCAGAATAGGACCAAAATATTTGCTGTAAATTTCCCTTTAGCATCCAAGCAATTAGCTCATTTTTCTTTTATCTTCCATAAGCTCAGTAATCTTTGATGTTTTCAAAACTGTCAGGAAAGTGGCCTTTGATGTCTTCAAATCAAAACTAGATATCCATCTGGAAGATATGCTTTAGTCTCAAGTACACATTATTTAGCTTAGTGCAAGGATAACCAGGTGAAACTCTACAGCCCATGTTTCAAAGGTAGTCAACCAGATTAGCTAATGGTTTTCTTGCCATTACATTTTATGAAGCCATAAAAATGAAGCACTGTGCATCTTTATACAGATCCTCAGAAGGGGATCATAAAAAAAAGTATGAGAGAAAGCAGACATGGTTACAGAATGATGAATTTTGGACCATGATAGGCCATAGAACAGTGGGGAAACATCAGAAAGATCAAGGGAGGACAAGTTTTTATGCAAAAAATGGTCACTGTAGAGACAGCTATAGAGCTTCCATTATGTAGTTATTCCTACTGAGAGTAGCGACATAAAGTGGAATAAAAGATGCCCAAAAGAACAGAACTAACCAACAACCAATATCTGACCATGGCAGAGCTAAGTCTACCATTTCTGCTGCCTATATTCTTGACTGGACATATGACATGTTCCATATCATTCTTATTAGATGTCTTCAGTAGAACTTTACAAATCTGAAAAATGAGTATAAAGCTTGTATCAGGTAACAGTATATCTGTCTCTTTGACTGGATAATGATTTTGAATTTTTTTTTTAGAGCTCCTCTTTATACAATCTGTTCAATATCAGTAGTCCCATTTTTAGAGGCAAAAAACCTTCAACTTCTAAACAGTCACCATTTATAGGTCATTTATATACCCCAGAGTCAACATCAGCCTACTTTGTCACATCATGTCACAAATGTTCACACCAAATATTTTTCCATTGTTGCTCCTAAATATTTTTAAAGTAATTTCTCATCTATGCCCTTTTTTTAAATATGCTTTTTTCCAAAAGATAGATGAGTAGGATTTTAAAAGGTGTTTTATTTTGATAGGTCCATGTAATCTTGTGATTTACATTACTTAGTGAGACTTTTTCCCTTCCTTGACAAAGGTGCAAGTTCTCAGAATACATGGATATTTCATCCTTCCTTCCACTCTGTTTTTGTTCTCTTGTTGCCATTAAATTTCTCTATCAGAATTTATTGGTTTTGTACGGGGGGGGGGGTTGAGTTTTTTTTCCCCCCTATAGTATATTCTGTGTAAGACTGCCAACTTATATTTCTGTGCACTACTTTTTGAAGAAAAAGAGACTGCTGCCACTGGCTTATCTAAACTACATTAAGTTTCCTAAAGGCTGATTCAAAGAAATGTAGTTCATAAACATAGGATCTAGTGACTGTAGTAACACAATTCCTTTTTGCACTTGCTTACTTGTCTCATTGTTCTTTTGAGCCAAATAAAAGGACTGAAGTTACATTAAACATTTTCACTTTCTATCTAGGCTCTTCTGATCCAGAACCTTATCTAAGAATGGGTTATATATGCATATTTTAGTGTGCAAACTGATACACTCTTCCCATTATACTAACAAACCATTTATTTCCCACTCAGATGCTCAGGCCTTTGGACATTTGAAAGACCTTTTTCCTGGTGTCTCCTAGTACTGCTAAGTCTATGACAGTCTTCTAGAAAAGAGAGAAAAGAAAATTCTAAATGTGTTTATATTGGCATACACATGCCAATATACATATCCCACCACTTAGATCACATGTAAAATCAAACCAAATGGTTGGTATAAAACCTATGTGTCTGACTATGTTATTCAAATACTTGTCTATAAGTATATACATTTACCTGTTATTATTCTGGAATTAATTGATTGTAATTAAGCAGAATTTAATTATTTTCACATTGGTAATGAACATTGGACATTACATCAACATTTCAGAGAAAAGTCAGTCATAATATTACCATAAGTGCAAATACTTAAAAGTTTGCACACAAAAATGTATGCAAAAGAGTTTGTGAGTCACTCAAGCTGCAAGTGCATCCAAATGGAAAAACATGCTTTTGGAATAATGTTTTTAAATATGCTGCCCAGTACACACAGAATGCCTCTTGTTAAATATTCAAATCTTAACAGTTTTTTAAGGCATTTAAAATTAGTAAAATTCATAAAAAGGAATAAAAAGGAGAGCCTTTTCAGTATTTGTACTGGTATATTGATGTCTTCGAGCATACTTATAACTGTAACTGGGAAGCCCTTTATAGAGCCTTATAGTTACTACATAACTTCATTCTAATTCTGATTTTTAGTCCTGTAATCAGAGAAAAAAAGTTATTTTTGCAGGGATTCTTATTTATTCCACTGGACCAAAATGATGTCCAGCAAAGTAGCTTTTATTAATGCTGAGATATGAAAAGCCCCTTTGTGAGAAGCATTCTGGCACTCACAAGCCTCTCTGAAAGACGCTGCTGTGTACATCCCTTTTCAAACTTTTTTCTTAATTTTTTCCCTGTTTCCCCTGAATTAAGCCACCATATCTCAGGTCATAGCAAAGGCAGCAGCAGGCCAGAGCTAAGGCTGCTCATGCTGTTGCACATTGAAGAGAGAGTGTTGACCGCTGTGAGAATCATAAACCTCTCAGTTTGATGATCAACTGAGCAGTAAATTAATTAATCATCATTTTATGCCTCATCAAGCACTTTGCTGAGGCTCTCAACAGGGGCCAGCTCAATTAGCCAATGGGAAGCAGACTGTTTTGTTTAGCTGGGTGAGTCTTCCATAAACAGAGGAAGCTTTGACAAGCTAATAAATATGTCATCTGTCTGTGTCAGTAGCTGCAATGTGGCTCCACCTGTAAAGTTGTGGGATTATGCTTGGTATGTGGGGTAGCAACTTGAAAGAATGACAATGAGTTATTCTAACTCCTCCTCAAACAAAGCACCTCTTGTAGTTTATCAGGATCCCTAGCCAGTGAATTCAGGCTAGATTTTTAGGAATGAGATACTTATTTTTGATTACTTAATCAGATATCTGTATGCTTTAACAACAGATTCTTGTGTTTGGCAGAGTAAAACCAGTCAGATGCATCTATAATTTCAAAATGCTTCTTTCCTTCTTTTTCTTCCCTAGAGGAAAAGAAAATGCCCCCTCCTTACATTAATATTGGTGGCAACAAGCTTCTCAAGATAAAAGCTTTTGATTAAGTGGCAATAATACTTGTGTCAAAACAGACGGGTTTGAAAAGTCCTTGGATGAAATCCTGTGGTTCCACTGAAGTTACCAGAGTTGCATCAATCTAACTGCAGCCAGAATTCAGCTCCTGTCGCATTAAGCATTTCATCATTCAGAACAGAAAACAGAAATATACGTTTAGAAGTTTCAGCCTTGAACCAAATCACTGACTGTTGCAAATTTGTGCCATTGACTTTCATGTACCTTTACAGCCATAAGGACCCATTATGAGCTTCTAATCTGATTTTCTGCATAACAGTGCCCATAACCTCTAGCTGAGCAAGAGATAATCAGTAACATATCCAGTATTTGCTGAAAGATTTCAGGTGGTGAAAAATATAGCATTCCTATAATTAATTATCATCACTGGTAAAAATGTGCATTTTATTTCAGACTTTCTGGCTTCAAATTAAAAATATTTCATTTTCCTAAATCTTGTTTCAGGAGGAGGAGCCCTAGATTTCTTTTAACACAGAACTCAATGAAAGCACTTCTGTCTAATAAACTGTGCTCTTGGGGGACTGAATAGCATTTTCATTCACTCAGCATCCCATAACCTTATGCAGAACACTGATGTGTTGCCAGAGCTGGAGAGTACCACCTTCTCCCTCCTTGTCCCTGGACATACCGACTCAAGCTCTCATGAGATGCACATTATGTTTCTATGATTTTGTGAATTTTATTCCACTCTCCTGGTTTTGGACTGCTGAGGCTGACCAGAGCAGTGAGTTGCTAACACTTTGGTAAAATGGTGTTAGAGGGGTAGAAGCAATGAATGGATGATTTGTTAAGAAATGTGTCTACGGAGCCCTTGTATTACTAAAGTGTCAAGGCACAGCATGACTCTTGGTCCAATGTAGAAAGTTTCCCGAAAAGAAACTGTAGAAACAGTTTTTGTTTCTCAAAAAGAAGTTGTGGAAACAGCAGCAACATTTATAAGTGGTGACTCCAGGACTTTAAGTGTCCACACAGACCTAGAGAGACAATTTGCTACACCTGCCACTCCAACCAATAGGAAATGGTAGCAGCTTGACTGGAAATAGCAGCTTAAACATTGGAAACCAATTTATAAATCACAGCCAGCCATAAAATTTTCTCCCAGAGTATGATCATTATGTGAGCAAGTGCAAGTGATACTAACATGTGATCTGGTTTAGTCACTAGGAGGATTCTGTCAATCCTGTCCTCCCATCTTAAAATGGTTTGGTTTTTTCTGATGCAAAGTGAATCAAAATATTTAGATTGCTCCCTGTATGAGCTCTTCATCGGTATAGTTCCATGGGTTCTTTGGATCATGTACAAACCTTAGCATAACCCTTCGAAGCCCTTGAAAAGGATAGTGTTAACAGAAATCTCTGTATTCCCTTGTAAATGACTGAATGCAATGATGATTCTTTTTAGCTGTTCTATTTTAGACTCAGTCTGGTTTTAACCCATTTACTTTTCTGCAATGATTTCACACAGGACTAACTTTTGACTATGTGAAGGGACATATGTTTGAGCCTTCCAAGTGTAATATAAATAAAAAAAATACTCAAAACACCACTATGAAAAAAAAGGGAAAATAAACCAAACAAACAAAAAACCAAAGAAACCAAACCAAAACCAACCAACCAAACCTTATGAGCCTAAATGAGCTCTTCCCCTCAGTACCAGTACATGTTACTATATAGACATCTTGAATCATGTCTTTTCCCAGACAAAGGGAAATATAAAAATAATGGAAATAGGGGACTGGTAGAAAGGAGGAGAGTAAGAAGCTGCTACTTATGCTGTTTCAGGGATGGTGTGGGCCTTCTGAAATAGGCAAAGTAGCAATAGGATAAATTGAAGCATTTTAGGCATGGTGAGGGACGAAAGTGGTACACAATGATTTTCCACAGAAGACCCAGCAGTATAACATCTGGCCTAGAGAAGCAAGAATTGACCCTACCACTAACCAGGATGGTGAGCCCCACATACAACTGTACAGATATACCATACACCTACAGAGGTCTTACTCTATGCAAAATTCTAGTTCAACTATAAAATAATATCACTTCTATCTGACCGGGCTACTTCCAAAAGATTGGAGTAATCATCACCATGTTTCCAGTACCTGGAGATATGGCTTTATAATTAGCTTCGAAGCAAGTATCTCACAGACATCATGCATTGGAATTAATCATTTTGTTGCCACATATGTCCATGAGAAGGAATATTTGAATTCCCTCATATTTTTTCTTATACTCCTATAAGCAAATATATGTGTACATGCACTCTTCAAAGTCTTGCTCCAGTTGCCTAGGTAAATGGGCATCAGTGTATTTATTTCCCACAAAACATTTTAGAATATGTAATTATTTCAAAGGGTAAAAAAGTGCTAAATGATTCAGTAATAAATTTCATAACTTAAAAATAATTAGTTTGTTTTGCTGATATTCATGAAGCTATTTTTGTCCCCAGACTAGTCAGATGAATGGCTGATACTTCTTCAAAATGAAGCAATTTTACCTTGCAGGGGTTGGTGTGAACACTAGTTTCTGCTTCAGGTCATGTGGGTTCAAAGCTCTAGAATTTCACTTTGAATTTGATGATTGCTTATTGAGAACCATTTGTCTTCACTCACATAAATCAACCTACATTCAGCAAGAACAGGCCATGGTTTTGTCAATGCTTAAAAAAGTGAGTGAGCTTTTAGCATGTTTTTAGTGGTTATAGATTTCATAGAGAAAACTTTGCAGAGTGGTCCTCAAAACAATTCTTTTGAAAACACCTATGTTTCTAGTCTGCATATCTCTCACAGTTGTGTTTCAATTTCTTTTGGAAACAGCAGGAATTGTTTTGGGGTTTTTTAAGCCTGTGCTTTAAAAAGAAACACAATGTGAAATGGGCTTCTAGTGCACTCATATGGACCCTGAACCAGTTCTTATTAGAGTTTGATCAGAGGCTTTCAGTGACACACTGGACCCTGGGGCATTAGTTACAAAATGTTATTACAAAACCAAGAGACAAATTACATAAAGGAAGAAATTTTCTCCATTTTACCTTCACTTTTTGTCTTCTAGAAATCTCTGCTTATCTCACTTTTCCACTTTGCTTTTGCAGATAATTATCAGTGATAATTTTTCTTTGTTCATAATAAGAAATATGCTTTGCCTAGATCTATTTTACAATAACCATTCTTACAGATACTTTGAATTGAGCAACTCAGAATAATCATAAATCTCACTGTCATACAGACATACGTGAACTTTCTTTTGAAAAGTTCGTTGTTACACATCTATTCTGTCTGAGATTACCCCAATCCCATGCTTTTCATCCTTTATCCCTTTCATGAAGGGCAAAAACTCTAAGTATTTGACAAACACCAGTCACAACTAAATTACATTTAGACTAATTTTATCACACGAATTTTATTCCTTTTGTTTTTGTCCAAGATTAATACTGGAATGTCTTAGATGCGTTTAGAGACAGCCCCTTTATGCATCCAAAGTGTAACTCTGGAATGAAGAAATACATAGCACAAAGAAACTTCTCTTAAGAGCATTGAGAATATGACTATGCTGGTGATTAAACAACATGACCTAACCTAGTTTCAGGCCTACAGCTGAAAATCATCTTTCGTAGAAGAGTGCCTGCCAAGGTTATTGTAAAATTATCCCAGGCACCAAAGTGATGAATAGTCCCAGCATTTGCTGTGATATAGATGCCATCCCTGTGGGGCTTCACCAAGTGGGATTTTTCATGTGGACAGACTCACATGGAGGACAGATGGGAAAGAAAACAAAATTAGTTGGTCTGTGCTAGAGCAAAAATCCATCTTTCCTTTGCTACCCAGATTGTGCACTTGCTCTTTTAGCAGACACGGAAATGTGTTCTTGAATTATAGAACTCTTTCTCTTTTTTCTTTATGGAGTGATTTTTTTTTAAAGAGCCTTTTAAGCTGACCTTGGGTTTAGTGCTGATTTACATTCTTGAACTTTCATGCCAGCCTAATTTTAGACATGCTAAGCAGCAAATCTATTATCTAAGTTAGCATAAAAATACTGTGTCTGAGTTGCATTAATATAAGCTTTAGTCCAATGTTGAAGATGGGCAGTTTTTAACAGCAAAAAAGTTTCAAATGGAAATGATCACTCAAGCTTAGCTTTGTCCAAGTCCAACTAATGAGTGAGTCAAGGAGCAATAGTGACATTTAGCACACAAACAGCCTTCCCGGAACCCAGCCCTGGGATAAAACTAGCAATCCCACTGACAAAGACACTGTAACCAGTGCCATGCAGAATCAGGACCAATCAGAGTTTGGGCAGCACATCTGAGAAATCATCAGCTCTTAGATATTTTTAAAGCCTGACAGCAAAAGGGAGTCTCTTTGATACTTGCATAATTATGTGCTTGTGACAAAGATGGAAGGAAGGAGTTAAACTACCCTTCTGCTGCATCTGCAAGTGTTGCAGTTTGATTCTGAGATAACAGAAAAGTTGCAAATCTCATATAACACATTTGCCTAAAAAGCAGGTTTGGAGTAAGTCACTATTAAACTGTTTCAAATTGTCCGGTTTATTTTAAATTCACTCTTAGCTTCATATCTGCATTTTGGATGTAGGAAGTATTAAGACATCAGCTGTTTGACAAGGGAGAGAAATGCAACAAATATTTGGTGTATTTCTCCATTTATGTTTCTTTCTTTATTAGATTTCCCAGGGTCAGAGGTTAAACTCAGACAGTCAGCAGAGATGTTAGGATTATTTAACTGCAATATAAGTAACACCTTAAGAACTGATTTGTCAGAATGAATTGCAGTCCCGAGTGCTTTGAGTTTTCAAACTAAATTTGTTCTTAAGATAAAAGGCACTTTTTAAAGAATCACAGTTCCTGTTCTAATCATTCCCCCATCCTCGCCTCCAAGGCATTTCTTATAACTCTGATAAAATCACAGACCAGGTGCTCCAAGATTTTCAAAATAATAAATTCCAATCTGTCACTAAAGAAATAAAAGGTTAAACAAGTTTATAGAGGGAGTTCTTTTCCAGGTGTTATTTTGAAAGTGTATGCCTAATTCATCATTTTTCAGTAATAGTTACAAGTGATAAAGATCATGTAAATACTCTGTCTTAGAAATAAGCTTTCATTTTGTCATGCAGATAGTACTAATGACTAAATAGACTTTAATCAGGAAATCTCCACCTACTAACATTTGGACTAAAGAGCAATGGTATAATCAGATTTTCCCTAAAATAAAATTCTCATGGTGTAGAAACAAAAACAAAATGGAACTCATACATTGGTTACATAGCAGATTTTATAAGAACCAGAAGCATGAAAGCTTTTCACAAATCACCTACTTTTGAACAGACTCAGTATAGGTTCAGTGGGTATGTCTCTCAAGTGGAACGAGGCAATGGAAACTGCTAACATCTTCCATATGTGGCAGCTTTTAAATTATAATACTATTTTGGACACAGTGAATAAACTTTTAAAACAGCAGTATGTCAGAGGGGGGCTGGGTTTACCTGGAGTTCCTCTTTCACTATTTTTAGTAAATCTTACACAGTTCTAATTCTGCTATATTGTGCATTTACTAAAGTGTATATACCTAAAAAACGTAACGTATGTTTTGCTCAAACACTCTGAAATGTGTGCTTCGGCCCACCATAAATCAAAGGAAAGGCTATAGTTCTCAGCCATTTTCAAGTCAGGAGGAAAATCCAGGTCCCAGTTAAAGAAAGTGCACAGGATATGTTCTTGAGTGCCATTCAATTCAGTGTTTTTTTCTTATCTGTGGAATAGATCCCTCCATCTCTGTCAGACTCCATGGTTTCTAAATCAAGTATGGCAGCATTTAAGGTGGCATTATGCTGCAAGCAGGTACTAAAGCCTTATGGATAGGCTTCCACATGTCTATATATATATACTTCAGAGGTTCCATGAATGACTAGACACTGCCTCACTCAACAAGGAAAAAGAATTCTCTGCTGTAATTTATCTCTATAACACTCTAAATTCTCTCTCTTTTTTTCCCTAGCTTTCAAAAATTTTTTTATTAGTGGTTCTTTCCTTTTAGCCTTTTCCCTCCCCAATCCCATACAAATGTTTGCGAAGTCTGGCCATACATACACACAGTGGCAGAAGTTAACTGCTCTGTAACTTCCTATTGAACTACTTTTCAGAAAAGTCAGAAATAGGTCTCACTCTAAGCTTAGCTTTTAGAGATTGCAGGGGTGATCTTACAAACTCTCCAGGTACAATTAACATACCAACTCTGGGCACTTTCCCCTTACAAAACTTGAAAATGGCAAAACAAAACAGAACAGAACTGAAAACTGAGTTTTCTCGTACGTGGTTAAAGACTGTTCTTTCAAAGGAAAAGAAGCTTTTCCCCACAAATTCCTCTGCTGCATTTTGAAACTCTGGATAAAGTGTATACTAACTTCCCTCAAGAAGCAAAAAAGAAACTGAATTACCATAGCTATGCTACATAGCTGTCTTAAGGCTTCTAAGTGTGGAAGTAAACTTCTACAGCTAACACAAAAGTAAGGTGAAATTTCCATTGCTTACTCATAAGACTACAATGCAAGTTTCGTAATGCATACAACAGTGAAGGTTTGCAGTGATGTGGAGGATTCTGTGTATTTAACTCTGGTGTAGCAATTACCCTTAAATGTGGAGACTTTTATCAAGGCAAGTAAATGATTCTAAATTCTCTTTTAATTATTTAGGAACAGTAAAACGATCATTCTCCAAGTAATTTGTGGTAGTTCTTATTACAACAGTAAGTAACAGAGTTAGTTTGTATGAACTGAAGTGAGATAAATGAACTGCTAATCTCTTAGCAAAAAGAGTAAAAACAATTCTTCAGTTTAGTATGTGAGAACAACACTTAGAAAAGTTACTACTAATTAATATTTTTAGTTGCTATTTAGATGCCATATCTAGCTGTAGTCTATTATGTACTTCTACAAGGTACATAAATAGCTTTGCATTATTTGCAAAATGGACATGTTTTTTACCCCTTCAAGGTAGATTAATTCTGAGTATTCTGTATTCGTACTGCAATTTTTTCTTTTAGGCAGATATTTAAATAATTATTTTTGAAGATGAGAAATATTTGGTTACACTGAATTTATTTTTTAATCCTGCGAGATAATGAAAAGGATTAATAACTAAGAGTTTCCTCAAACCTTTATTTTACAGCTAGAGACATTTGGGAGTGAATGGTGGTACTGAGCTTCAGCACCAGAGAGCAGCACCATCTAAGAATTGTGATTCAAAGATCCTCCCTTGAACCCAAATCATGTTCTGGATGAAACATAGGTTCCCACACTTTTTGGGGGATATAGAGTATGTAATTCTTCTTTGGGATAACTTTCCCAACTGGCACACATGAAGAGAGAGACCCATAGCAATACCTGACTTATTTTACCACTTGGGTGCATAAGCAACACATCCGCTGATGGAATATCAGCAGAGCCCAAATTTTCACAGCAGAGCATAAGATTCATCAGTATATAGCATGATCAGAGAAAGAACTGCCAACCATAAGACCAGCTCCATACCCCAAACACATGGATTTGGGTTTGCAGTATCTAGCCTTTTAATTTCTTTTCTTTAGAATTTATAAATAGCAATAATGTCAGAGTGACTAGTAGACATTACTGTTCTCCTTGGGAACGGTTCATCAATGCCCTCTGGCAGTTTTTCAGCTGAGCATGGGAGCGCAAAAGAAAGTCTAAAAAAGCATGCAATTACCCTCAGGAAATAATTACAATGCAAAAGCACTGGATGGTACAAGTGACATTCCAGTAAACAAGGTGAACTTGTATCATCACCCTGCTTTGCCTCAGGGATATTCCCGCCAAAGGAATATCATCCAGTTCCAAGAACATCCAAGGACAGAGATGGGGCTGCACATCAACCTTTCCAGGTCCAAACCTCAGGGAGTCAGAAGTTGTGGGCAAAGGAAACTCCTGCTAAGCCAAGCAGAGACATTGCAAGTCCAAAAGGCCAGGGCAGCAAAGCTTGCTGTTGGAAACTAAACCACACCCAGAGCAGCCTTGCTTGTATCTGAGACTTAGTAATTCCAAATTTAATCATTACGAGAAATATGGGAAACGAAGCATTTTTTATGCATACTTCTGTTCACACTTACTCTCATGGGAGGAGGGTCATCCTCTTCTCTCTTCTTGAACTATGTTAAACTTCAAAGTTTAGCCAAATGAGGGATTTCTTTCAATTCTAACCTTCTTTCAGTATCTGCTGAAGGAGCATCTCTTTGTCTTCAGCTGTTAGAAACCATACACAAACCACAATTTACAAACTATGGCTGGAAGAGCACAGAGTTAAGGTGAATGTGAAGAGGTTTTACCCAGAACTTTACCTGCTCACTGCAACCTTTTAATCCAACTCAGACAGCCTCACATGTACACACAGAAGCTATATTTAACCAGGTAGATTTTCTTACCTATCTACTGTTTCCAGGGGTACACAGAACAGTAGCAGCTGGTACATAGTACTATTGTTCTCTTTCCTTGCTTTCAAAATATCTTATTGCAAATGCATTTTGACCACTTCAGAATTGGAATCAACTCTTCCGCATTTTGTAGATGTCTTTTTGGAGTATACAAAATAATGCTGATAGGACAAGAAATTATTACACTTATACACCTCTTTTCTGTCTCTGGACTACCACTACCATAAAAATGGAATTTGACTTGAAAGTCTCAGGTGTCTGAATACACTTTTGGCACCCTCAGGCTATCCGTACTATACAGCCTTGTGTCGCAGGTTTGGCCTAGCTGTTGGTGACCCTAATGAGGGTATAGTGACCCCTGAGAAGGGGATGGGATGATCCCAATGTGTGCCTCAAGGACATTTAACCTTGAGAAACAAAAGTAACTTGCATTTTGAGTTCTGTGTTGCAGGACATAAACCATCAGATGAAGAAGACCTGAGTTGAACCAGTGTTGGTGTCCAATGATGAACTGTTTTTCCTGCCTGAAGTACCTACCCCATCCTAATGGACTATTGCCTACAATATGGAGGGGTGGAAGACAGCCCTGGAAAGAAAGACTGTTTAAGCGCGGGAATAGATAGACCTAAGGTATGAGTGACGTAATATGGTATGGAATAAGGGATGGAATATGTTATGGGTTTAGCCAAGTAGGCCAAGAAGTTAGGCTTTAAAGTTCAGATTAGGCCTGAAATTGTCAGCTGACTTGAGCTGGACTGAGCTAGCTAACAGCTGATCTCTTCTAGCCAATAATATTGTATTCCATACCATATTGCATCATCTCAAAAGGGGTAAGAGCTGGTGTGTGGGTGTGGCTTAGGTCAGTTGCTTCACAGCTGTGGTCCCAGCAAGACACTCTGCTGTCCCAGGAGGGATGGGGAGCCCAAGCCCAGAGCACCAGCTTAACATCATGTTATCTGAGGGAAGTAAAATGTTTGTTCTTAGCTTTTCTCTCTGCTTAAGTCTGTCTCTGAAGAATTGACTTCTCTAGAATGATTAAGATGGTAGAATTTGTGTTTACTGGGAAGTGGGAAATTGTTCCTTGTTATATACATGTAACTTCTGTAAGTGTGTGTTATATTGTAGTTCTCTCTTAGTTTTCTCTTCTCTGTATAAATACATGTAGTTAGTTTCAGCATAAACCTGGTTTCTGAGGGGTTTTTAACTCTCCCTCTTATTTTTCCCTTGGCTGGTTGGGGGGAGGAGGAACCCCTTTCACTCTGTCCTGGACAGTTGGCGTTTTGCCAGCTCAACCCAGGACACCTTGTAACATAGTGCTGAGTTCTAGACACTTGATCAAATCCCTCTTCTGAGTTTTCCAAGATATACTGTCAGCAATACTCAGAGATGGGACGGTCAAAACAGTCAGATTATCTGCTCTCCAAATAAAACAAGTAAATATCCAAAATGCTTAAGTTGAAACAGCCTCAAGCACTTTTGCCTCACATAACCAGCACTTTTGGAAAGGTCCCACTGACCTTGGCAGCATATTCAAACATGGCTGAACAGTTCTTGAGCAATTTTTCCAATGAATTAGGCACAAGCAGAAATGTGTCATTGGGCACACATGCAGTCTTTTCTATCTTCTCTTTCTCCTTAAAAATTAATAATTTCTCAAAACTGCCATGCAAAGTAAGTCACAACAAGCAGCATGTCCTAATATATTACTGGCTCACATTTGGTATATGAAATTACTTAGCTAGATGCTTTGCAAACATTGCAGAATTGGGTTTTGACCAGAGACGAGTTAGTCAGATGCATTTATCTTTCCTGAAATTCATCTTAATAACAGAATTATTATAAACTGCATGTATGAACTGATCGTGTGTAGTTTCATTACCAAATAGGGAAAACTTAAGAATTTCGAAGAACTGATACTGCATATTAAACTAAATCACTGACTTTTCATAAATGTAAAAGCTACACCAGTGAAAGCAGAGAATAGTGATAAATGTATTTCATGCTGTGCATGAAATCTATCTATTGACTAGTTTAAAAACATTTTAGGAAAGTGCAGAAAAAACCATCCCATTTCTAGAACCATAATATCACAGAAAACTTCAGGTCTTACTTTATTGTCAGGTGGTTCCAAAGATTTTCTCTTTTTCCTGACAATTGGTTGTCAGACATTATTAACTCAGCACTATCTTTACTTTTTCAGGGAATCAGCACTACATTGATGCTGCTGCATTGACAAGTATCCCCTACTAAGCCACCTTTCTCCATTTCCTCACCTGTCCAATCAAGTGCCATTCTTCATTTGTCTCCATTCTGTCTACCAATCATTATGTTCTGCACCAACTCACAAGCTGGTCTTCCTTCTTTCATGAACTTCATAACTCCTTCACCCTTCTTTCCTCTTCTTACGCTTCTATTTCTCCTTTTCCGCCATGGGTCATATGAATAAAAGATCTGACAGCTTGGAATGAAAGAATGCGAGAATGAAGTGAATTGTGTTATAAGGTAGCATCTCAACTAGAAGAAAACTAAGACTGATCTTTAGTTTTCAGCACACATTTTTTTTGTACAGTGCTCTGACTGGCATAAAACATAGTCATGTGATACCATGAGGTTCTCCACTCTCCAGTCTACCTTGTTCCTTCACACTTTCCCACAGTTAACATGTTACAAGAGGATTTTTTGCTTGAACATAAAGTATTATGGAAACAGCTTTGGACTACTATGAAACACTCATCACAATTCAATCGAAATGTGACACAGTCCTTAGCACTATATTTTTATCTGTCAATGTCAGAACACAGTACAAAGTTCAATGCTATTATAACACTTCACAGAGAAAAGACCAGGAAAGGGAAACTGAGTAAGCCAAAAAAACAAAAGCAGAACTGCAAATGGAGGCCATGTGTTTTGAGTCTTTTATCTGTCCCTTGCTCAGTGTGGCACAAGGAAAGTAAGAAAGTCACCCACAGCTTGAGTAGAAGTCTAGTCCCTTTATTGCTCCATCTTCAGCTGGAACTTCAGCTACACAAAGAATGTGGCACTAGATTCATAATGGGCATTTTATAATGCTTACTTTCATATAATGTTGAAAAGTGACATGTCTATGTCAGCCTGCTTTTTTATAGTTTAGAAAACATCCAACAAAACTTAGGAGTGATTATAGATCAATATTACTTTCAAAGACTAGCTAAAAACATAGAAGTATTTATGAAATTATTAAACTAGAATTATGCCATTTTTCTCAGTGGTTTGCTAAATCAACTAATAGGTTTCCATGTTTTTTTTCAAATGTACATTTGCAAGAGATATTTTCTTTAATTTTTAATGGGGCAATGAGTTCATAAACTGCACTATTCCATACCCTAGTATTCATTAGCAGAAATAAGTAGAGACAATTAACTATCTTGGAGCGGTTATTTAGAATTAAGACAGGGGAATGTGAAAGCATTTGAAAGCAAGATTTCTCAGGAAAAAAGAGGTGTTTAATGTTCATTTCTATTTGGTCTGATGCTTTTTTTTTTCTTTTTCCCAGTTTACAGTGTGTCTTGTGGTCACATGACAAGTTATTAGAGAAAATAAAGAAAGCTTTTCAGGGTTTATTTATTCCAACAAAAGCTAAGGAAATCAAATAAAAAAAACCCCTGAACATAAAATACGTAAAGTTAGTACACATTGAAAATGAATAGCTTATTCTTAAAAGGGAAATTTAATACACCAATGCCATTAGCTATTTCAAAACTGGAAAAAGTATATCTAAACATGCAGGGAACACTGGCAAGTTTTACTACCTGAGCTGGAGTGTGAATAACTGGTTATTATAATTCTTATATTTTCTTTGTTTTGATTTATTCCTCAGAATGAACTAGATGACAATATTATTCAACTATGCAACTGGAAATATCATTGTCTTTCCATAATATCACATGGCATAAATGGTATAGTTTTTCACTGTAGGATTTTCAGATCAAGGTGTTATCTCATGTTTACTGTGTCTGTAATTCCATCACATAAACCTAAACAACTGCAATTCAGTGATACTCTGATACAATTTGAGATCCCAAAACTCATTTTTGTTGTTGCAATATACTGAAAGAGTTAAAATAAAAATGATGCTGCAAACAAAATTCTTCATCTCCGCAACAAGAAATTGTGATTAAAAAGAATGTAAAATCAACCTATTGTCACAAGCTCAATATAAGTAGTATAATGATAGCACAAATGTTTGATTTTTAAGTGTCTGCACTAAAAAGACATATTTGGTGTGACAGTACTGTGGCAACTACTCAATTTCAGTGCATACTAGATTATACAGTTGAGTAAAAGCTGTTGATGCATGAGAGCTCACTGTGAAAACCTTACAATGTATATTCATATATAATTATTTTGTTCCTTTCTTAAATGGAAAGAAATTCCAAGTGAGTAAACATTTAACTGTTCTGCAACTTATGTTGATTTATGAGTGATGTTAAGATCTTTCAATAGCACTGTAGAAAGAACAGTCACACAGAGAGCTAACGACAAAGGAGAAAAAGGTTTCATTTAATTATATTTTCACATAGCATTTCTCTAGATCCTTGGAAGTCTAAGCAAATTTGTGGTTTGAAAATTATTGTTAATTTCTTGCTAATTAGCACTTAGAGATTTTTTAACATGTTTTTGTTTTGAATTTCCAAACTGAGTATATGTATAATTAAGAATTTCTAGAAAAAGAAATTATAGATTTAAAAATTGTCATTTGATTTGTCTTATACGTATATCATACAAAGTCTATGACAACTTTGCACCTAGTTAGAGTTGTACTCTACAGTGGAATAGACAAAACCCCAAGATTAATGAAAGAACAAAAGCAGACAGGGAAATTCAGAAAATACCCAGAAATATATAAGCATGAATTAATTCTGCATTTTTTTTTCACGAAAGAGTTTGGTGCAACGTGTAATGAAAAGTACTTCTGGGAAGTGCTAGCTATACTTCATGAGTATTCTTCCTAAGAATCTAAGCGAGAAATATAAAAAAAAATCCAAAGCCTAGTGTCCTGTTATATTTAAATTGCATCAGGGGAGCATTCATTCTGTTTTGTTGTCTTACTCTTACCTTTAGTGGCAATGTGATGTTTACTATGTCAGCTTAGAAGCTGTTGGTAGCTCAACAACTTGTCATGGGATGTAGAGTGGCTTATAGAACTTAAAACTCAGCAGCAGGGTCCTTAACTTTGTGTCTTCATTGCAGAGGTGAGTGATGCAAGTTTTCCAAATGATCAAGAGTGTAAGAGCCTTCTCTTCTGGTGTAAAGAGCTCCCCCACAGCCAGACTGAACAGTGGCACACAACCAGAATGAATAGAGCTTTCTTCTGGTTGACATACCTCAGTCTGACTCCTAATAAGGTTAAATTTTAAGAGGACAGGAAGTATGGGGCAGAAAGAAGGGGAAAGCTCACCCCTATCTACTCTTACACAGATATATCCTAGGAGCAGCCTGAGAGCAGCACTTAGGAGAAAGACTTGGCAGTGCTGGTGGATGAGAAGCTCAGCATAACCCAGCAAGATGAGCTCTCAGTCCAGAAAGACAACTGTATCCTGGGCCTCATCAAAAGTGTGTCCAGCAGTTCGAGGGAGTTAATTCTCCTCTTCTCTGATCTTGTGAAAGTCCATCTGGAGTACTGTACCCATTTCTGAGGTTCTCAGCACAGGAAAGCCATGGACCTGTTGTATCATGTCCAGAGGAGTGTCACAAAAATGATTAGAGGATTAGAGCACTTCTCCTATGAAGAAAGCCTGAGAGAGTTGAGACTGTTCAGCCTCGAGAAAAGATCTCTATAGAGATCTTCTAGTACATAAGGAGGTTAAAAACAAGACAGTTAAAGAGGGACTTTTTACAAGGGCATGCAATGATAGAACAAGGGAGAAGCACTTGAAACTGAAGGAGGGTAGATTTATCTTAGCTTTGAGGAAGAAATTCTTCACTGTGAGAGTGTTGAGGTACTGGAACAGGTTGCCCTGAGAAGTTGTTGACACCTCATTCCTGGAAGTGTTCAAGGCCAGGTTGGATGGGGCCCTGAGCAACTTGTTCTAGTGGAAGGTGTCCCTGCCCATGGCCAAGGGGTTGTAACTAAATGAACTTTAAGGTCCCTTCCTATCCAAACCATTCTGTAATTCTATAAGTCTATGAATATACCCACATCAGACAGCTCTGAATTAGTCTAGGCATAGACAGCCATTCAGGGCACATTCCCTCCAGCACTTCTACCCTGCTGCCTGAAGCCAGCTCTCTTCATGGTTATGTGGTCTACCTCAGGTGTACCTGCTACACAGTGCCAGAGTTATGGAAACATGGAAGGACTGGTGGAGGTCTGGAAAGCAGGGACACAACCCCAGGCTACATTCCAGAGAAACTCAGTCTCAGGTGCTACCCCAAGGTAAAGATGGCTGTCTATTGCACCCAGTGCTTCTCCCAAGGGGTATATTGTGAAACAGGGACTGTTTAACAAGTTTCAAATGTGTAGTGATAGGGAAAGGAAGAGAACATAATGTAAGCCTGCAAGAAAACAATTTCAGATCTTCTTTTAGTTCTTATTACTCTCCCTGAGGTAATCTCTGAAGCTAATAAACTTCTTAGAAGGCTATGCTGTGTTCCAATTTTTTGACATATTAGATACCTATATGTAGGTTCCGTTCCAAGATCTTCAAATTTTTATGATTTTCTATAGTTAAATTATAATAATTTATTTTCTCAGATGCCTGAACCTTTTTGTGTTCTTACTAATTTCTTTGCTCCTGCATGTTTAGATAAGGAAATTTAATCTGAAATTCTGGGCCAGACATAAGTCCTCAAGTAAACAGGTAGTCATGGCACCAATTATTTATTTATTTATTGATAGTAGTAGAAAAAAAGAAACCCTTCATGATAATTTCAGATATATCACTGTTGTCTCTTCTTCCTGGATGGTTAAGGCAAAGTACAACCAAGGAGAAAACAGATCAAGGCTTCATTAGGCATGACAGAGAGCAGAAAAGATATTTATATTCCAAAAGGATGACTTCTATTAGGGTCTCAAGCTGACCACTCAGATACTCATCTTTTCCATTCCACTCCCTTACTACTTTTCAATAAAGTCAAACTAGAATAGTGGCAAAAGTCACCCATGCACACAGACTGCCAAGAGTACTCCTTTTCAAGGTATAGCTAATATAACACCTTCCTTGCTATGGATTTATGAGGAAAATTTCCCCCAATTCAGAAAGTAGAAAAGCAGATTCTGCAACTGCCTGGCTGTGCTTCAACCATTTTGTGAAAGCTCATATGAGTTGCCATCAAAATTGGATGGACACAAAATTGGTTATCCTAAAACATGAGCTGCATTCACATGCCCAGGATACATGAAGGTAAGAGATAGAGTTATCCAATGAGTCCAACCAATAACAGCATTCATAGAATCATAAAATCATTTAGGTTGGAACAGACCTCTGAAGTCATCAAGTGCTAGCACTGTCAAGTCCACCAGTAAACCATGTCCCTAAGTGCCAAATGTGCATGTCTCGCCAGTGCCGAAAACATGGTGGAAACCATTTTCCTGGTCCTGCTGGCCGCACTATTTTTGATACAGACCAGGATACCACTGGCCTTCTTGGCCACCTGGACACACTGATGGTTCAGGTTCAGTTGACTGTCAGCCAGAAGTCCAGGTCCTCTTCCACTAGGCAGATTTCCAGCCACCCTGCCTCCAGGCTGCAGCATTACATGGGATTATTGTGAACCAAGGGCAGGACCTGACACTTTGCCTTGTTGAACCTTGTGCAGTTAGTGTTGTGTCATTGATCTAGCCTGTCCAGTTCCCTCTGCAGGGTCTCCAGCAGATCAATGCTCCCATCCAGCTTGGTGTTGTCTACTAAATTACTGAGGGTGCACTCAATCCCCTCATCCAGAACATTGACAAAGATGATTAACAGATATGGCCCCATTACTGAACTCTGGGGAACACCACTTATGTTCCATCACCAACTGGGAAACCCAGCAACTGTGGGAAGTGGTGTCAAAGGCTTTGCTGAAGTCTAGATAGACAACATGCACAACCTTTCCCTCATCCCGTAAGTGGGTCACCTTGTCACAGAAGTTGCTCATGTTACTCAAGTACAACCTGCCTTTCAAACCCACGCTGGCTGGGCCTGATCCCCTAGTTGTCCTGTGTGTGCCATGTGACAGTGCTCAAGATGATCTGCTCCATGACCTTCCCCAGCACTGAGGTTAGACTGATAGGCCTGTAGCTCCCCAAATCCTCCTTCTGGCCCCTTTTATAGGGTCTCCATTCCTTCTACAGGGTCTCCAAAAGCTCTTCTGCAGACTGATGAGATACAGCTTTACTTCCTCCCTTTTATTTTTTTCTATCCACCCAAGAGTACCCAGACTGAATGCCCAGAATACCCATCTGCTCTTCCAAACTCATTTTTCAGGAGTTATATTCAACTTTCACTGTCTACCAACTGTCTTTCTTTAGTGATTATTAATCTCTTTTACTGTTAATGATTCTCCGCACTTATAAGGTCCAATTTGTTTTCTCATGAATACCCATTAATAAATCACTAGGACTACCATATTGTCCACATGGATGTATGAAGCATGGCCAATAAGCAGTGAAAGAAAAACCTGTCTTACAAAAATTGTTACTCTAGTGACCAGTGACAGGATTCAAGGGAATGGCAAGAAGCTGAGGCAGGGGAAGTTTAGATTAGTGCGGTGGTTTTAGCTAAGCCTCAAATTGACAGGCTTGGAGAATCTACGTAGATTGGGAGAGACAACTATCACCTGACTGGATAACCAAAGAGATATTTCATACCAGATGACGCAAACCTGAGATATGAGTGCAAGAGTGGGAGGTGTTAGGTCAGTTCCATCATGGCTGAAGTAGGAGCAGGACATTCTGCAGCTTCTACTGTGCTAGGCCCTGCTCCTGCTGCCGCTACTTGCATTTTGCTTGAGTTTCAGGGAAGTAGAAACATTTTGTTGTTACTCTTTCTGTTCTTTGCTGGGTGTCTTTTGGGGAGCTTATAAAACTATAGTGATAGAATCTGTTTTCGATGGGGAATGGGGAGTTATTTCTTGTTATTTCTAACTTGTCTAAGTGTGTATTGTAGTTTTACTCTTCTCTTTTCTGTATAAATATATGTAGCTAGTTTAAGCATAAACCTAGTTTGAGAGGGTTTTTTCCCCCTTCTCCCTTTTATCAGCCGGAGGCAACTCTGTTCTTGGGCAATTGGCATTTTGCCAGCTCAACCCAAGACAGTTAGATATCAGGAAAAAGTTTTTCACCCACTGGGTGGCTGGGCACTGGAATTAGACGGGATTTATCTCCAAAGATGCTCCTAGCAGCACCCAAGAGGCACCATATCTAGTCCTCTTGTAACAGAAGAGTCTGAATCTGCCACATAGTACTCATGTCTGAGCCTCCTCATACACAGAAGAACTGACTGCCAGAAGAGCAATGTTAGACTCTCTACTACCATTGCAGTGATCTCCCATTTTGACTAATCCAGCAAGGTCCTCTGGAAGAGTTTGTGACTAATTTTTACCGCTATGGGATTGATAGCCTGCTCTAGTTCTCTGATTACTTTATTTTATATCATTCTAAGGATAAAATATTATTTCATTTATATATCAATTCTGAATAAGATAAGTATAATAATTTACAATAATTGTATTTTTTCGCAATTATTTATATATTTATAAATTATTTATATATTTATAAATAATAATTTATAATATTTATAGTTTGCAATAGCCTACGGGGATGGAGGTAGAGACCTCATGGACATACAGCTCACTTGTGAGTGAGATTATGATTAAGAAAAAAGTTTGAAACTTATTCACAGAGCTATAACTTTCCTATTTCAGCTTTGTTTTGATTGAATAACCTTTAAAATTATGTTGCCAGTTATGTTGCTTGTCTCTGTTGCTGGAATTATTAATAAAAAATGATTATTATTTTGAACAAAATGTTGCTTTAATGAGAACTGAGCTATCCAACTGAGAAACTACTTCAGTTTGAGAAAATCACATGCCTTTTCTGATTTTCCTGAAATCAAAGAAATGAAATAGGATAATGAAAATGAAACAGGATAATGAGAGGCATCATTACTATCCAATACACCCACACTTGAGGCCTTAGGCTGGAAGCTCTGAAAGAAGGGTGTAGCAGACAGGTACACCAGTCATTGCTAAGCCTGTTACATGTAAGCATGCTGCAGAACAGGCCTGCCTGGGTGGTCAGATGAATAAATCAAAACCCTTCTGAATCTCTTGTTTGCTGCTCTTGAGTTTGATGGCAACTGTAGTGGGACACACAAAAACTTTATGAGAGCTTTATGCCCATGGAGTTAACTTTATCTTGCCCCTGCCTCAATGAATTGTCATCAAAAACTGCAGCACATGTTTTACACACAGTGTCATAGGCAGCTCTGTGAATGACTGTCCTTTAGTGACATTGAGATGTAGATCTAACTCAGTGCATGGAAGCAATCTCTTTATTCAGCATAAACCATGGCAGATTACTGAAAAATTCCTTCAGTACCAGGTTGGTCAAGTTTCCAAGAAAACATAAAATGCTTTAAAGTTTTAGAAGACTTCCAGTCTAGTGCTCCACAAGTTAATGCATTGGTTCTTTAATGAATAAGAACAAGGCAAAACAGGTCAGTGATTTATCTCAAGTGAGTATATTTCAGAGCAGATTCTTTCAACATACAGAGAACCCTACTCACTGGTAAACCTTAGTGCTGTTCTTTTCTCGTGGATAGGTGGTTGTGAAGAGTTGACTGGGTCAGCAGACGGGTGTAGCTGGATTTACTCATGTGGCAGCCAGCCTAAAAAAACAGTGAAATTGTTCTTGCAAGCAACGGAGATGTTAACAATTAAACTACTCATTAGAGAGTAAATGTACTTTTCTTAGCATGTGTCAGTCATGTAGGCATCCTTCCCTCTTCTCCTGTCCTCTCCTTAACTAAGACTTAGCAAAGACCAGACTGGTACATTGGGCTTGTACTAGGCCAGTGGCTGATTCTTCTTACACTACATACACATCTTCAAAATTAACTGTGCATCTCAAGAGGTCATATCTTACCTCCTAGACTACTTCTCCCCACCAAGGTCTACCAGCATTAAAGACTTGGAAATCAATTTTTTTCTACTTCAAGTAATAGAATAAAAGTACCAATCAGGAAGAAAATTAGATACTTATACTCCAAACATCCGTATTAGCTACTGGATTGCACATTGCCTCTCTGCTGGCAAAAGAATATATACATCCCACATGATATTTTATTGCTCATCCTTAAGGGTAAGAAAATGTTTAACATCCTTTTATGGAACTAGATCTGCATGAAGGGCAGGAGTAACTCAATGATTAGCATTCTGAAGCAGGCTACAGAAAGTTTACATGCTAATAGCAATCTCACTGTAATACTTATGGCTGCCTACAATAGCATTAAAGGGTGGGGTTTTTTCCTTCTTTTAAAGGCTTGTGACTTTCACATGATTCAAAACTCTCTTACAAGCTTTATAATAGAAAGGCATTTACAATCTTTCAGCTATGGTCTACCACAGAAGAAAATGTTAGTTATTCTGAACATTTCGAGTATGCTGTGATTGTGCCCTATTTTGGCAGGATTGAAAGTTCAAATATATAGCTGAAGTTTTAAGAATGAGGTCTGTCATTTCTCTGCAGTGGCTTGTAACTTGAATGTCATTGGAAAATGAGAGTCAGTGGCCAGTCAGACCACTACTGGTGTTGTAACTGTCTGAACCTAAGTATTTCTATTCTGCTGATAGGTTGAAATACCCTTGTGAATTATTGGAAATAGTGGCTATATTGGTGAACAGTTACTAAAATAATATTAGAAAAATAACCAAAAGACAATAAATTTTATAGCCACAATTTCTTTTACTGCAATGTGTATTTGAAATTTAGCAAGACAGTAATTATAAGATTTTTGGAGAAGTTAAAAGGCTGTATAGGAGCCATTTATCAGTAGAAAAATTCCAAAAAATTAAAACTATTTCTAAAATGAGATCTTCAGGAACTTTCCTTTCAAATTTGAACTTATAAGATTTCAGGATATGCATTCATTTGTATAACAGGAGCTAGAAAGATAATTATGTGGGAAAAGAAATAAAACCTTTTGTCAGAAGCAACACTGTAATGAGATCATATTTATCCCTTTATTTCCTCCTGCTTCAGGTCCTTCCTGAAGTTCTCAAAGGAAGAAAATAAAAAACATGTTCTAGCAAACTTTTGTGGTTTTAGATACAGGGACATTCAGTTAGCTGAGCTCTTCTATGCATTTGTGGCACAGATGTGCTGCATTATTCTTCATTTCTGTTAGTCCATTTGTAAACCACCAATACATAGAATGTTATGACACCATCGCACTAGGACTGAAAAAAGGCCATGGTCTGTGTTGATGACAAGATTGAACTACATTGCTTTCTTTTTCCTTCAAGTTAGAAATATAGCACAGTAGAGAGAGTACCTTAGTCTTCCTCTCTCCTGTGCGCTGAAAAGAGACATTTCTCCTCCGAGATCTCTTGCATATCCATGAATAATAATCTAGTCCATTACAAATCACAAATATATGCAAACTGTCTCCACATAGTGATGTTCATGCATATGGTTCTTCCTAACACAAACAGGTTTTTTGTGCTTTACTCACAATATTTGCTGAGGATGCCTCAACAAAAATTAGAAAAGTTAGAAAATTCTGATCCCTTTTTTATAATGAGAGCAATTTTTACTATAAGCTTAAGTTAAAGTGTCTTCTGACAGATTTTTTGGTTTGTTCTAGGTTTAATAGCAGAATATAGTAAATAATACAACAAAGTATACTGCAGGAAGTATTATTAAAACAAAATGGAACTTCATAGGTTTCTGACTGTTTGAGCCTGAGGCTTCTCCCAGGTGCTAGTAAGATATTGGCAGCCAAAGTCAGGCAAAAGTTCAAGGGAACATTTCTCTACTTTTAAAAATCTGACAATCAAAACATCCAGTTACTGTTTTGAATAAATGATTTATAGACAACACTCTTAGAAACAGTTATCTGTCAATGATATTTTTCTGTGAGTCTACCTCTTGAAAAATCTGTTAACTGCTCTACCCCAGTAGCGAACTATATAGTGAAATACAACTCTTCCTGTCATTTAGAGCATAGAGTTGTTTTTTGGTTTTTTTTGGCGTGATCCTAATCACAAAAAAAAAGTAGTTACTTAACCCTGGGAAAAAACTTAACTTCTACACTTTAATGCTTCCATGATCCAGTTTTTCTTTCTTTTGACTTTTACTGTTGTGATTTCTCTTTTGCAGTAGTATTCAAGAAGTCTGTCTGAACTACCACTCTCCAGTTTTCACCAGCTTTGTCTATGAGACATTTTAATATACTCTTCAGAACTGTTCCGTTCTCTCTTTAAGAACAAGAAAACCACCAATGTTGCTTTGTTGTTTTGGGTTTGATTTTTTAAAATAAATAAACATAGAATCTATACATTTAAATTATGGATCCTTTATTTTTAGCTTAACTCACTTTAAGGCTACTCTACACTCCTAAAGTAATATGCAGAGGTCTCAATGTAACTGAGAACATACATACTCATATTATTTAAGGACAATTGTGCCGAATCAAGTAGGTTATAATCATTACAGGACACACAATTAGTAGAACAAAAAATTACACATAAAATAGTCAGTGCTTGGATATGCACTTAGTTTACTTATACATGTAGCCTCTAGTTTCAAAACTTAATAATTTCACTATTAAGCCTATATAACTTGCAGATAGATTTTCACTGGAACAGCTATCTTATTTAAAAAGCAATTAAAATAGTCAGATCACCTGTGAAGTTTGCTTCTCCTGCAGAGAAAAAATTGAGGTCTGAATCCTGGCTATCTAAGAAACAAGCTCCCCAGTTCACAAGAATGTTTCTTGTCCTTTGATCAGACTTTAAAATGGAGAAAGAGACAGTACACCAAATCACTGTGTTAAACAGCATTTTGTTTATGAAAAATGTATCTTACAGAAAGAGGCAGAATCCTGGAACTCCAAAGAGTGAGTATATCTATTGTATATTTTCAAGAAAAACTTAATCCTGCTGTTGATTTTTAGTCATTTCTCCTCTTTATTCAGCTATCGGTCATCCACGCTTAGGCTTTCTTCTTGCAATTCAAAATCTTTAATGAGTTCCCTCTTTTTTGCACATAGAACCTCCAGATGAATAGTCATGGTTAAGTTATAGCTCACACTGACATACAGCTAGGCCATTGCATTTGCAATATGAAAGGCTTACACCATATTTAATATTTTGTACATGTAGTAACTCTTTATTCTCTTGTTTGGGTTAGATTTTAGAATGTAAAAAAGGTCCCATATAGCTCCTATAAAGTGACAGAAATTTTTTTGGAAATTTTAATTTTTGATTGAATGTTTACATTTTAAAGGGGGCACTATTTCACAATCAGAATTCCGTGTTCCCACTAAAAAGATCTGTAGCATAGTACAAATTTCTGAGAAGTAATTTCTTACATGTCAGTATAACTAAACTGCATTAAATAAACTTTTGGCTTCTCAGGAATGGGAGACACACTGCTACAGAAGCAGAAAAGAGACGGCAATATGTGAAAAAAAATATTAGAAATGGAGAAAATCTAAACTTAGGTGGAAAAGTATTACAGAGCATTTCACAATCTGCTTAAATGAAGACCAGATTTGAAATATAATCTGATTTCTAACTATTTTTCCTTTTTTTCTTTTCTTCTTTGTCCTTTGAAAAGGAAATGTTTGAGAACTGAGCAGGGAATCAGATACAATAATATGCACAAGAGTTTAAAACCACCTTAATTCTTTCACATTTGTATATTACTGAGTTAATGTGCTCAAAATGTGTGTTTTCACCCATTTTTCAATCCACCATAAGGCCTTTTTCTGAAGAAATTACACATGTGAAATATATGTCAGAAGGGCTGGATTTACACTATGATAAAGTTCTAAGGAGATATTGCTCAGTATTACCATATTCATCACTGGGAAGTGCTTTATAAGACTTCACAAAAGCAATCAAGTAAATGAAGGGAAGAACTTCTTTTCAAATAGTAGCTCTATCCATAGACAAAATAAATTATTTGATTGAAATATGTCTCTGAATTCTTGAGTTTATTCCCAGTTTAACTGGCAATCACTTAGTTCTTTCTTGGTGGAAATAATTTCCTTGGTCTCGGCAAGTCTTAAAATACATTTTCAGATGTATAAAGGTAGATATTGAATTTTCTCCATCTCATAGAATTAGCAAATATTTAGCAATTTACAAGACACAAGCCTAATTCATATTGATGTTTTAACAAAGACCTAATTCATATTTATGTATGGTTGATGAGCACAACACTAGTAGTTAAATACATATAATCTATTTGAAATTATCATAGTCTAATAAGTTGAATTTGGAATAGTAATTACTGTATTTACAATTTTATTCCTTTGTTTTCTTACCTGAAATTTGGAGGGAAAAATTTGTTTTTAATTAAACAGATCATCTTCTGAGCACAAGAATGACAAGTGGACTGATATAGTCATTTCATTTTGGGTACAACTTTCTTATTTCCCTTATTTTCGGTAAAATTTGTTAAAGGATAGATTTTACCTGAATAATCACAGACACATTAAGATATACTCTCGTCATTATGTCAGATGAGAAAAAAGATAAAAAAACATTCTAATGTTCAAATCCTGAATTCTTCAGTACAGGATTCAAGAGATGCCTGCCAGAGACATCTTTCTTTGACTTGATTCCACTAACCCAATCAATGGATGGGGAACCCTTCTATCCCAGAAAAAAATCCTGGAAGAAGTAATCTCCTGGTACAGAGCAACTGAATTCCACTGTTTATTCATTCTTTTATCTCATTGATGAGACTCACTTGATTAGATGCACAAAAAGAAGATATATTTAAAAAACCCCTCCTATATTTGTTTGGGTTTTTTTTTAAACTAGCTGTTCTACTACTTAGTAAAACTTACTGTAAACATTTTGCTTTCCTGATGTCCATTAACCATCTTCTTGTACAGATATGAAAAACCTCTGCCTTGGAGAAGAAGGAACTTGTAAGTGTGAATGATGGGGGTTTTTTGTTTGTTTGTTTTTTTTTCATGAGGAATCATAAATAAGACCTCTGAAATGTCTTGGGAAAGATCACTTTAAAATCCAGTCAGACAAACAAAACTGGAGAATGCTTCAGAAATTTCCCTGCTAATAAGTGTGGATTTAATCATCCTCTAATGAGTGTTCTCACAAAATGGATAAAATAAAAGAAATATTTCTAAATGTATTTATGGAAATATTTTAAAATAGTAGAATTTTTGAACTTTTTACACAATCATTAATTTGCCTGTTGGTTTCTGTTATAATCAAATTGTTGGATCTATGCACTGTAAACACTCCAGTTAAAATAAAGAGGGAATAGTGGTCATGAAATAAAAAGTTCCAGAAGAAACTTGGAACACCAAAAATACTCAAATAACAAAGGAAACAAAAAAAAAATGCCCAACGGTTTTCCTTGCTTATTTTGAGCTGAGGAGGGAAAATAATATTTTTTTATTAAGTCATTTAAAAAAATTATTTCCTTTCTCTTTTCTCAGGAGGAGACAACATTTTAGATAAAATTTTTAAAATTAAGGTTTCATGTAAAACCTGCCATAATGATGAAATACTGATGAAAATACAAATGAGAGAGACTGTATTTTTTTCTAAATGGTGAAAAAATACATTTTAGCACTAAAACTATACAAAAGAAAGTATTTCCTTTGTACACTGCGGTTCAGTGCCAAGTACATTAGCAGGTGGGGCTGGGGGCTGGGAAGGATTATAATGCTGATTCTTTATATTTTTCTCTATGTGCTGGATCTTCTGAAAAGCTGTAGTTAAGTGTCTGGAGCATAGACACATCTGTAATTTGTCCTGACTGCACAGCCTGAGTATGAGAGGAACTGGAGGAGAGATGACTCTTCTCCAGAGACCCATCAAACACACACAATTGTGTGCTGCTTTCAGAGCACCCAGTGAAACTGGCAATAGGAGAGAAACACAGCCTGTAGCAACCACGCAGCAAGGGTGCAGAGTAAAGAGATGTGATGGGAAGAGTACAAGGTGCTGAGCATTGGGGTGACTGAAAGAAAATAACTTTTCAACATAACCCAAGGAACATGTTAAATCTTCTCAATCAAAGTCAAGATTTTGTTGCTGGATGAGACCTGCAGCACAGTGACATGGTGGACAGAAACTCCTTCTTCACCTGAGAGACTTCATTTGCACCTTCAGAAAGTTAAGTTCTAGGTAATTCTGTTCTCATAAAACTCCACATGAGACACTGGATGCCTTCTTCTGTGGTCATTTCAAGCAAAAAGAGGCAAAGAACAAAGCACTGTGGTATTGAAGCACTTCTCAACAGCAGCCATCTCACACCTGGAAAGCACAAATCTCACAAATGTGTAGAGAAAGCAGTTATGATTACAGATTTTCTTTGCTCTTGTTTAGCTGAAGATCACGCCTTCAAACATTCCTAGATTTTTGTAGGCAGATTCTGTTAAAAGCACATGATGATTCATACCAACATTAACTCAATGGGTACTATATATAATTATATCTATACTGGATGCGTTTACTTATGCATATATATTCTGTATAAACACATATATATGTATAAATAGTTTTCTATATTTCAATTCATATTCAGCAATAAAACATTGATTCACTAGTGACCAGATTTACTGTATGTTCACTCTATTATGCCTTTTGGCACTGAGCATTTGTCTATTTGATACATAAGGATTAAAAACTTTACTGGAACAGAATCCTGTCTGATAAGCTGAAGAGGCTTCTTGGGCTGTGGTTTGGAAACCACTGAAATGAATGCCATGAAGCAAGTCGAGCCAATTTAAAATAAAATGAAAAGCCTTGTCTATTTGATTTGCATTAGATATCTTTGTTGGTTCCAGTTATAGAGAGTCCCCTGGAAGAATTATGTTTTAATGAGAACCAGTGCTTGCCATTCAACTTTATCAGGATTTAAACTATGGAACTGTCCCTGTGGTTAAGGAGAAAGTCAGAATACTTCAAGGAGAATGCTCAAGATAAGATTTAGGCCTCTAACAGTCAGGATTGTTCTGGTTAGTAAATTACATAAATAGCTCAGCTTACTGTTTATTTCTAATATGGAAATTCTTCTCTAGTTGAGCAGCACCGTTATGGCTTCTTTTTGGTTGTGCAAATATTTTAACCATCTGTGCAAGACCAACCGTTGCTTGTGCAGGACATGATCTCATAGAAATATGTTTGAAATATTTTTTCCCCTTTTTGATTCCTAAATATTTGAATTCAACTGTCAAATGGATTCTCTTTTTTTCTGAAAAGAAGAATTCAGACCTCTTTATAACCACCCAGGCCCTCTTGAACTATGAACCCCCTCTGAAGAAAGTGGAATTTTGATATGTGATGTGTATTTTTTCACCTATTACTTACGTACCTCACTATTTTTTTACTCTGGTTACCCATCACAGGCATAAGCAATTAGTATAAACTTGAAGCAAACAGTCTAGCAATAGCTCAACTCACAATTTCCAAAGAAAAAGAGTATCCCTGTCCTTGTTAGGACATTTTGCCCTCATATTTACTTCTAGACAACAACAAAGCCCAAGATGAAGCAGCTTACTGAAATGTCAATGTAAAGTTGCAGAAATAAAATTTTTCATCAATAGACCACTAAAATTTAATGATATCACAATTGTTAATTAGGGTTTTATCCAAGGACATCACTAAGTCATTCAGGATGAGGAACTTTTATCAAATATTTCCCCTACTATTTCTTAAGCTTAGAGAACTGTCTATTGCCTTTGGTAATATTTTGTTATTTCTACTGCTCCATAAACCTTGGGATATAGGTGCACCATTTTGGATCTGATTATTCATGTTTCTTTGAAGTTTCTTTGAAAGAACTGAAGTTAAATAGGTGAATTTCCTTCTTTTATGGAGGTACAAGTACCCAGGAGTTTACCTACTTTGTCAATGGGACTCACTTTGAGAAACTGGGTTTCCTGAGGGCTGTTGGGGTGCCTCTATTGGAGAAGGAAAAGCACACCTTCAGGCATAGTCTTTCCAAGCTGGTGAAGAGGACTTTAAACTAACGTTGCCTTGAGAGGTGAACCTTAATCCCTCCACTTAGACCTAGTTGATGCCAGCTCCATCAACAGATGTCTAGAGCCTGGAGAAGGACCACAGGTCAGAAGGAAAGCACCCACAGAGGAGCTCAAAGGAATTCCTGCCCCTCTAGCAAGTAAATCTGGTTCATAAGGGGCCCACTGTGCAAACACAGACAGCATGGGGAATGAGCAAGTGGAGCAGGCACATGCCTGCAGGGTTTCGGCACCACAATATAAAAAAGACATTAAACTTTTAGAGAGTATCCAAAGGTGGACCACAAGGATGGTGAAGGGCCTTGAGGAGAAGCAATAAGAAGAGCAGTTGAGGTCACTTCCTTTGTTCAGCCTAGAGAGAAGGAGATTTAGAGGCGACCTCAGAGCAGTCTGCAACTCCCTCATGAGGGGAAAAGGAGTGAAAGGTACTGCTCTCTTCTTTCTGATGGTCAGAGTGACGGGACCAAAGAGAATGGCCTGAAGTTTAGGTCAGATATTAGGAAAAGATTCTTCACCCAGAGGGTGGCTGAGCACTGAAAGAGGGCCCCCAGGGAAACAGTCCCAGCACCAAACCTGACAGACTTGAAGGACATGGTGTGACTCTTGGGGTGTCCTGCACAGGGCCAGGACTTGGACTTGAGGATCTTTGTGTGTCCCCTCCAACTCAGGATATTCTATGATTCTGTGAAAAGGTAGCCCAAATGAAAATAAACAAACAAAAGCAAACCAAACAAAACAATACAAAAAACCCTACAACAATAGAAAAAGGAACATATTAAGGAACTATAGTGTTTACAGGAAATAATCTGAATTCGAAAAACACAAAGAGAGACAAAGTGACTTCAAACAAGTGATTCAAGACTGTATGTTCAAGTACAGATGAGAAAATTCAGTTTCATTAATCCATGTATAGAGATTAATAACTCCATATTTGTTAATCCACATTTAAATAGTTTAATAATCCAATCAAGACTCAATAGTTCTAATTAGCAGCTTCTCTCACTTCCATCCAGAATGGAAATATAGGTGCTTAAGTTAAGCACCTCTTAAAATATTGACATTGTTTTTTCCACTTCTGCCAAAAAGTGCTTTGAGCTTCATCTTTTTTAAGTATATCTTAACCGTCAGCATTATATAATTATCCACAACATTGTAGTGTCTGAGCACAAACACAAATGTTTTTCTACAATGGAAATAGCTCAGGGGAGAAACAATGAACTAAATATTTGTGTGCAACTCATGTTAGGCATCTCCTCTGGGATCTTGGAGATTTGGATACCTTTGAAGAGTTGTATGAAGCCTCATTTCCACATTGTATGTGACCATTCTTCTGTGTTTGCAGAAAGAGTGGTCCTGAATAATGAAGAGGATCTGAACCATGCACTGTCCACTATGCCAAAGAGGAGCCAGAAGTATTTGGACAGGATGTTCATTAGGGTTTACAGTGATGCACATTATTTCTGTGACTCAGCCCATCTCACTTGTGCTATTGGCAGGAGATATCCAAGTGGCAACAAATGCATATAGACTTAGCAGTCATCCGCAGCCCTAAACTGTCTGACATTTTGATTAATACTGCCTACACTACATTAGAGTATAAATAACAGACAAGAAATCTATAATGAAGATAGCTACGGTCTGCACCAGTAACTGACCAATATGTACTCTGTTCAGCAGACCCTGAGAGCTAGCCTAATGACAGTGTATGATTGATAATTACATCTGTTCTTTCTCTTCTGTCTGCCTATTCAGCAGAAAGTGTCTTGGCTTTCTGCGAAGACAGGGAGAGCTTACTTTTTACATGCAGCCACACATGTTTTCAAAGGTATCATTTCTCCTACTGAAAGGGTATAACTTTCTGATGAAGTCATTGACATACAACTTGAAATATGACACCATATGGAATCTGTTCTTTAGATTTCACGCACTTGTCACAAGAATGACTTGTGACTTTCTGTTAACTCCTGTTTTCAGACTTGTCAGTCTTAAAATACCAACACAGTGGCTTCACTACTCATAACTGATTTAAAATGTCTCTATATTGCATCAGTTGAATTATCAATTAGGAACATAACAGAGTGCTGTTGGGTCAAGTATGTCAGATCCTTCTGTTCTACAGTGTAAGACAGCAGTCTGATAGGCATTTATCTCTTTAAAAGAATCTCTTGTAAATTAGGCTGAACACTGAGAGCAGCCACCTAATTTATCAGCAAGTACAATCAAAGATTACAGTTCATCAAACAACAAGGGCAAAGCTGTTTTTCTATAGGTTTTTTCATAGCTCTCTTAAATTAAAAGAGGGTTCCTTCACTTTGATAATATGTAAATAATAAATAAAAGTGTCTACTTATACTTTTCTTACTAGCTTCTATAACAATCCTGTGGTGATGAAAACAACTATCATCTGCTAACTTGTCTAAGTGGCATGTTTTTAAGAACTCTGGAACTCTGCTTCAAGGCATAACTAAATGTCAACAGAAAGACATATTTCCCACCTACACAAGTAGTCTCATAAATTGTGATTGGAGAAATACTTGGAGTATATTTGTTCTCACTGACAAGAATTTCACAACCTTTCTATGAATAGATCAAAAAAAAAAAATCTAAAAGATTTAGATACTTAAAGCAGTACTTAGGCAAGAGGCTGTTATATCTTCATCTGTGGATGAATTTGCTGCCATCTGAAAACTTCTTCTCAGATGTCATTACAACCACTTTGATTGTGGTGGATGACCTCAAAGGCTGTAAGTCACATAGTTACCTACTTATTTGATACCACTAATATGAGGTTGATCACTGTTGAAGGCCCTTGAGTAGTCTTGACTCCCCTTGATATGCCTAATCCTGTTGGTTATTTAGAGCATCTCTTCTTTAAGCATCATATATCCAGCAACACACAGCAACCACTGCTGCTGTTTCTGCAAACAGAAAGACAAGAACTACTTACTATGAAAAACATGGTACTGCTGCTTTGTTTTCCATAGTTATGGTCACCCACAACATGCAAAGCAGGCTTCGCCACTCCACTTCAGAGGTATTCAAACCTGTGTCTTTCAGATCCCAGAGAAGCTTACAGGCGGTCAGACTGGAAAGGGAAAACAGGACATATTCTTTCTTCCTTGCCTCATAGAAGATAAAGGATTGAGAAGAAAGAAACCCCAGGCTACATAAAGACAGCACAATAAGGAATATAAATCAGCAACTAAGACAACAGACAAGAAACAGGTTTAATGTTTTAGTGATGACTGCAAATTTTAAGCTACTCAACCCACCTTCCTTTAGAAGAGATTTCTGAGCTCAGAAATCTAAAGGACAAAGGTTATTTCCTACATGCTGATGTGGGAATTTCATCCAGGCTGACTGTACCCACAGTGCAACTTTTTCTTGTTGCTAAGCCTAGAAATCCAAATGTTCCATTTGATATGGTTGTTTCAATTTCTGAACCATCCTACATGCCATACAAGAACAAAGAAACAGAAAACAACAACCTCAAAAACAAACACCCAAACACAAAACACCCACAGGAGCTAAAAAACCCTTTCACTTAGACATCTGAATTCTGCTGACTAATTGCCTAAAATGTAAGCATCTAATCCTTATCACATAACACTGGAATGAATCAGACCATAAATTACTTACTCAAGATCACACAGGAAGCCTCTGTCAGTAACTGAAACTCTCTTTTTGTACTTTGTCTAGTGGTTTAACTGACACTGAATTTACTTACTAAAAGCAACACCAGATAGTTCCCTTACCCCGATGCATCTATGCAAATCAGCGGTGTATCACATCAGATTTATATGCACAAGGAAGACTGCAACCATCGTATCACTAATATATGTGTTCATGAACAATCTCTGCTTGAAGGGAAAAGAATATCCACTAAATTTCCCATGAACCCTGCTAAGAATCACAATTATGGTGGATTTTGTGAAGAGAATTCCTGACTACAGAAACTGGAATGAAATCATAAACTTAACTTCGTAAGGCAATTAATATATTCTTCCTGCTTCCCACACCTGCCAGATATCCTCATCTTCAAATTTACTAGTGCTAGCCAGAAAAGGTAATTTTTTTCTGAAGCTTGAGTCCTTGAATAATGATGTAAGAATAAATGGCTGGCAGGACTGACACAATGACAACAATCTGGTAGCCAAAGAAAACACAAATGAATGAAAGAGTCTCCACCTGAAATACTGCATGTTGCATGGAGCTCAGAAAATTCTGGGGTTTGTTTCAGCTTATTCCAAACACCCATAGTTTCCCCAAATGATTCAACTAAAAAAGTACTAAAAGAGGGAAGGAGGATTAAGGGATAAATATTGTGAATCATGCCTAAAATTTCATCCTTTTCAACACATGGCACAGGCAAATTTGAGGGAAATCTAAACTACATGAATGCAGTTTTGCCTGTACTCCTCTAAAAGCACAGAGAACTTGCCTCTATCTTCTCACTTACTTCATAGGAAACTTTGGCTTGTGTTATACATTTGTGAACAGAATTTCCCTCAAGAAAGGTTTTCCACAGTGGCTGGGTGCAATGCACTTTTCTTTGCATTGCTTTTTGAGCTTTCTCCCTTTTTGTTCACTTTTTATGTCACAATTAAATAGTGACTGAAATAAGATAAGGCTCCCCCATTCAGGATTTGAATAGCAAGTTCCATTTACTGCTCCATCAAATACATAAAGCTCAAGCTGTAGTATCTCACTCCTTATAGGATGTTCTGAGCTTGATATGCCATGTCTCTTTCCGTCCTCTCATTCCCTAAACACCATTCCTTACACACTTTTTCATTTACAGAAAATGGAAGAATTACAGAGGTAAAGCTATTATATCAATGAATTTTCAGTGACCTGACTGTTAGGGTACTGCCTGGCCACATATAGATTTGAGTCTTTTGGGGGGGACTTTTTTCAAAATGCCAAGTATCATTTGGCTTAATCAGTAATTCCTTACTTTTGCACAGCACTGAAAGTCCTAATACTCAGTCACTGCAAAATTCCTTCTTGAGGTGCCTTGATGAATCTAGCTTCTAGATAAATATTTTATTATGCATTAGTAATTGTAATCCACAAATATTGCTTGCCACTGAATAAGTGATCGGCATTTTGAATAGGAAATGACAATTATTTTACATTTTAACATTACAGTTTTTTGCCCTTTGTAGTATGAAAGCACCTGCTTGTCTTTTCATATCCATGGACTTAAAGCCTCAGCTGAGCATACCTCTTACTGAAGAACTGGGTGTTATTCCAGTATATCAGAGCAGCAAAAGAAAAATTCTTAAGTATTTGCCCCAGTGGTTTTCCTTCCCACTTGCATAACTCGAGCCTCTTCTACAAAAATAAGTGATAAAACCTTGTTCATCACTCTTCAGACTTTGTTTGGCACTGAAAGTTGTACTAGAAATGTTTGATTTTAGAAGCTTTGTCTTTAGTATTACATGGGAGTTGCATTGTGAGTTATTACTCACATATACATGCCCAAGAATAGCATTTAATTTTGGCATATAATAAGAAAATAAACCTCCTGTTTACTTTTGTTCACCACTAATTAGATATAATATTTTCCCCAACATTTGGCAAATCATAATTGCATAAAAATTAAGGAAATTGAGAGAATGTTCATAAAGAGGCAAACACAATTCAGTGAGAGTCTTTCCTTTGTCAGGTAAGTAAATTCCACCCATTTACACACCCAAAACAAATTCTCTCAAAATCAATGGAAATTCTCCCATTGGCCTCAGTGGCTTTTGGCTCAGATCTTGCCTATTCCCATTAAAGTCAGCTCAGGACTTGAGCTAGATCATGAAGTAACTGAATTAATTAGCATTAAATTATGAGAAACTACTCTCCATTACTACAAATTACTTGTTAAATAGCCAGGCTTTACTAGCATTAATGATTTCAGCAGTGTTAGATGAAAGCTTCTTTCCATGAATAGTATTAATTACAACTTTAGGGCCAAGTTTGGGCTTTCAGATTCCCGTTGCCATTTTACACTAACAGGCGTACAAAAGCATGTGTACCACCTCATTGTGTTAGCTACCAGCACCTTGAGTTGGGCAGAATCAAATCCATCACTGTGAGTTTTCTCTTAACCCACATGCTTTATTATGTTGAACCATCATGAATTTCCCATTCCTTAGGAATTTTGCACAGCCTGCAAGTCCTCTGCTGTGAACTTTTAGGTTGCTTGCATTTGTAACCTGATTTAATATATCTAAGACAGTTTCAAGCTGGGAATTCAATGCTTGGTCTGTACTTCTGGCTCAAGCCCAGCTGTCTGCATTTGAAAATGTATTTGATTTTAGAACACACTTTTCTGGAATGGAATGTCAAGAAAATGCATAATCAAGAGGGCATCATAGATAATGAGCTACAAAAACCTGTTTGTCACCCTCCTCCCACAATGGCAAAGAGCTGTCTACAGCTGCTAATTAGAAAATTAGAACACCACAAATAGATTATATTTTACTGGCAGCATAGCATCTTCCCCCCAATGTTTTGAAGTACTTTTTGAATTGTTTGCTGTCAGCAAAACAAGTGCACTACCTCCGATCCTATAGACAACAAAGCCCGGCAGCAGGATTTCAGTCAGGTGATGTCACCCAGGTAAAATTGTACTGACAAGCTTTTAATTAAAGTTTTCCCACACATCTTTCTGCTGGTCCCCAGGAGCTATTATTCATTATGCGCTGACTGTCAGCCAATTGTGAGTCGGGAGGGAAGTGTTTTATTTTCAAAGCCCTTGCTGACAGCTAGAGAACACTTTGTTATACAATCTGTTTACTTTTTTCACACACACAATCTTGCTAAGGGGGGAATGGTCATGCAGTAGTGTTTACAGTTTATGGCAATAATTAAATGCATCTGGCAGAGCAGTAGCTGAAAGGAGGTTGGTGTGGGTGTGGGTCAAAAGCCATAAAATTCCTCCTATAAACAGTTACCTTCACCTTGCAGAGCCTCTAGCATTTTAAGACAAAGTTTCTTTAGGAAAGGGCAGGTTCAAATAGGTGCACAGATTCTGAAATAAGAATCCATGGATCTAACCATGTGGTACTTGATGCTAAGAAACACTGCCCAGAATGACAGTAACACTGTTCTTGTCAATGACTACAACAGTGTCAATTGGTTATTAAACAGCTGCTTGACCTTTGCATTGCTAAATCCCAAAGGACTTACTTCTGTAAGAAGAAATGTACATTGAGAAACAACTTGCCACCAGATCAAGGCAGAAAGCAATGTGGTGTTCTGTTTCACCAAAGGGACAGTGGTTGATGCTTAATACTTACAGAGAAACTGTCTTCTCAAAATTGTTAGTGGTTTACTATAAAATCCTTTTTCATCAGTTGACGGGTGAGGATGAATGTTTATTTATAGTTATGAGCAACTTTCAGATTATGGTAAAATGTCATAAGCAATAATCACTGCCTCACCTAAAGTATTTTATACTTTTGTTTATTGAGAAATTTGACAAGTATTCTTAAAATATTAGTAGATGCAATATTCATGTACAGAAATATAAAAGAAATTGCATGCCGCTCACTGCCAGACCATCAGTAATTCTATGAAAATCACTTCCACTACAAAGCAAACAGACCAGAAAATAAATTAATAGGTGAATATTATAATACCATCTTTTACTGATATTATGGCAACTGTTTCTGTGGTTATTGGTCATTAACAGTGAACTTTAGTTGTTGGTGCACAGGGATGGGAGGTAGTGGTTCTAAACAATGCAGTATGCCTACTTTAAGAAGTCTTTTCTGTTTGGACAACACAAAATATCTTTAGCCCACCAGCACATGAACACATTCATTAATGAAATTCATTAATAAAACACCTAAAAATTCTGACTGCAAATTTCACTCGTAGGTTTCACTTTGTAGATTGTCCTTTCTCACTATTCATATATTTTCTTTTCTTCTCTAACAAAAATTATTCTCTTTTAATTTTACTGGAAGATAGGAGCAAGATTAATTTTTTTTCTCAGTCACAGGCAGCAAATAGATTGCAATACACTACACAGTTACATTCAAATTAACACATTTGTGATCATACAGTTTTCTTCTTTCTAAGCTTAAAAATCAACATATTAAGCAGTCAGTAGGCAGTTTATGTTAATCATTAAGATCACTGTTATAAGTGAGTACTTTTATTTTAGGTTCAGCATTATAAACACTAGCAGCAAGATTTATTAGAGATTTCAAAAATCAAAGTATAGAGATTAGGTAATTTGCCTGAGATTTACGGGGTGGAAAAAGTGAGGAAGCACTTACTTCAAAGTTCAAAGCTGCCCGTGCATTTTAGTTAATGACTAAAATCATATATCCAAAATGCAAGGAGCAAAACCACAATCCTAGGCTCCTAACTGATAAGGGAAGAAATACTCATTTGCCAGTCAGAACCATTTCACTTTCTTCCTTCTCACATGCTTTCTATCCCAGAGAGGTTGGGGGAACTGCAAGACAAAGAGTAGGTACTCCAATCCAACAGGGGTCATTCCTTCAGGTGCAGTGCTCTGCCAATGTGATTGCACATCTTCCTAGTGGAGCTAGTCCACATCTAGTTAATCTGAAGTGATAGCAAACAACTGTCTGCAACTGGCTTCTCAGCTCCCTCCCAAGGGATGTGCCTTTCTTTTTGATCCTGGACTCAGGACATTCATCTGACAAATGAAAGGTACAAGGACAGATGTTCTTAAACTGCTATACCTTCACACAATCACGGAATATTCTGAATTGGAAGGGACCCATGAGAATCATCAAGTCCAATAGTGAGTGTAACCCCTTAGCGGATCAAACCCACAACCTTGGCATTATTAGCATGATGCTCTAACCAGCTGAGCTAATCTCAGGGTTTATTTTGAAGTTACCAGGAAGTGGTAGAGAATTCATTCCATGAAAACAGAATTTTCAAAATTAAAAAGAAAAAATTTAAAAAATATAAAAGAAAAATCAGGTCTATCTGCTAAGGTTTGATTTTACTGTGTGTACACATGTGGCTGGACTTTTATCAGGCATTGAACACTAGGTAAGGCAACAAAACACGAGACAGCACAGCTCAACACACATGTACTGATGAAATGATATTGAAGCATGTGCTGCAGCCTCTTCATGGCTACTGAGATATGTGGTTCAGTTAAAGCAGCAAGGACTGTTGGTGCTCCAAAAATGCAGTCATACTGAGTAGTGTATGAGAGATAATGATGTATTAGCAAAAAACCATATTAATGGAGAAAATATTAAATTCTGTATAAACAAGTTAAAATGGGCACTTACTATCTCACCTATTTTTAAATAGGTGAAAAATAGGTTGAAAGTATCTATTTTTTTCCCAATGCAAATTGATATTATAATCAAAGGTCTGAAAGGAAGATAAACAAGAGGGTAGAGCAAAAAGAGAAGGAATTCCATAAATTCTAAAGACTGGTAAGTTATGCAATACCATTGTGTTTCAGGTTAAGGAATAGTAATTTTCTCTTGAAACAAAATTATTGAATTTTAATAATAATCAGGTAAGCTTGCTGTCCTCCTTCTAGAATACATGATCATTTAAATATTCTCTTATGCTCTGGCCTCCAAGTTGCCCCCATCGCCTATTATTTCCCATATTTTTTTGCTCATTTCAGATCCTTGCCCCTATTTTCTAAACTGTGCTTAAATTAGGGAAGAACCTAAAAATCACAGATATACTTTATTGAATATTTTTCACATATTACAAGAACTTACAAAAAATATCTCCTAGATTCCTGCCCCAAATGGCCTATTTAGAGTGCAAAACAGATCTGAAGACAGAAAAAAACCAAAAACCAACCAACCAACCAACCAAAAAACACCCCACAAGACAACCAAAAACTTTGACAGTTTTACCTACCTTCTTCAGTCTCACCTCTCTCACCTTTCATTTCCAGATAAGATCTGAATAACCACCAGAGAAACCAATCATTCTACATTTTCCAATATGATATCCCCTCTGGCCTAATAAAGGGAGAACTATTTATGCCTTGAGTATACCAAACTCAGACTTGAAATGTTTTAATCTTTAACTGCTCAAAAGTAGTGTGTTTTGCCAGTATATTACATGATTACTGCATATCAAATAAAGTTACTTAGTATGACAAGTATCACAGCTGGACAGTGAACTACAACTTGGCTTTCTGCCCTATTTGTTGCCTAAGAAAGTATGTGTTAATACCTATCTTCTCCTCTCAATGTCTTTGTTGACAAAAAAAGTTTCCTCTCATTACACTTCCCATTAATTTCTTACCTTTCTTATGGGGCAGGACATCCTCTTCCTTCTGCAACATGTTTGAGCTGGTTTGGAATTACCAGGAAGTACTTTTTAACTTTTGAAATGAGGTTTACAAAAAGGTCCCTTTGGAAACTGACAGTTCCCTGCAGGATTCTTTCTCCAGGCAGCTGAGAAAGCACATGAAGATACTGTAAAGGCTTCTGTTTGAGCTATTCTTCCTTTCTCAGCTTCAGCCAGGTTATTTCCCCTAGTAAACTGCATATTAGGCTGGCAGCTATCTTACCTGTCTTTCTCTCACTTTTGTTTATTTGTCACTGTTTATATTTTCAGTGAACTGATGCATCTCCAAACATGCCCATTATATTTAACATTAGTCAGTGCGGAAAATAGCTCTAGTTGTGGTCTCTCACTCATATTCCTCTCTTCAGGTGCTGCAAGATGATTTGTTTTAATTTCCAACTTGTTACAGTACAATACCTGTTTTAGGATGTTGTGTGTGTATATGTTGGTGATTTTTTAAAGCAGAGAAGAAGAAAAGATATAGCAGGTATCTTTCAGTGAAATTCACCATCCTTGTCTCTCTTCCTGTAGTGCTTTTACAACACTATGAATGAAATAAGCATTAGGGATAGGAAGCAAGTTGCCCAAGGAAACTCACACAGAATTATGTTGACAGCCTGAAGAGTTGCACTGTAAGTCACTGTTCATGACTGCCCACATGGGCTGGAGCTGGGAGTTCACTCATAGTTCCTGTCTCGGCAGTGCAATGCAAAGGGGAGTGAGCTCCAGAGACAGTATTTTCCTTCTCATACTCACCAGTGTGGGCCTTCCTATCATCAGCTTCCCATAAACCAGACTCTGTGCTGGTCTAACTGAGTCTTCAGTCTTCCTGTACCTTCTCCTCTTCATGTTAACAGTATGAATAGCAAGTAAAATCAGCACAAATGTCAGGCCCACTCAGCAAGCAGTTGACACATGGACACTTATGGCAAGTCGGGCTTCATGTGTCTCAACCCTTGAATGCAGAAAAAGGGCAAAGCTCACATCTGTGCTACCACAGCCCTGTGTTTAGTGTCCATGAGTGATAATGTCCTTTGAGCCACAGGCTTCTGAGCAGCCTGGTTTTGGACTGAAAGGAAAGGTGAGAAAATTAGGACGGCAACACCTAGTGAGACCAAAGATCCCTGTAATCTTTTGTCTGACAGTGTCTGTCAGAACGTGCCTCTGGAACAGTTAGGAAATGAAAAAAAAATCTCATGCTTATGTAATCATCATGGCTTGGCTTTGTGAATGAAGACTTTTGGATAGGGCTTTACCCACATGGGTGTGTCCTTCGAGCCTGCGCAGTGGATTTTTTAGGTGAGGCACAGCATGCGCAAAACTGGCCCCACTCTTTAACTCCTCAGGTTCATCTGCCACGGCCGAGCAAGCTTTGACAGTGACAGTGAAGTGCTCAGGACAAGAACCTCCGGTATTCCCAGGAGGTCTGCCATCCAAGTACTAACTGGGCCCAAACCCTCCTTGGATTCCCAGATCAGATGAGATAGGGTGTCAGAGTGGCATGGCTGTAGTTCTTGCTGATGTATTTGCTGGAAGATCTGCATCCCTCAGGGGCAGCTCAAACTTCTGAGCTAGGAACAGCATTTTCATATTTATAAATTTTTCTTCCGTTATTTTGTCTAATCATTTTTTGTCTCAGATAAATTTCTAACATTAAAAACTTCCTTTTGGCAGGGAATTCCACAATTAACTACAAATTAGATGAAAAACTGCCTCCCTTGTTTGGAACTTGCCAATGACTTGTTTCATTTGATGATTTTAATGTTTTTGCAGCAGAAAAAAAAACAGTGCAAAATATTCTTTTCACAGGAACCATCATGAATATGTAGATATGTGCCATATCTCTCCTGTGGCATCCTCTTAACAAAAACTCCCAGTCATATGAGGTATTTTCTTGCATGGAAACCATTTCATACCTCAGATTGTACCCACTGTTCTTCAACTTGACAGATTCTGTGTTGTTTTCAGAGTTGAGATACCAGTTCTACATTCAATATTCACAATGCAGATGGAGGATTTAAGCAGAACATTAACACCTCTTTTGAGCAGTATTTATCATCATACTTCACAATAATTTATTTTGGCTTTTAGCTAGTGTTGAGCATAATTTTAACTGCTACAAAATTTGGAGTGTTCCCTAATACATATTCCTTCCCAATATATGTACTTCAAATTTCATTTGTCATTTGATCTGTGGTTCTTGCATCATCATGATGTGCTTGTGCAGTACTTGCAGGTCTCTCATTTTTCGAATCTTGATTAACTTATTAAAACCTGTGATTTTTTCACCTTAATGCTCCCTTTCTTCTTAAATCATTCATTAGAGTGATAAACACACATATATTATAGAATCATAGAAAGATCTGGCTTGAAAAGGACCTTGAATATCATCTAGTTCCACGCCTCCTGCCGTGGGCAGGGACCCCTTTCATTAGACTTATGTAAGACTTCATTAGTGATCTTTTTCCATTGTGAAAATTTATTTCTACCTGATTTTTCTCACACCGATATTTTCTCCATGTGAGAATATTTTCTATTATCTCACAATAAGTTTTTGGAGAAGAAACTCCAACAGAAACATTTTTTTAAAACCAAATAGCTACATCAACTTGCTTTTCTTACTTACTTGTTTACTTCTTCACAACTTGATAATTCTTTCCTAAAATGTTATAGTCCTTATTCTATTTCTCCCTAATATATTTATTAATGTTTTATCTAATTCTATACTTTACTGTAATTTTTACAGATTTTCTGGGGACATATATAATTTACAGATTTATATGAGTCCCTGACTGATCTAAAAAACTGCATCTTCAATCTGCGTTACAAGGGAAACTATATGCTAATGTTAATATTTCGGCTATTTTATCCAAGAAAACCTATGGAATCTGAGAGGCAGAGTTTTTGAAAATTGCTAAAGATCAATTTATGGATTTATTCTTCAAATCTGCTTATTTATATCTCCTTTTTTGAGAAAGTTATCATGAGTTCCATCCATAAATATGAATTACGATGTTTGAAACATTCTAAAATTTTGTTGTGAAAAATTTTTTTTAAAAATTTCCTTTTTTTTATTATAAAATTACCTTCTCTGAACTCCCTTCTGATCCCCTGGGAAGCTTCCTACTCCTGACAGATTTGAAAAATTACTAGTATCTTTTATGCTTCTTGTAAATTTTTTCTTGGACTCTTTCTTGACTTTTGTTTTTTATGTTCAAATCAATAGTTATATTAATGCTCTTTTTTTTGTTTTCTCCCCTTTTATAAGATACCAAGCTTTGGCTCTTCTATACTGAGGAGTCACAACAGCCTGTGTAAACAGAGATGTAAACTCTTGGATAGTCATGGGAGATTCAAACTCAGAGATGAGAACTGTATGGGTTTCTTTGGCATGTCTTTCAAGAGTGCTGGCTTAAATGTGAAAGACATCAGTGAACAAGTTTGCCATGAAATCTCACTGTCTGAAAAGTGGAAGCATAAACAAAATATACTCTAGTATATAAGAAATAACAGTTTGAGCAGAGAAAAGTGTTATTCAAACCTCCAAATTTAAGCAAATTGGCATTTGTTGTCTCTATATACACACCCTCTCTCTCACCAAATATATAAGTTAAATTGTGCTGACATGTATAGAACCATATATCAACAGATTTCAGCTACTGACAGAAAATAGGCTGTACATTGTGATCATAGATTTTTTGCTTTCAAAATAATATACATGCTTAAAACAAGTAGAGACTCCATGGTTTTCCCATAGTGCTCCAAAGAACTGTTCCATAGAGTAAAAGGATAAATTCAGTTTATTCTAAAATATCAAGTTCCTTGGATTGTTCATGTTGCTAGGCAGGAACCAGGAACCTCAGTGGATGCATGAGTGACTTATTTTTAAAAATTATTTCAAGAAAATTTTAAAAATCGGTGCAGAAGTTTGTCATTTTAGAGAAGGTTGTATCTTGGAAACACCTTAGGGTCTTACAAAACAATTTTGGATGACAAACTCATGGCATTTGAACATCACTAAAACAAAATAAAACACCAAAAAATAAAATGCCACTGAAATTGAGATACTTGAGACACAAACAATAGGTTTGTAGTCCCTATAATACACACATCAACAAACAAGTGAACATAGAATCTCCTCCATCACAATTAGCAAAGGGAAAAATTTTTCTATTCCATACAATGAGTGGTTTGCTTCTACCATCTGTCCAGATAAACTGTTGAGCAAAACTTGAAGCGAACTGAGGACACTTCACATTAAAGCATTAAAGTACTGTACAAGCAGCATATTTTAATTTCCCAGGAAAAGTCTTTCTTCCAACTCATGTTTAGATTTAATACACATAATAAAGTTCATATTCAACAGTATAATAATCAAAAATAATGTTCCTATAGTATTTCCCTCTCTAAAAGTCACTTTGGCTGACCACTCTGTTCCCTACAGAATACCATAATGAAGTAGCAAGTGCACCAGACATTGAAATGCTTTATAAAGAACAAAATATAGGTTCTTTGTTTCACTGAAGTACTGCCATGATCATATGATAGTTATACTACAAGTTTTGTGTCAGGAGACAAGACACTGCATTAGACTAATACTTTGCCTTTTTAATCTATTAATATACCACCTTTGGGATATGATTTTAAATCCACTGCACAGCAAAGTGACTGAAAATCATTCCCCACTGACAGCTTTAAAAGATCACTAGTGAACCGTGTAAAGGAGGTCTCATTCCAGTTGATAGCAAACAGGAGTAGCCATCTCAGAAGGCACCCAGCAACGGTCATCTTTAAGCATTCTCACCAAAACACATAGTTTTATTATAGAGAGAAGTATTTCATACTAGGCTGGTATGCCTATGATATGCTTGAATTACATGCTAAAGCCATCCAGGATGAGTGCCACTTTCAAAGAAGGTCCACTTTCAAAGAATATTGAGTGTCTGCTAGCCGTGAATAAAATTTAGGAAAACATATTACCTACTGATGCTGGTATGAAAAGTGCAGAAGGATAAGTTGGAAAAACTATGCCGTTCATTGTTTCTTATATTTTTTGAATGGATTAGAGATTGACCGAATTATCTGAAATAAAAAAAAAAGTTACATAAACTGTTTTGGAGCATTATTACAATATTTTAAATTATAACTGCAAACACTCTGGCTTCACTAGACTATTTTTCTAACTGCTACTGTCGTTAGAAACACTGTAAGTTTGTTTTAAATCACTTTTTCAAATATGTAAAATATTCCAGCTGCTACTGTTATTTCTTTTCTCTAACTAATAATTGTCAGAAAAGGCAAATAACAGTTTTAGTACTTTTCTTGCTTGTGAATTCCTAATTAAATAGTTTATTAATAGATTATCTAATCTTTGTTTAATGAGGACCTCCAGATGGTGTCTTAAGTGAAGTAAAAAGGAAAAGGAGATGAATGCTGAAAGAACAGCATAATTGGATATGGTCAAGTTGGAAAAGAAAGAATTCCCATATTACTATTACTGTAATAATGTATTATTTTCTCTAGAAATTGTCAGTGAGTGATGACCTACAGAAAATCATTTAACTATCTCCAGTTATAATTTTAAATATAGTTGGCTGTGTTTGCTTTACTTCCATTTAACATTAGTCTTCTCCCCACTGCTTATATGCAGCTAACTCTAACACTTAGAAATTCCAATTTGCACTGTTCTGTTCTTTTTATGACACTTCCATTTTTATGATGAAGTTGTTTCTTCTGTTTGCTTCTGCCAAAGGACTGTGTGCAGCACACAGTCATATTCCCTTTCCTTAAGATTTACACAGGGGGCAGTCCTGCGGTGTAAAGGAGAGCACTCTAGACTCTGAATCCCAAGGTCCTGAGTTCGAATCTCAGTGGGGACCGTACCCTGGCAGTTAAATGCCTCCCTGCCATTCAATCCCATCAGATCTCGGATGCTAAGCAGAGTCAGCCCCAGTTAGTACCGGGTGCTGTGGACAGTCCCGAGGACTTCACTGTCACTGTCCAAGTTCACTCAGCCATTGCAGATGGACCCGTAGGACTGAAACGGTGGGGCCGGTTTTGCGCACGCTGAGCCTCACCTAAAAAATCCACAGCGCAGGCTGGAAGGGCACACCCACGTGGGGAGAGCCCTTCCCAAATCTTCGTTCGTGAAGTCTGGTCATACATACATACAAGAGTTATGCAAAAAAATCATTTCAGATTATTCTATACAGGGGTTTCATGAGATAATAATTGATCAGAAATAAAACATTTAATATTTAAGTAGAATAAACAGAATTTGCATAAAAGGATAGGAAACAGCCTATTAGTATATAACTGATGATCAAAAATTCTAACTTTAGGACACAGCCAACATAAACATGATGAGAAGCATTTTAAACCAAATATAATATTTTTTTAGGAAACATATTGAACCTTATTGGAGAAGTAGCAAAGTTTCTTATACACAGATATGGAAATTATTCATTTATCTTTTCAGTGTTTATTAGAATTCTAAAATTAATCATGCAAATCTTTTTTTTAAGACTTCAACAATAGAATGTTGATGTAGGAAAATAAAGATATTTCTATGAACATGCAAAAGATTTTCAAGGAAATTATGTAGTCATTGGATAAAAGGGATTACAGAGAGATGAATATTACTGTAATGGAAACAGAGTTTAGGAAGAGATGGTCAATTCTTATGATGGAAGGAGGGTTTTTGATGGAATGATCTGCCCCAGGGTTCATGATTTTCATGTCCCTGGAAGAAGGATAATCAGGTGACAAATTTTCTGGTGACACTATTATGGAAAGTAAAGCCATGGCCAATTCTTAAGAACATCAAAAGAATATCATGTGATTCAAGATCTTGACAATAAAAAAAATAATAATTTCTAAAAAAGTTTGAATTTACTTTTGATAAGCCTGGACTGATGCCTGTTGTAAAGTAAGTCCTATTTCATAATTTAAAGGGATGGTCTCTGAGCTGACTACTGCCAATAAAGTGTAAGATCTTGGGGTTATGATGAAAAATTGTATGGAAACATCAACTTGACGCACTCTGGCAGTCAAAAAGGCAAATCAACCCTTAGGAGTTAGAAGGAAAAAAGTACATGATTATGTTGCTCAGTAAACACATATCTACCCACATCTTGAATGGCAAAAGTTCTGGTCCCTCCTACTCCAGGAGGACATCATTGAATTGGAAAAGGTTCAGAGCGGGACAAAAACAACCAAGAGTATAGATCACTAAGCAAGTACTTCAGTTTCTTTATATTGTAAAGTAAAAAACTACAGCAAGGTATAAAAAGTTATGTTTAGGATGGGAAGGATGAGCAGGAGTGGCCAGTTTGCTGTCACTAGCTGTATAATAACTAAGAGGTGCTAAATATTGCTAAAACCAGAAAGATTCAAAGAGCAGACAATTTTTCCTAAAACAGTGTAGTTAAGAGTGGGATACCCTGTTGCAAAATTAGATAAGTACAAGGAAACTCTTAAATATGCACTGGATAAACGTGAAGTATTCTTGTTTCAGAAAAGATTCCTTCCTTTTACAAGAATACAAAATAATTAATTTTATTAAAAAATTCCTTTAAGAGAATTTTTCCCCTTCCACTTCTATAATTCTGTGTCTTTTCTCTTTTCTCCTGAAATTTCAAGAAGATACAGACAACATTGCATATTTTCATTAGTCCTTTGCCTATCAGCAATTGTTTTGATCTTTAAAATATGTTTAGAAAATTCAACAGTGAAAAGGCGGGAAAACAATGTAGACATTTGAAAATATATATTTTCATACCTTTCATTTTTTATAGTTGTTATCAAAATAGGAGAATACTGACAGAGAAATAAAAATGTGGATTTCCAGCAGTACAATGTTTCAAATAAACCCAATGGAAATTCTAAATAAAGAACATGCAATTTCTAATATTCTATAAAAATATTCAAGGGCAGTAAAAGTAATGTTTTCTTATAGAAGTTATTTCTAAATTGAGATTAAACCTATATACTTTTATCTATTTTACCTGTTTTTTATACACAGAGATGATTGGATCCACGATTATTTTTTTAAATTTATATAACCTTTATGCATATATTCTATGAATAAACATATTTTGTAAATATCTTAAAAATTGATCATTAAATTCAAAATAATTCATTTTTTTCCAGCATAATTTGTGAAAAAATAAAAAAAAGGCAAAAAAGCAATCCTACAATCCTTTAAAACTTATATCATGCATAAATTCCAATGAAGGTCTGTTGGACCATGAAGACATATGGAAGGACATCCTTTTTTCTGTTTGTTAGTAAATGCTAATGACAAGTCACCCACACCCCATGGTCTTGTGTCTGTTCCCAAACTGGACCATCTAATCTTTCTACCTCCATTAAAATCAAATTGAGTTTTCTTTCTTTAATATATTAATCATTACTGCACTTCTCTAATTACAGAGAACTCTTAAAGGAATAAAACTTAGCTCGAAGTAACATTTATGCAGAATAAATATGTAAGATACAGGTGCATCAAATTCAAAATACCATTTGAATTTTTTGAATATTTTCGGATATTTTCCTTACAAAGTCAGTTAATATCAGCATGGATAAATAAGAGAATAGACTGTCTGAACAATGAGGATGGAGGAGGTATTTGGTAATTAGCATGCAGAAGATACTTAACCAAGCTTTTACAAGTCTGATTTTGCAACAATGACCGTACTTAAGCTCCATGACTATGGGGAAGCAGATCATTTAGACAAGGGGGACTCTGTTCTTAAAGGAAATATATGAACTAAGGTGAAATTATTTGTACTTCAGACTAACTATGGTCAAAGTCTGAATCCACAACAATCTGGTGTGTGTTTCAAATCTGCCAGAGGATATCAAGGTGGTTATTGGGTCTTGGCCAATGGCTTAGAAATGTGTTCTCCAGGTAAGCACAAGCATCCCAGGACAAAGATCCTTTACAAAACCAGTGTTTAGCTTGTTGCTACTTGCCTTTTTTTTTTTTTTTTACCTCTAAGGATAAGCATGTGGAGCTGTTAGGAAGTTATGATACAGCTGTCTAGGTTTCTTTGAAATCAAATAGTCTTTGAGCAATTTTCCCCTCTGTATCAGAGTTTGCAAAAATATATCATGCTTTCCTCATTTGACATTGCCATGAGTTATTTGAGAAAACAGTTTGGTGAAATATGAAATAGTGACAGCAAATTCCCATGATAGGTGTCAGTGGTGTAAATTAGATCTGTTTGTACTTCCACATCTTACTTAAGCCTATTTAAATGGCACATTTCTGTTCTAAAGTTTAAGTAAATACTAATGAACTGCTCCAAGGAATAAGCATATGAGAAATCCTTCCTTTGTGCAGAACTGTAGCAATGACCAACATTGAACTATAGTCAAATCTCACACCACCCTGCAGAAAACACTATGGAAAAAGCTAAACACTTTGTCATGACTCAAAGTCTAATACCTCAAGGCAGGCCAAGTTAAAAAACAAATTCAATATACAAAGCAATGGACAGAGACTGCTCTACTACCTTCCTTTCTTTAGGTCAAACCTAGAGCCTCACGATGCACTTCGCATCAGGAGCACAGCTGAGCTGATGGTTGAGCACCAGTCTCTCAAACTCCATTTAATACAAGATTCAAAACCATTGCACGAAATCCTGTGAAGATTGTATCTCAGTGTGACAAAGGGGTGGATTACCTTATCAGTGTCTGTATCTGAGAAAGAGAGTTGCAATCTTCTGAGAAAGAACAAAGGTCCAAAATAAATCTGTGGAAATCAAATCAGCCTGCTTATTTGACCTGTGGAGGCATGGTCCTTTTCTATACGACAAAACATGCTCAAATTTAGTGGGAAATGCATTTATTTTAATTATGATATTTACAAATTTTCTGTAGGATGTACCACAAAAGTAATGAGGTTATGTTATTACAAGTTGTCTATCATAGCTCTCTGCTATTAAATCATTTTACTACTTTTGTATAGATCACAAAGCAGTGAGTAGTTGAACTGAGTTAAAATATTACTGTTCTCCTGCACAAAGGGTTCAGTAGTCTTTATTCCAGCACCCTGATTACACACAAGTATGATGTGCAACAAATCACCAGCAGAAAGGATTACTTGGAACATAACCAACTACTATTTTATCAATCAATTCTTTTAAAAACACACAAAACTGTAGTAGAACTAATTTTATGAATGTGTGTACTGACTAAATTCCTGTTTAAAATGTTGTGGTGTAGTTTGACCTTAGCATTTGATAGGCACTTACAGTTCAGTTACTTGTTACTTGTAAAAACAAATGCTACAAGATAACACAAGAGGAAAATCTCTTTCACATTTGTACAATTATTTTATTTTGTACCTATGAATGATATTAATTTATTTATATTTTAACTCATTTTAAAGAACATCATCAAGAAAAAAGACTAAAGAAAAAAAAGATTGAGTCATTTCTGAACTGTAAACAACTCTAAGCTTAACGTTGAAAATCAAAAATTTCACCCATGAACCAAATATCTTGTGTGTGTGAGAACTGCAGGCACTGCTATAGAATCAAAAATTCTTGTGAAATTAGGAGTTGTATTTACATGTATTTTTTATTTCTTGTATTTAAACTCAAGTAATGGTTGCATCTGGGCAAATGAAAACCACCTTTCTAGAAGAGATAAAATTCAAAATGCTGAAGTAAGGCAAGATAAAATTAAACATGTTAGCAAATCTCTGCCTACATATACATCAGTGATGTCCTCTAGACTCAGCTTCAAAATGTTGCCTTTGGAAATATGCAGAAACACAGCCCTGACGCCTTCAACAGCCTTTCCTAGTGCCTTCTGCAAGACCCTGGTCTTTGTCAGCTCCCTGACCTTCTCAGTCATAGACAAATCACTTGCTGTTCTCCAAATGCTCAGCCTCTGAGCCTGTCCTAGTCATAACTGTCCTATCTATTTCAATGCAGTCTTCAAATTAAGAACAAGTATTTTTAAGATAAAGTATATTTTAAAAAGCTTCAGAATTAGTTTTAGTTTACACTAAAAGAAATCAAACTGAATTAACTAGAGGTGACTGGTGGCCTTTTATGATGGAGTGGCTGCAGCAGTCATGAAGTGACGACCATTCAATGTCATCTACCTAGGCTTCTGTTAGACCTTCAACATGGTCCCAGATGACATCCTGTCCTAGTTACAGGGGCCAGGACCAGTTTATCACTAGGTGGGTATAATGAAAACTGTGTATTCTATACCCTCTATATAATTTCTAATGGACTCTTAATAATGGATCATTTGCAGAAGATGCCCAGGGTGCACCTGACACCTCAGGCTACAAGCTGGGTGTTAAAGAACCCTGGGAGATAGGTTCTTCACACCAATTACTCAAGCTGTGATAACTCCCCTCCAGGGGGGCATTAGGACCTTTATACAGAGCCTGAGAGGTCATCTCTGCTAATGCGCCATTAGGGACTGGCACAATAGGTGGCTGCAATGACCTAGAACATCAAGGATTCCAAAAATATCCCAGGACCCACAGATCTAAATCACTCATTGTGAACTCCTCATCCTGAGGGAGGTACTGGGCATTCCTGACTGAACCTGAGCATATATAATCTACAGGGTTTGGAGCTTCTGTTACCCCTTTTCAGATCCAGAGGAGGACCAGAACCTCAACAGGACTATGAATGCCACTCTTGATCAAACTGCAACTATATGGTGCTTAGCACAGGGGCTAATGAATGCCGTTCAGTTCATGTACCAGGGTGCTGGGTTATACACCTGTCTTTGTGGGTTAAAACCAGTTTTTCTCTGTATCATAATCTTTCTTGAGTAGGGTTCATTTGTCCTAGCAGTTTACTTTTAAACCAGCACACATCCTTATCTCCAAATTGGAGAGACATGTATTTGAAGAGTGAGCTATTCAGTGGATAAGAAATTGGTTGGATGAACACAGTCAGAGAGTTGTGGTCAATGGCTCTATTTCCAGACAGAAGCCAGTGATAAGTGGTGTCCCTCAGGTCTCTCTTTTGGGACCGGTGCTCTTTGTTACATTTATCAATGACACAGCAATTGAGATTGAACACCCTCAGGAAGTCTGCAGATGACACAAAGCTGAGTGGAGCTGTAGACACAACAGATTGCAGGGATGCTGCACACAGGGAACCTGGACAGACTTAGGAAGAGTGCCTACAGAAACTGATAAGGTTTGACAAAGTCAAGTGTGAAATGCTGCACCTGGGCTGGGACAATCCCAGACATGAACATAGACAGGGAGAACTCATGGAGAACAGTCCTGTGAGGAAGAATATCAGGGTTCTAGTGGATGAAAAGTTGGACATAAGGTGGTGAGGTGCACTCACAGCCCAGAAGTTCAACCACACCTTGGGCAGTATCAAAAGAGCAGTGACCAACAGGTCAACAGAGGTGATTCTCCCCCTCTACTCTGCCCTCATAAGACCCCACCTGGAGTACTGCACCAGCTCTGGAGCCCTCAGCACAAGAAAGATGTTAGAGTGAGTCTAGAGGAGAACCATGAAGATGATTAGAGGGAAGAAGCTGACAGAGATGTGACTGTTCAGTCTGGAGAAGAAAGGGCTCCAGGGAGACCTTGGAACAGCCTTCCAACACCAAAAGAGAGCCTACCAGAGAGGCACCTTTTACACAGGCATGTAATGATAGAACAAGGAGGAATGGCCTTAAGCTGAAGGAAGGAGGATTGTGGGGGTGAGTGTAAGTGCATCCCTTAAGGAAAGCTGTTTGGAGGTTCTACCTTAAAGAGAACAGAGCTACCTGGAGTATGTGTGGTGACTTGAGACCAATGAGAGGCTGTGATGTATGCAAGGTGAATTGGTTAACCAACTATGTGTTGGCATGTTGGATATGAGAGTGCTTAAAAGGTGTGGACATTACTGCGTGAGAGAGAGATCTACTAGGATGTGAGAGTGAGTCAGATCTAGATCTACTAATGTAATAGGAACTACCTTCTTCTACTATGAGCTATGAGAACTGTCTGTTAACCTATGTGAATAAACTCCTTAAGTTGTGAGCCTTCTGATCAAGCCTTCTGATGTCTGCTGTGCCGCAGCTCTTCTGACCATGAGTCCACACCCAGCTCGGTGTAGGGGGTTCCCCCTATAGAGGATAGATTTAGATTAGATGTTAGGAACACTTCTTTATTCAGAGGGTAGTGAAGCACTGGAACAGGTTACTCCAAAAAGTTAGGGGTGCTGCACCCCTGGAAATGTTTGAGGCTAGTTTGAATGGAATTCTGGGCATACTGATCTAGTGGAAGCTGACCCTACTCATGGTAGGGGGGTTGAACTAGGTGATCTTTAAGGTCCCTTCTAACCCAATGAATGATCGATGTTACAATTCTAGGACTCTAGAATTATGCATTTCATTAAGAATGGTTGTTCTTAAATTTGTATTAAATTCCATGTAAATACCATCAAACCAAGAAGTATAAAATTAATAGTTGTGTTTAAACTGTAACAGTAAGTTTTATTTTCGTATTGTGAGTTAAGGTGATGTGAACTTTTTTGTATGTTGCACAGAAGTTTTGTATCCTGTAAAATTCTCAAGGAAAGGTTTTACATTATATACATTATTTACATTATATACGCTTTATATTTTTAGAAGTACTAAGGAATTTTCGGAAATTGATTTGTATATATTTCAGGTTATCTCTCTGCCATTCATAACCTTCTGCTGTACTACTCAATTGCATAATTATAAAAGAGCTTTTTGTAACTTAATACGTAGAAAATCAGAATTGAAAAAAAAAATTCATTAGTTTCTCTGTATTAAAAACAAAACAAAACCAACCAAACAAAAAAAACTAAAAGAAAAACAAAAAGCTGCAGATGAGACCCTAAGACCCCAAGATTCTAATTCCAAAATAACCAAACTCTGATCTGTTGAAAATTCACTCAAACTAACATACAAACCAACCTAGTGTTTTCCCCAAATTAAAATTAATGTAATAGCTGGTCTTATATCTCCATGCCTAATGCAGAGTTTATGGCATTCAGTCTGAGAATATTTTGACATGGTTATTAAGTTTTTTGCTAATGGAAACAATAATGCCTTCTCTTCAGACATGTATCCTGATAGATATCTCTACGAGGTCATACAACAGCTTTCTGGCACAACGTAGTCCGTTGTAAACTTAGATGCCTAAAGATAGGCACATAAATCCAGAGTAAAGAACCTGCTTCTTTGTGGCTACATATGCAAATCAAACTCAAATCAATGCAATCTTACCTTCTTACTTAAAAATTTTATTTTATCCATGTACAGATTTAGAATTTTTTAGGAGACATAGATCGATCACTTTATTATTATTATTTTGTTTGATTCTTCTTTATCATAAGAACATGATTTTTTTCTATATGGAACAGTTTGGTCAACATAATTTAAACTTCCTCCTGTAGATTCAGATTACAGTTTCAAATTATTCTTCGAGCACTTGAACATCTGCAAGAAATGCTTTCAAATTGGAAGAGAAAATGGAAAATATGTCTTTTTTTTCTTTTCTTTGGTTATAAAAGACAAGATTATTGTGGAATTGTATAATTCTAAAATCAGAATGCAGTACAAAGCAGTCATCTGCTTCCTCAAAGTGGTTGCAATATGGTGTTGCATGCTACAGCATTGTACTTGCATGCTCTTAGTTTCTGTCTCCTGTACAAATATTTCACATGGGAAAAAATTCTGATACCATGGCTTCATGTCTTTTAAATGGACAAGTTGGCATTTTTTTGATGAAAGAGATAGAATAAATGTCTCTGATTTGTAATTGTCATCCTTAATTTGACGTTTCCTTTCTTCACGTGGCTTACAGCACTGAGACTTCTATTGGTGTTTTGTAATCCAAGAATATTGTTGCCTCACAAAGACCCTGGAACCACTGTTTGGTGATTATAATTACTTATTCCAAATCTTTAATTAGATTCTTCATAACATGATGTTAACTTGTTTATTATTTTTAAAAAATGAGGCCAAAACAGATGCTTTGATTTTATTTGTCATTAAGGCACTCTTGGATATTTGTTGATAAGGAAATGCATGTAAAGAGTTATTTTATCAGCTGTTCTTTTGCATAGCCATAGTTCAAACTCCACAGAACTTCAAGTAGTTCTTTAAAACTTGTGCCAGTGTGGAAACAAAACCCCCAAATATTTAAGCAGGTAAACCACAACCCACACTGATACATTTCTTCCTCCAGATTCATTGATCCAATTCTATTAAATACACAGATGTGAAGCTGGACTAACTCACTGATGAATCTGTCACCCACTTAGTAAATATATAATGAAAAATTGGCATCACAGAGATTAATATGAGAGAGGCTTAGCACTACAGAGTCTTTGGTGTTAAGATATATATATGTAACTAAGCTCCTAATTTCAGGAAAACAAAGTCAAACATCTAGATCACCTCTTGCTCTGTTGTTATATTAGAACATATTTGAACCTACTTTTTTATAAAAGTCTTTCATGCACAGTACCTAAACTTTTCATTTGGAAGAATATTTCTGAGAGGCCATTAACACTAGTACATCCAGAACTGAAGCTGCCTTTAATTTCACTTAACCGTGTTTTGAGTGCAGATTCTTGCTTATGCAGTGCTTTGGCTGTTGTGTAATTTCATTCACCCTTTTGCTAAGGGCTGTGATGAGAGGTTTCTTTCTTTATTTCTAACCTCAACTTCCTCCCCCTTGTGTTCATTGTCCACTTATACCACCCACATCCATATCTTTGAACTAATTCTGCCCTTCTTTCCTTCCTCTTCCTTCTGCCTTTATTTTTCTATTTAGACCATATGTCATTCAGATCTGCCCTGATTGTCTCTTATTTTGGTTTTGTAAATCATTGTGTATGAAATGGACTGTTGTTCCCTGTTGCCCTTGATGCATTTAATTGACAAAATGTTATTTTATTCCAAGGTGTCAGGTAAGACAAATGCTACCTCAGCCTAAGTATCAGGACTCACTTGTGAGCTGCAGAAGGACTGCACACCAAGCCTGACATTACCAAGCAGAGCACACAAGTATTCATTGTGGCATAATGGTGGCTCACATCAGCCAACTTCAGATCTTAACTAACAAATATACTACTCCCTCCACAAACCAAAAATAATCAGACTAATCACAAATTTGAGGAAAACTGAGATAATGTGTCAATCAACATGAAGAGCAACATGCTGTCCCTTCAACTAAACACAGTGAGACTGAGCTGTTTGTTGTGTGTGGGTTTACCTGCATTCAAATTATGTTGATTAACTGTGCCAGTATTGATGAAGACGTACTCTCCTGCATTTATAGAATTAGAGGGATTTTCTGCTGGCTTTACTAAATAAATAGGGTATCAGTGTCAGATCAGACTACAAATACAGACTAAAATTGTATAAGGCTGTTGGGCTAAACAGAGGCAAGATTTTGACATAGAAAGAACATCTGCCAGCTGGAGAAGTTCCACCAGAGACACCTATGTGTCTTGCTCTGAGTCAGATGGTACATAAGCTGACCATTGATAAATTCCTGCAGCATATCCACATGGAAAGCCCAGGTGTACTGGGCTGGACATATGGCTTGAATCAATTTGTACATATGTTCAAGCACCTACTATGAAGGGAACGAGAATGTGGAAAGAGGAAGCAATGGTGATCCAAGAAAGCACTTCTAGGACACCCTAAAGGCAGGATTGATTGAATGCAACCTTCTGGCAAAATCTTTTGAGTTCTTTGCCAGAAAGACACAGCAATGGATCTTCAAGGTGAGGAAAGTCATAGACCTCTTTGAACAAAACCAGATGCCATTGGGCAGGGCAAGCATGTGGAGAGGGAAAAAAAGCAGATTGTGTCAGCAACAGCAATAGATCATTCCATGCAGATAGTGAGTGGCATGGTGACAAGCATGGTAAAGAGTATTTATCCTGCACAGGCCTCTACAAGCCTTCATTTCACCGGCTGAGTTTGACTCACCCATCAGCTGAACAGGACCGACTTCCTTCATTTGGAAGAACAAACTGTGAGTGATTCAACAGTTTCACACACATAAAAACTATCTAGGGTGAGTTCTTTTGCTTGGTATTTTTCTTTCACTTTGATATTGAAACCAAATTCAAAGGGATATTGAAACAAAGTGAACTCAGGAGAGCAAAACTGTCTTTATTCTAATAATCATGAAAAAGCAAACATTTTATCATAATAATTATTTTTCTTTAATATTGTTAATATTGCCAAGACTTCTGGTCTCTCTCTGTTATTCTGGTAGTCTCGTCATAAAATCTGACATCATCTGCCAGCTTTTAAGCAGCCTGGGTATACTAACTAGTTGCTAATTTTAACGATAACCCTACCTTTGTCCCAGGTAGGAAAATTCTCAGAAGACATGGAACAAATGAAATGGGAAGTCAACCTACCTCAGAGACCCCTGCTGCTCAGGACAGAAGTAGGTTACATAGATCAGTCTGCGCTTGCATCTTCTGAGGGCATGACTAGAACCCATCTCTGCAAAATGACATACATGCCTTAAAGTGTTTCCTCATGCATCTAGGTAACTGCATGCATGAGTCCTCAGGCCTTCAGCTAAGCCTCTTGGGACCCAGTTTGTCCCCTTACTAACTATAAACGGAGTTCAGTGTGATAATCTTAGACTTTAATGTCTGTCAGTATGATATCACATGTAGAACTGAAACCTGTTCTTAATCTTCATTTTCTGAAGTGGAGCTCTGTAGCATTCGACAGTAACACTGTGCGTACCAAAAGCTGTCACCACTCTGGCAAGATGCAATGCTTAGTCAGAGGTCAAAATTTAGCAAAGAATCACCAGAAGCTGCACAGGTACCACTTACCTTCTCATTATGCATTTTAGAAAATCAGGAGCGGCATCTCTCTCCATCTGTTTTTGGAAGAAACAGCTCAGTTGATAATGTCAAACTGTACTTTGCACACAGATCCTCATTGGCTGTTGACTGTCACAGGCCTGACACAGCACTCAACAGATCGCATATCTGCACAAGATGAAAGACTCTTTTCTCTCTTATATGTTCCAGGACAGTTTTCTGGATCTGCTCACTGGCTGCAATTACGGTGAAGCTAATGAGTGTAACCATACCCCTCACGCTGTACAAAAAGATTCGGCACCTGACCAAAGGCTGTTAAACCTCCATCAATTTCTTCAGGGATCTAGCAGCAAAACTAGCTGCTTTTTGCAATCATTACCATTCATGTTGGTTGAGAAGTTCCCTTCAGAGATGCTGAAAGATCCAAAAAGGAAAGAAGTATACAAAATTTCTGCATTTTTATCTTTCCTGTTGGGAAAGCAAGGCAGTGTTCTGCTCTGTGAACTGCTAAGCTTTAGCAAACTGCAGCTGACAATTTTGTAGTTTTCTAGCACATCTATGCCAGTCAGCAAATCTCTTCTTTTTATATCACTATATCATTTGTTCCTTGTAAGCCCTTATATCTCTTCAGGGCATGAAAGCCCACTGAGATGAAAACTACTGATTAAATGAACAACAGCAAGAGGAAAAACTGCAGAGATACAATGAGATTCAAAGAAGAAAAAAGTGAGCAAATACTATTTCACTTCCCTGTGATGTTCACCTTTGCAGCAATAGGTAAATATAAGCTCAGTAACTACAACAGAGAAAAAATGCCTATGCAGTAGTGTCAGGCTGCTACTTTGTTAGTCTTACTTACACATTTCCATGAAAGCACTGGGCTACATTTTCTGAGGAAATTTCCTTTCTGCAAGGGTCTCCACCATATAACAGAGAAAAATGCAAAGAAACCCCAAGAATTATATACAGAAATCTGAAAAGCAGATGAGACCACAAAACTTGTGAAGTGCATCAGGAGAAAATCAGCACATTACCTCCTAAGATCCTTATGTAAAGCTGTAGCTGGCCACAATTATCCAGTTGAGTAAAACATCCTTTTTCAAAGACAACATCTAAGATTTATCCCTAATGCACATGCTGAAGACCTCTTGAGGGGAAGTGTTTAGAGAAACAAATCTATCAGGAACATAACACCTGAAGTGGAGTTAAGGCTGAATTTAAGTCCAAAATCAGTATTCTAAAATTTTTCCTTGGCTGCTACCTAATCCTGAAGGCAATGTGAACTCTACAGTGTTCAGATTTGCTCTGGTTTTTTCTCATATGAGGAGCCGGGCACCTTGCTTACTAATCTGGCGAGAGTCCCAAATTAGTCCTGCGTTCCCTGAGGGTTTCTGTCTAGTAAGTGCTTATATTTCTTGCCCCTTGAATGACTGCCTGTTGGCTGAGCTGCCTGACTCAGATCACAACCCCAGAGTATACCCAAGAAGTGTGAATGAAATCAAGCTGCCGACAGCATCATGAGAAGCTGTGCTTCGATTTTAAAACCCCAGGGTGAGGGAAAATTAATGCACTTTATCCCATTTATTAACCTATGTAGTAGGAATAGAGTCCACAGCCCAGTACATCCCAATCCCCTGGCTCAGGGTGTTGAGGACACTGAACTGGGACAGGAGCTATGCAGCAGAGAGAAGGAAATTAGCAAAAAATTGCCAGCTCTGCAGCTGTTAGGCTTTGAGCAGCCGATTTCTTTCATTGTATAGACTTTATCCTGCTTATTCTTCCAAATAAAATGGTCAGCACCCCTATACTTGAGAAAGAATACAAATATGTGCACAACTGGACACAGATACATGGGCTAGGTTGCTTGCACCCCAGGGAGGGACAGCATTTCACACAACCCTTCTCAGCATTCCCTGGGCTGGGGGACAGGTTTTCATCCTGTCCTGACATACCCAGTCCTCTCCATGGGCTGTACAGTATGCTAAATTATGTTTCCAGGGACATACACATTTTTCTCCAAGAGTTCTCTTGAATTATGATCAAATTGGATAACTTTGTCATTTTTTGCTCACCCAACAGCCAGAGCCAGCTGTATAAATAAGCACAGCTTAGAAGAAGTCCACATAAATTCAGTGATCTATGTCTGTTTAGATTTTGGCCTTGGAATATTGATTTATGATTTGGTATCTTAGCACTTACTTTCATAGGCAACAGGCCTGACTGTTCATACAATCAAATGTGTATTTTTAAAGTCACTCTTCAGTGGTATTCAGTATTTCTTTTTACCTTCAGTGGATAAAAATTACTACCAGCTTTAAAATCACCATACTATAGTCATCTTGATCTTTGACAAAGAGTTCTCAATATTCCAGAATTTTATATTTTAACCAGAACAGGAAACAGTTTTCCAGGAACAGAGCAAATAACCAATCCAGCATTCACATATGCAACTAGTATGTTAATTATACCTACCTCTTCAATCTATTTGACTACTGCAGTTTAAAGTTATTAAAAAAAATAAAAGAAGAAGAACTAAAAGCACAGTTGACAAAACAGAACATTAGTCTGAGATGATTACTAAAATCTGTGGAAATTTCTGTGTGTACAACATGAATTTAAACATGTCAGAATTTAAGCCCATAAGTCACAGAACCCCCCTTGGATTCAGATTCCAGTTTTGGAATAAAATCATGAAAGTATAATTATGTGTTGAACACAACTGAGAGTTACTGAGGATTGAATTGCTTGTCTTTCTCCACCTTGTCCTCAGCCAAGTGTCAGAAAACAGCTGGCCAGAATTTTTTAGTGTCTTTAATGAAGCGAATACTTAGTTGTTAGGATTTGGTGACTAAATTAAATAAGACTAATATTCCTATGTGGATTTACTGAAATATGATTGTCCTGAAATAAAGGCAACTCTCTATCTGAGATGTAGCGAGGGAATAAACTTCTACAAAAGTTCAAATCATGGAAAAAATTCATAGGGAGTTCTGTTTCTTACTGGTGTTATTATTATTACTGGACTCCTTAAAGACAGTGAACCAAGACACAAATTAACTCATTTATTTTGATGTCTCACTTCAACGAAGTACATGTAAATGGCTGAGCTAAGTAAATAACCTAAGTGAAGTTATTCTGCTGTCAGGACTCTCTTAATGTTCTGCTGTAATGAATATAAAGCTCAGAGGGTTATTCCAGATTGGTTGTGGCTTAAATAAAGTTCTACTTTCTGCAAACCAAAATCTTGAAGTTGCGCAATGTAGAACTCTCAGTATCTAAGAAATCCATCCTGATGTTTGTAGTTTAGGTATAACAACAGGCATCAAAAAGTGGATAAAAATATTATGTTGGACATTTTGCATCTGTTTATGTTTTACTAGAGGAGACGTAAGATATTCCAGATTTACTTTCATCATGTTTGGTAATTGCAGTTGATCTATATTCCAGATTTACTTAACAAGAAATATTCAATTTCTGTGAATTCACCCTCTCTCTTAGCTGCAGTTATAATCATTTCATAATGTAAGCTATGAGCTAAATATCTTTGGTCAAATGATCAACTTAGACTTGCCAATCTTTGGCAGGGGATAAAAATGAGAAAAAAGTAAACCAACCAAATAAACAAATGAGCAACAACCAAAAAACCCCAGGGTAAACCAAGTTCAACTAAAACACCCAAAGCACTGACAAGGCACTTTAACAAGGTTCAGAAAAGAATTTAATTCTATCAAACAGTACATTGAATGATCACATTTGTGTTAAGGTTATTGTTAAAAGGCACTTGTAAAAGTATTTAGCAAGCAATCTCAACAAATAATGGCATGCATAAGCATCTTTATCTGTTATTGACAAGTAAAACAGGTATTATCCTCCTGAATAGCTGAAATGCTCAAGGCATTAGCCACTTCCCTATCTAGAGCCAAGAAAGGGTTGAAAAGTCACAGCATAAATTCTTCTTATCATGCTTTTTTAAACGTGAAAAAAATACCTCCAATTACAGTTTCATCCACATCTCAATTAAATAAAAGAGAGGTTTTCTGACAATTACAGGGAACTTGTAATAAGGTCTGCAAACCGGCACAACCCACTTGATTTTAATCAATTGGCAGTAGCCTAAATGTTGCATCTAGCTAGTCTTGGCCTTGGTTTATTGTTTAAAAATAGAGAAACAGAGAAGATCCCAGTTCTATCAGCAAAAAGATAGACTGTAATAAAGAAAATAAAAATATTAATATCAACAAATTTCATGGGAAAAGCACAAAATACTGTATCTAATTGATCCTATTTTTATCTTTTGCACTTCTCAAGGCTTCCAGTATTCTGATGTGATTTAAGAAACTTTCTAACAGTAATAAGTTTGCAGGGTTTTTTACTTAGTGCTCAGCTGTCGTTAATTTTACTTTTTGCCTATAAGTGGATATTATAAAAGCATAACCTAAATGTTCACAATACTTTCTCTGACCTTTAAAAACCTGATGTGTAAAACACTATTAATGTCTAAAAAGAGGAAATTCTAAAATCTAGAGACACTTAAGCAAAATGTTATAGTTAATGCTTGAGACATTATTTTAATATTTTCTTTTTTTTTTTTTTTCATGAGGACCAGTGAAGGCAAAATAAACAGCTGCCTAAGGCAGGGAATTGCTGAAGGACTGCACTCGAGAGTGTGAAAGTGAAATGGAGAACACTGATGCAAATGATGCAGTCACAACCATCTCATCCCTTTGGAGGGAGCAGTATCTGGATACCTGCATTCCCAGACCTGGGCCACAGTTCCCCACATCAGGCAGAAGCTCCTTAGACATGGGAAGGCAAAAATGAATTCTCCCTGGACCTTTGTCAGACCAAATGGATGTTCTTTGGCATCTTGAAGCAATCCTCTGAATTTCTGCTGTAAAATCCTACACAGTTTGGATTTCTGTGCCCTTTTTCATTTGTTTTTGATGCTACCAAACAAAATACTGCCTGCTTAAAGCCATACCTGAATATAGTTATTTCAGGAACATGGGATTTTCACAGTCTAAGACTGCTCTTTTCCTATGACTTCCATAGAAAGACATCTCCAAACAGGAGTAGCCAGCTTCACCCTCAGATGCTACACCCCCTGATGTAACATGGTGGCAAAAAGCAAGACATAACAGGACAGAGACACTTCATCATGACACAGTGCCTCAGTCCCTGTCTGAGACAAGACATAAGCAAGGGAGGTCATCATTCCATGTGGTACTATCAGGTAGTCAAGACAGTACAGAAACTATCCCTAAGTTTGTCTTGTTTACTTTCTCAATCTTTTCCTTACCCAAAAAACATTTTATCATTTTTAAAACCTATGAAACCTTATTATGCAGTGCCAAAGAAGCCCAGCATATGACTACTGGCAAGACAGGAGCACACTAGAGTGAAAAATTTTTAACTGTAAAGTCACAAAAATTGCCAGGCTCAGGCCTGTTCAAGCAAGTTTCAATTGTCTTCCTAAAACTGGCATTAATTTTAGACAGTGATGTTATCCTAATCTGATACCTAAATTAATGAGATTGACAGATTGTATATGGTATAATACCCTTTTTCTACCACTATTGATTGACCATTCCAAAAAACATTTTTATATAGCTCTTCTGGTATCATAAAACTAATCAAAGAGTACCAAACCTTCTGAAATACAGTGTCTGAGTTCAAAATTCTGCTGCAAATGAGCATTAGAAGCAAATTCTACTATACTAGAGAGAAGTACCTATGCATTTGTGTAAAATATCAGGAGAAACACAGATATATGTACACATACATGAAAAACAGAGATTTGAATTCTTGCTGGTGTGACTACTAATCTGCATAGCTGAGAACTGAAAGATCCATAGAATTTTATTTCATATGATTTGCTATTGTTCCATCTACTTCTTGGATGTCATCAAGTGTTAGATATTTGTTAGTTCATATGCCTTATGTCACATCCTATTTCTCCAGAGTAGCTGAAAGGAAGCAAGAGAAAAGTATATTCTCCTCCAATACTTACCCTTTCTGTTTCTGAGTCCTTGGGGTTTTTTTCCTTCCTAGGAATAATATTTTTGGGGAAAGAATCACTCACTGACTGACCAACTGGCTCAAGAAAAGCATTAGATACACTGCAAATGCTTTGGCAGGACTAACACATCTGGCAGTTTAGCCCTGACTTGTCCCTATTCCTTTCACAGTCAGGAAGACAACAAAATAATCAAGGCTCGAATCCTACAAATATTAATGTAAGCCAGTAACTTTAAACTTACAAATGGCTCAGTGCCTGCATTGACTCTAGCTATCTGCATACATTTTTGAAGAGATATGGGAGCTCTGTATGTATAAATTTAGCATGGAGCCTTGCTGCAATCAGTTAGTTACAGCATATTGCAGCACTAACACTGCTGGAAGAACAGAAAGTCTCTAAATAACTACAGCCAATACTTGCAATCCTGGAAATTCTCACATCTGAATAACATCAATGTCACAAATTCTCATGCTGGATTTGGCAGTCCTCACTCAAATAAGGTAAATAACCTCACCAAAGTAACTGCTTATAGTATTATGTAATTCCCTACTCCTATTTATTCCATCTTCAGCCCACAAAAAGACATATGAAAAGAGAGAACACAAAACAAAATATATATATATCTGTATAAAGCACATATATGTGCCCATTCAGACACACACAAATATACACATATTAAAACTGTCATAGTATGGATGATGTGTGACAAAAAGCCCACTTGTGTCACTTTGTTACAGTGCTTGCTGCATTCAAGAGTCAAGATCAAACAAAACATTGGACTACAAGACCAAACACTGAAAGTTAGGAAATTCACAAGAGAAGGATAGTTTTTGACAAAATGCCTCATTCTCAGAGATCTGTCTATTCAGCAGACAAACAAGTGGGATGATGTAGGGCCTAGGAAAGAGAAAGATAATAATTTCTTTGTTTCTCAGTCTGAAAAACATGGTAGTCATATGAATTCTTTCCAGTTCTCACATTGTGGACAATAACATCTGGAATCTGAATTCCAGCAGAAGTTTATCACCTGAAAAAAAGGAATAATCAACACTGATTTTGGTCCCACTGCTATGGGCAATAAGAGATGTTCACTGACGGTGACATCCCAGTTAGTCAGTAAGTAGTAGAAGAACTCTGAAAAACAGAAATCCTGGGTCCTACCTCTGGTTATCAAAGACAATGTGTTTTAGTGGTCATAGACATTTTACAATTTTTTCTAACCTTTTCTATTCTACCCCTATCTTTTCCTCTGGACAAGCTGTTTTCACTTATCTTTCTATTTTCTATTGTTTCTACCACCTGATCTCATCTATTACCTCTTTCAGATCCTGTTGTCTCTTCCTTCAGACCCTAAGTCCTGAAGATATCTGCCCCGTCCCTGCTCTGCTCTCCACACAGACTTTTATTCAAGGCTGATTAATCTGTCCTTGCCCTAAAGTGATGTGGATGACAATGAAGGAGGAATGAGAGCAGAAAAAAGAGTCTTCTTGCATTCAATTCTAGAGTTACTGAGGCACTTAAGAGAAACAATTATAAGGAATGACATGTTTAGCTCTGCTCTGAGATTGCCAGTCTTGAACACACATACTACAGATGAAATCTACAATTAATTAAACTAGAAGCTATTATATGAAATATGCCCAGTGATAATTCTGCTAAATGAGTATATTTTTACAAGGAAAGAAAGAAATGCATCTCTTTCTGGCCTCAAGATACGTCCTTCTTAAATTTACATCATTTACTGTAAAGCAGTTTATTCACTAAGGTTACACAGATTTTTAACATTAGTAAACAAAACAATTTCTCCCTCTCATTCCTGGAAACAGTTAAACTGTTTTGTTGAAGCTTTCTTGTTATATAAAAGCAAGACATACAGTGAGGCCAACATCAGTCATAAAAAATTCTTGTCTGAAGGATTGCATCTAACAGTAAGAACCACACCAGAATCTTACATAAGAAAATGTTGCCCATCTTTAAATAGGGAACTGATTTCTAGCTCCATCTGCAGCATATATATACATATAAGTGTTCGTTGAATGTATATCTATTTTAACTATCTGCTAGCATTGCTGTTCTGCATGCATTTCAAAGTTTTTTATGTTTACCTGCACTTGTGTGTAATCACATCAAATCCATGGCCTATTTCTCTTTTTGTTCCCACAAAACTCATAAGGCCAAATTCCTCTTAACAAATTCACTAGCCTTTCTTTGTGTAACAGGAGTGACTATTTTCACCCAAGAGATGCTTAATACTCATGTAAAAATATACATGCATTTAGCGTTCTGAGATGAAAATTACTTGCACACCCTAAGTCCTCCGTGTTCCTCTTCAAGGTAGTGTATTGAGTGGAGTTGTTGAAATACTGCTGCACATAGTTATTTACCACCACAAAGCCTTACTTATTGACAGCTTAAGAAGACTGAAAAAACGCCTATCTTATTTAGAAGAACTTTTTCTCACATTACTATGGAGTCTATCCTAATTCTCTTTATACGCAACAATAAACTCTGAATAGCTGGATAAAGAATATCTTCATTGTTTTATCTTTATATTTTGGTTTCATTCCAAGGGCTTTATGTAGGAAAAGCTTACAGAGCTAACAAATATTGCAAGTGTAAATGAATTGATGGAAAGCCTAACCTCATCCTGATTTATCTATCACAGCTCTAAATGTGTTTATATTCTTAGATAAAGGTAACCATATTCCCTTAAACTCATAGATCCTTGTGGATGGATTCACAGATTATTAAATTTGAAGAGATTAATATGTTTAATTATGTAGAGCTACAGTCATATGATGTCACATTTTCAATGTAAAATATATTTTACAAATATATAGTTTTCCTTTAACCTGGATATTGACAACTATTATAGTACAAGTTGATAGCTGTGCCTCAGTATATAGACAAATCCTGGCTAAACATTATGAAGCTCTGACTTTGATAGAAATGTGGCTTCCTCCTTCTCTGGTATACCCCTCTTGTGTATAAACACACTACATTTCTCTTGAGGGTGTTCTCAATATTAGATATTTACTTTCCCAGCTTCAATCCAGGTCCCAAGATTTGGCATTCTTTACTCCCTACATCAAATAATTGCTGTGATGACTAAAACTGTCTAACAAAGAACAAGTCTGCCCCTACAAGTAGATGCTGTTCCAGAAATATCAGATGGCTTTGGCAGATGAGGTGAAAAGAAAGCAGTCAGACCAGGCTCCCAGCAGTCAGCACAGTTCCAGTTCCTCCATCTGACACTACCTAATGTATCAGTTACTCAGTTCAGCTGATGAAGAGTATACAAAAACTACTGGATTCTTACCAAGGATAATAGATGATAAGAGTTAGTTACAGCACAATTTATTTTTATCTTTAAAAATAAATGTGGAAACAACATACATAAAGAAATATCAGATCTGATGCATTTCGCACCATTTGATTCCCAACACGTTGCTCTTTTACTGTATTTCTTCCTTGCACATTTGCAAGACAGTGATTTTTCTCTCTCTTTCTCTCTGCTCCATCTTTCTTTCTTACATATGGGCTTTACTTATGACCCCCACACATCAAATGCAATTGCCTGACCTGACCTGTGATATACTAACCAGCTGCATCTGGAATCACAGACTGAGAAAGAAGCCATGACACAGAGATGGAGATAGAGGAGTGCATCATAGCAGATTTCTGCAAGAAAATCCCAGAACACTCCGAGCTCCAGCTCAGGACAATAGCCTTCCTTGTCACCTGCCCAGTGTGCCTTGGAGGCTTGATCATCACAGTCTTGGGCTCCAGACTCACCTGGAGTTTGGTCACTGAATGACCCAATTCAAGGAATCCTAAGTATTACGGTAAAAAAAAAAAAAAAAAAAAAAGGCAGTTTAAAAATTCATCTGACTTATTTGTCCTTTCAATTTAAGCAATTGGCAGTGTGGATACCACATAAATGATGGCTGTGGGGTCTTACTTTTGTCTTCATATGAACATGTTTTACAATAAAGTAACTATTTATGTGACCATATAGGGGTTTTTCCACTGGACTTCTCTTCATTCTGTATGAAGTAATTTTCCACCAAAAAGTTTACATTTCCCAAATAACAATTCAATTGTTTAATTACATAGGGTTTAGTTACATAGGCTTGTATTCTATCTGTGCATTTAAGATTTTGGATTTTTCTATTATCCTTAAATGCAAAAGTAGTTAATTCACAATTGGACAATATTAGAAAATGTTTTCTCAGTACTGATGAGTGATTTGACATATTTTAAAAGCAGCTGTTTCTCACAAGTGATTTTTATGGCATATTCAATATATACTCCTATTATAATATGTTAATGACACTGTGATAATGGAATAAGATGACTGAAATTGTATTACACACTGAGTCACACAAGGACCTAATGCATTCACATTTAATATTCCCAGGCATTACAGAAAGGTTTAGAACAAAAAAAAAAAAAAAAAAGAAAAGAAAAAGAAGAAAAGAGACAAAATGTATAGCTTTATCTGCTGTCTAATCCTTTCATTACCTTGAAAACAAGTTTACTATGGTTTTACACTGTTATTTATTATCCTCACAATCACAAACCTACTCCATTAATAAAAATAAGCTTATATACATACTACATTAAAACAACTTTAGGATTGATTATTCAACTTTACCAAGTCTTTTTAGGACTGGATACAATAACAGAAATTGGACTCAGCTGTACAGATTTTTCAAGGATATTATGGACCATATTTCCATGGACATTTTTATTGCTTCTAGTCCTCTAAAACATTCAAAAAATTGTGCTTTTAATAGAATAGTTTCTTTAGTTTATTGGTTTCTGTGAACATCTTTTTCCCTATTATGTCAATTGTAAGACTATAATTTCATTCTTGCTATCATAGATAACAAAAAGTTCATTTGAATCCTATTTCTTGAACATTTAATTCCCACAGAAGTTAGCCGAAGTAGAACTATGTGTGTTTGTAATTCAGAACGGGCTTTACACAAAGACAGTTTGGAGGATTCTGCTGTATAGTTCTTTGTAGCTGTTGCAAAAAAAAGCATAACAAATTTTTTTGATAGAGCAAACTTCTCATATTCAGTGTAAGAAAGATAAATGACATGTTCTCACATATTTACAAATAATACTATGCTATTCAAATTATTTACTATGAAAAAAATTGAAATAAGCTAGATTTTTATTCTTCTATAAACACAAGAATTTTTAAAAATGTGTGTGGGCTGGTGAAGCAGGAAGGTCTGGATTACAGACATCAACACTGACTAAACACGGAGAAATAGAGTTGTAATTATTCAGTTGCTTTGTTGACAATAGTAATATTTTAAAATCAAGTGAAATTTCAGTGTTTTAAGGGAAATCTCATACTTTTTTCATTGGGTAGGTTTTTTTTACTTCAAAACTCCAGATCATGGAACCGAGTAATAAGGTAAGTATTCTACATTTGATGATTTTGTAAATTAATAACTCTCTTCTAAACATACAGTATAAAATTTAGCATGAAGTAAGTTCAAAAATCAAAAGAAAAATTAAAATTTACAACAACATCAAAAAAAACAAACAAAAAAGAGAAGAAAATCTCATAATCTTTATAAAGAGATAGATCTGAGCACAGCACTGGAGGTTTTGGAGTGGGTTGTTTTTTCTCCAGAAGAAACATGTGCTGAGAATAAGATTTTCCTCAGACAGCAGAATAACAAGGAGGAAGAGAGACATAAAAACCCGCATCTTCCCTCTCTCACTCCCTCTCACCACCCAGTTGGTGGGACAGAGCCTCACCTGTGTTTCCCGGCCCACGAGCTCCCTGCCTCGCGTGTTAGGTGCAGAGCAACCCTCTCCCTGAGCATGAAGCCACCTTGCCTGTGTGCAGATACCTCATATAAAATACAAAAAGTGGAAAAATGTGGCTTAAATATGCTCCCTCCACAGGCACACACAACTACAAGCTCAGGGAAGATAATGTCCATATGCTGGAGCCTGCCTCTGCAGGAAAAATCTCTGTGCCCCCTCCCTCAACAGAGAGGTAAAGAAGGGGTAAGGGGCAGGGATGTTTTGCTCCCCCTCTCCTTATAAGGCTGTGCAGAAAAAAGAGACAAGGGACACAACACCAGAGAGGGAGGAAGCACTGAGACATGGCTGCATTGCCTGCAGGTTAAGTCACTCTGCTGAGAATATTTTCTTTCCCTGCTTCAAAGGTTTTCTGTTTGGTTTGTGCTATGACCGACAGGAGCAATTCTGTCTCAGATGTGGTGGAGAAGACAAGAGTGACCACTTCCTTCAAGGCAGTGGAGTTTTAGGCCTGCTTGGAGAGGGTATACCAGCATGAGCCCTTCAAGGACATTGGATTAGCATCCCAAACATGCTTAAGCATAAACTTCTCACCTCCAGAAGGCTGAAGCCTTTATAGACATAAGGAAAACAGCATCTGGGTGAAAACTCAACTGGATGAATTTAAGTCAAAAAAGAGAACAATCCTGAATTCAAGTGATCTCAAGGATAAGAAGCCAAGTAAGACATTCCTACCACATTTACACATTGTCTCCTTCCTGAACATAGCCCTAAGCCCATTTACAAAAGTGTCAGGAGGTTCTGGTGCCCAGAGGCTTGTCGTTTCTGAAGATTTTTTTCTTTTCCTTTTTGTTTTTTGGTGATTTTTTTTTCCCCAAAGAGCAACAAAAAAACAAGGTAGTACACTAAAACCCAGATGGTTTACAGTGTGAATCCAGAACATATGGAAAAAACCCATTTGGGGACCAGGTCCTAAAGTTCATCCAGACCATAGTAAACACCCACGATCCAGAGGCTTGGTAACAGCTTTGGATGTCTCTTGGTATCCACATTAAAGTTCTTTCTCTTTAAGAGATATTGCAAATGCATTACTAGGTACATCCCTACAGGCAGAGAAGAAAGTCATACCAGAAATCGGAAATACGACCATTTAAACAGTATGAAGATCCCTTCCAATTCCTTAAAATGTGAGAGAGAAATGCTGCAAGATAATGCTCCCCCGTCTCTTGCAAAACCAGGCCTGGCCAGTTTCCGCCAGAAGAGCGGCAGTGCACGGCTTGCTGTTGAGATCGGCAAAGCACTCCTCGCCAGAATGAGTGGGGAGTTCTGTGCTAGATCAATGCCCCGATGTGGACGGCAGGAACCCATTTCCATGTGAGTCACCTACGAGGCCGCAGGTGGTAGAAGCCTATGGAAAGTTGAATCGTAGCCACTAACAGCTAATGTAATCATGTTGCTTCCTCAGATCTCCTGCTGATAAATGCACCCAGTTACTCGTAACTGTCTCCCTTACAAAGTAACACCTCCCAGAACACCTACCTTTTCATTAGTTTTTAACCATGTTGCAGCTGCACGAGGAAATCCATTCATCAATTTTAAATCAATTGAGGAAGTAAAGTTCGCAGCTCACTTGTTTGCCCTTGCTGCTTACTGATCCATCTAGAGAAAATTTCCAGCCTGCCAGATATTATTGTTGTTGTTATTATTATTATTATTATTATTATTATTATTATTATTATTATTACTTCAGAGCCTGGATGGATTGAACAGATCATTCCTTCCTTTATTGAAAATAACTCTGCAGGAGTAATCCATTAGCAGAGCGGTCTTCCCTCTGGTGGGAGAGCGGAAGAGAGAAAGGAAGAAAGAGAAAGAGACTGTTTGTATTCCACAAAAGGCAATACAAGTATGGTGGGCCAGATGCAAACACAGTCCCCAGCTACAGCCTTCTGCTCTGACTGCAGGAGACTTCTTTAAATAGGTATCTATTCCCTGAGAAAGAGCTCTGCTCCTCCTCTTCTGTTTATGATGTCTGTTCCCAGCTCTCTCCTTCTAAAAAAATGTTTGTGTTATGTGAGGCTGTTTTTAACAAGTAAAGCATTTGCAAAAGTTTACCTTAGAGAGAAAGATTAGGGGGGCTTGTTTCTTGATGGTGACAATATGTAACTGTTGGGGTAAAGAGCAGTCAAGGCAGTCTGGAAATGTTAGAAAAACTGGAAAGTACTTTGGGAAATTTTATCCACTCTCCCAAAAACATAGCTGCATTTACTATCCCTGGGAATGGGGTGGAGGGGAGGGGGGAAATGCTGTATCAAAGTCTGAAAAAATATAATTAAAATAAAATTAATAGTAATATATTGGGGAAGGGGATTTTTTACCCTCCCTGCTGAAGCAGTCTTGTGGATATTTTTCTCCTTTATTAATCACTGTAAATACCACAGTATGCTAGTGTTTCTGGGGCTAAACAAGTAGCAGGACAACTGGATATTTTACTTCTTTTTGGTGTTGAGTGTTCCGAGGTGACTAAATTTGCCTTGTTGAGCCTTGTAAAATCCTGACTTAATCATGTAAACTTCTGTGTAAGCAAAATAGATGAAACTTCAAAGGGTCAAAAACCCTTTAGGGATTTGTGAGGAGACGCCAGCAATAGATCCTAATCTGCCTCCAGAATCCTGGCTGTATTTGTCCAAGAAGCTGGTACCAGCAAACTGTCGAAGGTAGAGATAGTGGGTTGATTCAGCCTTTATCCCCTTAGAGAGTATTGGCTTTGTGAGGCTCTAGGCAGCGCTTCAACGCCAGGGGATCATGCCCAAACCCTCTAAAAATGAAGTACAGGAGTAATTTGAGATAATGACTTTGTAACAGGCTTGGGCAGACCTTGGACAGAAGAAGTGAGAGATGTTATCACCTCAGCATTCCTCTTAAAATGCAGTTTTTCCCCCTGCTTATTCCCAGTTAGTCAAAGCTACATTAACATTCCATCCAGGGCTGCTAAACAGAATCTTAATTAGTCCTGATACTCTTGTGCAAGGGGTTTATTCATTGCACTCTTAACTAATGGTTGCTGTCAGAGTATTTTTTTTTCTTCTTTGGGTTCTTTGGGGATATCGTGTTCTTCTGCAAAGCATGACAGAAATGTAATATGCATAAAAAAAAGATTTGCAGATCTGAAATCTTGCGACTGAGTCTGACTCCAGCCTTGTCTAATGGAGAGACATTGTTAGGACTAGTAATTTCACTAACAGAAATATCTTTGCATTATGTTTATCTTACATTTTAATGGTACAGGCTCTCTTGCTCTTATTTTCCCCCCGTGACAGAAAACAGTACATACTTGTTAGTGTTTTGAAGCAGTTCACGCAGGTCCCCTAAATTTTCAGCCCTCTGTATTTTGTATTAGTCACTCGTGGCTCAGTATTTAGCGAGACAGTCTGTAAGTGAAGAAGAATTAACAAGTTACCAAACAGATCATTGCTCCAGCAGGACCCTTGTCTCTGCCTTATTTCATATTTATAACCCCCTCTACAGTCAGTCCTCCCTCCGCCCTTCAAACACACACACCCGTTCCTGGTTTTACACGCCCACGCGTGTCTGTCCCTGCAGCTCTCCGACTTGGACTGGCTTCGGTGTCAGCAAGGGGAAGTTCAGGCTCTCGTAAGAGATACGCACACACATATCATTCGATATCATTTGGTATGAGCGTCCCTCAAGATTATTTGTGGCTCGGGGCTTAATCGTGACAGTGAACAGCCACGATACACACTACTAAATCCAAGAAGAGGCGAAGTAGGGGTGCCTCGCCATCCGCGCAGGACTGAGGCAGCTCTTTCGTTGATCAGCCACAGCAGAAGCTGCTTTTTTTGCCTGTAAATCCACGTTCAGCCGCACCGACTTCGGAAACAGATTTATAAGACTATAAATTACCATTTCTTCCTTTCGGGTTGAAGTAAGATAAAGGGGGGGGGGGGTGGGGGGGGAGAGAGAGAGTGAGAGGGAGAGAGAGATAGCGAGAGAAAGGTGTTTTTTCTGAAATAGGAGGTCCATGTTACTCAGCTTCTGCTCACTCCTATGAAAGCCTCCGTCTCATACGCTTGCGTAACATTGATTACTCACAAAGAGTTTACAATAACTATCATGTAGCTAAACTAATTGAGACAATCATGCTAAGTTATAGTCAGTCTAAAAGGTACCATTGATGTGGTAATGCCTATAGAAAGTCAGACGTGCGACTCACTACCATTTAATTGCTCCTTTAAACCTGTTATTACAATGTTAACTGGCTTAAGTATATATCGCTCCCTTTTATTGCCTTGATGTGACAAATTAAAACATACACTCTGGAAGCGGCACTCATTTTCGGACGTAGTTGCAGGAAAAAAGGGAGTCGGGCGATGTCAAACCTATCAGGATGAATTAATTTTAAAACTTGCATGTTACACTGAAATTCCCAATGCAGTTTTGTTGCACGGGGAAAACATTTTTATATATAAACGTATGACTATTACATATAATATCACATATGCTTATTTCATTCAGATCTGCCTTAAAATGAGCCCCATCGCGAGATATATATGTATATAAGACGTTTTGGCTCCGAGACCTGACCTGACGCTAAACTAAGTGGAGGTCTGGCGAAAAGAGAGGAGGGAGGCAACGCTGAAGCTCTCAGCGCCACACGCCTCTGTCGGGAGGGGGTTGAAGGGTCCTTTTCTGTAGTTACCTCCCCCGGGCTGCCTAGGCCTGGGGAAGAGGGGTCTACCCACGCCCCAAGATGTGGGGGCAAGTAAGGCAGCAGCCACGATCCCTACGGACCGCTCTTTTGCTGCTTTTCTTCGCGATGAAGCTCTACTAAGCTCCCTCAAGAAAAGGGGGGAAAAAACCAATAATTATTTCTTGCTTCCCCGTTCCCAGTGTAGAGCCGCGTTCAGGATCGCTTAAATGCACAAGGCTGCACCTCTGCGGCTCCTCGTAGAGGCAATCCCGCGCTGCGCCGCTCCCCCTCCACTCCCTCTCATAGTACGCGGTCTGGGCGGCGGCTTCACGGGCTCCAGGTGAAGCTCATTCCCTGGGGCAATAGTGGAGGCATTGATTCCCTTTTGCAAGAAATATTCACTTTCCTCCTTCCCTTTCCCTCTTTTACCCTTCCTCCGCTCGCGGGAAGATGTCAGGGGGTTAAAATGTCCTGCTCGACCTCTCCCTTGATCTCGGGGAGAGAGGTAAGAGTTGCTGGCACCTTTATGGGACTCAGACCTGCGGCGGCTATGAGGAGTGTCGGCCCCCGCTAACTTTGATCGGCCTTATTCATCCCAGCTGCGTTCTATTTGTTTGTCATTTCGCCTTTTTACTCCCAGAATCGTTATTTATGGTCTGAAAAGTGAAATGCGCAGTGATTTGCCTTTACATGGACTCTTTGGCAAACAGGGTAAGACACCTCCCTCCTCCTCCCTTCCCCCTCTCCGCAAGGGGGACTGCCAAAAGAGAGGGAAAGAAATCCTGTCTCAATCATTATCAAATCAGCTTTGAATTCATTACTCCAGAGCATTAACTAATTACCAGATCAGAGAGAAGAAAAAATAAATATCCCTTTAAATAACTGAACGTAATTATAACCCTGTTGTTGACACTAACGATTAATAATTGATCAGAAGTTATACACAATAAATTGACAATTTATCTCCCTATAAAAATGTACATACTTATTTTTATTTCTTTCCTGGGCATTCTTTAAGAACCCGAGCAACACAGTATACACACAGCCGTCGTGCAAGGAGCAATTGAACTATTTTCTTTTTTTTTTCCATGCACAAATATTCAGGAGTATTTTTAAGTCCCCCGTCATGGATGACACAAGCCTGAGTAGAACAGAAGGGTTTCTTTCTGCCGGACTGCCCTTCTGCTTTTCCGAGGACAGCTGTTTCGGGATGGCACCTCTCGCCCTTTCCTTTCACTTCCTAAATCCCGAAAGGATGCAAGTTAACGGTGGCCACCCCCGAGGCAGAGTGGCCGGGTCCCTCCGTCCCATGGTTTGCTCAGGGAAAATGCAGCCAGCTCGGCCGGAGTTGGATGTGAAACTGTGACATTATTCCGTGAGTCACGGCTGGGGAGAGGGACCACGGACCAGGCTGCGGTGGCCTGGCTGTCACCTTGGGCAGGAGGCTTATAGCTAAAATGTTCTCCCAAGAGCGCGCCTGCCTCCAGGTCCCTGCCTGCGGCTCCGAGCTACCTGAGTGCCAGAGTGCGTCACGCCGATTGCGCTTTCCGTCTGTACTTTCAATAAAGACACTACTTCAGAGATGTCGAGTAATAGTCAGGGATTAGATGCCTGGGTGTTTTGACTGTGTACCGAGGATCCCTTTTTTTTTTAACTTTTTAAACTTTTTCCCTTTTATTTCTTTGGAAGCTGGAAACCTAAGTTATTAGTTACTGGATTGAAAACAAAATGGTGAACATCACATTATTTAATGTGAAGTATTACTGTTAATAACAGTATTTTTACCATCATCATTCAGTTCCTACAATGGAAAGGCTCCTTTCGACTACCTGGATCGTGAGAAGTTTGCCCAAACACCCGAGACATTTTTGAATGCAGAAGGCAAAGAATCAACCTATACATAAATTTTGCTTGTTGGTTTCTTTTGGTTGTGATTTTTTTTTCTGGGGGTGAGGGGAACGGGGAGGAGAGAGGGATTGGTGGGAATGTTGTTTGTTCGTTTCAAAAGTTAATAAGCAATGAAGCTCTCCCGGTATTGATTACATCCCTGACACAATCTCTCCGAGGTGCGCTGAGTCTGAACCGCCTTAAAGTGAGACGTAGCACGTGACGGAACCAGAAACTTTCAGTGGTGACAGGGTAGTGCTTTTTTCCCGGGAGAATGGACACGGCGGGACCACCACAGAGCGCAGTGGAGCGGGTCGGGCCGAGCTTCTTCGCTCCGCTCCCCGGTTGCTCGGCGCCTGGCCACTCCCGCTCCTTGCCGCAGGGCTGCCGGCCCAGCCGTGTCGGGAGCTAATTGATGGCCCCTTAGAGAGGCGGATGCCATCAGCTAGGGCTGAATCGGACGATGCGGTGCACCTTACAATTTCGTTCTTTACCTGAAAAATCACCCTTCCGGCCCTCCCCCAAACCGGAAGATCGCCTCCGCGAGTGGAAGTTCGTGAAGGCATTCTTTTTTCTGTTGTGTTGACGGATTTGTTACTTTTCTTTAGTTTGTTTCTTTGGTTGGTTGATTTTTTCGTTTGTTTTTACCCTTGCATCATATCCCTTTTTTTGCAGGGGCTGAGCACATAGGGGCAAAGATGCCAATGCAGCGGGGAGAGAAACACAGATGCCCATTGCTCTTTGTATTAACTTTTCCCTTAGCTGGACTCGCTCCCCTCCGGCCGCGAACTGGTATGCAGCAGCAATTTCCATATCTGCATGTCTGTCCGCTGCTGGCCTGAGCTGTGTGCTACCTCCGCCCCCATTCCTTCCCCCAGGCTCCAGCTAAGCAAAGGTGGGCAACGCTTTTTTCTGCTCCTAAAGGCAGTTGGTGAGCAGCTTTCCTGAAACAATAACTCTCTTATTGAGAACAAATGTTGACATTTGCAGGCAGAGAGGAAAAAAGCAGCTCAGGAAGTGCAAAGTGGAAAGCGACCCTCTTCCTATTTGACGACAGCGTCAATTCCCCCGGGATCCCACCTGAGATTAAAGACTGAATTTCAATAAATCAGCTCTAATAAAACCTCTGGCCCCGAAGAGGTAAGGGTTTTCCTTTCTCACTCCGAAACCAGCATATAAATGAGAGGAGGGGGTGAGAGAGAGTAAATATAGAAGGGGGTGTAAGATTTTAATTGCAGAAAGCTGATTAGCATCTTTATGAAATAAACAAAGTGATGTATTTTGTCGTTTGTCCGTCTTTTTTACTACACTGACATCAGCACATTGTTTGTGCCAGCAATCTAGCAAGGCTACACTTTCTTCCTGCTTTCAATTTTGATTTCTAATTCTCATATGACGTTGAATATGCAGTTTTTGCCCATTAATTTCTTGTTTTAAAAAATAAGTTTGTATGCCAAATCATTTCACTGGCGCCCATCTGCATCCATGAACCGTTTGTGAATTTCTCAGAGGATGAGGGAAGTCCATTGGGTTTTACATACATAGCAAATACTTGAAAGCGAGTTTTCCGAGTCTTTCTACTTTTCTTTCCAGAAAGAAATCCAGGTCTAAATACTAGGAAGGGTGGGTAAATTATGGAAATCTTTTATAAGTCTTTGGGCGTATAAACATCAAAGGAATGTCGTTAGCCTTTTTTAATCTCTGCCACAGCTTTTGGTTTTTACCAATTGAAATGTACACTGTGTCCAACAGAGACCTGAAACATGAAATGTGTGTGGTGCGGGCAGATGGAGTAAGAGCAAGAGTGGGGGAAAGAAAGTTCAGGCGTCTTCTGTGCCATAAAAAATCCCTCTGTAAAATCCTCCTGAAGTGCACAGTAAAGACTATCGAGGATGGTTATTGTAAACATTTTCATCTACATCATGTACCAAATTGGAGGGAAAAAAACTGAATTACTTCTTATGTGTTTGTGTCATTGTACTCTACACTAAACACAGATAAAATTGCATTCTACCTCAATGAAAAAGAGGATGTTACAGAACCAAAGAAGCATCTTTCTACGAACAACATAAGAGGATGAGTAGGCCTCCAGCCACGAAGGTCTTCAGTGGTTTATATTTAACTAGATAGATCCCAGTGCTTTCCAGAATATTATTGATTTCTGCTCTTTCAGCTGAAACACACACACATTTTCTCAGTCAGTTAAATGTCTTTATAGGGGTAAACTGCAAAGTTATGGGGGGTGGGGTGAGTGGTGGTGATGGTGGTGGTGGTGGTGTGCAAGGGAAGATGCATCATGGAAATTGCCTATATGCATTTAAGAAAAACAACTTCTTTTCCCCCTATTTATTATAATCACAACATATTTCCAGACTCCAGACTAGCATGGCTCTTTATCCAGTTAACATTCCCAAGACTGATGCCTGAAGTATCTAAGATCACTTTCAAATGCCCTTTCTAACAAGACCTGAGCAAGAGGCCACTAATTTTCACTGAACAAAAAGCCACTGGAGAGAGATCCGTTTGTCAATATCAACTGGTCCAGCAATTTCCCATCTTCAGACACATCAGCCTATCTGAGCTGGCAGATGTTTAGGCAAGATTTTATAAATTGTTCAATATCAGACCATAATGAACCCCAACTGACCATTCCAAAGCAGCTAAAAGCATTCAGGATCTCCCCTGCTGGGATCTAATAATGCTCTCACGCTGGAACATTATTAATCATGGAATAAAATAGATGAGCCTCTTGAAAAATAAGTGTATGATTGATTAAAGGGCAATCTAAGAAGCTATTATTCTTGTTTTATAACCGTAAGTTATATTCACTCAATTTATCTTTTGGGGAAAATAAATTATTGTTCATTTCTTTTCTGAAATTATATGAGAATTCTCATTTTTACGTAAAAATTAAAATTATGAGTTAGCTGATTTTATGAGCCCAGTCAAAGTGGATTTCCAATGTGATTGTAAAAATATGGATTACTGATATAAAGGGAAGAAATAATAAAACCCCCTAGGTATTGGACTTGGAATATTTTTTCCTTTCCCCTGCCCCTGCCCCCCCTCCCCCCCATTTTTCCTTTGCCTACTTTAGCCAGAAGTAGAAAGAAAGAAATTAGAAATAAGTCGTAGTTGATTCCCCCCCCCCCTAGAAATCATTGATTTAAAGAATGCTAACTCAAATAAAGAGCTACTTCACACCCAATATAGTTTATAAGAAACATGCATATATTCACATCACCCTCTCTACGCATATTCATGTATATATACAAATATATTTGCACATATGTGTGTATTTAAAGCTTAAGTATAACGGAACAACTCAGAAGGAATTAATTTATGCCAAGCATATCTTTGCAACATATTTAAATTGCTTCCTTATTTTATGGTGTAAGCTCTACTGGTGACACTAGAACTTTCCTCGTTTTCTAAATAATAAATTAGTATTTTGGGGGGACTGAATGAAAAATACAACATTGTTGCAGACTAGCCTGTTTTTATTTACAATTAGAGATATAAATTAGTAAAGAATTCTTGTTAAACAACCAAAGATTGTATAACCATCAACGTTTCAAATAAAAACCAGGCAAAATTTATTTACAAAAAGTTCAGATTCCATTGCAATACAACTTGCATAAATTACTAGAAGCTTTATATCATTACAAAAATAAATATCAAATTTGTTTCCACTTTGTAAGGACTCAAGTTCTCCAATCACATCTTTATTATCTCTACTGTATACATCCTTTACAAATAAATTTTACAATAAATTCTAGCACACCTATAGAATAGATACCGTGGCAATGAAGTGATCGATTCAAGATATCCTGAGAAAAACAGATCTGTTTTCAAAAGTCACACGTACATTGGGGAAACTATACTATACCAGCAAACTCACATATGTCCAACAAAATTCTGGTTTAATAATTAGAGTCTGAAGATTTAATAGTGCTCTGTGGTCTTCTTTTATACAGTGGCACCAGATGTGATCCGGATTTAGAGATTTGTTATATATATTAGCTCGGGGAGAGATGATGGCTTGCTGTCTTTTTTCAAAGCAATTGTGACACCTACCTGTGGACCAAGGAAAAAACCAGATCATCCAAAAATCCTTGAATTACACTCTAACACCATTAAATTTAGGCGGGGGGGAAGAGGGGCCGGGGGGAGGAGGGGGGGAAAGGGTGAAATTTTACTCGTCTTATTTCTTCTAACAAAAATTGTTGGAAAACATCGGCAAGGCTATTCTTTTTGTTGTTGTTTACTTAGCTCTAAATAGTGGAAGTAGTCAGAGTGCCTTTGCTAGCTAAGCATGAGGCAAGTCACAGACAACATACCTTGCTTAAAAGATGCATGTCAGTCTCTAACAATTGTCCCTTTTTATTTTAAATATGAAACCCCACATTGAATGTACAATTTTAGCACTGCCACGAGAGCACAAGCATTTTGTTTTTAAATAACAATACTTTCAAAGATATTTTTCCCAAGGATTTTTTTTCATAACGTTTAAATAGTCCCTACGGCTTTGTCTTAAACAAGCGAAGAATATGCAAAGCGAGGGAACTACCTAACCTAAGTTGAAAATTAAGAAAAACCCGAGAAAGAAAAGTCGTAATAAGATGCTTAAAAAAACAGCCAAAAATAGTGTCTTACTTCGTAATCAGACTCTAAAGTAATGAAGCAATAAATTAACGTTAAGCAAGTCTAGAACTGTGCAGCGTGTGTTAGACTTGTTGCCAAATGATCAGTGTAATAGAAAATGTTCTCACTTACTTGCATTGCTGTGTGATTGCACTTCTATAGGTATGGTTGTACTCCTACTGTGCAGACTTCAGTGGGATCTGTCAAAATATAACCATCAGTTAGTCACAGGACACAGCCAGCTAACTAGATTATACAGTCCGTGTAGGTCCCAACCCTCACTGGTGCAGAATTCATACCTAGGTCGTTTAAAAGGCTGGCCAATATTTTATAGCTGACTGTATCTCGAGTATTTTGTTAGAATAAGCTGACAACTATATTAGTGCAAAATTTTTCGGAAAAAAACTCAAACGAACAAAACCAAAACATAAAAATAAAAGCACAACAAAAACCACAACAACAACAAAAAACCCAAAGCAAAAACCAGCCAGTTAAAAAATGTCACGCTTCACGTAATTTCACGTCCAAGGTCAGCAATTATCTGAACCCAAAGCTGAAAAAAAACCCATGAGAATACTGGAAACAAAGAGAGCCAAACCAGTTTGTCAGGAAAAAAAATACAGGCAATAACACCAGTGCTTTCTGGATAGCTTTGTGTGTAGTTTTCCTTTTAAAAAAAAATACTTTTTAAAGCTGCGTCAGCAGCCTGTGAGACTGATCTAAGAATCGCCTTTTACGTTTCCTCTCTTGGTTCTTAAAGGCAGGTACCTATCCGACGGCGACATGCCCAGACGACAGTCCCCAGATTATAGGAGTGCTCGTCTTCAGTCTGGCAGCAGTGGCAGAGTGCTCTGTTTTCTTCAGAAAAAGCTTCAGTATTTACAGCACATTTACAGCATATTTACAGACGTGTCGGGGAGGGAGAACAAGGGAGAAGGGGAAGAAAGCGGCAGAAACAAGTCACCTACCTTTCTTAGACTCATAGCTAGAGGGCCTGTAATGTTGTTCTAGATGGTTAGTGATCGTTTTCAAAGAGTCACTGCTCTGTTTGTGGACAGAGCTGGCATTTAGGACAGTCTGACTTAGTCCCTCGTTTGAAGACACTGCTGCGGAGTTATATCTCAGGATTCCCTGGCTCTGGAGAGCGTTAAAGTTCCCATAGTTTGTATAATTGCTATAAAAAGGTGAGGTGTAATAAATATGCCTTCCCAGGAGGGAGGAGGGCGAGTAGGCAGCGCTGTGCGGGGCGGAGGCGGGGGTGGTCGAGGAGACCGACGCGGGCTGGCAGCCTTGGCCCAGGGTCTGACTCTTGAGGTCCGAGGTGGCAATTTCGGCCAGCGACCAGAGCTTGGGCTTGCTGGCCGGCGTCGGGGCGCCGGGGGAGGCGCGGGGGCCCAGCGCCGCCTTGCTGGCGCTGCGGGCGGCGTCGGCGTGCGGGTGGCCGAGGAGCGGAGCCTCCACGGCCGCCAGCGGTGAGGAGGTGGCGGGCTTGGCCGGCGGGTCGCGCTCCCCACCGCCGCCGTCATCCTCCTCGATGTCCTCCTCGTCCTCCTCGTCCTCCTCTTCCTCTTCCTCGATGTCGTCGTACTTGTCCTTGCACTCCGAGCCCGACTCGCAGAGTGGGTCGCCCGCTCGGCAGGGCAGCTTCTCGCCGTCCGACTCGGCGGAGCAGGAGTGGTCCGTCAGCGAGTCGACTTGCAAGCTGATCCCTGCGGGGCCCCGCCGGACACAGAGAGGCAGTCAGGAGAGGCGGCAAAACAGAGCGGGAAAGAAGCGAGCCAGGCCACCAGCGAGCCACCGCGCCAGGCAGGCAGGCTCTAGCCTTCTTTTCCCGTCCTGAGGGGCATCCATCCCCACGGGCTGGCTCAGCAGCGGCACCCCCCGCACCTCCCCGCCTGTCCCCCCACGGCGCCGCCGATCGCCGCGGCACCTCCGCCCCCTGCCCCCCGTACACCTCGGCCACTGGCACTGCGCGGCGACAAGCGCCCGGAGGAGCCGGAGGCGAAGGAACGCGACGGGTTGGGGGGGTGGTTTTGTTAAACGCCGTGCCCCCTCCCCTACCGCTGCCCCGCTCCCGGGGCGACTCGAAGGGACGGAATGGGGCATCGCCGGGGCTGCGATCACCCCGCGCCTACCTTCGTCCTCCGCGGAGGTTTCGTTGCACTCGGGCATCTTCTCGGGACTCTCCTCCTTATTCCTCGGCCCATCACCTTCGTCGTCGTCCTCGTCCTCGCTCTTGTTCCGCGGGGCCCAGGTCATCTTGTTCTCCTTCTTGAGCCGCCGGCGGGCGTTGGCAAACCAAGTGGAGACCTGAGTGAGGGTCATCTTGGTGATGATGGCCAGCATGATCTTCTCACCCTTGGTTGGGTAGGGGTTCTTGCGGTGTTCTTGCAGCCAGGCCTTCAGCGTGGCCGTGGCGTCGCGGGTGGCGTTTTTCCTGTATGCGGGGTCGTTGAGCTGATAGGGATAGGCAGGGCTGCCGTACGGGTGATAGCTGATGGCTCCGGTCATCCCCGTTGTATGGGCGTCGTAAGGGGAGCCCTGGACAGAACAAAACGGTGGGGTTGGCAATTTGTTATTGCCGATAACCATTAGTGAGTTGTCAAGGCGAGATCGGCTGTTATATTTGTATTTCCCCGGGATGGTGTCTTGTATCCATATTCTATGAAGGGGAGAAGCAGCACCCAAAGGCCAATAAGTTACGATTCCCCCCCTCCTCCTTCCTCTGCCCAGCAAATAGACAGAGGCATATGCGCTTAAAATCGTCGATGTTTTAATCTTTCTGACTAATTTCAACTCCTTGTAATTGAATATTTCCCAATATAATTTTTGAACCGCGTAGACATTTTAAAGTCCCTACAGGTAGTGTCTTGATATCTACATTTCTCTCAGAGGTTCAAAAGATGTTTCCTTTTTTGCTATAGAAAATACAACAAAGCCGCCACTTAGCAATTCACTGCACTAATGCATTGCAAATCCAATTTGCAAATCAGAAGATATGCACCGTTTCGAATTGTTCAAATGCGATGTAATTAGCATTTTAATTCGCTCTTTAACGTTTAAATTGCGCTTATTTAAGTCTGCATAATGTAAGAAAAGTTAAAGATATCGCTAAGAAACTCGCTAACTTTCAGCAGGTCTCTGAACCCCGCAGATCAGGGAGTCACAGGCTCAACATCTCCCAGTATCCCGCATAGTTCACAACCTCACTGCAACTTCCAGCCACTCGCCTACTACTTCTTAACAGGAAAAACAAGCAAGTGAGACCCTCAGATCTTTTATATCACCCCGAATAAAGACTGCACGACAGTTTATGAATCTTATTTTAAAGCAAAGTAGTTTTCCTGTCACTTTGCAGGGAAAGCAATCTACCCCCCTGCCATCCTCTCCTAGGATATCGACAGCAGCTCTTGTCTCAAATTCCGGGCACAGGTCTTTGTGTGTATGGACTAGATATGTGTCTGACTCTCTGTGTGCGTGTGTGTTTATAAAACTATATAACCATCTAGACATGCAGTTTATTTATATAGTTTATGGTTTTATTTATATAGTTTACGTAAAGAATACACACAACACGCAATTGCAAATGCCCCTTAAACTAGTAAGAAGAAAGTGAAATCCGAAACTGCAGCCACCACAACCATCCTGGGCTTAAACGGAGCTCACAGATCGCAAACAGATGCTCCTTTTCATTCTCAAAATCCAGTTAAACCATTAGCACAAAACACTCTGAAAGTAAATAAAACCACACGGGGATAAAGCCCCCAGAGCCTCTAAACACTGACTTAAAAAGAGAGATAAAAACAGAGGGGAAAAAGAGGGGGGGGGAGGGAAAGGATGCCATCCCCGTGCTATCACAGTGGAAATAAAAAATATATATACATAGTAAAAAAAAAAAAAAGAGAGAGAAGAAGAAGCAGAGGACGAGGGACGCACCACATGGAAATGGAGGGAGAATGAAAGCATCCAACCCAATTGAGTGAGACGATGCTTATTTCCTTTATCAAGGCGCCCTCCCGGCTCCTCAAACCGCGCCAAGAGCCCGAGACTCAGGCCCGCCGTCACCGCGCTGGCCGGGGCGCGAAGCGGCGCCCCGGCCCCATCGCTCCGCTCCTCTTGGCCCCGCTCCGTTCGGCCCCGGCCCGACTGCGGGGCGGCGCAGCGCGACACGCAGCCGGCGCCGGCAGCGCGGAGGAGGCAGCAGTGCGGGGCGCCCGGTTGTGCGGCGAGGTGTCGAGGTCTGACGGTGAGTGTGTTAGGAGAAAGGCTGAGGATGATGAGGATGAGAATGCGGATGCTAATGAAGAAGGAGAGGGTTTCTGTTTGGTAGTTACCATGTAAGAGGGGAATCCCGTGGCAGGGTCTGTGGAGTACTGGAGCGGGCTGGTGAAGCCTGTGGCCGCCGCCTGAGCAGTGAAAGCTGCCGATCCCGGGTAAGGGCTGAACGCCGATCCCGACGAAGACCTGGCCAGCTCCTCGCTCCTGGGGGCCGCCAGCGCCGACGCCCCGTACGCCGGGCAGGAGTACAGAGCCAGCGAGCCGGGGGGCTGGTAGAGGTAACCCTGAGGATAGGACATGGCTTGCACTGGCGTGCACAGGAGCAGGGAGGGGGCGAGGGTGACCGGCCCTGCTGCTGCCGCTGCTCCTGGCGCTGCTTTCCTGCTCTCCCTCTCTCCTGCCCGCCCTCCCGCTCCCTCCCTCTCCCTCCCTCTTTTTCCCTCCCTCCCTCCCTCCCTCCCTCTCTCTCTTTCTCTCTCTCTTTCCCCGGTTGGCTCTGTGCAGTTATGTAGAGAATCAGAGTTGTTATATGCTCCCCCTCATGGGCACCCGATCAGAATAAAAATAAACTAGAGATGAAAAACAAACAAACAAAAAAAAAGAATCCCTTCCCAAAGGGAAAATTAATAGAGAGGTCAGAAATCTATCTGGGAGGGAAAGGGCATCTGGGAGAGGAGAGGGTTAATAACAAGAGTGAGAAAGGGAAAGAAACAGAAAGGGAGAGGAGGAGAGAGAGAGAGAAAGGGAGAGACAGAAGCGAGCCCCGGAAATCAGAAAAGTGGCTGCTGCATATGGAGTTCTCCCAGCCACCCAGCTCCCACAGCGCCTCCGAGCCTGTATTTTGGGGGAAGTATAGAGTCTGGAGTGAAGAGTTGGGGGAAGCGGCACTCGAGTTTCTGAGGGACATTGGAAAACAGAGCTGTCCATCACCGCCGCTCATCTGCATAGCGCGGTGGGCCCGCCCCCTCCCGCTCCGGCCCCGGCTCCGTCTCCTCCCGCGGCCGGCAGGCAGTCAGCGAAGGCAGGCAGGGAAGGCGGGCAGGCAGCGAAAGCAGGCTTTGTAAAGCAAGCCAGTCTCGCCGACTGCGAGCACACTGTTGAAGCCAAATGATGGTACTGCTCATCAGCTCCTCTCCGGACTCGTGGAGACATGAACACTCTTACGCACACTCTCCAGTACACCCCTTTCTGTCTCATTCTACATCCACACGCGGAACAGAAGAACATGTGTACAGTAAATATCTGCACCCCCTCATGCAGTTGGCGAAGGGCTGTACGCATGCACACGCGTGTTAGATATGTGCGTTCGCACGCGTGTGTGTGCGCAGGGCCAGACACGAGGGAGCTGGGTAGTGCGCAAGGGGAGAGTGCTCTTTTACTTGGTAAAAGTACTGCCCTATATGGCAGGGAGAAGAGCAACTGCACAAATTAGCAGATGAAGGATCGTGCTGTTCCTGGCATCGAGAGCTTTACAATTTTTTAAGTTGCCACAGTCAAGATCTAGGGGGAAAAATTCTGTTCCTCTTTCTTTCTTTCTTTTCTTTCGATGTTGGTACGTGAAGAAGAGGCCTGGGTGACTTCTTCCAGGGGTCTAGCTGCCTTCTCCCTCTCTCCTCTTTCCCCCTTTTTGCAGATCAGATAAATCTGCTAGAATACAGTCTCGATGTAATTAATTTCTTCTGCCCTCTCCCTTTAGCCCTGGACACTCTCTGCTTCGAGCCATTGCGAGCGCTGCACTGGCTCAGGCACAGGAAGGCGAGATGAAGGCTCTTTTCTCTTCTCTTCTCTTCTCTTCTCTTCTCTTCTCTTCTCTTCTCTTCTCTTCTCTTCTCTTCTCTTCTCTTCTCTTCTCTTCTCTTCTCTTCTCTTCTCTTCTCTTCTCTTCTCTTCTCTTCTCTTCTCTTCTCTTCTCTTCTCTTCTCTTCTCTTCTCTTCCTCCTCTTCTCTTCTCTTCCTCTTCTCTTCCTCTTCTCTTCTCTTCCTCTTCTCTTCCCTTCTCTTTCCTTCTCTTCCTTTCTCTACTCTTCAGCTCTTCTTCTCTTCACTGTGCAAGCATAAATGCACACATATATGTGCACGTGCGTTCCTGGCAGCTAGTGCCCGCACTCAAGCTCTGCGATGAGGCACGGTGCCGACGGTCCCCTGTGTCCCCTGCGTCCCGTGTCCGTATTCCCATTCCCCGCGGTGGAGCCGGGGTTTCCCTCCCCTGACACTTCTCCAGCCCCAGGGCACGGCATTGGGCCCTGCCTGTCCCACCGAGCTGCTGCCCAGGGGCCGAGGCGTGCTAGGCCGCTCTGCGCATCCTGGTCTGCACCTGCGCCCCGCAACGCCGCTGCCGTCCATGCAGAGCAGGATCAGTGTCAGCTCAGCAGGCAAGGACTGGGCTGCACCACTGCACTTCTCACAAGCCCTTCACGTGCAACCTGCAGAGGCTGGTAAGCCCGTAGTGGGGTCCACAAAATCGGTTACGTGACGAACCACACCCCCCCCCCCAAAAAAAAACAACCCAAAACCACCAAAAAAACCAACAACAAAACAAAACCACAACCCCAAAACAAACCTTAAAAGACCAAACCAACTTAATCAAACTGTGTTACACTTTTCCATCTTACATGAGTAGGCACTTATTCTATATTAAACCAAATGTAGTCTCTTGACGTTTACAGCCGAGTTCTTCATGGAATACCTCAAGCAGTTTCAGCTAGGTAGGACAGAGACGACGCTGGGAATCTGTTGGCCACCGGCAGGAGGGAAGATGGCAGTAGCTGAAAAATTGCGGGTGTGCAGGACAGCCTATTGTTAATCAATTAAACATGCAGCTGATAAAAAAAATTACACTTGGAGAAGCTGTTTCAATGGCTTGGCGTATATAGTGGGGAAAATGCTGTGCTGGACATACGGTCAAGCCTCGGGACGTGTATAGTGTCTGAAGCAATTGAAGCTTTCCGTTTTCTCTTCTATCTCAGTTTTTATTTCTTTCCTTTACTCTCCTCCTCTTCTGTGAAACCCACATACCAGCTTAACCCTGCCGCTACAAGCAGCAATAGAGATCTGGTCACCAGACATACCTGATTAATTCCTATCCAGATCTATCTTCTGGCCTATAGAAGAGACAAACCTTAAAAAAGCAGGTGAGGGATAGGAGGTTACCACCTACAGGTAATTCTTGTCATTAACTCCCGACTTCCTGATAAGAAAGTGATAAACAACTGGTAAACTCAATGCAACAGCTTACAGAAGAGACATTTGCTTCCTTGCTTGGTGATTAATGCGCATATATTAAATAAAAATAGAAACTCTTTTATAACAAGAGCTTTATATAAAACACATTCATATTTCAGTATTTCTGTGGAATAATCGATATCATGCGACTACATCTGAATAGTCAATTCTTGTGTTCCTCAGACAGATTTCTAAGTATATGAGTTCTGCTTCTGAACGGAGCAGCAGCTGGAGAGCCGAGAATGCAAAATTAATTATAACATTATAAAGTCAAACATGAATCTCTTTAAGCTGACCTACATGCCTTGAAAAATGTGCTATACTACCAGCATTTTCATTTGGGATGCCGTTCTTTTTCCAGAAGTGTTATTTGTCTTCGTGAATTGATTGCTTTTAGTCCTCCTATTTAACAATTAGTAGAACAATACAGATTGGGAATACAATGGCCGTTGTGTTTACATTATAACAGGGAATTAATGCTATTAAGTGAATGTTACAGTTATGACCTGGGAAGAGTACTTAAATAAATACCGTGATCCCAGGAGAATTGATGTAATTCGGTTCAAAGTGTGTGTAGATACGGACAGACACACGCGCACACATGAGAGATACAAATCTCCATACATATCTACACACATAGGCATATGTTACACACGTTAAGTGTACGTGGCCGTCCGTGTAAAACGTAGATGCTGGTTTTGCCTCCATCTGCATGCCTTTAGCCCATTAGAATATATTTTTGTGATTTTGGTGTGAGGAATGTTTAAATCAGGAACATTCCTCTCCTTCTTCCAGACACATAGAGCAACAGATTATATTTCTGATTTTCAATTTATGCAGTCAAAAATATTGTTCTATATACAGAAACAGGGTTAATTTCGCAATCAGAGATTAATGGAGTAAAATATTATCATTTCAAAGACATGTTCTTGCGTTGATTTGATTTGCATAATTTTTGTATGGCTTCAGAAAGGAATGGATTTAGCCGTTGCAAGGAGCCGGTATGCATTTTATTACAGTACATCACTAATTTGACTCTGAACAATGTGGAGTACGAATAGCTGCTGGGATCATTTAAATATAGCTGGCGAAGGCTTTGCGACACAGAAACCAGAAAACCGTGTCAATAACGTTTCTAAACAGCGATCAGTGTGCATGTCTGTATTCAACTTCTCGGAGTTATCTCCGTTTGATTTGAATGCCTTTCACATGGAAGAGGTTTTTCATTTGCCTGGCTCCACCACCGAAATCTACTTTCCCCATAGTACTACCCGTTACTAATACAAAGCCGTCTAACTTGCGCTGTTAAACACCAGAGTAGTATTACACGCACTTTTTATTGGTAATAACTGTGGCAAATTAATATGCCTACACAGAGATATTAAGACTTTACGCACTGCTTATTTTTTATTTTAATAATCTAGTCATTAGTTCATCGTTTACCTCCCCAGATTTTAAGCAGGTATCTCGCCTTGTCTTCTTTAATTCGGTTTGCTCTAGTAGAGCTAGGAAGGTAGTCGAGAAACTCCCGCCCCCTGCTATCGCTCATTGCTGTCCTGGGAGACAGGTTTTGCGTTTTGTCATTTATTAGCTACATCTCCTTGCACAAGTGACAGAGTCTGAAGTTTTCGGGCAGGTGAAGTTGAAAGCCTTCTGTGGAGACGAGGCTCCTGCCGCCTCTGCCCGGCTCTCGGCCGTCTGCCCGGAGGCCATTCACTCGGGACCCCACTCCCCTCTGTTTTACACAAGAAAAAGAGGAAGACAAAAAAATTAAAATACAAGCCTCGCTGGGGTGAACGAGAGGTTTCCCTCCCCGGGAGGGCTCCCTGCGACCGGAGAGGCGCACACGCCTGTCACCCGCACAATGCCAATTGCCCAATTGTTGTGACACCGGTCACAGCAACTTTTCAAGCAGCGCGAAGTGGAACTTGGTGGGGTTTGGAGATGTAGCACAACGCGCAGCTGAAACAGTTTCCTGTGACATAACCACACAATGGTCTGGGAATGCTTTCTCCTTTTGCTCATGAAATGGGGGACCGCCACCATCTCCCGGATACATTGACGTTAAATAATAGACTATTGTATTTAAAAATAACAAATGACACACGCATACTGCGCAAGCGGCATTGTCCGGTTTTCTAGTTAAAGAAGCCCACTTTATAAGGCTTTTTCTGAATAAGCTGGTTTTCAGGAGCGACCTGTGAGAACGGGGGGAGCTGGGGTGAGCTGGGCGAGCCTTTCTGTCTTGGAGCTGCTCATGGATTAAAGCGAAGAGCGGTGAAAAACAGCAAGTGAGAAAGAAAAACAAAAAAGAACTTTTCTTTGACCATCTTCGGGATAAAATTGTTAGTTCAAGCCGCGTGTGGGAGGGGGCGCTGTGGCAATGAATTCTCCAGCGCTCCCGAGCACTTGCCGCGAAATTGTTCATGGAAGCTCCTTCCCTGAGGTTTCTTTCAATATTTCAGTCATTACTTTTATTAACAATGTTATCTAACTGCCGCCCGTAATACTTGCACTAAAAGGTGGACGGTTCGCGTGAGTTATGGTTGATTCTTTTCCCCTAATCGCAATTTCCTTTTTCTCTATTTTCTTTTTTGCTTTTCAGTTCAGTAAGAGTCCAATAGTGTATGTAATTTTTAAAACACATTCTAAGAAGGGTCTGTCCAGGGAAGCGAGGAGAATTTAGTCAACTTTTTAAAACATGCAAAACCGCACAAATAGACACATATGAAATATATCCCGTGTTTGCAGCTTGTTGTTTAAAAAAAATATCCCCAAGGCGCCTGTGGCTTCGACAATTTGCACTAATAACGGGCCATGTCTTTACCAGAATTTACCTCTTTCCTTTTGAGACGCTATTGGGGGAATGTTTTAAAATGTAAATAAAACTAAAGCGGATCTCTAAAATGCAGATCTGAGGATAGAAAAGTTGCTTCCCTTATGTCACACTGTTATTAAGATTGTTAGTAATTCTCTGCCTAGGGAAATATAAGCAAATATGTATTCGCTAGTATAAGATAAAAGAACTCCAAAGCTTTCCTGGAGCCTGCTATTTTCACCTGAAAGGCAGACAGTGTTTCTCAGGGAGAAAACAAATGTACGATCCACAGGTGGGATAGTTCATCCTCCTTAAGGGGAAATCTCCCTCCAAAAAACAACCTACTAAAAAATCACACTATTTAGTTTTTGAAAAAGCCGAGTAATCTAGACGGTGGGTGCATGGGCGTAGAGGTCCCGCCGCTCCGAGCCCCTCGGAGCGGCCGCTGTTCCCAGCGGAGCCCCGGCGAGTGGCCTGGGCGGGCGCCGCCTGCGCAGAGACGCGGCCGCTTCTTGCAGCGCCTAGGGGTCGGCTTCGGTGCGAGCGGCACGGTGCAGCCCCTGTCGGGCTAAGCTGGGCAACCCTGCTCCACTGGTGGGAGGGAGGGATTGAGGGTGGGCTGGCCCCCGAAGCTGCGGGAGGGGCCGGTGGGGTGGTTAAAGGGCTGGCTTGGGGGCGCAGGCTGCCCGCGGAAGAAGAGTTCCCCATCGTCCGTTCTCCAACCTCGGCCCCGCGGGAGTCAGACAGGCAGTGCCACGTCTTTACCTCTCCGCTTCGTACTGGACTAACGCGCCTCGGGAAGGCTTCAACGCCAGCGGGAGGCTGTGCCTTCAGCGGCTGGTACACTTGCGAAGTGGGTGATGGACAGAGGAAAGGAAAAGGGACGATTTAACTGAAGGGTTGCTTTATTTTAAGGGCTCACGTTAAAATGGATTCTTTGGCAGAGGAATAGTCAACAAGTAGGTTTGGGTACTCTGAGTAGGCAGACTCCTGGGTGTGCTTCACCCGGAGTAGATGTGTGTAAATGGAGTTCTACTGGCTCTTCCTCATACATGTGCCAGAGTTAAAATTGTTTTCAGTAATTTTCAAGTCAGTCTGCCTTTTCCCTTCTTGTAATTGCCATCATATGTTTGATCACCGCTTTTAACACTAGAGAGCACCTGCTCACCTGCTTTCTGCTTTTCTCTTGTTCATTCTTACATACAGATTCACCTCCATGTGTATATGTCTCTGTGCATCCTTCATTTGTAGTCCCAGAAATATATCAAGCCTACCCACACTCCCAAACCAGAAAGTCCTACTTTCTACATTACATAACGTCCCTGAACGATAAGACTTCTTTGTATCCATTTACAATTAGGTACTTTCATTTATCAGAACAATCAATTATCTACATTGTATGTTAAAGACATGCGAGGTTGCTCGTATATTTCCAAAAGTAAAAAGAAAGAAAAAAGACAGAAGACCTGTCATCTTACTCATGAAAACCATTACATCCTCATGATGTATTAAAATAAAATATATTTAAAAGTGATGCATAGTTTATGATAATTTTGGACAGAGTCAAGGGCAACTGAAGTTCTTAGTTTCATAAATTTGAATTGATATTTTCTTTCTTTCTTTCTTTCTTTCTTTCTTTCTTTCTTTCTTTCTTTCTTTCTTTCTTTCTTTCTTTCTTTCTTTCTTTCTTTCTTTCTTTCTTTCTTTCTTTCTTTCCTTTCTTTCTCTTTACTTTCAAGCCTTAAATAAGTTAGAGTCTTTGAATCTGGGGGGGAAAGGTTCTTCCTGGTAATAGTCCCCTATATATTGATGTTGAAACCCCAAAGTATTGTTTTGACTAGTTATAAGCAAAAATACCCACATAATGCTATTTTTAACTCATTAAAAATGCTGCCTACATTTACTCATGTGATCTCACTGCTTTTCCTGGCTTTATAGCAATGCTAGAGTAGACTGCCAGTTGAATGAAGTTTACAGCCTTTGTTCATATCAGGTAAAAGAAGGGCAGACAGACCATCTGGCTCCTAGCTTTTCAAAGTAGAACTCTGCAAATTTTAAGTTACTTTCATCTGGGAAAGGATGGTCATCATTTTGTCAATAGGAAGTCTAAACACATGCATGTTTCTTCTCATACATCTGACCCATTTCCATCACCAGGGGCACAAAATGAAAACTTACACAGAAGTTGTGCTTTGATTTCTTCTGATATCAACATGACTTTAAGAATGACATGAACTGTTGACTTTGTTGTGTGTTTGACTATGCTCAGCACAATAGTGGGATTTTGTACCAAAAATACTGAGTACAGGTTGAATTTCACTCTAGGGAAGGTTTGGAGAGATTGTATTCTTTTACTTGTAGTAAAACAGCTTAGGAAAAAAAAAAAAGCTTCACAGAGGTCGTCTAAAATATTTATGTTAAACTAATGCCAACCCAAACTAATCAATAGATTTTCTTAAGTTTTCAGAAAATTTTATGCTTGAAGTGTACATTCCAGGAATTTAAAAGAATAAATCTCTTCATGCTTATCAAGAAACAATGAATTCTGCTTTACACAGCCTGGCCTTAAAACATATGACCTTTTAATGTATCTCTAAAAGGCAAGTAGTGAAATGATCCTTTTTTCTTTTCTTGGGTGTTCCCCAATTGCTAATTAGTGAAGTCCTGGAAGATTGTGACTCCCCTGTGCTTTTGAACATGGATTTTTGAAATTTGTTGAGAATAAAGTGATTTCATTGTCTCAAACACCAGAGATACACAATGTTTAAATATTTTTTTGCATACAAAGGCACCACCTGATTTTTTCATCTGGGATTCATTTGGTGGAGTCCACTTACATTAAAGGTGGGAAGTGATAGGATGGGAAGAAAAACCTCAACGAATTGACCATCAGCCTCCACTACAACAACATATTGCCTCAAACCTTGCTGGACTCTTCACAATTACTCTAGTGTTCTGGTCTTTTAGCATTTTATGCTGTTGGAGTCCCACAACAAAAGTAAACCAAAAATTTCTTCCTTTTTCTCACTGTTGCCCTCCCCTATAGCTACTCCTTTACCTTCACTTGAGATTTTCTAGAAAGGCATGGTGTGCGGGGTGCACCGTGACTTGACAATGGTGGACGTTTCTTTGTTACCTTCAAAGGAAGTAATCTCACCAGAAGTACTTTATGAGCTGTTTCTTATTGTTTGAACTGCAATTCAAGTCAGACATGTCAGATATCCTGTACTATAGGTTAGTGAGATTTCATTATAAACTGACAAGTCTTAATTTTGTAAATACACTGACTTAAGGAATTGTTCAGCACTACTCTTGTAAGGATGCATAGTAAGTTTTGGCTTTGCATAAATACAGTTAATATGATAGATGCTTGTGCAAATCAGTTAATTTCTTTTTTTTTTGTTTTGTTTTGTTCCTAACACCTCTTGTGCTTCAGTTGAATTTATGAACATTATCAGAATGACGAACTCTATCCCCTAAAAATATTTTCACAAATTTGATTAAAAAGTATCTATAAAGAGAAGAAACATTAATTCTAACATTTGTCAAAAGAATGAGATACAAATAAATCTTTTCCCTTGAAATATAGTTGTTTCAAATATGCAACTGAAAGAAGACACAGTACATTTATTATGCTGCACTTTTTTACTATTTGCTTGTTCTGCTTTTACCTAATAAAAGTTATTGTGTCTTTTGGTTTTAAAAAAATTGCTTAAAAACGGTTATTGGTCCACTAACTGATCTTTGAGTTTTACTCAGGACTAGTCTTTTATTAGATTTCTGTTTCCTCCCTTTTCCACTTTAGTTGGCCACATACTGACTACCAGACCTACATTTTTTAAAGTCACTGCACAGTATTTTGTCCAAGGAACATGTAAACCATGGTTGCTGCTTAGTTTTCAGACTTACAATAACATTCATAGGAAAATTCAATGACGTTTTAAAAAATTTAATTCAAGATTACTCTTTAATATTGTGTAGGATATCATGACTCCCTAATACCAGGTGCAGCACAAATGCACAACTAAAAGGACAGCTCCTAACCTACACAGTAAATTGTATGCACATACTCAAATACCACTGAGGAGGTATGAATAGTAACAGACTTCTATGTATTTGTTAGAAAGTTTAGAAATTTAACTTATGTTTTTCAACGGAAGACTTTAAGGATAAATTACATCATAAAAAGGATGACAGGCACACAATAATTAAAAAAAAAAAACCAAAAGCAACAACAACAAAAAAAAACAACCTAAAAACCCCAAAGAAATGGAAGACCCTGGAAACAGGTGACTTCTCCAGCCAAGAAGTAGGACCAAGGGAACGGCAGGACTGGACTACTACAGGTAACTACATGATGTGAAGCTTTATGCAGAAAGCCATGAGACAACCAAATTAGAGACTGTCCTGGGTTGAGCTGGCAAAATGCCAACTGTCCAGGACAGAGTGAAAGGGTTCCTCCTCCCCCCAACCAGCCAAGGGAAAAAGAAGAAAGAGAGAAAAGAAAAACCCTCAAAACCAGGTTTATGCTGGACCTAACTACAAGTATTTATACAGAGAAGAGAAAATTAAGAGGATACTACAATATAACACACACTTACACAAGTTACATATATATATAACAAGGCATAACTTCCCACTCCCCAATTAATACAAAGCCCATTACTCTAAATTCATAAGAACTCCAAAAGACACTCAGCAAGAAAGAGAAAGTATAACAGCAAAATATTTCTACTTCCCTGAATGCAAACAAAATGGAAGCAAAGGCAACAGGAGCAGGGCCTAGCATAGTAGAGGAGCTGCTAGATGTGCTCCTCTTAGTGCAGCCATGATGGAACTAACTAAGCCACTCCCACACACTGGATTTTACACCCTTTGAGATGGTGCAATATGGTATGGAATACAATATTATTGGCTGGAAGAAGTCAGCTGTTAGCTAGCTCAGCCCAGCTTAAATCAGCTGACAATCCTAGGCCTAGCTGAACTTTAAAACCTAAGTTTAGGCCCACCTGGCTAAACCCATAACAGAGACTTATCCCAAATCCACTGTGCCTGTATCTTGTGTTGTTGCTCTTGCTGGCAATTTGCTGTTCCCTCTCAGAGACATAAAGACTTCTCATTTACATGGGTATAGATTCACTCTTCCAAACAGGACAGGGTGCTACCTCACTGTAGGATGTCATCAAGTAAACCTTATTACTGTAGTTGTATTCAGACCTGACATCATCATTATTTAGCCTGGTATAAGAAGAAAATTCAGTAGAACACATGAAAGCAGCAGTGTTTTCTTCGCTACTTGCATTAAAAATATAGTAAGAATTATTTCCTTCATGTAGTATTTCTATTTCATTATTTTATTTCATTTGTCATATTCCATTGTTGATATTTAGATCAAAGCTCATTTAAATTGGTTACTTAGAGTACTTTGGAGCTGATCACTTGATCTTTCTTGGTTCTTTAAAACACACCCTGGAGTCAACAACAGGATTACAACTGAGGGACCAAAGGTAGGATTACACACCAAGAGAACCACAGAAGTATAGAATAGTTTGGGTTGGAAGGGACCTTAATGATCATCTACTTTCAAGCCCTCTGTCATGGTCAGGAACACCATTCACTAGACAGGGTTGCTCAAAGCTCCATCCAGCCCAGCCTAACACACTTACAGGGGTGGTGCATCCACAGCTTGGATAAGGTAGATTGTTACTTTTCTCATATAGTTGAATATGCTATACTTTTAAACATTATGTTTTTATTGAGCTTCATGGTCAAAAATTTCTTTTCTATTGTACAAGATATTCTGTGATATACAAGTTCTAGATTTCAGCATAGTATAAAATGTTCTATCAAATAAGATATATAAAATAAATAGATAGTTTCAAGCATTAGCACACATCCTGTTTCATCCTTGGAGCTGTATATAATATGTAAACTTCACACCAAATTTTGGGATAAAGCTCAAGAACAATATACAAATAAACTGCTTTTCATAAATCAGTGATGTGTGGTCTCTGGGTCAACACAGGGGTTCCAGGTAAACATGTCAGGACAAAACCTATCTCAGCTCACCACCCCCTCACCCCTCCGCCCCCCCCCCCCCCCTAAAAAAAAAATTCATTTGACAAAATTAATTTCTTGTGGGACTGTGAAGGAAACTGTGATGATCAGCATCCAGTGTGGATGACCAGGTGTTCAAGCCTGTAGGCTGTAGATTGGAGGGCACTTCCTCCACTGTGTAGACCCAACTGTTGTGCAGGGAATAGTGCCATGGACACTGGTCTGATGGGCATACCTCCCACAGACATGTATAGGGGATCACAGAGCTACCATTTGAATCAGCTGGCTGTGGAAGCTGGTATGATGACAGGTCAGAAGCAAAATACCACAAAGAGTAAATTGTTGTGGTTAGGATCTCTCTGAAGAAGCTGCACCGGGAGCTTGCCCTTGATTTTAGGGAGTATTTTGGCATTGTTTCAAGAATACTTCTGGGCCTAAGAGACATTTTTAAAGTTGTTTCAAATAGTTTCTCTCTCAGAGAACAGCTATGTTGAAAATGGTATTTTACTGTAAAGGTTATTCTGGAAAATTCAGGGCTGAGAAATCTTACTTTAGCACCAAGAAAATTGGTTGAAATGCTAATTAGAAACAGAATTATAAAAGACCCAGCTGAAAATAATATGATGGAGATAGATCACCATGGCTTCTGTAAAAGAAATCTGTGCCTCTGCAAGTTATTCACATTCTTTGTTCACATTAATTGTTGGGTGTGATAACAAAAGAGTGAACACAAGACGATTGGAATACGTGATTTATTTGGACTTTCACAAAAGATGATAAAATTCATCCTGTAAAATAGCTAGGTTCAGCAATAAGACGTGGTCTTTCTTATCCACAGATGTATCCACTCATGAGTCTTGCTGTCCTCAGTGTGGCAAGAACCAAGATGCTTGGGATAATTTTCAAAACCCACTTCACCTTTGTGATGGTACCTTATCCAACAGAGCAAAATGTTTGGCATAAAGGTGCAACACTGATCTACACAGGGACATAATAATTGTGCTACTATAATTTTTATATTATTTTTTTCCTTTAATAAGTCTGATTGTTCTTCTGAACAACAATTACCTATTTGGTGGGTTTTCTCCCAACCCCTAAACAGACTCTATCTCTTCAGTATGTCATAATACAAGCTTTTTTATGTCTAGAATAATTTTGTTCATCTGCCTCTGCTTTTGTTAGCAACTTCAGCAACTAATTACAATTTTGGGCAAAGAAAGTCTCTGTTAAAGATCCTCATTCTTTAAACAACAGTGCCAGAACACCCAAAACACAAGACTTCCCAGAGCTGCTCCAGGAAAAAAATAAAATGGCAAAGACCAAACTTGGTATTCCTGTAATGTTACAAAGGCTTCAAAAGATCTAACTGAGAAAGGAGAGAAAGAGAGAAGAAAGAGGAGGAAGAAAGAGAGAAGAAAGAATCAGAAAAGCAGGAGAGTGAGACAGCTTTCCAGTTAATTCTGTTTTTCAGACTAAAAAAAAATGATAACATTGATTTAAGAAAAGGAAGATTTGTCCTTCAGAGAAACACTGGCAAAACCAGAAGTCCCCTATATGAATTCATCAGCACTACAAGACTAAGTCAGTTAGGAACAGAACAGATAACTTTTTATCTCAGGGACATCAAAATTGTTTTACCTGTTTTTTTTCCAGCATCCTGATATCTGTTGTGATCCACATTCATCCAGCAATACTAAATTGGGACAGCATAAACCTAACCCTTGTTGACACACAGACCATTTTTCCCTGTGACCTAGAATTGTGCTCACCTGGTACTTTGGGAACCTGTGTACATTCAAAAGCAAAATAACTTTGTTCCTGAGGTGTGATACCAAAACTAACAAACTCAGCTGACATTTGAAGACAGGGCATCTGTATGACGCAGCAGCAGGCCATATGGCTTAGCATTTTAAGTCAGCATTAGCTCAAGGCGCTCTTCCTCCAGATCAGTTTGATGTGCTTGTACATTTTTGGGAGGTCTGGAAACGTGTGAAAATACTCTGTAGACCCTCTTTGTCCTAAAGGCTGCAAGTTTTCCACCTAACCTTTCAGATCCTCCTCTTGTTTGGAAGAGTCCTTAGTCTGCAAAGGGAGTGTGGCATGTCCTTCACCTTGCCCTGAAAATCTTATGTTTCTTAAATAATTGAAAACCACTAGTAATGATGACTCTGGCTCTGTTTCCTCTCTGAATTCCAAACAGGAAACTCTCATCATGCCTATGAAAATCTACAGAATAAAAACTGCTGAAATATGTTGAGCCTTTCTGTAAAACAAGCTTTTAAAATAACTGTATTGATCAGATGAGATCCTCAGCTAACATAATTTAGTTTATGAGTGGAGAGAAAATTTCTGCTAGCAGAGACTTTGACCCATAAATATTCTGAGGAGGTGTTTGTGTGGAGATCACAGGATGTTTTGTCCTGGAATGTCTGGTGCACAGGCATTGAAGAAGGACTGGAGAAAAGGAGGAGAGAAAGAATGTAAAAGAAAATACAAAATAACAAAGAGCAAGAAAAAAATTCATGGCATATCTGTTTTCAATTTTTATTCTTAACAGATTCGGGTTTCTGGTAGGCTATTCTGGTTATGACTAAACTAACTCTTTAGGAGAACTTATGGTCTGCATGGCCAGAAAAATTTCAGTGCCTACATGCCTTTTAGCTCTTAATGTTTGCTTGTTTGTGAAGCTGAATGAATTTTTCAACTGATTTTTTTTCTGTTTGTTTGAAATGGAAGAGATTTTAACAAAAAAACAAAAAAAAAGAAAAATTGTGTTAATTTTCTTGAGTGTTTCACTTTGAAAAGAACCTTGTAACATTTTTTAAAGAATCAAATACTTCCTTTTGACATTTTTTAAAGTAAAGCATTTAAATTATTTATTTAGAAATAACATTCCATTTTGAAATTTCCTTTCAATTTTTTTTTGAGAAAAACAGTTTTAAAAGGTTTTTGAAGCCACATAAAATATTTTGGGTTGCATCACTTTTGCAATGTTTCATGAAACTATAAAACAAGAAAATAGTTTTCAATTTGATCAAAACCAAACATTTCTTTTTTTTCTTGCCTCCCCCCACCCCCACTCCCCTTCTCCACCCCCGTGTTGCCAACAAACCAAAATTCATTTTACTCCCTATTTGACCTACTGAACCTAATTAAAAATTATTAAGGAAATGTTAGCTAATATATTTTCCCAATTTCTCATACATGTTTTAGAGGTTGTTTTATGTTACAGATGAAATTTAATTAACTGTTTCATGGTATTTCTATCATTCACATATCTCTAGTGCTAAGGAGCAAGACTGGGGCTCACTTCTGGTTCTGCATCTTCTGAGAGGATAGACGAAGCTTCGATGATGACCTAGTATTTTTCTTTCTTGCAAGCAATCTGAAAAACCAAAGGGTCCTTTAAACTCAAAAAGACAATTTGTATATAATACAAATAAGAACATACAGTTTTATAAATATAGAAACACTTTCTTTCTCTGTGAGGACAAAATATATATATATAAGAAGAAAAGTTTATAAACAGCAGCTTCTCTTCTCTTCCCCTGTGGTGTTAGGTGCATATGTGCTTCCAGGTTTGGTCTGAGTCAACTTGATGACTTTCTGGGTTGCAGCAAGCTCTGAACAATCCTCTCTGATCCCTGGGAAGTTTTCTTCCTGCCACCAAGGGAGTCTGGCTGTGCATATGTTCCCTGCTCCTTTCATGAACCTCTCCATGAACAGCAGGCTTCCATCTTCTCACTGGGGCTCTCATTCTCATCTCTTCTCTCCACTACACCCCGAAGAAGCCTGGGAGCTCCTCCTACCCTCCTTCTCCCACCCAGTCCTCAAGCATGCTCATCTGCTCTCCAGGGAAAGGAGGAATCTGTTCCCTCCAGGGGGTCCATCTGACCTACTCACTCCCTTTTTAAAGGAATGGAGAACAAAAAGTAAAACAGATGCTGTCCAAAATAAACCTTTTCACATGCCAAAGAGAAAATCAACACATCTCACAGGCCTTGGTTCTCTCAAACCTCCATCATGTGGAGGCTTAGGCCCTCCAGCTGTTTGTTTCCTGTGTATGGAGAAATGGGACTGTTATGGTAACTTCTGCACAAACAGGCTGAGATCCATAGGATTTTTTGATCCAAAGCTTTTACCCATTTCCAGATTGCAACTTGCTCAGTGCATTTTACACAAGACATGAAAGCTGAGAATGTAAATTCAAGACTGTTTGTTTCTCTTTCATGCTCTTGAAAATAGCAAGGGCTATCAATGTCTAACATGGTGTACTTATGGACTGCCTTAAAATCCTTGTGCTAACCTGCAGGGGCTTTGATAACCATGCTGGACTTCTTTGTGTACAACTACCTCTTTCTTATCCTCCCTTCAACTTATGTTAATTGCTACTGCCTTGGTATCAAGCCCAAAGTGAAGCCCTCTATAGCAGCTTGTTACAGTGAGAGAGCATTTCATTGTCTCTGTGGACTCTGGTCAGTAATTTATGGCAGAATTAGAGACAGAGTAGGGTGAAGTTCAGAAACATTTTCAACATTTTTACTGCTATATCTCACTGTCTTGCTATGTTCAGGTGTCTTATTTTCTTGCATGGAAGATTAATGGAATTGACTGATGATGGTTTCATGTGGTTTAGGGCCAGAAAGGATTATTAGATCATTCTAACCTGACATCCCATGCATTTACAGACCATAAAAGGTATATGCACATGGCATGGTGCAGTGCCATGCAGAGATACCCATGCTACCTCAGAACAAATTAGCTCAACTGTAGAAAGTAATAAAGCTGCATTAGACTGGAAGCAGTGCTGAAAGCGCTACAGCTAACATAGTCCAGGCATGGCAGCTCCTGGATGAGCTCTCTTCAGGCCCAAACTGTCACTGCTAGACATGGCTCAGATGGCTCTAATAAATTCCCTCTACAAATCAAACTACTCAGATTTAAACTTTTCAGGTTTTAGGGATTCTAAGCTGCATTTCACAGGAGAGATGAAGAACATGGCATCACTGACTGAAGGGGATTTCTCTAGCAGTGCTCCTCGCACTATTGTTACAAGGAAAGCAAAACCCCATTAAATCACTGCCTGGTCAGAGGCTCGTGTGAGATGACCCACAGCAGTGCAGCCCAGCTTTGTTTGTTGGGTGATCCCTGTCACAGCCTGTCTCTACCCACAGCCTGTGTGAAGGGACCTGATAGTCCAGCTTTTTGGCTTACAGTCCCATTTAAGTAGTCTCACAGCTAGGATTTGACAGCTAAGGCAGTGTGTGGAGGCAAGATGACCTCTCTGCTTCCACTTGATTATTCTTGTTTTGTATGACTGTGGATCATGTCAAATCTATTTTTTTTTCCATACACTTGCACTGGTAGCTGAGGTGGTTAACCCACTGTATCTTTAAACTGATTCTTTTGCCATAGTTTTCTAAAGCAGAACCATTCAGTGTATAGGAACAATTTTCATTCTTTATTTCCAAATAAATTTCTTGGTAACATATTCAACTTATTAAATGGATTTGGGGTGGGGGAGGGTGAAGGCATTGCCAGTTATTTGGATCATTCTTGATGCTCTTCCTTATCTACATCACTAATCTTTGTGTTATCTGCAAAACTTATAGACAAAAATGTTTGTACCATCTTTTAGCTGGCACAGGCATAAAATAAAATGAGTTAAAAAATCCCTAAAAGACTTCCTTAGAAACAGGACTACCTAGTCTGAAATGTTTTAGTGAGCTAATTTTAACTTGATTTGTGTATCTGTCAACTTTGAAGTGTTCTGTGCTTTGGGGAAATCCAGGTTTATTATGGTAGAATACATTGAATTGACTTGCACTTTTGACAAAAATGGTTGTTTGGCAACAGTTTTTTGCCCAAGCTTATCTGTAAATAGAATCCTAAATTTGAAATCTTTTAGTTAAATCAAGTTGGATGATCTGACAGAATTATATTGGCACAGGAAATTTCTCAATACCTTGAAAATTCCCCATTTTTTCAGATATATTTACAAGACTTAATGTGGTTTCTCAAAAGTCTGTAATTTGTTTCTATAAAGCTTTGCCATGTAAAGTAGTTTTATAAGATATGTTAGTTTAAAATGATACCATTTTAGTACATGTTTATTCATGTCATCCTTTGAAGGTGATAAACTTTCAGTCCCTGAATGTGATTGGTGTAGTGTTTTGTTAAAGTGACTCTGCAAATATGTCTATGGAAAATACATACCTAGCTACAGTGTGCAATCTAGAATAACCATACATAATCTAGATTTTTTTCTTGGTCCTCTACATTTAAATCCCTTTTGTTATTACATGTTGTTGTAGGCATGATATATTTAGAAGATATATTTAGTGCAAATTTTGCAGGGAGAGGGGACAATTTTACTAAATTAATAGATGTAACTGGAAAAAAAACAGACAAGCTTTTAGACATGAAGTCCTTTCTTCAGGTTGAGTATAGTTCAACTTGTGGCTTATAATGCTTTTTATTTACTCAGGTTATTTATTAATATTTTATATTCTATTTTGTTTTCAATCTTCTTTTAGCTAGGATAGCTTATTGTTCATAGTTTTTGACAGGTCTTGTATTTTGCAAATACTTGTGACTTTAAATAAGTGGTATATCAATGATTGTTTCATTGCAAAATATAAAAAAATAGTCTAAAAACTATATATTTGTGTGTATATATATATATGCACACACATAATTTGTTCATATCTTCTGTCTGCACACAGCAAATGCAATCAGATAATGATATCTATACATAGGAAATAATTTGCTTTATGGTAGCAATTAACTCTTAGTTAATTTAAATAAGATCCAAAATCTGGGTTATCTGTTTTGAGTTCACTAGTTTCTGCATAAAGGTACTACCATCTATTATTATTAGAAATTCTGGAAAATTTTTCAATGCATGAGATGATAAGCAAGCCTCTTCCAGGATGAAGTCACCTCTATCAAAATTTTTGTCTTTGTTACACATTAAGGGCAGATGTTAAAGAACAGTACAGGCTGTTATCTATTGTGAATAGGTTTTGCATTGTGAATTCTACAAACTGGGCAGTAGATTTTTTAAATTTTTTTTTCCTATGTAGATATTTCGTGCGTAACACGTGCCCTCCATTCCAAGACATCAGAAACAACTGAGTGTCTTTGATGTGAAGATCCTTTCTGTGTCTTTCTTCCCCTGATTTTATCCTTATGGAAGAAGATGGAAGTTTGAAAGGTTATTTTAGTCATAAAAACCTTCTTATCATATTTCCAGTACCAAATGCAGAATATTCTGACTCAGGCAAGAGCATCTCCAGCTGCCACTTTTATTGTCTAGTCTCTTCTTACTAATACACAAATCATTAAAAATGTGTTCCTTATCTGACCCCTTTTGCTTACATTATTGTGTGGAGGATACCATAAAACTGGTTTCAACACTTGACTGTGTCTACTAGGATTATCCTGCTACCACCCTCTGCCTTCATGGTTACATTAACAGCAACCTAATACCTTACTTAGAGATTATTCTCTCTGCTACTGAGATGGTATCCATTAGGATCATGCAATCTGTCTCTTTCCGTAGTATCTGTGTACTCTGCTGAACACATGCTCTTTCTCGTTCAGACTACTGCTAATATTATTTAAAAATAAAAGATTGGTATAAAGAGACCTTAAACTTTAGGAAACATATTTTTCAGGGTCCTTGGAAAAGGAGACATATCTTACAGAATTGCCCCAAGGAACGGAGAAAAAGGAGAAAGTTAATGATACTGAACAATAATTGCTATCACATTTTTCCATCGAAATACATTTTATTGAGTAAATAGAACTAAAAGGGAATAATTAAGTAAAAAAAAAATAATTTCAGGATGCATAATGGCATAAAAGCATGTATAATCACAAATCAAATCAACCTCATCATTATGGAATCCCATGTAAAAGCACACATTAAAGCAGTTTCATATTCTTGAAGGTGAACTTAATACAGAAACAGGAAATATGAAAGATTTAGATTTTAGAAAGTAGTTCAAAACTATGATATTTTATTGATCTCCTTTCAAATAGTAAATAAATAAATAATACTAATAAAAACCATTAAGTAGCAGAAGTAGGATATATGTTCCCTCTCTCAGCTATGTAACAGCACAGACGTGCTTTAAAACCCCATGGGAGAAATGTATGAGTGAGGATTGCTGATGAAGAAGCCCCATAACAAATGCACAGATTAAAAATTCAGATCTTATAGATAATTAGGTGGTTCTGAACAACTGAATTGTAGCCAAATTTGGCTTCTGTGACATATTAAATGGGGTGCGAAATATCGGTATATCTATCGAGTACCAGAAGTGGAATGGTGATGCTCCTGAATAAGATAAAAAAAATGTTGGCCCTTACCTTCCTCCTCCATCTTTGAAGTCTGCATTTCTGTTTGGTGCCCATTGCAACCTTCTGCAGTTTCACTACATTGTACTCTAGTTTTATCTCCCATATTTGTGCCATTCACACAGAGAACATTTATAGTCAGGATCTCACACTTGGGGAGTGTAACAGCTGTGCAGACCTACTGTTTCTTTTAGCATCTGCAAAAGGCAGGCCATGGGGCGTAGGGTGGACTGTTTGTGCTGGCAAGCACCTATTTAAGAACACAGCAGCTGCCTCAGTTCTGAGCTTGTCGTGAATCATGAAGCCACTCTAAACTCCTGCACTGGCAGGGTAGTTTTTCTTCATCTCCCAGTGCTGAGTTGCGGTTGTAGGCCACAGTTTCCCTCTAAACAAGTAACCTTTCCATTCCTTTTCTTCTGCAAACAATCAACAGAAATCTAAACATATGCTTAACAGAATATAGTAAGAACAGAGCTCTAAATTTAGAAGTCGTACATTTGGAGTTTCAAAGCTGCTTCAAGTGCTGTTAGTACTTTTGACAGCCCAGATTTATGTGAATTATATGAGAGTTTCTGGAGATGTCTCTTAATGTCTGGACATTTTTGCATGTACTCTGTCTGTCTTGGTTTCCTGCATGCCAGAGTCTTCAACTGAATGTCAAATTTTTGTTGCGGCACTGAAATCATAATTCCACACAAATTCTAAAGGGCCAGAGAGAGCTGTATTTCACAGCTTAGGTTTCTGCAGCAGTATGGACTCAGTATTACAAACCACTTAACATGTGACTTCTGCTGAAGGAAGGAGGCACAGCTGGCAGCTGCGTGGATGAGCAAGCACATTGAATGAGGACATTTTTCAAGCACTGGTTGGGGAGACAGAAAAATATGCAAATAATTTCTTTGGCAGAGTTTATTTATTTATTTTGGAGCTCACCGCCTTGTTTATCAACATGATAGTTTTTGACAGATCATGTGTTGTGGTTACTTTGTATTTCACAGGCAGATGTTCTGATATAAGGGATGCTGCCCACCTCACTTATTAATAGCAAGGGGTTCTAAACTCCCATAACTGCACAGTTTATCATATCATAAGTTATGCCTTGTCCAGGGGGAATTTTTCATCCCTAAAAAGATAGAAAATAAATAGACAATAACTTACCATAATTTGTGACAGCCAGAATATCTTTGCCAAGAAATGTGATGACCAAGCTGGGCAGACCACTAGTACTGTGCTATCCAAAAGCCACCTGATTATTAAATGCGTGTGCTTGAATAAAGATTTGTGAATGCCCAACCAGTGCATTCTTCCCCTATACTGAATGTAGCAAATGAAAAACCCATTCAATTTCAGTGCAAACCTTCTCCTTGTCCCAGGTGTTTTACTTCATTCAGTCACATAAGGAATCAAGGATAACTGATCAATGAGGGGTAGTAAAAAATCTCCTTCAGTTACAACATAAGTCTTGTTATGTCTAAGCCTTGTATCAAACCTTGCATATACTCAGAACTTAACAGGAGGTGACGATGGTCTGTCAACCCTGAAATTTTTCACATTACCATTCCCTTAAGGTCTGTGGTGACAGCAGTCAGCCACTGGCTCCACAGCAAAATCAGACTCAGGGCAGGGTGCAGGGTAGCAAAATAGCATTGCCATGTTTCTAGTCCAAACAGTGAGGGCATTAGTGTCCAATTAGTAGAGCTTAGTTAAAAGGAAGCATGAAAGTAAGATGGAAAACTCTTATTTGGCTAGAGCTGGCTCAGAGATCCTCAGTGGTTTCAGAGAAAACTGAATTTTCTTGGGATGCAAGGGGCAGGACAAGGGTGGGAATTCTTGCAGTGAAAGTGGAAGAGTGAGAGCAAAAGAGCAGAAATAAATGAAGAGCCAAGGGGAAAATCCAGGGGAGTTCAGTTTTCTTCTTTTTCACTTCTGCCCAAATAGGTTGTCTTCTTTGGGCAAACTGCTCCTATGGCAAGGAATGACTCCCTTATATCATCCCTCAGCAGTACAGGCTCATCAGTAAAGATGAAAGGAGACAGTAGGCCCAGGACTATTTGCTCCCTCCAGGAACTGCCTACTTCACCACGTTTACAGCTGACCCTGTTAGCCTAGGGGGGAGTTCATACCATATCATACCTATACAAACCCGTGCTTCCTACTGATGACATACCTTCTTTAATTTAATGTGGCAGAACTAACTGTCTTAAAATTCTTCTGGCTGCAAAAAGTACTGTCTGTGGCTGTCTGTGGCAGCTGATTGGAATATTCTCTTTAGTCTTGAAGTACTATCTGGAGTATTGGAAGCAGATCTGAAAGAGCTAGTGCTAGTAACCCCAGCAGATGCCTGAAGCACAGCATACTCATAAGTTGAAGTTGCCCTTCCACTTGTTCATGTGTACACCTGGAAAGGGGCACATTTTCCATCAAGGGAACTCCCATCTGCCCTGCCCTTCAGGTCCCATTTCTCTAAGGCAGCCAAGGAAATCACTTCTGAGGAATAACACATTAGCATGTGTTTTTAACCTGGAACAGATCTAGATCTGCTAGTAGGCATATTGCGAAATTCATGTGTGTATGTGTAAGCAGTTCTCTGGATATAATTTGTACAAGAAAAGTCGTAGCTTGAGTCTTCAGTGTTCAGCTTTTGGCTCTTGGATTGCAGCTTACAAGGCGGAATTTACAGAAGTAGTGGAGTACACCAAACTCATCGTCCTTCACTGTCCCTTGCAGTATTCCCTTAATACTCCTGTCCTCATGGTACCAGAGCTGGGCTGCACCCTGTTCTTCATCTCTCTCCCCTTGTAATCGGGCCTCTGCTTGCTCCATTCTTATTTGTATGAGATCTCATAGTTCAGTGATTTCCAAAATGTGGTCTGGAGACTTGTGATAGTACCAACTACATTTATTTATACACCAAACTCTTTACAAAACAGAGGATTAAGGACCAGATCACTGGCTTCCCTTAAAAGTGGAATCCAGCTGCCACCCAGACAATTAACATTATGTTTTTTTAAAAAAGCTCTTTCTCTACTTGTAAAATAAATAGGTTGTCAGGGAATTAAAAATTAAGTCTGCTCCTTCTCTGCATGTAATTCCTTATAACTCAGTCTCTCTACACCTGTCTCAGACTGGCTCCCCTCCCATCTTCAGTCTGCAAAAATATGTGCAAAGGTCAAAATAACAAATTGCTAGGAGATTGTTGTAAATAGAGCATTTAAATAGGAAATGGGGTTTATAATCTGTGTTTGCCCTGGTCCCTGTATGCGCAAAAGGTTTTATAATGGTATAGGCAGAAGTCAGTAGAAACTTGCCAGGTGGCCTGTCTCTAAACTGAAGACAAATGGGGTGAAAATAAAGCACTTGCATAGAAATTGCAGTACAGATATTATATGCGAATAGTATTGCAGTAAGTAAATTGGGCAGCATTGCCACAGTGTGTTTGTTATGTTGAATCTCTCAGTCTGTGGTGCAGAGCAGAGTACTCATGTAGCTGACTTCTCCCATTTAGCTGTAGGCAGAATTCGCCCAGCTCATACGACAAATAGTACGAAACAAATATGAGGGCTGGCTGCTGGAGGGGGAGGACGAAGTGTTCCCTTCCCAAGCCTTTTCCCTGAAGAAACAGGTGAGTGGAGTCAGGGGGGGCCTTCAGTTAGTCCTTTTTGTTCTTTTTCAGAAGGACTCTATTGTCAGGGATGTTCTGGGCCAGCTAGAGATACCATCTTGGGGCACTGTGCAGTGCCAGACAACGAAAAGTTGTGAAAGAACTAGTGGGAAGGGATACTTTGCTGGAAATACACATGGATGTGAAAAGACTCCACAATATTTTTCTGGATATGGAAGCTGACTTGAAAAAGTCTTAGAATCTTGGAAATGATTGGTAAACTACATGTCTCATCTTAAAAGCTGCTGGAGTTGGTATATCAGGGGAAGTGACTAGAATAACCTCTGGAGGAACGTTACAGACAAAGAGAATTTACAGATTTTAATGCTTGCATCTTTGCTCCAACACTGATGTTCTCCATTGATTTTCTATGTACCTCATCCACCATTCTGTACCACAACAAAGACTCTGACAACTTTTTAGGCAGTAAATGCAACAAAGGATACTAAGCTTGATAAAGCCTAATAGAGTCCAGTTAGTGCCTCGGGCTATTTGAACAACATACTGAACTATGCTCCCTGCAAACCCCATCATTTATAATTTGTCAGGTGCATTCCTATACAGCTTTAGAACAGGTTTGCTATCTCAAACCTGTTTTTGAAGAAAAAGCAAATACTAAATAAATTTACCTCTAAACAGATGTCATATATTATTGTTATGTGTTCATTTATTTTAAAATGAAGAATATAATAAAAGAAAAGCCTTTCAACTATATGTTGATATATTAACTGCTTTATCATACAAAAATTTTACTGCTCACTGTAAATGTATTTTGTAAATCTTGCAATGCTAGTACACAAAAGTAAGATTCTAAATGATCACTGAGTAATATAATAGAATGACAAGTAGTTTAGCTTCTTAAGACCTTGTGTTCAAAAAACGTAGCATTACAATACTGAAATATGTTTCAGTGGATTTCATCCTTCTCTAGTGTCTATGAATGAAGAGTAAGCCAAATAAAATCTATACCCTATAACCTTGTTGAATAAAATCTACTATTAAAGCTCTCACAAAGTAATAGATTGTTTGCTTTCTAGAGATAAGGAAAGAAAAGAAAGAAGAAAATAAAGGAGAAGGAAGTAAAGAAAAGCTGTACAGAAACAAATATGAATATTTCATCAGTGATTCAGAAACCACTAACTTCAAAACATACTATATTGTCTTGATTTCTGAGCATAGTTTGCAGTCTTCAATTGTAGCAAGATATGTTTGGATCTTTTGTCTCATGGCTTTTATGCTTCAGTGTCTAGAGAGAGAAAAGTATATTTTTCTTGTTACATGACCTTATATTATTATATTTATTTTATATTAATAGTACTGAGGTTTCCATTACAATGTCCTCCCTCCCCCTCCCCCCCCCCCCCCTTACTCTTCTGTTAAAGGATATCTAACTTCAGCCTTGATAGTATACACAGAATATTCAGAGGAATTCTGTAGTTTGGCACATTGAGAGACTGTGTTGTTGAAGACCAAATTTAGATGCCTCAAGTCTCCAAAATTCCAGCTTCTCTGTTGCCCTAGCAGGTTCAACAGAAAAAGCTGCATATTTATATTTAACCCTTTCAGCTGAACTGGTGTTAAAATCCTGACAGTGGAAAATACGTGGCAGAATCGGTGCTACAAAATAATTTTATGTGGGTGTCACTGGGTGTTATGGAGTTGTTTATGAATTCATTTCTACTTGATATTTCTTGCTAATGGCATCAATCCTGAGGATGATTTTTCACAGGATCATGTAAAGTTTGAGAAAATTGTTAAGAACCTTTTATTAAAAAGTCTTTGAGTTTTCTGAACTACTTTTGTATATTTGAGAACAGTAGATCAACTAAACCTTTGTCCACCTAAACTTTGACTTCTTCAAAAAAGTTCTACAGATTTCCCAGACATTAGTATCCTTCAAAAAAATCTTTTCCCAAATATTTCTGTTTATCCCCATGCCCATTAATCAGAGACCCATTTTCTTCATAGATTACTTTCCCTATCCTTTATCAATCACTGATTTTATCAATAGTTTCAGATTGTTGATAGAAAGACTAAGTAAGAAAGAATAAGAACTGATCAATAATATTTTCTGTTTCATATATTTACTGAAGAGTTAGAAAGATTTTTAATTCATTTAATGAATTTTACTTAGGCTTCGGTATTAATTTGATTTCTTCATTAGGATATGTGGTATTTTCACGGTTTCTTTTCTTTTTCATAATGTTGCAAGTATCCTGTCTGGTTGACAATCAAGTAATAGCCCAGTGGGGTTGTGCTTTAATTTAAAGAATTCTTCAGGTGCAATGACTCCCATCTTTAGTGCCTAAGTAACAAAGAGAGAAGTTCACATTTCTGTCTCCTGAAAGACTCCTGTGAACATGATTTTGGATATTTAAGGAAAAATAATATTAAGAGATGAAAAAAATATAATTGCTGAGGAGGACACATGGTGAGAAATCTTGTTAAACAAGATAGAATAGCAAAGAATTGTCTGTTAGGAAAATAACCCCAAATGCTGAAAATGGTGCTGGGACCAGAGCTGGAGATTGCAAGCAGGCAAAGGACAGCTTAATGCTGACTTCTGTTATTCTCTGTGTCTTTTTCCTAGGCTCCCTGGAAGTGACTCAGGTGCCTAAACACAGCCCAGAGTCCTGTATGGAAGTCCTATACAAGGATGTCAGATCCACACACTTCTTGAGCAGCAACTGAAGACCAATTAGGATGATGAAAATCTTCCAAACTAGTCTGTGTTTAGAAACATTTGTATTGCTGCCCTTTTGCCAGGCTGGGAAGATGATTTAAATGAATGTGTGACTGGTAGGTATTAATTTTGTTTTTTTGTCTTTTAGATTTATACTTAAAACTCCAAACTCTCTTAACAGAGAAGATAAAAATTAGAACTGAAGATACAAAACAGTGCATTGTACTAAGTATCTACAGAAATCAGGTCCTTAGCATCTTACATATGTGAAATGTTTGGAAACATTTCATCCTAAATGCTATTTATAAAATAAGTCACTAAAATGCTAAAACACATGCTGATCAAAGACTCTCAGAAAAGAAAAGTAGACTCTCATTCTTCTATTGACTCATATTTAATCTGTAATGTGAAGTAAATAATTTCATATGTTTGCAGACCCATTGACCTACTTGCAGACTCAGACTAGTTATATTTGCCACTTCTGCAGAAGTCTTTTTGTTGTTTATGGATGAAAGAGTTCTTTTCATAACAAATAGTATTTCAGTTTATGGAAAAGAATTGGAGGTAAAGAAACACTGAGTAATTTTAACCAGAGGTTGCAGTTACTGCCTCTAGAGGTAGAGTGCTGTCAGCAGATCAGGACTCTGAATCTGTAATTTCATTAGAAAAAAATGTTCAGTGTATATAAACTAAAGTAAAATTAAAAAATCAGTGATGTTTAAGAAGTAAAAACTAACAGTAAAAGGAGTGATTTAGTTTTAAGTAATATGTCTAAGATACATGTATATATGTCTAGACAAATGTCTGTGACAATTAAAGTAATAATACAATGGGGATGTCAGTGTATTTTGAAAAGTCTAATTTCCAACATATTTGAAATTTTTTTGCCATGGTTATGACACACCTTCTGAAGGATTTGTGACCATTGGCAAGTGTGCAATGCCATATGTCCTTTGCACGTGGCTCTGATTCAAAAAAGGAAATAAGAAAAGTCTGAAGGACACACAGTCTGAAATGAAACAGGCAATTCTCACAAGATGTCCATCCACATTTTTCATATCCAAAACATTTGTACAGTTCAGAAGCCTTCACACTGGTATCCAGACTTGTAAACTGAGACTTCAAGGTTTTTAAAACTTGCCCATCTTTACTTAGTAAGCTTCAATCAGGAACTTTTTAATACTGACTTCCTGTTTCACTTGAATAACAAAGATATATGATATTCTTCTCACATTGCCATTTTAAGCCACCTGTCCACCAAAAAAGGGTATACACAGGTAGAATTTCCACAAACCTGGGAGTGAAATATTTTTCTTTAGCATTTAGGATTTACTTAAAAATTGTGTTCAATTCTGTGAAAACCAAGATTCCCCCACTATGAGATACTTTGGCATAAGGACTGACCTTGACCCCCAGGGATGTGCCTCAAAAAATATCTCTACTCTGTCAGGATTTTTGTGCCTAACAGGTTTTAAGGGATATTATTGAAATAGCTCTCTTTTATTACATTTCATGCATTGAGAGAATATCAGGATACCGATACTACCTTGTCTCTTTAGAAAGCACTCAAAACCACAGACTTCTAAAAGATGCTGGCTTTCCTACTTACCATAGTGTTTATCTCATTCGAATAACAAAGCTTGAAAACCTTTAATAATACAAAAAAAAAAAAGGAAAAAAGAAAAGAACCTCTGATAAAAGGATTTTGAGTCTGCTATAATAGTACAATTCAAGCCAAATTGTTTTAATTCAAGTATTTAGAATGCAATAACACATTTCAAAACCATAATGTGTTTGTAGATAACCCAATTTCTTTATGTATAGAAATCTCAAAAGAGAGATGTGTGTTTGTTACTTAGTTTTGATCATTATTTTTGTATAAATAATGACTACACCACAAAATGCAGTGTGGTTTAGTTGTTGTTTGTTTGTTTTTGTTTTTGTTTTAATTTGTTTTTTAGTAAAATATCTTCTATTCATGTTCAGTAGATGAAAAGACACACTTTTTTGAAACAAATGCAGTAGCTGCAACTCTTCCAGAAGGGCTTAAAGTAAGTGGATTTAATTTAGGTACAGTACAGTGACAGCAGAGCCCCGATCTACAGCTGACTGTATACTCTTCCCCCACATCCCTTGATGAAGCCTAAATAGGGTGATGGGATGTCTCTTGAACAGTAGCTCTGAGGACGATCCTTTGCAACAGGGGAGAACCCTGTCCCTTCTCTGTGTCCCACCATGCAGGACTCTTCATAATGGTCTCACATATGAGAAATCTGCAGGGGTTACCTTTCCTACCAGCCTTCTAGTTTTTAAGGTGAAACCAAGAATCCCTCTCACATTTTCTCCCTTTTTAAGTCTCACCAGTTTGGATGGAATATTTTGAAAGGTTAGTTTTTTCACAAAGTCAAATAGGAGAAAAAAGTAACAGTGGAGTTTTTTTCTTGGGATCAAGATTTTTCTTCCCCACCAAAGGCTCAGATATGCTCAACAGCTCTATAGTGAAGGTGAGTCTGGCAGAGGCAAGGATGTATATAAGCCAGGATGGTCTGTTAAAGGAAAAGATTGAGATATGGGGTAAGTCCTTGGCTAGAGTATAATTAGCAGTAGAGATGGAAGTACTTGTCTCTCTATTGGATTATGCATCTGGAGGTGAATTTTTCTAAGGGTTTACACAGCCTAGCACAAGGTTGTGTCCACCAGGATGTCCATCTCCCAGGCTTTGTTACGCAGCTGGGAAGGGCCAGTTGCCTGACAGGAGGAGGGAGGGAAAACTGCCTCTTACACATTCAAAATTAGAATAAAATAAAATACCAAAGATGGCATATGTGGTTATCCTACTCTAAAGAAATCTACTCTAAGGTTGTCCGGGTCCTAACAACACTTCGGAGGCTGAATTTCTCCTGAGCACAAGTCCCTAAGCGCTCTGGTAATGGATGAGTGGAATTTCTTTTCAGCTACCCTGCTTACTGCTCAAACAAACAATGGCTGAATGGACTTAGCAAAGAAGAAAAACAATGAGAAGTTAAAGGGGAGAATGTAGGGGGCGAATTGTTTCCCTATAGCCCAAAGCTGTGCTGTGCAGAAGTCATGCTGCTGTAACCAACCACTATAGAGCCCTTTGGCATAGTGGCTCTATATGATGCAGAGACATAATAAAAGTATAACTCTCAATGTTCTTTTCCTGTCTTCCCCTCTGAACCCTTTAGAAATGACAGAAATTGTGAAATAAAAATCAAGGACACATGGAATTAGAGGCTCTATCTGCAATTTGCCCCATGGCACTCTTTTAGCCTCTGGATCCTTATGCCATGAGATTTAGTATTTGGCATAAAAGATTTAAGGTTTAAGGGGGTTTACTTGAACTTGTTTAACAGACATTTTTAAAGCTTCAGGCAGTAAATACAGACTCATTTAGATTGTTTATATGCCTGGAGTTTGAGAAAGAACTGTATTGACTGAAAAAATACATTAAAATATTAATAAAATATGCATTTACATAAAGAACAAGTTTGTTCCTGTCTGGGTGCTTTGTTGAATGAACATGGAAAAGACTACTTTAAAGTAAACAAATGAGTATTTTAATTAAATGATCACATTCATAAATGTAGGAGAATAACTTGACAGCTAGGATACCCCCTGCAAACTTGCTCATAGCATTGCTCCTGGATGCTTACTCTGACTTCTCCCACACTCTGACTGTAGTAGAAGGAATTGTAGACTCCAGATATGACTATGGTAGACCTTTTTTCTTCATTTTTTCCTAATGACTGCAATAGACTGAACCACAGTCTTGCATGAATAATGGCATTGTTGCTTCAAGTATAATACACCAGAGAATAAAGAAGAAGTCCCTATAGAATTAAGCTTGTAAATGGAAACTGAAACATCATTACTACACTTTCTGCAGAGAAATAAATCCATCAGGGCAAGTCACTTGTGCTTTTCCACCTATTCCGCTGATGAAAGGTGGGATGTTCTCTGTGAAGATAGATTTATTTAGGAACCTCCTCTTCTTTAAACACCAAATCCTATTTGTATTTGGCTTCTTGACAGAGTACAGGGTAGCATAAGGTTCAGCTGGTGCATCTGTATGTACAACACAGATCACTACACAGGTTCTAGTTCTACAATTGAGCCTATCTGGATGGTTTGCATGGGAACAGCTACATAATTTTGTATTGTCAGGTCAATAATTACTGTAGTGTTTCAAGTCCTTGTACTGAATAAAGTATATTTCGTTAATGTGGAACATGAAAACGTCATCTTTACTGTCTAAAATTTTTCCTTAGCATTCCCATATGGTAAGTAGCTTTATAGCTACATTTGCTATTCTACCAGCCTCAAAAGAATTATTCAAATGTCTCACATTGCTTTGATTGCAATTTCTTTGATTGTGAGACTTGCACAATCAGAGTCTAGAGAAAATGATTAAAATAAATAAATTATCATTCGGTTCCACCATTCAGTCACATAAGGAAGTTTTCCAGCGAAAAAGACTTTTTTTTCCCACTACTGGGAATCTAGCAAGTACATTCATCATCAGTTAAAGAAGCTTTTCCAATTGAAAGCAGTGTTCTCCTACTTGGGAGGAGAATACCCATGGTCAAGACTCTCCCATTTACCCATGATAGGCGTCATCTTGGAATATCAGGGGAATTAAGAACAGGCCATAGCGGAAAACTATGGCAAAGTGACACTCCTGCACGAGTGCACTCCTGTGCAGCAGACAGGAGGTGGCACTACCAAGCAGACATCTTCATCCTCGTGGACAGACTAAAACAAAGCAGACCACTGGGAACTAGCATCCTGTTCCTAATCCAGCTATATTGGCCAACAGCTAAATGCTCTGACTGCTGGTCTCTGCTACTCTCTGCTGGAGTTATCCCATTAGTACTTCGTTGTCAAAACAACCAACTTCAGTGCTGAACTGCCTGAAGAGGAGTTTCTGAGATGTTCTTCAGTTGCTTTAAACATATTGACGTGGGTTAGAGCATGCAATCATATTAATTGTTTATATAATATCCCTGATTTTCCTTGAGATTAACTCGGGAAGATCCACATGATTTCCTCCAGCATTTGACTGTCAATGCCCGTAACTTCCTGGTGGAAGATATAGTTTGGGATGCTAATGTTTTCCGTTCTAACAGTGGGATGCAGAAGACAAAGAGTGAAATCAAAGAGTAATTTTGCAGACATGAATAGGAATTAAAGAGTGACCAAAGAATGCATCTCCATACTGTGTAATGAATAATGCTAGAGAGGATCTCAATCTAATACTAACAGACCTGGCACATACACACACTACAGTGAGTTGTGAACAATATCTCAAACTTGAGGCTTAGTACTTGCACAGGAACAATTTCAAAACTGAAAATGGGGCCACAGACAATGATTGCAAGCCTGTTGTACCATCACAGAACTCTAACTTTCAGAACTAGTTAAAAACTGTGATAAAGTTTTGCTAACAAAATACATTTATATATTCAAGTGTACATTTTTTATGCACAAATGCTATATTTTCAAATGTATCTCCCGATGTTTAGAGCAATGAAGAAAGTGGCAAAATCTAAACAGTAAAAAAACAATAAAAAGTGAGAGCTTCTACTTACACCTCAATACTACAGGTACATTTACACATTTGGCTTCTGGGTTTTTTTGGCAGGGGGCAGGGTAGGGTGGTGGGATTCTTTTGAATTTATTTCTTTAAATTGCATTAAATGTATACTGCAACTTTTATTTACTGACCAGAAGCATATTTTAATTAAATTATATTAGTAAAAGCAGAGAAACTGCACAAGTGTAGCATTCTTTGAAATTAAATGACTGCATTAGATTTGCTGCTCTTTTACTACAGTCCAAGTAGAATACTATTTGATCACTAATAAAATACAATAACCATTCTACTCATGAGATTAGCCTGAAAAATCACTTGCTGTTATGGGCCGAGTTATTCTGTTAATCCACACTCATGGGATTAACAGCGATTATGTCCTTTGGGAAATCATGCAGCTTTCTAAATGTGTTTCTAGTTTTCTTCAGAAGTACTGGTAGGAAAACAAGAAGTGAATGGAATATACAGAGTGATTTCCCATGGTCTTTGAAAAGCAATTCATCTAATTGTATTACATTTACATAACTCCTAGGCCTTTTGCTTAAAAAGTGGGCTTCCTTTAATCCATCTGTCATACTTTATACTACTACAGGATGGAAATCACAATGTGCTTCAGAGAGTTAATCATTAAAGACTATGAATTGCAGTTTTATGCACAGAAGGGCACAGGTACTGGCAGAAATACACATTATATCATCTTATCACACTATTTGCTACACACTTAACTGTCTTTGATCTTATCTAATAATAGAGATATTGCTGAAATAATCACCATTTAAATATATTAGGTTGTTTGACATAGGTACTACACACAAGGAAAATCAATAATGATTATACAATCACTAGATACAATGCAAACTGCATACCACAAATGTCTTTACAGGTTAGATAACATCACAGAAATCCTAATGAAAGTCAATAGCCATTAGTTTTTAGAAGGAGCACTTGAACTTTTGGGATTTTTTTACAGTAACTAGTCCAACTTTAGGTGCAAGATTTTTAAACAAATGAAAATCAAAGAAAGAATGACAAGTACATTTAACAAATGCATCTCTAAGACTGGTCAATATTTGCTGCACTTTTGAAAACCTAATAAATATATATTCATCTCCTGTAGTAAGTGAAATCTATACTATCAGTATTACCCAGAACCTTGGGTGAAGGTATTATTTCTAAAGAGTTTTTTAGGTGATAGCTGAGCTAATAACCACCACCTGTTAACTCTCAAAATTTGAAGCCAGGTCGTAAGAGGTAAGGTCAGTATATGGAATTCCTTAACAAGGCTTTATTCCATAATCTAAAGTAGTTCAACCAAACAAAATTACAACAAAGTATACAACTGCTATTAAATGCATGTTCAAAGTCAGAACTTGTTGCCTAAATAATGCTTTCTTCAGCTCAGCCCTTCTGAAAGTGACACTCTAATATTCTAGTTATATTTTCTGAAGTTTTATTTCTGGATAATTTCAGTCTGTCCATATTTGGCAGGATTTAATACTAAACTGAAACATGACATTAGGATTTGAAAGGTGCAAAAATTAATCCTTTTGTATGGAAACTGCAGTGGTCATTAGAGAAATACACGAGGTTTTATCAGAAGTTGAGAATTAAAATGGTTTCACATATTTTGGCATAGCAAGAACATAAAGACATTCTGCAAAAGGTGCAGCATCTACCTTTAATCAAAGATGAGTGCAGTTTTATCTCCACAAAAGTTCAATTGATAGTTCTTGGTACTTTCCAGATGTAAAATTAAGTGTCAGATATAATTACACTGACATAAATTCTTGCTGCTGCCCTCGTCAATAACATATAGAAAAGATTTTGTAGACAAGCCAGCTTTGAAAATAGTTGCAGAGCTGTAAAAAATTTTGACTCAATTAACTGCTATTTTAAGCAACATTCAGAAGGCAATACAGTGTTTATCTTACATTTCCAAGGCTTTGAGTCAGACAATTTTCAAATCTCAATTTATGAGTAAACAGCAAAAGAGGATAAAAAAAGTTTCTCAAAAATATAATCCACTCATTCTTGTCTTCTTATAAAATTAAAATATTTTTTAGGTATAGAACCAACAGTTTATATCCCTTATCTTCTATCCACTCTAACATGGCTGTCAAATTTACTGCTTAAGCTTTTCTTTGTAATCACACTATTACGCACTTCATCACCTTCCCCACCCCCATCATTCGATCTAATGGTTTTAAAGGGAAAGGAAATTACTTGTCTTCACTGCCAGCACTTGACACTTTTATGGGTCATTTGTAATGAAGCTATTCTTTGGTTTTAATGGAGACCTTGATTTGGACCAGTGTGAATAATTGTCAAAAGGTGATTAATTAAATAATCACCACCACCCTGTAAAATGGATCAACATATTACATTACGCTGATCCAAAAGTTATTTTATTCCTGCATTAGACTTCAAATTCTATGCATTTAAACAAGCCTTAAACTGGGCAATATAATTTACTACACATTAATTATACATATCATGTGGCTAAAGTAAGGAAAACTGTTTTACACCTTTTTTAACTCTGTAAAATATGCTGCCAAGGCTTATTACAATGAAAGATCCTTTGGGGGAATAATATTCTTGAGTGACAATACACACACAGACACACACACAGACATTAAAATAAATAATATATCTACATAAACAACACTTAGAAAGATCCTCATATTTTAGAAACACATGGAGTTAGGTGAAATATGTATTTAAAAAAACCCCACACAACTCCATATTTAGTTACATCTGAACAAGAGACAAGCATATGGTTAATAGACTGCACAGGAGATGGCTAGATATGTAGTGCTAAATCATGAAATATTATTCTTTAGTTTAGAAAGTCCTGTGCAGGTTCATACACTGCTAATCTCTTCCAAGTAATCAACTTCACTAGAGCCATGGCTTTTGTTATAGCTTATCGTATTCAGTTCCTTTTAGACAGCTAAAATACTCTTAGCAATATTATCTACAATTTGCTAATGGTCTATATAAATGAAATATCAGGATTCTGAATCCAAATTTTTGAGACTAAATAAAATAATACTTTTTTTTGCTGAACTTTCCCAGAAGAAATTAAGCTTAAAAATATTGCTGTTTAAGATATAAAAAGGCACCAAACAAAGTGCCTTCATAAATAGTCACTGTGGGAAAGTAGAGAAAGAATTTTTTTTGAGCACATTTTTGCACTTGTTCCAGTGTCTACAAGATACTTCAAGAGACTGACAACAGAACCACATTTCAGACAAACATTAAATGGCAGCAACATGCTAAATGATGATAGAAAAGGCAATAGTTTACAGAAATATGTAGGTGTCTGCTGTACGCAAAAGGCAAATTGCTGTTTTGAACTGTGAAGACTATTTAAAGGTTTAGTGCACACCTTGGATTCCTGCTGCCTATATAAGTACAGAGACCTAAATCCGCTGCATACTGGGACTAACTGATCAAAGCAGTAGTTAAATCTATCCATAGAAAATCTAAGTAGTCTTTGGCATCAACTCTTTGAATGTAGATTAGTGATTTCATTGAAGTAGTCAATCAACTGCTTTCTTTCTGGTTGTTAAAATGTCACTGAGTGAACAGAGTAGATAAAAAAAGTGATGAGCAAAAAATAGTATTTCAACTTGAACAAACTTGCTATTTGTCGACTGGATCACATGAATCTGCTTCAGTCAAGATCATTTCAGAGGTAGCTACAGGAATGAATCCCACAAAGGGACTAAGTTTAATCATCCAATCCCAGACTGTATTGATTTTGGAACTACTTGCAATGACTATATAAATAAGCCATTTCTTTGCAACTGTATCTGGAGTCGGTCATGAACCCAAAACCTTCACAACCTGGTCCAAAGTGAATTATGCCCTGCAGAAATAAATTAATAAAACTAACACAGCTAGGCTTCTCTACCAACTTATTTTCACGTTTCAAGAGCTTAAAAATATAAAATCAATAATCATTTAGTCATAAGGGTAAATGAAGCGACATAACATCAAAGTATACCCTTTAGCCATTCAAGTCATTCTAGGTAATTTATCTCATCAAAAGGCACTGGTAATAATCCTTTCCACTCTGAGACAAGCCGCCACACAGCTGCTGTATTATCCTAGAGTAAACAAGTTTGGAGAAAATATTAAAAATCAATATCTGTTTCCTTCTATCAGGCCAGATGGCATCCATCATAAATCTGCCTTTGTAAAGAGTTCTTTAGATTTAGCAGCTAGAGTGTGAAAGACAACTGAATTAATAATATAAAACTAAGGCCAGTTTAATAGGAATTGACAGCTGGAATTCCTTAAACTTACAATATTGAGACAACTGAACAATTTGCTAAAATTCAACAGACACGGAAAACAATCCAGTACATTAATGTGCCATTTAAAGGAAGCTTTGACTCATCTTAGACACTCTGAACAGTTAACATTAACTTCACAGAATCCATAACAGCACAAACATGAAAGAATCCCAATTGTCATTTTTTGCATTCTTGTAGGTCTCATGCCACAAAATACAGCAATCACCTCTCCTTTGAGGGTCTGCCACACAGCCCTGTTGCTGTCAAGCAGTACTTACAAAAGGTTTTGGGAAAAAGGAATCTGATTGCAACATACTAAACACAATAGTTGTAATTTTCTATCAGATTTTATAGCAGTTGTTTAAAGCCCTGATGCATTGAAAAAAAAAATCTGAAAGTTCATCTTAGTTCTTTACATATGGCTGTAATACAGATAGCATCACCAAGCAGGCAACAGCACTCTTCATCCTTCAGCACAAACTATGGCCTCAAAGTGAAAAAGACTGCTGTAAACACTGTCATAATTCATGTTTTATATCCTGACAAGGGATCTTTTCCTAAGAATTGTAGGAATAGGTTATCAGGTATCATTTTGTAAATCCGTGGAATGGGGTTAGTCATGCTGGAGAGGGCTCACAAACACTTATAGTTCAGGCTGTACCAGCACTCTTATTGACTTGTGGACTGCTCTGCTCAATCAGCTTCTTTCATCCTCCTCTGCTGTTTTTACTTAAACAATCTTCTGTTCCTTGGATGCATCCAGAATATGGGATGTCTAACTCTAGACTTCAAATGTAAAAGACCCAAGAAAAACTCACCCTGTCAGTGTTCAAGGTGACTTCACTGCATGTGGCTTTTGGAGGGATTTGAGAATCTGTCTTCTAGCAGAAACATTGCTGCAAGCTTACTCGCAGTGTGGCTAATCACCACGCCATGATACAGTTTGATGCCAACTCAATTTCAAGGTTTGAAGCCAGAGGAATCTAGGTCTCTTCTGGTTCACACATGACACAGATATTTATTTGCTGAAGGGGCTTCAATTAGTCACTGACTCTAGTGTGACTTAGTTGTGACAGTATATTTCAAATTTCATCAGAAACATATGCTTTTTAATCAATCCATCATTTATTCTCAGTCATCTGTATATTGCCAGAGTAGATGCACATTCATTTCTTTATGTTGGAGAATGAGTCAGACTTCACTATGGCAGTTCTCCTTATGCCTATATAGCCCCAGAGTGCAGTAATTTACAGTCTTGCCAAATATGTAGCCAGGAGCGGAGGAATTATTTGTAGAGCTTTTTGTAGTTCTGCATTTGGCATTAGCTAAAAGATAATTTGCATACTTCCAGTTCAGTTACACAAAATCATAAACATCAGGTGGTAAGGCAATATATCTTCTCTCAGGAATACCTGAGAAAAGGCATAGTCTATGCATATCTTTCCAACTTTAGGGAAAATAAATAGGTCAATACTTGGGGTACTACGGGTTTGCAAATGGAAAACTAGCAAGTGCTTGGGACTGAGGTCAGTTCTGTTTCATGAGAAATGGGGAAAGCTGCTGGGATACAAAGCAGCCTCCTCCTCGGGCTCTGGCAGTGCTCCCCAGCTTCTGTATCGTTTCTCAGGTACAGCAGATGTAATGGACAGAAATGATCATTTAACTAGTTCACCAAAAGAACCACTGGCTCTCCTAGTGTGGCTTTGATAGGACTGTGATAAATTCTTCATTTTAAATAAATCAAAAGTGTGAACTCTTCCAAATTGAAAACCTAGAGAAACCCAGGGGCCCTGCGCCATACAATACAAAGACCAATGGTTTTGTACAGAATTGTAGCAGACAATCTGCTCCTGGCAGAAGGAGCAACTGTCACCCACCCTTTAGTCTCAGCTTTATATGACATGGCTTAACTTATTTGCAGGAGCCCACGGGTTGCTATCAAAGAAGCACCATCCAGAGATATGAGACTTGGAGGACTTCCAGCTTTTGGGATTATTCTCTTGCTCCCATACTAGCTTCTCTCCTCATGAAGATTCCCCCTTTCCTTTGCTCTCTGATCCTGTTATTTGGTTCACAGGAACAGTGATTTTGTAGTGAAATTTCCTAGCATAATAAGTTTCAGTTAGTAGTTGAGCTGGAGGGCAAAGAGAGTCTTGTGATATGATAACATTTTCCTATGAAATTGCACCTACAAAGAGAACTGGGACAGAGAAGTACAAAGCTGTTGGAAGAGGGAATAAGTTTAAAGATGCACCCCAAAAAAAGCAGAAGCAAAAACAAAACAAAACAAAACAAAACAAAACAACAAACAAAACCCCTCAAAAACAAGCAAATAAAACACTCAAAAAAACCCCCAACCCAAACCCCCCATGTCCTCTGAAAGAGCCTGAGTATAGATTGGCAAGATGAGTTAGATATTTAGCACAGAGATCTATATATGTTTTAGGGAATGAGATCTGAATATCAGATGACTGGAAATGTCTACTTGCTCTATATTATCTAGGTGATTTGAGGCAGTATTTCTTATGTATTTTCATCTTTTCAAATTTGTGTCAGTATTCTCATTCACATGAAAGGATACAGAATGAAGGACTGATTATGCTAAAAAAGTCATTATTTTCCCTTACTGCTGATCTTCCATGAGATAAAATGGCTACATTGAAAGTAATTACAAAATACATGAGCATTTAAATAATAAAGATGTTGAGACAAACAAGTTGGTTATTTTCCCTTAAAAACTATAATTGTTATACCTTGCCATATTATGTCAATGCTAAAGTCAAAAGAGTTAGGTTTTTATTAAGCAAAGTTTTTTAATTACTCTGCCTATTTTATTTTCTCCAAATAATGTTATTACTGATGTTATAATCCCTATGAACTTAATGTTAGACAAATAAAGGTAATTATTTCAGTAAATGTTGTCAGTATTAAACACTTTATTAAGTCAAACTGAAAGATTAGACAAAGTTTCTTCTAAAGTAAATGGCTGAAATAAGCTTCTTTTTTATTTTTATTATTCTGATGTATTTTTGACTGTTAATAACACTAAAAATTCACATGGTCAGGTAGGTATTCTCAGTCAAAAATGTCATGAAAATTGAGCATGAAAGTTGCTTGCACACTAGAAACCACACCTTTGCCAGAAGTCATTATTTCTCAGTGGACAAAACTACCCAAAACTGCAGTCAACAGGATGTTATCCTGTCAGCCTGAGACTTGAATGTCTCCCACTACAGTGTTTAAGTGATGCAATTGTTACATTGAAGAAGGCATAGAATGTGTTAGTTATGTAATAAATTGCAGAGAAAGAGTCTTTGTCATGGCAGTCATGGAAGACCTCAGAATTTATCCCTTTCAGAATGATTACATTTAAATCCAAAATAAGCAATTGTGCTTCTGTGAAGAAAAACCCTAAATCCCAGAAAAATGGCAAAAACACACAGTGTTGAACTCTAACCCTTAACTGGACATCATTGCTCTCAAAAAGAATTCACAGTCACTTGTTTCCTGCGTTTTCACTTTATTGGAAATTTAGTCATTTATCTCATGCTTACTTCTAATTCTTGAAATACAAATCTAGAATGGGTTTGTATAAACTACACGTGTTAAGTTACTAAAGATCAAAAGTGATGCTTATTAAAAATTAAAAATACGTATCCTTTAGGACAGACTGATATTTAGATACTTAATGATACAGATCTTAACCTTAAAGCGGCTCCTGTATATTGTGCTACTGCCTTAGTTTCAATTAAACTACACTGTGTGAAAGAACATTACTGTAATCTACCAGCATTAATCAGTTAGCAAACTAATCAAAAGCCAAAAAAACACTTTAGGGTTAAATCAGGCACACATTTCTCCTTGTTGCAAAGAAATATTAAGTACCTATTCCTGGATGATGCTAGGCACTTATAACACCAGTTCCCTCGATACAAGCACTTTTTACACCTCCTACAATCCAAGATTTCTTAATTTACTCACCTTAGAGCATACTAAAATCATGGTTAATAATTTAAAGGAAAAGTTTAAATTCAATTCATGTATGCATAGAAAAAAAAGCATGTATATGGCCCAATCCTAATTTTCAAATGGAAAATAAAAAATTAATATGAACCCATAGGAGAATCTGAGCCTTGTTATTTATAGAACTTTTTTTAATGAGCACAAACTCTTTTGTTCATTTGATATGTATCATGAAAAATTGAACATTCTTGATTTCCACTTGTGGTGATTCTTTCATATTAGTCATTTATTTACACAAATTACTGGTCTTAAATTGAATTATATTCCTTCAACACCTCTGCCTATGGAATACTTTTAAACTTTAATAGAAGTAGAACAGGTTTTCATTTACATGGCATACCCATATTATGGAATCAGGACAGTAAAACAATATTGTTTTCAGATGGCAAAAAATAAAATAAATAAATGACAGTTGTTTGATATACAAATATAATCTATAACTATATGATATGTGAGCAGATTAATATCTTTGTTCAAGCATACTTTTTAAATATTAATTTTTGAACTTGTTGGATAGACAGGCTATACCATCTCAAAAGAATATGAAATTCCATTTCAGCATATACATTCAGAAAAATCTTACAGTTGCTTATCCTATTGTTTTAGTTGAGATTTCTGTCCACAATCCATTGCCTTGTATATGACAACTGCCTCCTCTGCTATCTATACCACGTCCAGTTTTATTGGAGTTGGTCTGACTGGACTTGTGCATCTGAGGTGCATTCAGCAATCTGAAATAGTCTGAAAGTTTTTGTATGTCATTGCTGGAATACATAAGTGTTTATTCTCTCTTTGCAAAACAAGATGCAAATATTTGAGCAATAAATTTGCTCACCAGTTACCCCACAACATGCCAAAGCTTTAGCAAGGAGTGACTAAATTATTCATCAAAGTAAAGCTAAAAATGCTCTGATGGAAAGAGTCTGATGGGTTCAACATACAAAAAGATAGTTGATCCTTAAAATGTTCTCAGTTTTTTCTCTTGTCATGACAATCAACACAGCCAGGCTGAGCATGAGCCTCACAGATACAGTTGTAAACTGGAGAAAGTATTTGGGCTGTGACTGGAGGTTAGGTACTTGAAAAATGGAACTGAAGTATCCTAGAATGTAAAGCTATCCTTATGTTGATGAGGAGTTTCATTTGACAATCATAGCTCAGAGATCAGCAGAGACCTATAAATAACATAATTTTATTTTTCTGATAGGCCACTCTTTCTAGGTTTTGGAAAATTGCTGTTATAATCCATGCTTTCCACTTCCTTCACAGTGACTATCTCCTGTCTTTTCTCCCATTTTTACATGTGTAACTCATTTTGACTTATCTGCAACATCTGAGGTAAGTGCCAAGATAATTAGAGCAAGCTAATTCTGGCTGAAGTTATTTTACCTTGTTTTGATCTGCATCTAGCAATACTTTGTGTTTTTTTGCAGCAAATCACAAGCACCTGCATTCCACGAGAAATATTTCCTGTTGTTGTATATGGTTAGTTAGCTAATATTTTGGTAATGGACATTTGAGCTTCATAGAATTCAAAAATATGATGGCATCTTAATAAACTTTATAGACATCTTTTAGAGCTTTGCCAAAGGGCTTACGATGATTGAAACATGCACAGCTTTCATAGTACTTGTCCAAAAAAATTATAAACTTGTCAGGTTTTGGAATTTAGCAGCTCCATAATTCATGGGACTAAGTAGCAACTAGGGTTGTTTTTGTTTTTTTTTTCAAGAGATCTATCTTAAAAACTCCCACACTTAGTATAGTTTTGAAGCTCTTTATACCACACAAACAGGTTCAAGGAGTGACACATACATAGTTTACATAGTTTACAAAGCCCTTAAAATAATAGTTCTGATTCCAGGAATCTAAGTTAGTTTCTAACTGTTTAAATATTTATAAACATAGTTGAATGTTTGATAAATTTAGGCAAAATCTTTTAGAAAGATTTTTTAAAGGGAAAAACCCCACTATTCATTCAGTTGAATGTCAAAGTGAATTTATAAATTAAAAATAAGACTATTAATGTTACATTTTAATCAATCTTGTATTTTACAAGTCCTGAACATAGAAAAGCACTACAGATTTTGCCACAATCATGTTCTGTAGAGTTCTTATTCATACTATTTTAGGTAAACAAACCATTAAAATGCGTGATAGGTCACAGTAGACCTATCAAAATATCCACCACTGCCAGAACTGAGCTACTTTCACCTCAAAGGATTCAGAAGAATGCTATAGTAATAATTTCCAGTCTAGAAAACTGTATCATGTAACAGACTAGAGAACTCAAGGAGGTTTTTTTATCAGAGAGAAAGTTGAGTGATTATTCTCTTCTGTATTTTATGTGTAGCTGAAAATATTTCTGATGGAAGGGACTTTTATCTAGCCTGAAGAAGTAGGGCAGGGTCTTTCAGTTGTATGGTAAAGAGAAATAAATTCAGAAAAAACTGCTTATTTTTAATGATCAGGACTGTTGTCTGTCAGCACAACCTGTTAATTCTAGTGATAGCTTCTGCATTTCTCAAAATTTTAAAATAAAGGTTGGGACTGTATAAAAGAATTGTTCTGAATAAATCACAACAGGTGAAATTTATGTAGGAAACCTTTAGTGGACTTCTCAGCCTTCTGTTACTCAAGAAAGTAAAAAAAGACTGCTGTAAGGGCATACTCTGACCTTTAACTTCACTTCCTCTTTTTTATCTGGGATTCTGGTTTGTTTGGTGCAAAGAATGATGAGGTCTGCAGCTCTAGAGGGGTGTACAGGATTCTAGATAACCATGTACAAACCCAACAAATTTGAGAAATATGAACACAGAGTTTTCTTGATAAGAGTCTAGCTAGAAAGTGAAGAATGGCAAGTCTGATTGTTAAGCCAGTTTGTAGGAATTTTGTTGCAGATTGTGTTGCCAGTCATTGAGCATGAGTTCTTCCACACTAGAGATGGAAAAAAGAAATTTTGAAGCTTATATGTAGCTCAGAAATTTCTTATTGTTTTGCTGTATTTGGACAGTGACTGGTACACAAAAGCAACTGAACACTGCCACATTCTCTTTATCTCAGATTTGCTGCAGCAATTTCACCACAACACAGTCCACTTTTCCAATGTTGAGGACCTGGAAACATCTAATATGAACAGTCGCTAGCACAAATGCTGAGATGCAGCTGATGAGACTTTGTTATCCATCATCTGTAGAAACTCAGGATCCCAGGTGTTTACATAATGTCCTGAAAGATGTTATTTAGGTATTTGAGGCCAATTACCTGCTAGTACTAGAGAAAATAGAGTTCACAGGAACAAAGGACACCTAAGTTATCCCGCTTTACCTTCAAGGAAGAAAATATGGAAACGAATAAGTTAACATCAGTTAGGGTAATAAATGAATCACAGCAATCTGTTCAGACACTGACTGTCCTTTTGGTCCTAGAAATTACACGAGAATATGCAACCAGGGTTCCCACCTCTCAGGGCTTTGGGAGCCCTTCTGCAAGTGTTCAGATGCATCTTACCCAGGGGGAAAATGAGACTTGTATCTTGAGTTAAAGTGCAGTATGTTGGGTTTTGGATGTCTGGAGTGCCCCTGAACTCAAAGCTCTTTGGGACCACAGCCAGTGTGTAATGATCGCACATGTGGCAGATTAATTACCTCTCAACTTCTAGGTAAGTAGCACAGCTGGTATCCTACACTTGGCTCTATTCAGTGTGTGTAGTCAGCCTACAAGAGTTAGGTAATCCAGAGCATTCAAGAAAATTCAAAGACATGTTCAAGGAGCATAAGTCTTAATTGCATGGAATGGATTCAACATATGAGAATTTGAAAGGGAGGGTGGCCTTGTGGTGTTCTGAGAGTGGAAAACAAGACTTTTGGCAATATAAAACCCCTTTTCAATGCCATTGTCTTATTTATTGTATTTGTCTGGCCAGGTTTTGATAGTAGAAGGGCTACAGGGGTAGCTTCTGGGAGAAGGTGCTGGAAGCTTTCCCCACGTCCAATAGAGTTGATGCCAGCCAGCTCCAGGATGGACTCATTGCTGACCAAGGCTGGGTCAATAAGAAATGGTGGTAATACCTCTGTGATAACATATTTAAGATAGAAAAAAAAAGTTATTGTGCAGATGTAATTTTGGCAAAAGAGCAGTGTGAGAATACGTGAGAGGAACAGCTTTGTAGATGCCAATGTCAGTAGAAAAGGAGGGGAAGGAGGTGCTCCAGATGACGGAGCTGAGGTTCTCCCAAAGCCCATGGCACAGACGATGGGAAGCAGGTGTACCCCTGCAGCCTATGAAGGACCATAAGAGTACAGAGATTCACATGCAGCCTGTGAAGAAGACCCATACTGGAGCAGTTAGATGCCTGAAGGAAGTCTGTGAGAAATCCATGCTGGAGCAAGATCCTTGCAGGGTGGAGATTCTTGCAGGCTGCAGATCTGTGGAGAGAGGAGCCCAAGCTGGAGGTTTCCTGGCAGGACTTGTGATGTCCCATGTTGGAGTAGGCTGTGCCTGAAGGACTGCACCCCGTGGAAGAGTGACTCACGTTGAAGCAGTTCATTGAGACCTGTTGCTTGTGGAATGGACTTACACTGGAGAAGTTCATTGAGGGCTGTCTCCCATGGAAGGGATCTCATGGTGGAGGAGCAGAACAACTCTTCTACATGAGCAGTGGCAGAAACAACCTGTGATGACCATAACCCCTTTCTCCAGCTCCCTGTGCTACTAAGGGGGAAAGAGGTACAGCTTGGGAAGAAAAAAGGGGAGAGAGAACCTGTTTTTAAGATTTATTTTGTTTCTCAATATCATGGTCTGATTTTTTTAGTAATAAATTCAACTAATATCCCAAATTTGAGTCTGTTTTGCCTGTGATGGCATTTGGTGAATAATCTCTCCCTGTCCTTATCTCAACCCAAGAACCCTTTGCTATAATTTCTCTCCCCTGTCCAGTTGCTGAGGGGAATGAGAGAGCAGCCTTGGTGAGGCCCTGGCATCTGGCCGGGGTCAACCCACTAAAAGTTCCTTACAAGAGTCATTGATATCATAAGTGTGATTTTTTCTAGAACATCAGGCTCTGCTTTGCTGCCACTTGTATCAAGTTCTCTGTACTAGCATGTGACATCCAGTATGGGACACTGACAGAATCTGAAAATCCCACTGATGATGACCAACAATTTTCTCCAGTTATGCCCTCATGAGTTTCAACTAAATTTAAGGGCATGCTGTTGGGGATGAACATAACAAATAGATTCTGGTACACTGAGGAAAGAGTGAATGCAGGAGGGATTGTTGAGCTGAGTCTTCCCAGGAATCAGTCATAGGTAGTTATCATCTTCCCTTCTCTCTCACATGCCTTTGTAACTTTATAAAGCGCTCTCAAATCTAATGGCTTGACTTATATAAGTAACTTAACTTATATAAGTTGATTATACACTTAAGCACCTTGCATAGCACTTTTACACAGCCATATAAACAATGCTAAATAGAGAATAATCTATTTTCTATCTTTGCTAAAACATACCATTTATTGTTTGTTAAGAGCAAGTTGTCAGGGAGCTATTCAACAGCTTATAGAGAGTTAAGCAAAAATATCAGAGAGTTAATAGAAAGTTTTCCTTTGTCCTTGGTTCTGTTGTCATGATCAAAGGAAATTGGTGTATTTTTGAGGCATAAGGAACATTTCAAAATTACTATTTTTAGATAATACATTGTTGTGTAACTTTTTTGTTAAACCTAATTTACTTGCAGTTTAATTTTCTAATCTGTCATTCCCATATTCATGCTTGATGAAATAGAGATATATCATCTTGCCAATATACTGCTACAGTTAGAAAAACAGGGTAGATGTTTTGGACAAGAGCTTAGGCACATCAGTAGGATAAAAATGCTAGAAATCACCATATTAATTTATCTGTTCACTTTGGAGTTTCCCTTTTGCTGCTTTAGCACCTGTGTTGCCCTGTTTCCATTTCACAAGAAAAGATGATCTGAGCTACATAGCTCCCACCAGCTGTTCAAAAAAATCCAGTTAGATATACTGATGTCTAAATGATGAACATATTCCCTTTATAAGCTAGCAGTGCTAAACTGGGAGGAACAGTAAGACAATCAATACAGTTCTTGTACCCTTAAAGTATTTCATATTTGACTGTTTTTGTCTAAGTTATTATCTTTTTGAAACTAAGAATTTATATTTTACCTATTGTAGTTTAAAAACCAACTATATATTCTTTGCGCTTGATTGAATAGACTTGTTGAGCCATGTATTTTTGTATTTAGAATAACCTGGCCTTTTTTTTCTCTTGAATGCTTCACTGTTAATAACTCTTGTACAACTGTAAAGTACTCACTGGAAAACAGACAATTTTCAAGTTCTGTTGGAATGCTTTCAGTGACTGTATTTTATAGTTTAACTTTATCACATGATGATGAATTGGAAAACAAGAACTGAAGAGGTATTAGCAAAGCAGACTAATGTGGCTGAAGTTAGAGTCACTCATTATTTCTGAGCAATATAGATTAAAATTGGCAGTGCATATTGGATATTATCATGGTCATACAGGCCTTGTTACATATGCAGAATTGAATGTATATTGATATATACCTTTCACTAAGCTCTCGGGTTATTGTTTAATACTGACCGTATTGTTGGCAGGCATGCTGAAATTGGAGTTTTGTTGGCAAGTGCACTAAAACATACAGCAAGTTTTTGTACTTTCTCTTAGCATTTTTCAATATTTCTCAAAATATTTTCCCAGACATTTCTCATTTGAAAGAAATTTATGTGCCCAGAAATTCTAGTTTGCTGCAATATATTAATTGTGCTGTTCAGTATTTGAGGAAGCCTTTTCAAACATTTACTCCTTTTTCTGAATGGCTGAAGTTTTGAAGGCTAACACTGTCAGTGATCTCAGCAGTGGTACAGTAACTTCACTGCTTATGACATCTGTGACCAGAAATTTAGTGTAGTGTAAGTCAAATAGCACATAGTATCAGTCAAAGACTACAAAGCACAGAGAAAAGTGTAGCACAAGTGTCACAGTATGATAAACAGACAAAACATATGGGAATAAGGGAGCAAGGTCCTGATTAAAAAACCTCCTAGCCATTTTCCTGTTGCAGCAGTACATGGAGGTTGAATTCCATCATTATGTTACTCTGAGTACATAGATAATAACTTTAATTTCAGTGTCAGTTTAGGTTATCCAAAGCTGTAATTTTCTCCTTCCTGTTTTTGACTAGAGTTTCTATCCTCATGCTATGCTTCTCTGCCAACAAAAGTGTTTGTGAGCCCATGGTGAAATGGATTGAGAAAATTCTCTGTCTGTTAGTTATGTAGGGAGTCCTGATCTGGTTCACCATCTGACAGACATTCCCACCAGCATGATAGGGTAAGCAATATGGGGCAAGGAAAAATGGACAATGGTAGGAGTTGATGTGGCAAGAGAGAAAGTGTGGGGGTGAATCATGAGAGCCAACAGGGTTGTGAAAGATTCTTAAGATCTACATCCTAAGATACTGTTACGAGACTATCACATCTTGACCTCATCAACTTGCTCAGAAAATACTGCTGGCATCATCTGAGCTATATGTTCCTCTGCTTGCCTCACTGTTGGGATCCAGTTACGTGTTCTCCAGAAGTGCATAATGCCAGCTTATTACACAAAACAGTGCTGAAGAAACTGCTTGCTGCCTTTTACCTCACTCCAATTAGCATTCAGCTAAGATATGGAGGACCAAGATGGAGGATATTCTCTCCTTAGCACAGTGGTAGGATAGAAGTAGTTATGTGTTTCATATTTTCTTTATACTACCAATAAAGAATAATTTCAGTGTTACTGTACTGGGGACTTCAGCCTGATTCGGTGTGTATTCCAATACCTTGACATACAGAATCCATATGTTGCCTTGATCTCTGGCTCAGATAATACTTAATATATAGGCCTAGAGGCAACTAAAAAGAGTGAGTGAGTAAGGTACCTGCTTACGTTTATGAGAGTTTCTGATGTTGCTCAGATGAAAACAAATGTATATGGATGAGATGTGCCAACAACCTGGAACTTCCACATTCTACCCAAGACCTTGGCATTCATGAAAAAGAGGTAGTCCCCACACAGCACCGTCTGAACGGGAAGTACTTCAACACTTAATGCAAGAAATCTGTTCACAATTGCAACTGTCAAGGAAATAGGTGAAATTAACACTCTCAGATTTGAAGTCTTCCCTAGTGACCAGCTGCTCCATCTGCATTGTGTCAGGTGAAGCAGAGCTTGCCATCCAACTCTTCTCAGACATGATAGCATGGAGCCTTGGGGTCAAATCTAGAGTGAAATGCAGACAAAGTGGAACTGTGCCACAGCAACTGAAAATTAGGTGCCTAGCTCAAGGATGGTATTTCACAGACATGAAAGAGATAATTGGAAGTTTTACACAGATGAAAACTGGGATTCATACTATTGAACACACTGAGTAGAGTTTTTCCAAAACAACCCATATGAAATGTTGCCTATTTAGTCCATTCTCCCTAGACTGCTTTGATTATCTATAGAACATATGATGTGTGGAATGAAAATGCAGTCCCAGGAGCAAGGCTTGGAGGTTTTTGGTGGTTTTTTTTGTTGTTGTTGTTGTTGTTGTTTGGGTTTTTTTTTGCTTGTTTTGTTTGTTTTTTGTTTTTCTTAGATTTTTCCAGCTGTGTTTAGAAATGGTGTCTTGATGTCCTCTGGGCAATCCTGACAATTTGAATCACAGAATCATAGAATGGTTTGAGTTGGAAGGGACCTTAGAGATCATCTAGTTCCAACCCCCTCCACTCTGGTCATGGACAACTCCCACTAGACCACATTGCTCAAAGACCCATCTGACCTGCCGTTGACCAATTCCAGGGATGAGACCTCCACAACTTTTAAGGACAACCTGTTCTAGTGCCTCACCACCCTCACAGTAAAGAATTTCTTTCTAATATCTAATCTAAATATATTCTTCAGCTTAAAGCCATTGCCTCTTATCCCACTACTCCATGATCTTGTAAAAAGTCCCTCTCCAGCCTTCTTATAGGCCTTTTTAGGTACTGCAAGTTCTCTAAGGTCTGCCAGGAGCTTTCTCTTTTCCAGGCTGAACAGCCCCAACTCTCAGTCTGTCTTCATAGGAGAGCCACTGCAGCCCTGTGGCTCTCCCCTGAACTGGTTCCAACAGATGCATGTCTTTCTTATGTTGGAGGCCCCAGAGCTGGATGCAGTGCTCCAGGTGGGGTCTCACAAGAATAGCAGGGCAGAATCACCTCCCTTGACCTGCTGGCCACACTGCTTTTAATGCAGCATAGGATGCAATTGGTTTTCTGGGCTGCAAGTGCATATTGCTGAGACATGTTGATCTTCTTTTTGACCTATATCCCCAAGTACTTCTCACCAGGGCCACTCTCAATCCATTCTCCACTCTGCCTATGCTGGATGCTTGTGCTTGGGAATCCTTAACTGGGACAGGTTTACCTTGTCACAGGCATGCCCAGGCACACTAACTTTCAGTGTGCACACCAGAACACCAATATTTAGAAATTATGTTAACCACAATTCTATGTCCACCTGATATATGCGGTAGCACTACAAAGCCCTGAAGAGAGTTCTAATGGACCCTCCTAAATTTCATCTTTCCAAGCACATTCCTGTCTCCTTTCCACACTTATGTTGGATGGTGTAGCTGGGGTCAGAGATAACTAACTCTTTGCTGTCAATGCAGCAGACTGGTAACACACAGGGAAAATTCCCTGGGAAAAAGTCTATTCACTGAACATGTTTTGTAACAGTTACTTTTGTGTAAAGTGTGTTAAGCAGATTTTGCTAAATCAGCTCTATACTTAACTCAGTTAGGAAATAGGAAATCCATTGATTTAAAGGGGACTTAGTTTGAACTACTGACAAGACTAAGTGCTCCTTAATGTCAATAACCATTGCAAAATTAAGTTCTAAATTTACAAATATGCAACAGCTGCCTTAATGAGACAATTTCTTGATCTGTTCAGCTCTAATTGAGAGCTCCAGGAAGGAAACAGCAAATAGAGCTTGTTGGTAAAAATCTGCTGAAATGTTTTATTAATGGAAAATTAATTTTTTTCTTCCCTGAACTGATTTGTTTTCATATTCTCTGATATACTACCCTGATGCAAAAATTACAGTTACTTGATGTTCTCAACAAAATACTGATCACTGTTCTAGGTGATGAGTTGGAGTGTAGGGGGATGACAGAAGATCCCAGTCATCTACTCCTGGTGTCCTTTTCCCTCCTCCAAATCTGGCTGCAAGAAGACTAAGATAGCTGTGGCATCCATTTTTGGGTTTGGATTCAAAATGCATTTTTCTCTTCTAGAAAATGTAACATTTTTCACAGGCTGGGATTTCCATGTGATATCCAGCTTTGGTGTTAGAATACCTGTCATATCTACAGTAGAAAAAAAAACATTGTAGCATCTGTTGCTACAGTAATCATTTAGGTTAGAAATGATATGCAGGGGTCACAAGCATTATATAATGTTGTGGAAATTCATGAACTGGTCATGCTGATTGTGACCTTAGTTTTAGTTACTCATGTACTCAATAATCTTACCTCAGCCCAGAACATTCCAAGAGTAAAACAGCACTTGAACTTAATAGGTACATATTAGCAGTATAGAATCACCGAATTATTAGTTTCAGTCTCACTTACAATTCCTTCCATATTTCTCAGAGTTGAAAACCTGTTCAACACGGTTAGAAACCTTTCTGTCTGTATGGGAATCAAGTAGCAACAGTACACAGAGAAAATTCAGCCTATTGCTGCAATGAAGACAAAATTCAGAGACGGAAAATAAAAGTAAATTAAATATAAACGAAGAAGAAAAGAAAAAAGAAAAGTAGTTGGTAGAGTCAGAATACTGAAAAGGTTTCTTTTTCATGCTTAGCATAAGTGGGTATAGCAAAGTAGAATGCATTTTATTGATTTTAGCCTTTTGTTTCAAACAGAATCATTGATAGTATATTGATATTCTGATATGTAACTACTGTTTAATGCTATGATCCTATTTATTAAATGCACTTGTCACAATAAAGCATTTTGAAAGAAAAAAATCATTTGTCTAAGTAAGGAAAGGTAAGCTAAAACCTGTGCAATTATATTATTCACCTTTTGATCATTAAGAAGCTTATTTTTGAAAGAGAACTTGTGGGTGCTGTTTAGCTTTTGATTGAGCTAAAAGAAAGAGGTGCTGTGCACAAATAAAGCAAATAAATAGAGTGGGTGATTTTCACAGCAGTGGAATTTTGTCAATGAACTGAAGCTTAGTGTTATTAAAAAATAATTAAGCACTTGAAGCATAGTCTTTTACACTTGCTAATTTTAGTGACTGTTTACATGCTACTGTTTGTTAAATGGCAAAGTTTATTGATTTGGCAAATTCAGTACCATATTGCATATTTTTATTCAGTCTTTGTTCTCACACACAGTTCAGCATTTTTAAATGTCAACTGCAAAGTATTATTGATCTGTAATTAAAAGTGCAGAGAAAAATTAGCATAGTAGTTTATGGTCATTAGTACATGTACTGTTAGGCAATTATTTAGCTTGCTTTAACATCTCTTTTTTCCAGATATTGACATACAGTACAGTACTCACCTGCACATTTTTATTTTGTTAAAAAGGCAAATTGAATAGCTACTGAACAGTGGCCTTTTACAGTTGTTTTTTTTTTAAATCAGCACTTTGTGGAATTTTCTAAAAATCACTTCTCTGAAGGGTTGTCTTAAATAGGAAAATATTAAAGAAAAAAACAAGTGTTACTAGTATACTCACTATCTAGAAACATTTATTGTTTGAAATCAGAAATTGCTTTCCCCATATGAATAGAAATGGAATTGGACTTTTCTTTCTAGCTTGAGACACAGATGCATTGATTAAGTACATACTATATAGGATGCATATATTTCATCTATAATAATACTTTTTCCTCCTTAGAGACGGTACATGTCCTTTGAAAATAATCTAACAGATTGTTTTCTTTCTCGTTCATCTCAAGATCAGGTGAATAATAGCTGGAGGTGACTGGCAACTCTTCAGTGGCCTCAGCAATAGGCCTTCCACAATTAAGTCCAGTTTTCAGTAATTAGCAAAAATCAGTGACCTTGCTGGTGCGTCAACAGAGGGGCTGAGTAGCTTGAAGAGAGGACCTGCTAGGATGAGGGGAGGAAGACTCTGTAGCAGCTGCTGCTAACATGCTGTCTGCTACATGAGCAGATGAGAGATGGGCTCCCAGGCTGTGCCCTGAGTTCTTCTAAGAATATTCATTTATTATTAAGAATAATTTGGAACGTATGTAGACACTTGAAAAGTTACCTGCTGCTTTTTGTTGGTTTGGGGTTTTTTTCAGGTAAGTATGCCATAGTACTGGCACAATCCATTTTATACGCATTTTAAATAGAGAAAGGACAATTACTGAGCTCCAAATAAGTTCATCATCAAGGTGTGTTTCCTGGAAATGCCTGTTGGTGTCATGTCTTTCCCATGTAGCAATTTCCCTGGTGGGGCTGTGTGCCTGTGTGCCCCACCGTGTCTCTGAGTAGCTTTACATTGTCAGCACTGTAGGAGTCAATAGAAAGGTTATATGGCTCAGAAAATCGCCTTAGAAGTTTCAGTCTAGCCACTGAATCTACCCCTTGTAAGGGACTGCAGGTTTCCTAAGTGTAAGTTCCTCTTTACATGAGGCAGCAAACCATCACAAGAAACACAATTTAGAACCCTTCTGATCTGGATTCTAAGATCACTTCATTCCACTCAACTCTATTATGCAACTGCTACGGAAACAAACAAACGAACGAACAAACAAACAAATAAAAAAATATTTTTTTTTATGACATGACATTCTATTCTGGCTGCTTAGGCTCCTTTGTTTTCTACTATCCTCTGAGTTTCAGGGCATAATTCCAATTTACAGGAGTAATCAGGAAAAATATTCCACCAGTAAAGATTTTAATTTTGCAAGACCTGCACGAGCTTAATTGTGAAACAAAAGGCTGTGCAAGTTATAAAGTATGAAATTATTTTATGGAGGTGTAGGGACTTATTCACCCAGGAATCAGAACTCCTTTTTATTTGTGCTATTGCAGAATTAGCTAGAATGCAAACACTTTGTCTTGCCTTGATAGAAACATTTGACAGGTGAAAACCATAGTTTCTAAATAAAAATTTTGGTCAAATAGAGAAACATACAAGGAAAAAAATTTGAGTTTTCATAATGTGAATGTAGTGGTTGTTTGTCTCTCTCTGTTGAAAATATTGAAATTAGCAGTGCAATGCCTGTAACAGCATAACAACAAGCCTTGTCTTTTTTTGGTGATTGGTAATTTTATTGGTAACTGCATTGGCTGGTTTAGTGTGAAACTCAGAGAAATTAGGGTAAGAGTCCCTGTGATTTTCTCACATCACTTTTACCTTTGCGCAGAATAAATATTTCCTCTGGTGTACATAGTAAATTTAATATACTACATACATACCATGGATGAGTATGGACCAGAGTGATCGAGTGAAATTCCTGACCCATGACATGCAACACTGAAGATCTATCATACTTAGCTTAAATCAACACAGTGTCTGGATAAGTCACCATCTCACTTCACAATACCCATTCAATGGCACTACTGCATGGAGGAGGAAATAAAGTTGGAGTAGAAACTGTGGCCCAAAACAGGTTCATCTGTGTAACTGCATTCCTGGGCTGAGACATCTCTTTAGGACAACAGGACTACTACATATAGGAAGTGCCATTCCCTATGCACTTTTTAAGCTGTGCATTGACCTCAGTAGCCTCAGATAGTGAGGATGTGTTTTCCCTTTAATTAATATGTTTTTGCTGTCTTTTTCCCTCTGCTTTCCTGTTTTGTGATTCAGCTGAAAGTGAAGTAATATGTTGCTTTGATTTTCTTTCCAACTCATCAGTGTGTAACATATTTGCTTTTTATCAATATACAAATCTTTGAAATACTGTAAAATAATACTAAAATATTACATGGTAATATTTTTAGGGCTTCAAATTCAGAGGTATTTTTCCAGCTTTCATAGTATGAGAGAAGCAACATTAAGTGATAAGGCATGCACAAAAACTACTACTCCAAAATCTAAAAGTACCTAAATATTTTTAAATTCATAATATGATAACTGTACAATATGACTATATAGCAAATCATTTCAGATCACATCACATTCTGGTTTATTTCTTTGAGTGGCATTATAAAAAAATACCTCAACATTGCAATGTTAGAGGCATTTGTAAAGCCTTTTGAACAGTACTCTGTTACTTTGGTAAAATACACACACGTACACATACACATACACATACACACAGAGAAAATATCATCATAAGCATTTTCACTGTAATAGTAACCTTTCCACAGACTTTCCAACTTGTCTGGTCTTCCTTGAAGGTCAATTGGGTTTTCAACTCTGTTATCTGCTAGGTGTTTGATGGAGTGGTCCAGATAATACAGGAGAGAGCAAAGGAAAAGGAATTTTTTGAAGATCAAAAATGTCTGTTCATTTTGTTATCTGACCCTATTGTTGTCATAGTAACAGCTTTCTTTTAAACTCTGCCATCAGATGATGTCTCTATCTGCTATGAATTCTGCTTTGACCGAATAGCTGTTGGTAAGGTATAAAGTGGGTACTATGTTTTCCAGTTTCCTACTGCAATATTAAGTGAAAGATAGAAGATGAATTCTCTTTTCCTATTGGATTGTTCAAGATTCACTTTTTCAGAAATACTGAACTGTCATCCTAATTTGACCAAACAGATAATACTTCCAAAATGGTCACATAGTAGTCTCAGTTCTAGGGCTGATAAGATAGAAATGAAAATCCTGAACCAACTCCCGAGAGGAACAGTGCAATTCCTGTTTAAGGCTGCAGAGCCCACAGTTACTCATTAAATGCTCATTGACTCCTCACAAAAGCAGGAGCAGGTTGTGAATGGTTTAGTCACAAAGGGGTCCAGAAGAACCATATTCCATGCCAGATATGCATAATGGTAGGTCACTGTAGTAGTTCCTATTTGCATGGACTATTAATTCTTTTTTCCCTTGGGTGACTTAATCATCAACTAGCATATGGAAGGAGAGCAGAAGATTATAGAACTTAAACTGAGTCATCATAACTGTTTGTCTGCCACTGCAGAAATCACAGCATATCTAGCCTTTTAAAAATGGGACAAACCTATCAGATCCACCAAAAATGTCAAGCTTTTTTTTTTTTTTTGCCTTTTTTTTTCCCTCCCCTAAATTTCCTCTTCTGAAAGGCTGGTCCAGAAACTCATGACCATCATCAACAGACAAGCCTTTGCCACCTTATTTTCATCAGGTTCTCTCCCAAATTATTTCAGCCTCCTTATCCAAGATGGACTTTGTAGCCAAAGCAAAGATCTATGACAGTTAGAAATTATACCTGTATCAATTAGTAATTAGTAGAGGTTAGTTAAATCTAAGCATACTAAAATATTTTGAGCAATGGGATACAAATATTTTGCAAAATTGTGATGGTGTAGCCAGGCACAATGTATAAGCACTTTACATAAATATGTGAACAATGTGACCACTGAGGGGGAAAAGATGTATGAAGTTGCAGGTAAGAAGCACCCACACAACAAACAGTTGGAAGACAAACAAGCACATGGGCTAGCTGGGGACAATCACTAATGAGAGGGGGATAAATAGTATCAAAAATCAGACAAAGGCAGGGAAAAATTGGAAAAGAAATACAATTAGTTCATTTCTGTTTCAACTTGCCTCCCAAAAGTGCTCTTGAGCCTGATCACCTTGTAATTGTGCATATTCACAGCTAATTATACTCAGTTAAGGATGCAAATGTTAGGAATTAATAATTTTTGATATGTCATGAAAAGAATTAAAAGTGTGTTGAAACTTTTAGCAAAAAAGCATGTTATTAGTGAAAGGATTTGGTAAATTTTGTTTTAGTTTTTAAAACTGGCCTCATTTATTATCACAATAAAGTTCTCTCTAATATATTAATATAGAGATATATATGTAGATATTCAGTCACAGTAACTCTCCATTCTTCTCATCTTTATAGAAAAGTTTTTGCTTCAGTTGACTTAATCTGTCTGTAGGGCACTTGTCTTAAAAGTATTTTCTGTAAATGTCCCATCAGCTTCTAAGGTTTACCTCCCTCCACCTCCACAAAAATTTAAAGCCCTGGATTTTCTACCCAGCAAACCACATTCCATGCTCCAGGCCTAAAATTCTCAGTCACTCTGAAAGGCTGAAAGTTTTGAATATTTTTGTTTTCTCTATAGGCTATGGTAGGAGCAAAAGAAGTATCATTCTTTAGCTAATAATTATATGTATGTTTTGATACTCTTCTTATAGGAAATGGTTAAACATAGATAGTTGCTCAGTTCTGAGAACAGGAAACCATAAATATGAAGAATTCTTCTTTGTACAAAAAAATTGAAGAACTTTGAAATATGGGTGAGATGACTATTAGAGAAAATTGTAAGTTAGTGATTTACTAATGGTTGTTAAACCAAATTAATTAAACAGAACTAAGTTGTATTCAAATGACTTCTCAAAGATGCTAACTATAAATCAGCCTATGAAGATGAAATCTCTTATTCACAATCAAGGTTTTAGCAATATGAAGATCTAGCCAATTTATCAGACTGATCCCTAAAAAAGACATGTTTTATAAAGAAGGCCATCCAAATTTCTATCTAATGTCTTTTGAAATTGCAAGTATATTTTCAGTAAGTTTGGTATAAGAATAAATATTTCAAAAAATAAGAAGTTTCCAAAAGATTTAAGGTGGCTGAATTGAGAAAGGCATGCAGAAATGAAAGATACACTGTGATTTCTATTATTAGAATCATAAGATCCACACGGAAATGTGTTATGGAGGTATTAATCCATTAGACACAGGGTAATTCAGAAAACAAAAAAAAAACAAACCAAACCAAAATAGAAAACAGAAGAAACCAGGCTTCCTACGTCTGTAGTTCATATAATGATTGCAGCTGCTCTTGATATTTTCAGTTGCGAAAAATTCCTTAGTTAGGATTCCTGTAGTGAAACACTCCAGGCTGTCAGATGCCTAGGCTGGGATTGTGCTATGGGCAGCTGAGAGCTGAGAAGTTTCTGAGGGATGTGCAGCAGGGAGGAGACTTGTGGATCTGCTAAGAATAATAGGTAAAACTCAGAAATTTGTTTGGTTATGTGACATACACATAGAAGAAAAAGAAGATTCTTAGAAGCTCAGATTGATTACTATACATAAAATAATTTCTTGAGTTAGATGTGCATTTTAGTTGGACTTTGGTATCAAGTTAAGCTGAAAGACAACCTATGGCTAGGTTTCCAGTGAGAAGAAACTTTCTCAAATACAGGGCAGACCATTATCAATTAACATATTAAAAAACCCTAGCTGATGAGAATAGCCAAAGTAAAGTTTTTCAATATTAGATGTGATGATGTAGGTGACTAAAAATATTATTTTAACTAACAGGAAATTTGTAATGTGAAATGAGTGCTCTGAGTGGGTTTACAGTAACTATAGAGAATCCACATGGGAAACCTGCCAGAGAATCTGCTTTTAATTTGCTAAGAATGGATTTTAAGCAGTTAAGTGTTAGCTTTTCTTAAAACGTATGCACTTATGTATTTTGAGTGTCAGAAGTTAATGAGTGGATTTGAACTTGACTTCCCTTAATGTTAGAAAGGATATCACACCTGTATTTATATGATGGCTGTTTGCTCAATATTAACCTTGGTGCCTGATTTTACTTTGAGAATTGATTAAAATTATCAGTTTGATAGACTTGTTCCTAGAATTCTGGTGTTTTATTGAATATTTGCTCTTCAGTAATATGTTCTAGTAGTACCAAAAGATTTTTCTGTAGGAGAGATACCTGTAGCTTTCATACCTGTTCTGTTCAGAGTAGACTGATTTCAGGCTGTCTGCAAATCCCATCTTGTCTTGTGGTACATTTCACAAGCTTTCTGGAGTGACCTCAAGCTACATTATTTGCCTCACATCAGCCACATGATGCCTTAAAAGTCTGTAAAAAGACTCCAAGCCAAATTTTTAGTAGGAGAAAAGATAAAGGGTAGTTGCTCTAATGAGCACATTGGCTCATCCTGGAATACATAGGCGCACACGTGTGCAAGCTTTGATTTCCATAGCTTTTATAATATAATCCATGCAACCACCACTTTACACATGTCCAGTTCCACCTCTGTCCCCTCCCAGTACCACCCCCCTGAGGAACTGGGGCTGGGGGTGATGAGACCCCCTTCTTCATCTGCCTCCTCTTCTTCAGCATACAAAGGGCTCTTGGATGTTTTCCAGTATTCTGGGTCACTCTGCTCCGTGTTTATGTTTTCTTCTGATACCCTCCAATCTTGTACCTTGAAAAAGAGACTAAACAGCTAGAGAATCTTAGCTGCCCGTTCTGGGGCAGGGCGTAGAGATAGAAAGACATTAAACTTAGGCTGCTAAATATTAACCCACTAAAATATGCTTTGCTACATCTACTTGTGTTCCTAAAATCTACAAAATGTGAAAATTAAAAAAAAAATGAAAAATCCTTCCTGCATTATGTCCCACCTTTTAGAAACGGACAAAACTCAAAAATTTTGTTCCGCTTCTACCCTCTATACTTGAGATTGTACCAAAAAGGTGACTAACATTTGCAACATCTGATCATGCAATAAGCAATGATGCAAACACTAACTACATATATCACTAACAAAACCAGCTGTTTTATCCAGGTCCAGTTCGTCAACCATGAAGAGAGTTTGTGGAAAACATCAAGGACAGCTGTGATATACAATGGCAGCTGGAAGGTGTGCTCTGTCACTAGCTGCTATGGGAAGGCATGAAGCTAAGACTATCTTGTGAGGCAGTAGAAATCCAGATTTTCCTGTGACTTACCTAAGATCCTGTCTCATCATGGGGATGGAAGGTGAGATCAAATTCCAGCGTCTGTGAAGATGCTGTAAGTATAGTGGTGAAGAAGGAAAGAGAAACACCTACCTCTGACTCCTCATGTCTCAGATTTTCTCATTCACCAGCATAATTATTGCTGGCAGATAAAGTTTTTATTTAGGACTACAGATCTCTCTTCTGCAAATGCTTATACATGTGTTTAAGAATGTATACAGTTCCATAGTGGTTTATGAAACTAACCATGGGCTTGGAGTTATGCAAATGCATAAATGTCTGGATTGTTGCCCAAGGACATAATTTACCAATAATCTGTAGAAAAAGAAATGCCTTCTATGAAGGGCAGCCATTTCATTCAGAAATACCTACATGGGATATTGCTTTTACAATAATTTTTAGATGAGTTATTTTCTAAAAATCCTGGTTCATGGGATTTTGGTTTGAATTTTTTATGGATATATCTTCCTTTTTTATCGAGGTATTTTCTGGTGAGAATTTTAAAGTGGTTTTCAAAAGCTAGTCAGACTCAGCTTTTTTTCTTTAGAACAGGCGCGGGTGGGCCTGGTTCCTTTAGATCTGCAAACTGGGGAATCTACAGGCAGGTCAGACCTCAGGAGAGGAGTTTGTCATATGGAAATGTTTAACGGTCCAGCTTACATTCTGTATAGTCTTTCTTTTATCTTTTCAGGGTTTGAACATGATCCTTTCAAAGCCAGATAACCCAGAAAAATCCTCATAACTGCTTTACTCACTCCTTGATTCCTATAATCACAGTCCAGGAGGAATAGGTTACTATGACAATATCATTGCAATAGTTTTGTAAAGTGTTTTTAAAGTTTTTTTCAAGTCCCTTCTAGTGCTTAAGTAATTTTCTGCAAAATGATACTTTCTGTCATTTTACTTATGTTACAACCAAGAAACAAAGGAACCGGGAAAATATTTTGCTATATGAACAAGCATTACCTCTCAGCATTTACATAAATGAAGGAGAATAGTCAGAGACACCTATTTAGAAAAGCTCTTCAGTTACATGCCCAGACGAAATACTTCTAGACTTTATTTGTTCCCAAACCTAACATAAGGATCATATTTTGTGACCCTTTGTTATACTGATATGACCATCATCAGAGGCTACAAACATTTATCCTGTCTTCCAGTTAATTTGTGCTTTTGAAAACATTATCCTTATTAGCAAGTGTATTCAATAATCATAAGGTAGATGAGAGGGAACCATAAAGCAAAATATACCAGCAATTGGGGCCAAAACTTCGATGAAGTCTTAGCTCTATGTTATTGATGACTCCTTTTTGTATATTTTTGTGAATTCTGGTAATGATTTTGTATGTGAGAAGTAAGAGCATGAATAAATCGGTGGAATTTAAGGTTTTGAATTTTTGTATCCTTATGTTCATAATGTGATAGAATAATTTATTGTAAGGTTGTAAATGTCCTAGGAAGGTCTACAGTACAATCCTTTGCCCAAAGCAGGGTAAGCTACACAGTTAGGCCAGGTTTCTAAGGGTTTTATCTACTCTGGTGTTCAAATCCGTCATAGATGGAAACTGACAACCTTTCTTGGCAACTTGTTGCAGTCCTTGACTGTCCTCATGTCCCAAAAGCCTCAGAAAATTTGCATAACTCTCTATGGCCAAGATTCATTTTCCTCAGTTTCACGCTGAAATTTTTAGCTTGTCTCTGCTTTAGTTACTGATATGAGGGTGCAAGATCCAAAAAGACTCTTGGGCACCTCTTCATTGAAGCAAGTGGAACTTTTCTTGTTCTTGACATTATGCCTCTTCTTGATGCCTTACTATCTAGGGGTCTAATCCTGAATGATGGAGTTACATTGTGAAGGGAACATTTTGCAGATCTGGTTATAATGGTAAATTGTTTTTAAACATTTCACTCAAGAAGATGGCTGCTTTACTAGGGTTGCTACAACTTTTTCAATTCAAGGCAAAATTCTAGATTGAAAGGTGTGTTCATGCATTAACCTCAGACTGATGTAAGGAGAGAAGAATATGTCTATCTGCAAGTAAAAAAGGACTGTGCAGAGACAGCTTGCAATTCCAGGTATATTTTTGAAAATATTTTGCAAATAGTTCAATAATAAATTCTGCTGAGAAGCCAGTGGAGTGTTACCTTGGAAAACATCATTGTTTCTACTTTTCAAGATGTTCAGAGCTCAGGTGGGGACTAGGTAGAATGAGCTTTGTTTTAACCTTGATTGTAATCAAGTCAGAGTGACCCTTTAAATTTGGCTCATAGTGAAGTCATTTTATTTTGCATACTCCTGATTGATTACAGGATGCATAAAATGAAATTCTTAAAATATAACATAATAAAATATAAAAATATATGTAATAAAATATAAAGTATAAGTCTTTCGAAACTGTACAATATAGTTTATATTTCTAGATAAATCTTATATAATCATAAAGCCTTCGAAAAATGATGGTAGAATAGAGAAGCATATTTAAGATCACAAGGATAGAATTACATACAATATTATGTTGGACTATATATTATAATATTAAGTTTCGAATAAAGACTGGATTCCAACACATACAGAGACCTCAACGTCACTGAAGAAGAAGCAGACAGAAAGAGATAAAGAACTTACTCTGTTTGGTGACCAGCCTCCAGCTGTCAGCAGAATTTTGTTTTTTGGAAAGAGAGACACTGGCCTCGGAAAACATATCTTCCTATATCTCTTTTCATGTAATAAGTATATTATAAGGATGATCAAAAATCCTCTATTCTCTAATGTTTTACATCTTTTGCACTTTTGATTTATTTTATCAAGCAACACAATAAATTTTCAGAAATAATTACTTTTCCTGTAAACACCACAGAAAACTTGTGCTAAGCTTGTCCAGATACCTGCTAAGGATAAAATGAAGGTGGAAACCACCATCGTAAGGTAAGTAAGGAAGCTGGAATCTGGGTACCTGGTGGATACAGGGAGACCAAGGCATGTGGGGAAAAGGGCTGGAAACATATGGGGTGCAGAGACCACAAGGGGAACGGGAGAGCTGGCAGGACAGCTGGTCCCCAGATGATGTTGAGATCAAATGACTGAGTAATTCAGCGTGGCTTAAATAGTTGGGAAGTGTGGAGATGGAACTTTCCCTCATGCACAAGAATGTGTGTGTATTGTTGCTCTAATTAAGTCTCCTTCCCCAAGCATTGGTATCAATCAGAAGAAATCAAAGTCATGGAGATGTTTTTTGCCCATAAAGATCAGGATTTCCTCAACCAACCTATAAAAGTCTCTGAAATATTCAAATTCTTGGAGAAATCATGCAGTTTACAGGCTATGAACCTGTAGCTCCTATTGGACTTATTCACCCCAGCAAAACAAGTTTACCTAGTGTATTGTATCACTGAAGGCACAACACGGTGTGGACTTTATAGCACCCTAGTAAGCCAGTGATATTTGCAGGGACTTTCCAGAAGCTGTGAACTAATCACTAATATTGCTGCTACTTCTTTTCTCTGTTATAATTCATGACCTGTATTTGTGATGTCCACTGTGAATATGATTGTTTGTCCATGCTTACATATACTATGATTACATCTATATTATAATACAGAGGCAATAACGGAAATACAGTTTTGACCTACTCTGTTCCACTCCATGGTGTCTTATAGATTTTATTCCCTTTAAGAAAAACAGCAACATCTTGTTTAGTCTTAAATATTGCCTAGCTCTGGTTGTATTTTTCAAAAACAAATTTATTCAAAAGTTCTGAAGAGAAAATCACAGTACATGTGCCAGAAATCTCCCTTTCCTCCTCTTCTTAGTACAGTGTTTTAAAATCTGCTGACAATATTTGGGGTCATCAGAAAAATTCCTATACCAAATATACTCTAAAATAGATAAAGTGAAGAGATATTGCTGGTAAGGGAAAACATGAGGTGATCAAGCTGGAGATTTGACTCTAAAGCGTATAATACATGGCCCTTTGTTCTCTCCTAAACATGCTATTACATGCTATTATTACTCAGCTAGATTTGTAGGCATTGTAGTTGTTGGAAATGGGCATTTCAGAAAGATCTGAAATCACAGTGTAGGTTAGGTGTCCCTCTAAGTGTCTACAGACTAAAATTAAGACCCAGAGAGAAAGTGGCTTTCCCAAGATCACATGTCAACCTGGAGAAAACTAGGGATAGATATCAAGACATCTGGACTGCCTGTCACCTGGCTTATGCTGTTTCCTCCAGAAAGCCCTTCTCATGCAAATCTTAACTGTTTTATATCCAGGACCATGCTAGTTAAGTGCATCTGAGCAGACATCACGTTTGAACATACCGAAGCCTACCCTTTCTCTCCCCATCAGCCTTTGTCTCCATTCAAGAAGCAAAGTTCAATGCAAAGACATAACTCACACACTTCCAACTGTCAGTGAAGCTCTCCCAGTAACTTAGCCAGAGACAATGCATGGAAAATTTCATCTGAAATATAGATCAGAAACTTAGACATCACCAGAGGAGAAGGATCTGGAATGAAAACAGTTAGGTAAATGCAAGTGAGTCTCTTCCTTCCCATTACTCTAACTGCTATAAAAATATTGCCAACAGGGTGATGAGATCAGTCTGGTCACAGCTGTCGTTGTCTTTAAAAGTCAGACAGTAAAGCATGTTTGTTTTTACCTTGCTGTATTTGCTATAAAAGAAGCACTTCAAACTGTGCTCTTGAAATGGAAACAATTGGTGGAGGCATTTTTACCTACAGAGAAAACAGGATCTGTAATAAGAGGATTATAAACAAATCATTGTTATTCCATTCTTTTAGCTTTGGCAATGAAGTTGATTTCATATTCTTAACAACATTGATTCTTAGTATCTTCACTTCACAGTTCATAACACCCAGGTGACTAGTCTTTGCAGGAACATTTCACATGCTATCCCATTACAGCCTATTTATTTGCCCTCTGGAAACCATGTTCTCAGTTGGTGGGATTCAACTCCCCCAGAAGAAGATGTGCCTGACCAACTGATATAGACAGGGTTTAGTTTGCAGGGAGGGTTGAATTCCCTTAGCATGACAATGGGCAGGGGTTTATTGGCACAGACGGTTTGTGTCAAGCATGTGAACATATGTTCCTGAGGTCTGCAGGAGGAGCAGTTACAGATCTCTTAATACCCAGCTTGGGTTTTATTTGGGCTTGCTCCTCTAGCTTGGAAATGATGGGGCTGAGTGGGGGCTATCTCCTCCACAGAACAAATGGGTAACCTGACTGACCATGCACTGAACTATTTGCGCATAACTTCATACCTCATGATTTAATGTTTCTCATTTACATTGAGTTTAAAATTTAAAATAAAGTGCCCGGAAACCTTTTAAGCTTAGAAAAAAAAAAAAAAAGTGTGCAAGTTCTCAGTGCAATATGCAGGTCCAATTACTTACTCTGATTTCAACTACCAAAAAACTTTAGGCCAAATCCAGTAAAATCTGAAATCAAAACACCTAACATTAGGTACCAGTTTTATGGGTTAAAATGAAAGCAAGGCTCCCAAATAAGTAAACAGAATTCCCAGGACAGATGGAAGTTGAAAATATAAAGAAACAGCGTAGCTGAAAATCCCGTCCAGTTTAGCCTTAAAGGACACAGAGACCATCATCTACTGAGGACTGGCAGCCTGAAACCATCTGAATAACCAGAGCTGGGATTCATTCCACTGAATTCAGTTATCTAAAAGTAGAATAGACATCTAAATCTAAGCCAGTAATTCTGGACTACACTTGTGGTTAACAGAAAGAAACAGACACCTTCATAGGACTATTCATCTCCTTCTAAGAGAGATACTTAGAAACAGACTGGATGAATCACACTCAATAGGTGTTTCTTATTGTCTTCTTTTTCTCTCTCTTGGAGAAAAAAAAACAAACAACTATTGCCAGAGTTAAACTAGTGGATTCATAAAGACTTGGCTCATGGCCGCTTCAGTTTACTTCTTGCCAAAGGCAGAGGTTCAAAGACCAAGAGGGTTTTTTTCTAATAGATTTGATCCCTATGAAATGTAAGAGTGATAATTTTTTTCTCTTTAGGTTCAAAGATAAGATGTTGCTCCTGATACAAGTGTGTAATGCATACAAAAAACTTAACAGCAATCAGTGAAAGGTGGAAGACCAAGTCTGTGATCTCTCAGAAGATGGTGAGTCTGGTTTTTGAACACTTAGATGAGGTGGGCAGGGAGAAAAGAAGTGCAAAACCTATAGCTATCCTGCACTATGTGTTACATGACAAAACTCAAACATTTTATCTCTAATCTGCCTTTTCACATGTTACCATCAGGAATGTTTTGACATGGAAATAACTTTGTGATCTGTGCTTCTGTCGAAGAATATAAAATTTTGCAATAGGATTGCTGGGAAGAATATCAGAACTTATGTTTTATGGTAGACATACTAAGGCCATTAATAAATGCAGGTTATTACACCCATGTTTCCTCTTAGAATTTCCCATTGACTTTAATTTTCCAAATGTTACAAATAACCCCCCTGATTTTGTGTACAATTTCTTAGGAACAGTTTTTGTCTTGCACTCCAAATGCCTTCAAATTTATATTCAGAGCTGTCATGAGAGTCAATAAAACCTTGAAATTTAAAGATGTAGGAGATAGATGGGATTTGGGCTGACATTTGATTACTGTAGCATTTTCCTATGGACAAACGGACTTCTCTGAGAAGAGGATAAATATTCTTGAATTTTTCTGAAAGGTGTTTGAATTATTTATATTTTCTATGAAAACACAGAGTTGTGCAATGAGGGCAAAATAGTTTTATCAGCCTTGAAATAATGCAAATTAATATTTTTTTCAAGTTAATTGGAAACAACAAATATGTTAAAAATATTTCTTTGTAGATAACAGTTATAAGTTCTTCTCTCTGACCTTCATATTTGTTTATGACACCTACATGTCTAGAAAATCTGGTGACTGCACACTTGCTGAGACTAAGAGATTTCTCATTAAATCTACTGGATATAGTAGATATATGCCCAGTAGAAAAGGTTTCGGATTTAATGTGGAGATATAACCTTAAAGAGATATTTTTTGTTTATAGTGCTAGCTTAAGTGATGAAATAAAAATTATATTAGGAAAATAAAATAGGTGCTTTTAAAGAAAGATAAGTAATATGAACTTTAATACAAAAATTTTACAAAATATGTTGTAGTAATTTCTGAAAAACAAACAAACAAACAAAAAGAATAGAATACAAAACTTACAAATGTTGATGCTAGATAACTATTAATACATCTTTGTAGCATTTGAAAAACTTTCAGGGTACTTTCTGGTTTGTCCTTTTTTCATAGCATCTTAATGCCATTTTGGCAAGTTTGATATTTCATTTGAAGGGAAAATAATAAAGTGTTTTCTTTGTATTGATTGAAGAAATATAGTGCTTATTTTTTGCTTGGTTTTCTAGTACTTATTCAATAGGTTAAAGGGCAATACCATCTGTTTCCTAACAGCACATTTTGTGTAAGATTTGCAAGTCCTACAGGTATCTTTAAGCATGGATAAATATGCACTCATGGTTTCAGCTGGATAGTTTTTCACCACCAAAGGATGATTATGTTGTGTGCCTTGAGACATAGGCTATAATATATTTCCTGTCCCTTTATTGCATTTTGGAAACATAAACAATGACTGTTTGGCTCAAAGCCATTTATTCAGCCCAAAAAGACATTATTTGCACAACAAAAATCAATAAAAATGTTACTAGGTCTGGCTGGATACTTTGCTTAACTGTGATATTTGTCTGTCACTGATGGCATGCCATCTCTCGTAGGAGACTGGGGCCAAAACAGAGCTATTGATCCAGTCATCAGTGATGGATACTGGCATTTGGAACAGGCTGCTGCAGAGAATCTCGATTAAAAAAATATTTCTATGTTTGGCCTGCAGCAGAGTCAAGATAACCTGAATGAGGAGATTCTCTCTTTTATATTGGGTTTCTCCTCTTGTGGTTGTTAAATGCTCTGGACCAAAGTTCATTATTGAAAGAATTAAGTCAATCTATGTTTAGCCAAAGGCTTTGACATCATATCAAGCTCTCCTGATTTAGACACAAGGTAGTTGCCCTTTTCATCACCTTAAAAGCATAGGGGAAGCATTTTATACAGCCCAGTGATAGAAGTGATATGCTGGGGTGTGCTTACACTTCTTTTCTATTGTAAAACATCAAATTATGTCTAAGAAAAACAAGGCAAAAACTGATTCTCACACATTATATAAAGAGCGACCTATCCTTTGAGACAATGGGTTCTCTCTGCTCTTGCTTTATCAAAAGTTTAAAGTACTCAGCCTCTAGAAACTTCCAGTGTTTAGCCTTAAGTTATCTAGTCAGGAAACATTCCTGCAGCTACTTGAGAAACTACATAGCAGCTGAAATATATCAATGTTTTAGGATATTATCATTGAACAGTATTTTAAAAAGCTACCCAATCTTTTCAAATATATTTTAATATTTTAAAGTCAGTTTTCTTTCACTCAATGAACTGATTTTAAAAATATATTATTTCATAATGTAAAGAATAGAATAAAGCAGCCACCTAAAAACTCTCTTAGAAATATCTTCAAAGTAAAGGGGTTTGGATTCTTCTCATAGACTTAGATTGGATATAAGGAATTGACAAGTAGGAGTGGTGAAACACTGACACAGGTTGGCCAGAGAGGTGGTAGATGCCCCATTCCTACAAACATTCAAGGTCAGCTTGGACAGGGCTCTGGACTACCTGATTTATGGAAGGTGCCTCTGCTCAGTGCAGGGGGTTGGACTAGATGGCAATTAAAGGTCTGTTCCAACCCAAACTATTCTATGATTCTGTAATTTTGGTTTTCTCTCAGAGCTCAAAACTTTCACAAAAAGCCTGGTCATGAAAATATTCCAAGAATGACTGAAAGCAAGTAAACTTCCTAGAAATAATAACATAAACCACAGCATTGATGAGAATTTAGGAGTAATAGATGATTTACTCAAGTCATCTGATTTGTATGCTATGGTGTTAGTCCTGAATAACATACAGGCAGTAACAAAACAACTCTGATGTTGACAGAACTATTTGAACTTCATGCAATCAAGCACACATTATAGTCTTTTTAAGATCATGGTCCTCAGAATATCAGCCAAAGGTATGTAGAAAATTAACATTTTGTCCTAGTTCAGCAGGAGGGACCAGTTAACACAGTGTGAGGGTGATCAAAGCTGTGTATTCTACCCCCTCTATTCATTCCCCAAGGACAATGGACTATTAGCAGCAGCTGCCCAGGGAGTCATTAGCACCTTCACACCCAGCCTGAGGGGGCGTGGCTGCTAATGGGCCATCAACAGTTCAACAATACCCCATGACTCCCAGAGTTAATCACCCATTGTGTGAGTCCCTGCCCAGGGGGAGGGACTGGTTGCTCCCTGAGGGTACATAAGTGGTGGGTAAGAAGACCTTGGGAACTTCTTGTCGGATACAGAGGAGCAGCAGGACCTAGACAGGAGGAGATCACTGCTCTCAACCAGACTACAACTGCCACTCTCGTCCAGACTACAGCCCTCGCCTGTACCAACAGGTTTTTTCACTTCCTTTTGCTTTGGAACTGTGGGAACCATGCGAGTCTCAGCACAAGGGCTAACAAACCCCTTTGGGTTTGTGCCCCAGGACACTGGGTCATACTGCTGGGTTTTGTGAGTTGAAAGCAATTTCCCTTTGTTCAGTGTATTTATTGTAATATTATTATTAAATTTTAGCTCTGACTTATAATCTCTTTTGTGTTGAGTTCATTTCTCTTGCTGGTTTACCCTTAAACCAGCCCATGTGATCATTCACTGCCTGTTGACCTGCATTACCTATTTTGCACTCAGACATTGAAGAAGAGGGTAAGTTAGAAGCAGCATCAAAAAAGAGCTGATACACAACTGGTACTCTACAACATCATCCATCTCACCACCTAAGCCCACTTGGTACTATCCTGCCACAAAAAAAAGAATTAAAATCTGATTCTTGATTAGCATAATTTTAGAAATTATGCACATTTGTCTTCCAGAATTGCAAACTTTCTCTAGATTCATACAGAGCTTTTACCACACTGAGTACTCTATAAATGAATGAAAGAGAACAACAATAAATTTCTTCTCTTTGGTTTCTCTCTGAAGAAACTGTTTGGAGGTAGTAATTTGTTTGGCTTCTCTGTTTCAGAAACTTAATTATTAATAATATTATAGATTTCAGCAATAATATGTTACACTTGTTGCTTCTTGGTTTCCTGATATTTTTGGACATTCCTACAATGCACTTAAACAGTCTGCATCATCTGGCCTATTTCAAAGAGAGACAATTTGGCTGGAATGTAAACTCCAGATTTAAACATGAAGTGTATTGAGAATGCACTTCCAAGATTGCCATCCTTCTAGAATTTCTAAAATACACTTCATTTTGAAATTAATTTGTGTGAGTTCTTCTAGCCATGTTTTTGACAGGCTTTCCAGGACCAAAATCTTAGACAAAATTACAATTATCAGCAATCACATTACTAGAATTTTTTAATTCTTTCTTAGATAGAAAATAAAAATTGTTAGCATTAATATTCTACATTTAAACCATAACAAATTATATGTATATGTGAGCTTAGAATGAAATACTTTCCATATTCACTTTTATCAATAATGAAAAATTATGTAAATTATGACTATGACACTATGGATGCTTACACATGTTTTTACATTAGTTGTCTGTGGAAATATCATATTATTTAGATTTTTTTTTCTATTAGGTTTGTGTGCTAACTGTGTAGACTAATGTGAAAATCATGTACCTTAGTTGAATTCAGCTCTTCAAATGGAAATCTGTTCTAGCATAATAAGGTAGGTGAATTATTTTTGTCTGTATGAAAATGTTCAGTGAACTGAAATTCCTCTTGTTAAGGAATGAGACTGTTGATGCTATGTCATTTTGCTAACATAACTTTCATTGGGAGGACAACCATTTTGCAAAAACACATATATATAATTAACATAAGAAAGAGGGTCAAATCCCCAACAAACCACAGAAATACATTAAATATTTTTTAAATTTATTCTCATCAAATAGTTGAAGTACTTTAACCAGGTGTTGCACAAAGATTATGTTTAAGGAATCTAAATAGGGATTGTAGCACATGGTAAAGATTTAGTAAATACTTTTCTAGTCCAAAATCAATGCTATCGATTGTCATTAAAGCAGCAATCTAAAAACAATGAAGTGGTTTCTAATTTTCAGACTCCTGCTGGAGTCTGCTCTCTCTTCCTTTTTCCAGTTAAGAGCATCATTAAATGGTAAGAGCAAACAGCATATTGAGAGGCCAAGTGTTTTATTAATTCATCATCAGAATTATCTCAGCACATTAATATTAATAGCCTCAAATTGGATTTCATTTAGGAGGTGAAATAAATATGCTGATAGTAAAAGCCTACATAGCCAATGAATCTTTTGAAATGGCACTTAAACAGAGCAATACTCAAAACAGGTTTGATAAGTCATGCTGACTTCCTTTAGCACAGGGGCACCTTCCAGGTAAAAATTTATTCTGGTCTGGAAATTTTAACTTCTGAAAAAGGCTTGCTTTCTCTTTTGGACATATATATTCCTTCCTTTATCTGACACCTTTTTTGTTCTCTTTGTTGACTGTAGTAATCATCTCTAAAAATTTATTTTCTGGCTCTGAAAACAGAACGTAACTACATATCTAAGAGTATTGTTTTGTGTTTATATTTGCTTTAACTCACTGGTAGCATTTATTTCCCTCTTTTTCATTATTAAATTCTCTAGATCTATAAAGTCAGAGATTTTGTGGCTGTTTGCAGGGAGAAGTCCTACGTGCCAAAGGACATGAAATGTCCCCCATTTGTAAGGATACCATATGGTCCAAGGAGGAGATGAGGGGAAGAGTAGAAATGAAGTTAGAACTGTGTGTGAATTTTGCATCATAAACTGGTGATTCAGTGATGGTAATTCAGGCCTTCCCTTATATCTTTCTTCCTCCAGTAAACCATACTGTTTTAATATCTTCCTTTTACCTGCTAATCCATTGTCTAATGCCAATGCTTCTGTGCCAAATAAGAAAAAATGGCCACCCTGATGGGAAAAAAAGAGATGCCACAGCTGCATTCTGGCAGCCTATCTAATAAAGCCATTTTGCTGGAATGACAGATACAGCCAGAGCAGACAGAAACATTCACCACTCAGTTTTTTTCTGTCTGTTTGTGGCTTTAAGGGCATAATTATATTTTTTGAGGACCATTATTACACAGAGATGACCCAATCACAACATTGTTCAGTCATTCAAGGAGCCTGCCCTTGGAGGCCAAAGCAACCAGAAGGCTTCCTGACTTCAGGGTGCTTCTTACTGTTAGTAGGGAGACACAGATTAGTCAGCACAGCACAGCATTTGCTTAAGGGTATAGTTAATAGAGCCACTGGATATTGAAATACTAGTTTAAATTTTCTGTTCTACACTGCTTCTGAAGAAAAGTCTTAAAAAAATTACACCACTGAAAATGTAATGCTGCACAGGAAACTGAAGCCATGTTCTGAGCCAAAGTAAAGAATCTGTTCAATGCAGTGAGTCCTCCACTTTGAAACCAGTATTTATGAATGGAAACACTCCTGAAGAAATGTGGGAGATCTTGAGCATGGGTTGGAACTTGCTAAAGTATCCATTCACGGGTGTATATATCTGTCTGTATGGAGTATAGGGACAGGGAATGTCTCCTCTCTTATTAGCCAGGTATGTTATGGGAGAAGAGGTGGAGAACACAGACAGGACAGTAACCATGAGCTATGTGTGAATCCTTCCTACAGCCATAGTGTGACAGCAGGATAGTGGCACAGGGTGAAAGTGTTAGGGCTTCGGCTTGCCTTTGCCTTGGCAAATGAAGCAACGAGAGTAAGCTGGAGAATGTGGCTCAGTTCATGTCTTTCTACCCTGGAATCTTTCAGTTCACTGTGGTAGTTGGACTTCATAAAAATGTAAGCACAAAGTAAATATGCTCTTTGATATTTTTATATTGTACAAATTTATTTCATTTCAATTCTTCAGAGGAGAAAAGCAACAGTGACCTGAAGAGAGCAAAACTAGCCATGTAGTTTGACTTCTTCCAGCAAAAGATGGCAAACCTGCTCTGGACAGGAGTATTGGAGTCTGGAGTAATGATTTGAATACTCTGCCTTCATCTTGCAAGCATCTTTCCTATAGCAGCCACGCAGGAAGACTGAGATGGAACTGGATGGATTTTGGCACTGCTGAGAACTGGAGAGACAGCTCTGGCATCTCTGAAGTGTCTATGACACAGTGTGGATGCTTAGACATCTTTTAGCTGAACTAACACAAAAAATAGCCTCAGTAAAGATTTGTCCTCTGCTCATAGCAGATTAAAAGTTTTATAGCCACAGATCAACCTCCAGCAGCTGAAGGTTCTGGCTGTCCCTCCAAATAAATGAGAGGCAGGAAAATTTGTTAGTGCTAGAGACATAAGCTGCTAGTAAGAAACAGTCTGCACTTCTCATTGGCCTGAAATCTGAATCTCTAATTTCAGCAGACCAGCTTCACATGTTCTAGCAGCATTTGTTGAAAGCTTAGTTCAACTGTCTCCTACAGCCTACATTTGAAAATGGAATGGTTGTTTCCTCTTAAACAAAGAAGACTCTGTGATGGACTTTGAGTCCCTTCCACTCCTCCTTTTGCTACCAGAAATGTAAGGAGATTATTCTTGTGGATGTGGACTGAAAATCACAACATGATTTCCTGTCACTGCACATATTTGTTGTCTGTTCAAATAATTTGTCCATATTTTGGAACTCAACTGACCTCACAAAAGATTCTTTGTTTAATGTTATGACAATGAAGATGCTTTCTTTCATGTTTGTGAGGGGTCTTGGAGACTCTGGTGAACAGAGCCACACAGGGTCTTCAAGATGCTGAGATTATATAAATTTTATGTAAGTTGCCCTAGTACCTCAGAATATCTGGGCTTTTCCCCACCAGCAAAAAAGCCTTAACCTAAGGATTTTCAGAAGCGATAATGAAACTGTGGATTCAAAGCATTTATCTGCCAGTCTGTGTTGGAATAGGCCTCAAACATTGTTCTGAAGCTAGCACTTCTGAAATTTATTATGAACTAAAAGAAGTTTCCAAAAGCCTGCCACTATTACTGGAGAAAGAATGTACAACAGGGACTGCCATTTAGGCCACCATTTAAAAAGGCATTTAGGAGCTGCTGCCTAGAGCTGACATCCAGAATAATGAGGCTGACATTCAGAGGATCCACCCAGTAAGCAGAGGCAGAAGTGATCTAATTATTGTTGCTTTCTTTCAGAATTCCAGCCCCACTCTGTCTTTTCCTGGCTGTTCCCCAAAATAAATTAGTCTAATTGTAGCAAAAGTCTGGAATGGAGAAGAGTTACTTTGTTTAGTTTGTGAACTGGTATTTTCAAGTTTCCTTAGTGACTATTATAATGGAGAAGTTATAATCAAAATACGCTGGATTCAGAGTATATTAAAGCTCTCTTAGGATCCAGTTTAGTATCTGTTACAGTTCAGTCAGGCCAAACACTGCATGTTCAAGTTGCTCCTTACTTTTTTGGTGGCGCTTTTCCATAGCACTACAGAGAACCATATACTCAGTAAGACTGTATTGGCAGTCTTCCCTGCTGAGCAGGGTCAGAGCAACAGCAAAGCATTCATATGTTACATTTGGAAAATCAAAAGGTTTATTTTTGGCTGTTCATCACTCCACTCCTGAGGCAGAGAGCAAGCAACCAGTTGTTTATGAAGCCATACATATCACTGGCTACATCTTGTCCTCCCTTCCGTCATAAGAGCTCTTCTGTTGTATGGCAGTTTTCTTCTCCCTCATTTCTTCACCATGGTGATGCAATACCTACCCAGTTATGAGGCAAGTACATGATAATATTTACATCAAAGCTGATGCTGCTGGGAAGTTTCTCAGAGCTACTGTGCTTTATCATTATGCAAACAGCTCTGCTTGTAAAATAGTAAGTCTCCACCTCTCTACAGTCTTCATGTAAAGCTGTGTATGTTTTCCACCGTTTTTAATATTGAAAAGTCAGTGCTTGCTACCAAAGAAGATTTTCTGAACAACGGGAACATTAACAGGATTATAGCTTTGTAAACACTAAGGAAAATAAACCTGATTGACAGGGAAAACTATTCTAATTCAGATAATTTAGAAGATTTTTGAATTATGGCTGGAGTATGAACACCTATTTAAACTGAACAGTAAAGACTGAAGTTTGCCTTTGAAAGACCCAAAGCTTAAGACTCAAGTGAAATGTATCTAAGATGTTGAGGTTTCTCTTCAAAAAAATAGTCCTTACTAATGAAACTTATCTGCAGATACCTTTTGCTTTGGCAGACAAGACCCTGAATCTCATACATGGGTTAACACTTTATCATCCTTATTCTGGTTCTCATTGGCATGTTGACAGTTTGATAGATTTTGGCCATCAAGAAGGCATTTATGTCCTAGTCTTTGGTCAGGCTTTCTGTTTCAGCCTCATGGTCTGGTTCACATATTGGTTGACACTTCCAGATTTCCTTGTAGACTTGTATTTTGTTCAGAGAAATTTCTCTTGTTTCAGTCATATGCTGGTGTCAGAACTTAGCTGTATGAGTGTACATGCTTCTTCCATAATCAAAACTCTTTCAGGCTGTGTAGTTTCACATTAAAAATAAATAGGAAAACCAGATCTGATCTGAATCTTATTTGGAATGACTGAAAAACTGGAAAAGTATTAATTGATATAAGGGAATTAAAAATCACATTTTATGTCAAATAGCTGTAAAATAGCTCTGAGTAAACAGATAAGCAAACAAACACACACACAAGGAGTCATATAAGGAGTTATGTACTTGAAATTTCATTCACAATGGACTTAAACAAGGAAGGACACTGACTGAGAGATTGTAGTGAAAGAGAAGAGAAAAAGTGCTCATAATCTAATGTAAAAGGAAGCAAATAATGGACTATTTAAAGTGGCTTTTTGGGTGTTTAAATATTTCTGTTGATGAACCAGATGAAGGACTGTAGCATATTTGCTGAATTGCTCAAGATTGACTGTGTCTTAAGATAAGTCAATGGGAACATAGCAAAGCTAGGAGAAATCTTACCAAACAATTTCCCCTGGTCTTTGAGTTGAACTTATTCTTAAAATATTTTTCAATTGAATACTCTGTAATTGTTCAAGAAAAATCTCAAGATCTTAGCAGCTCCAGAAATATGTCTGTTCAATACAGTGTCACAGACAAACAAAACAAACAATATATTTAGCTGTTTTATGACATCTCAAGCATTAGACTTGTAAGAATAGATATGTGCATGTATATGCATAAATGTATTTATTTGTATCTATTACATGTGTGTAGCCCAAATTACGAGTGCATATATAGTTATGAAATATATCACTACTAGCATTGCTTGCTTTTATTTTGGTGACCACACGGATTTTGGAAGATATTTTCACATATCTTTAGTCAATGTTTCAGGCTTCCACTGCATTATTCAAAAAAATGCACCAGAAGTTAATTTCTAATGGCTAGATATGTCTTTTACATTTGCTGAGAAGATATATCCATGATTAATTTTTACATTCTTTTGATCTTGTACAAGCATACTTAATTTTGACTGTCATTTCTTTTCATTGTGTTTATCAAATAAATATATTTATAGAAAATAATCATACCCTGCCCCATACTTTTGTTTCAATAGTCTCTTCTTTTAAGATTTGTTCTCTAAAACCCCTTATCATCTGAGTAGGCTGGTTTTGCACTGAAATTACTATTCTAAACATAGTTAATCAGACGTGAGCCTGATATTCTAATGAAGCTTTAGTAAAGATTTGTACAATAGAATTAATTTTTTCTTCTCTTTACTCAAAATACCCCACCTGCTGCTTCCTCAATTTAAATTGCTCAGAGCTATACAGCATTCAAATAGCTTTATCATCAACAGATATGTACAGTTCCATTTTCCTTCTGTTAGTGAGATCCCAATCTGTATCAAAATTTCTTCTAATTTGTCTACAAAAACTATGATTTTGCACTTTGTCTTAGTAAGACAAATTAATGATATTCTCCAATTCTTGCTCCAAAATTCTTGTTCTTTCTAAATATGAGCAATTAACTGCAATTGTAATATCTGAAAGTTTCATAAGAATATACTTTGTTCTTTCATTGAAGTGATTTGCGATCATAATAGCCTTCATTCTTAGATGAAGGATAAAGTTCTCAGCATCACTACTGGGACCTACTGTAGCAATTTTTACACATCTAAGAAATGTATGCTCCAATTGATAAGAATAACTGATGGAAAGAAATAGAGATGTGTATATATAGTTACTGGCAGAGTAAAAATAAAACACTGCAAAATGCTTGCACTGAAACATTTATACAGATACATTCACAAAACTGAAAGAGAGAAATCCAAGGCCAAAAGAAAAGCAAAGATATTTAGATTATTTTTACAATTCTATAATGCAAAGTACAGAAAGGGATCTCTTCTTACATTGAAGCATAGATATAAACAAAATGTGAGAAAGAATCCATATGTTGAAAGAAGAAGAAGATTTGAATATCAACAGCACATAACTATATAGAGGGTTTTACAGTCAGTATGACCACTGAAGGAGATGATGAAATTGATTGTTCAGGTAGAGCTGTGACATCCTATAAACATTCAGCTCAACACAGGCACTATAATATACACACTTTCTGATAGAAACAAGGAACACTTTCTGCTAGAAACAAAGTAGAAGAAATGTGTCAAGATTAAGAGCAGCAAGATGATGTGATAGCACCATCTTGTTAACTTATTTAGGAACACAATCTCTGCCACAAATAGATTAAAACTTTTTCAAGCAGTAGCAACATCCTGATGCACCAATATTTCTTGAGGTGTTTTTATTGAAGACTTCTGTGTGATGAATTAGAAGATGAAAGTTGAAAATTCCATTATCAGTAGGAGGCAAAATTGTCACATATATTCTCTTTTTTATTTTTCTTCTTTCTTTTGGCAGGGAAACGAGTGTGTGAAGGTGTAATGGGAGAGGGATGCAGGAGACATTTCTTAATTGCTACCTAACTGGTTTAATATTTCATGTGTTTCCTTGATACTGTACTAAAAAATACAAATGTCATCTTTATCTTTCTCTCAAAGCTTCACACTCATTACATGGCTATATAATACTTGAGTGTGATCACTCATTGGCAGTATTCTGTGATCCTAAAGCCATGTGACAAAGCAGCCAGAGAGCACTCATGGTAAGTGGCTCCCTGGACCGGTCCTGAAACTGTGTGAGGTGATTTATTATTTTAAACTTTTTGTGGTATCTGAAACTGATTCATTTGAAGCTGTTCTAGAGTACAAGGCTGAGTTAACATTGCATATGAGATTGTGCATTATGACAAGATATTTACATTTGGGGCATTGCTAAACAAGTACTAGTCTCATAAATTCTCCAGCTTGCAGGGAGTTACCTGCAAGTTGTTAAATAGAACAGCAGGTATTTTTCCATTGGTCTCAACTCTTCCTTTGCTCTTTTTTTCTTAAAGTAGTCAAACTGATGAAAACAATTTATAAAGTAATGGAGTAGGAGAACATTAATCAGCTTACACAGTATTTATTCAGGGGATTCTAACTATTAATCTAAACCCATGATTTTGCATTTTCAATCCATATACAACAGTAATTCTAGATAAAACTCTGAAAAAATTCCAGACCATTTGAGTCTAAAGGAAGAGTTCTTAACTTTGTACACTGAAGAGTACATTAAATTTTGTCCAGGCTTCCCACTGCACTCAACCTAGGATCAGCATCCTCAAAAGCCTATGAACACTCAAGAACTGTCTGAAATGAAAAAAAGAGTAATTGGCAGGTCCAGTAAAGCAGAATACTCAAAGTTTAATCAGCTAGAATTTGCATTAACTCAGTTATTGTACTAAATGTGATTGATGATAACAAAGGAAACATTTACCCAAAGAGTAATAAATATCTATGGTCCTTGCAGGAGTAATTTAATGATTGATCTTTATTTGTCAATTATTTTTAGTATCTAGGACTAGAGTCAGGCTCTATTACATAGGAGGATTATGTTGCAATACTGTATTTGTTCTTCTTCACTCTTTGATGAAACTTGTATTTTAGAAGCTTCATTTCACTCACTGTTTTAACAGCATTTTATACTCAGGTATCTTTATACGCTAGAAGATCACATATGTACAATATATAGCCAGTTGTAACAGTTTAGACTATTCTACATGGATCTTCAGCATGTTAGCTGTTATTGAAGTCTACAAGACAAACATTCAAGGTTAAATATATGTCACAGAATCACAGAATGGGTACGGTTAGAAGGGACCACCATGGGTCCTCTGGGCCAACCTCCCTGCTCAAGCAGGATCATCCTAGAACACATGGCACAGGGTTACATTCAGATGCAATATCTCCCATGAGGGAGACTCCACAATCTCTCTGGGCAATCTATGCCAGTGCTTCATCATATCCACCATAAAGAAGTTGTTCCTTGTATTCAGATGGAACTTCCTATGCATTAGTTTCTGCCTGTTGCCTCTTGTCCTTTTGCTTGGCACCAGTGAGAAGAACCTGGATCGATCTGCTCTTGACACCCTTCCTTCAGATACTTGCTGAAATTGAGGTAGACAATATCCACTGCTCTCCTCTCATCCATTTAAATGGTAGTTTTTTCATTGTAGAAGGCAATCTGGTTGGTCAAGCATAATTTACCTTTAGTGAATCTATACTGATTATTCCTGATCACCTTCTTGTCATCCGTGTGGCTAGATTGCCTCCAGAATGAGGTGTTCCATCACCTTTACAGGGATTGCTCTGAGGCTGATTTGCTGGGTCCTCCTACTTCCTCCTTTTGAAGACTGGAGTGACATTTGCTTTCTTCTAGTCCTCAGGTACCTCTCTTGATTGCCATGACATTTCAAAGGTCATAGAATCATAGAATGTTAAGGATTGGAAAGGACCCTAAAGATCATGTAGTACTAATCTCTGCCATGGGCAGGGACACCTCACACTAGACCAGATTGCTCAAGGCCCTATCCAAACTGGCCTTGAACACCTCCAGGGTTGGGGCATCCACAACCTCCCTGGGCAACCTGTTCCAGTATCTCTGGATACCCTCACAGTAAAGAATTTCTTCCTGATTTCTAGCATAAATGTTCCCTCTATCAGTTTGTAGCCATTACTTCTTGTCCTGTCATTGCAGTTGCTGATCAAGAGTCCCTCTCTGGCTTCCCTGTAGGCCCCCTTCAGACACTGGAAGGGGACACCTGCCAGAGACTGGAAGATGATCATGAGTGGCCTCGCTATGGTGTCTGCCAGCTCTCTCAGCACTTGTGTATGCATCCCATCAGGGCTCATGGACTTGTGGATATGAAGTTTGCCTGGGTGTTCCCTAAGTAAGTCTTTACTAACCAAGAAGAAATGGTTTACAAGATTCCTTTACCCTGGTCTCTTGGGTTAGAGATTCCCTGAGGGCTGGTCTTGTCTGATGCAAACAAGATTTTCAGTAACTTTGCCTTCTCTTTTTCCTCTCTTACCAGGGTTCCCCCTTCATTTAGTAATGGTTCCACATTGTTTTTTTTTTCCTTTTGTTACTGATGTATGTGAAAATCCCTTCTTGCTGTCCTTCACATCTCTGGCAATATTTAATTCCAGATGGGCCTTGGTCTTCCTTGTCACATTTCTACTTACTCTGACAACCTCTATGTATTTATTTCAAGTGGCCTCATACTGCTTTCATCTTCAGTATATTCTGCTTACATCTGAGTAATGATGAGAGCTCTTTATTCATCCATACAGGTCTCTTGACCGCTTTGCTCGATTTCTTGCTCATTAGGATGCATTGTTCTTGAGTCCAAAGGAAGTGATCCTTGAATATCAACCAAGTTTCTTGGACACCTCTTCCCTGAAGGACCTGTTCCCATGAGCGTCTTCCCAGAAGATTCTTAAAAGGCTAAATTTATCTCTCCTGAAGTCCATGTTTGCAATCTTACTTGCTGCCCTGCCTCCTCCTTGCCCGACACTATCTCATGGTCACTACAGCCAAGGCTGCCCCCAGCCTTCACATCTCCAACAAGACCTTCCTTGTTGGTTAGTATGAGGTCAAGCAGCACACCATTCTTTGTGGGATACTCCACTACCTGAGGCTGGAAATTGTCAACAATGATTTCCAGGAACCTCCTGGACTGTGCTTTACTATGTTGCTTCTTCAGCAGATGTCAGGGTGATTAAAATCCCCCCCAAAATCGATGCCAGGGACTTTTAGTCTGATTCAAACTGCCTGTAGAACGCTTCATCCACTTCATGCTCCTTATCAGGTGGCCTGTACCAAACACCCACAACAATGTCACCATTAATACTCTTACATCTTATCCTAACCCATATTTAAGTGTTGTCCATACAAAAAATTTTTGATTATTCTTTGACTGCTTGCTTATACTAGAACTCACTACAAAGAATCTTGACCCTGTTGTATGAAAAATGTGGAAAGATCTGGTGAATGCTTGAATTTATATGGTCATCATGCACAATTTATCAACTATTTTTAAATTGTCAGAACTGTTCTCTAGAAAGCACATGTTCTGTTAGGACAAAAGGTACTAGGTGATAGATATAATTCTAGAGTAGCAAGTTGAAGTAGTATCTGAAACCTAAAAGTATGTTTCAGAGTTTTTGTAATGAGTATAAAAGGGTATTAGAAACAAAAGAATGTGATCTATCAATATGCTGTCTAACAGCACTAGTTGACAATCATTTGAAATGGGAAACCTCTTAGATTATAAATGATCTGTTGTCTCTATTATCAAATTACAGCAAAAGTGTAATTTCAAACAATCCCATTTGTTTGGAATATTATTCTTGTATTGTAGGATGAAAACACACAAAAGATTTTACAGTGAAAAATGGTTTTCATAATGAGTTCAATACAATTTAAGGTGTTGAAAATTGAAAATTAGAATATGGAACACTGAAAAGGGAAATAAGTGGGTATAGAAATCATTAAAAATTCTTATATACAAAAGGAGCAAGACCAGATATGATTCTGGATAGACATATCCTTAGAGAGTTAAAAGTGTATAGTAAAGTAGCCAGAATCAACCCTGAATTTGAATAAGCCACAAATGAAAAATATATTAAAATTCACTGCTATCATTACAATAAAAGGAAAATATTTCAAATGTCAAGACCCTCTAGAGGAATAAAAAAAAAGTACCAAATCTTAAAAAAACAGATTTGTTTGTTTTCAGGCATAAGGAGAGTACAAAGGAATCTGATTAATAGTTTCAGGAACTGTAGTAATATATTGAAATAAATAATCTATTCAAGGTTAAAATTTCATCATATGAAAATATCTGACAATGACCCCTTAAAATTCATGGAAAAGGAAACTCCTGGTTTTGGAAGTGTGAGCATCCATATTCCAGTTGGATGTGTTGCTGAGTGAGAGAACAGAATCACAGAATCACAGTATCATGGTTCACAGAATCACAGAATATACCAAGTTGAAAGGGACCCACAAATATCACCATGTCCAGCTCCCGGCCCTGTACAGGACCATCCTCAGGAATCATACCATGTGCTCAAGACTGTTGTCCAAACGCTTCTTGAATCTGTCAGGTTTGATTCTGTGACCGCTTCCCTGGGGAGCCTGTTCCAGTGCCCAGCCACCCTCTGGGGGAAGAATATCCAACTTGAACATCTCCTGATGCAACTTCAGATCATTCCCTCTGGTCCTGTCCCTGGTCACCACAGACAAGAGATCAGTGCCTGCCCCTCTTCTCCTCACAAGGAAGTTGTAACTGCAAGGAGGTCTCCCCTCAGTCTCTTTCTCTAGGTTGAACAGAACAAGTGCCCTCAGCTGCTCCTCATATGGCTTCCACTCAAGGCCCTTCTCCATCTTCACTGCCCTCCTCTGGACACTCTCCAATAGCTTAATGTCCTTCTTACATTGAGGTGCCCAAAACTGTACACAATATTCAAGGTGAGGCCATCGCAGTGCAGAGCAGAGCAGGACAATTTGCTCCCTCGACTAGCTGGTGATGATTTGCCTGATGCCCCCCAGGACATGTTGGCCCTCCTGGCTGCCAGGGCACTTCTCACGCATATTCTGCTTGCCATCAACCAGGATCCACAAGTCCCTTTCTGCAGCACTGATTTCCAACATCTTATTTCCCAGTGTGTACTTACACACTGAGGCTCAGGCAGCCATGAGTGAAGTCCAGTGGTATGAGCCAGCTATATAGGAGGGTTCCTAAGTCCAGGAACATCCAAGCAGAAGTCCCATGACAGGAAAACCCTTGGCAGACAAGCAGAAGAGGAGAGGGCAGTGCTGGAAGTGACTAAAGGGAATTTAAACCTGGTAAAACCTACACAAATATTTAGCTAGTGCTGGGAGGGAACTCTCGAGACCATCTAGTCCAACCTTTCTGCTAAAGCACGTTCACCTGGAGCAAGTTGCACTGGATCACATCCAGGTGAGTTTTGAATATCTCCAGGGAAGGAGACTCCTCAACCTCTCTAAGCAGCCTGCTCCAGTGCTCTGTCAGCCTCATAGTAAAGAATTTTTTCCTTGTATTCAGATGGAACATCCTGTGTTTCAGTTTGTGTCCTTTGCCCATTTTCCTGTTGCTAGCCACCACTGAAAAGAGTCTGATCCCATTCAAAAAGATGTCAGGATCTAGAATACTGACTGTTCAAGTAGGGTTGGGTTAGAACACCTAGGAAAACAATCCAAATAAGAAGATGATCTGATTTTGTTTCAGTGTATGAAACAGGATAAAATACAACAAAAATATGTCAATTAGATGCAACTATTATCCATTTCCTCACATTCACATCTACCTTAGGGATCTACTTATCCACATATCAGTTCATCCAACAGGGACTTCTTACAAATCATGTAGTTTTTTTCAGAATAGTGAAGTACATAGCTCTTTTGACTTTTTTGACTAGATACAGATCATGCTAAATCTTACGTCTACCCACTGTTCTTAATAGTTAAACCATTTTTAAACTTTCCAATGGTCCTCTATAAATTAGCAAGAACACAGTAATATAGTATTATATATTGTCTAAACTGTTTTTCCTCTTCTGATTAAGATCATCACACTCTTAATGGTTTCTTTTAGTATTATCATCCTGAAAAAGACTTTTCCTGAAGAAAAATGTGATCAGATTTTAAATTATTAGATTTCAAAGATAATACACTTGATTTTTATGAGAATTAGCTCTATACTGTTTTATTTATATAATAAGTGGAAGGCATTTAATCTCTGATTGCATATCTTTACCTTTTACTTATTGGAAGATATGTGATACTTTTCCCTTGCTGTACCAGATGAAGCTTTTGACTTGTACATATGCTGATTTTTAAAAAATGGACTTTTTCTGTCATAGTAACTAACAGGGAGAATTCCCACAATGTTCTTGGTGAATAAAGCTGTCATTAAAATCTGAGTAATAGGCACTGAACCTGTATCCAGTTGATGTTTGACCTTCAAGACTTTGTGTAGCCACAGCTGCATCTACATTCAGCTGTAGCAGAGTTGCAGGAACCTTTGATTGTTTTGCTTTGGTGAGGGTGAAAAGCAGATACTAGAAGTCTAGGCAGTGAGAAATGAAAGACTTAAATAAGATATAAGAAAAATTCTTGAGTATCTTTTGGTGGATTTGGAGAGTGGTATTACATGGGAGCCTACAGAGTGTGTAAGAAGAGATCCCAGGGGACTGCTTCTTCATCCAACCAAAATTAATTGAAATAAGATTTTTCATAAAGAGAAAATTTTGTGGTCTCCCATTTTCTGAGTTCAGGATGCTCAGTTTTCCAATCCAGATATTTACATGTGCCATGTCATTGGAAAGACAGTCGTCAAATTCATACTGTTCTGGGCTTTACAAAGTAAGCAGTCTCCTTCCTTATACTGATGCATTTGCAAAATAGGCTTAAAACTTTTCAGAAGCAAGGAAAACCTGCATCAATATCCTTAAATATAATTTGAGTTTAGGGTCTGGTATTCCAAAAAAATCCAAATATAATTAGTCATCAGATGTTAACAATGGAAAATAGTAAAAAGGATGCTTTCATCCCAAAGTCTGCCATCTCAAGTGCTTTTCTTTCTATCTAAAGGATATGAGAAAAACAAGCAAACAAACAAACTAAAACACACTACTTCCCTTATGACTTAGAAAACACCACCACCACCACCAAAAACAAATAAAAATAAAAAAACCCAACCAAACAAAAAAAAAAAAAAAACACAAAAAAAAGGAGGACATAACATACTGGGCAGCTATATAATACCAGTGTAAATATCAAGATGCTCTACCAGAGGAGGGGGAATGAAAGTTGTTGGTCTACTCCACTGTTGCTGGTTGGTTTTGAGGTTGGAAGAACTGAGCTCTAGAGTATTGTACATTGCCTGAGGTACTGGGTGTTAACTTCACAAATCACAGTGTTATATCCTTTCCTAGAAGCTTCCTCATGAATGATAGTAAGCTTCATCGTAGATGCCTCATAATATAGGAATCACATTCTCTCCATGCCACTAATTTTCTCCTGGAAAAGATTAGGGTGTTGACATTCACCAGGAAGTAAGGATGCGGGCTGTTAGTATGTAAGAAATCTGTGGAAGACTTTAGGACTGCATATGTCTGTAGATAAGGTATTTGTTCTAGAAGACCTGAAAACACATAATGTAACACAAGATGGAATCATGCAATCATCAGGATTGGAAGACACCTTCAAGGTCTTCATAAATGACTTGAACTCAGAACTGGAGTAGGTAATAAGTTTGCAGATGACACAAAACTAGGAGTAGCTGTTGACTCTGTCAAAGGAAGGGAGGTCCTACAGAGAGACCTTGAAAAATTAGAGCACTAGGCAATCACCAACCACATGAAGTTCAACAAAGGATAGTGCTGGATTTTGCACCTGGGATGAGTAATTAGTGAATTTGAGCACTGTCTCTTTTACTGGTCAGACAGACATACTGATTTCTCCCTCCCAAAAGCATGAGAGCTCTCTGCATAATGCTGCTGTCTTAGTACTTTCTTATTTGTGTGCACGGGTTTGAGGTGGATCCCCTTTGCATAATTTGAATACTGTCAAACACTAAGGTTTTAGTCCACCAATTTTTCCTCAAAGAATTCAGCCATCTGACAAACATTTGATAGATATTAATTAAATGTATGAAATAGCATATTTCAAAAGTGTTTCTAGTTGTTTGTGTCTCCTAGAAAAATCTGGTTCAGAAAATGTCTAAAATACAAAGCTATTTTGCTGATATTCATTTCAAGTTGTCTTATAATACATGATGCATAGCTGTTTTGTTAGCAGTCAGTATAGACTTCAGGTAAAGACAACAAGAGGATAAAGAAATGCTACACCTCAGGTAACAGACTTTTAGATCTAAGTCAAAGAATGCATGCATTTTGGAAGGGGAAGTTTGATCACACAGTTTAAACAACAACAACAACAACAACAAAAAATAAAACCCCCCAAAACTAAAAAAAAAACCAAAAACCAAACCCATACCTGTCTCCTTCTAACCTGGAACACAAACAGGGCTACTTCCCACAAAGGTGTCTGAAAAAGTAGCCAGCTATGGGATCACTAATTGTTGACACTCAGAATTTTGAAAGATCTAATCTGTTGTAGCAGACCTTTGTGGGTCTACTTGACATCTTGGAGGAGTTATAGAAATATAAGTTTAGATACCCTAGAAATACAGATTCAAATACAGTTTTCCATTGTTCAATATGCAGTTCCTGATTCTATAATAAAAACTACTCAATTTACAGACTGAACAAAACTCAGCAAATTGGCTCTTTAGGTTCAGTTCTCCTTCAGTTGTCTCACCCAAGACACTATAAAGAACTGCCTTGTAGGCTTTAACTGTGAATAGTGTGCTCTGATCTACTCCTGCAACTTCACAATATTTGAACTTTCTCTTTCCCAGGGCACTGCAAAAACCTTTTGCTCCTGTTACTCTTGAAATAAAAAGCAGTGTTCTTTATGAATTTTTAACAAGGCACACTTTTCCTGCCGGTGCTTTCAGGCAAGTCACGTCAGTATCTGGACACTTGAATTTGAAGCTCAAAGCTTGACTGCCTCTATTTGTAAACAAGTGTGAACAGCATGAGCACAGTAGTGTCACTTCCCAGTAAATTCAGTGTTAAGAAATTACAAATGTATGTACTATAGAACAGTTTGACAAAGCTGTATTGAAATACATTATTCATAGTAATCTTTTTTCAGAACCTGACATTTTTGAAAGTTTTCCATTTTGTGCATCATAAAATTGTAATGTTGGTTTTGAAAATGGGAAAAAACATCTACAAAAAATGTGCTGAATGTGTTTAGCCTTTTGCTTTCAAAGAATCTTTTCCAAAGAAATAAATTCTGTTGCTGTTTCCTCACCTTAAGAACTGCTCATTTTTTCTCTAATTATCACAAATTAATTACAGCTGATCTTTATCCACTGTGACATTCCAGCCTGCATTGTGCATGCGTGCGTGTGTCTGTGTGTGTGGTGGTCAGGGGAAACAATATGTGTCGAGACTGCCTTATAAAATCTGTTCTACACCTTTAACCTTCAGCAGAATACTGAATAATTGAAGGGTCTATGGACACTGACGTTTATGGCAAAGCAGGAAAATAGATCTCTGTTGATGGGCTGTATCTCTGATCATAGTTCATAGCCCCTTTCAGTGGTAGAGTTAACATTACCTGCTTGATGTCAGGCATTGCAATGATCGCTGCCAGATGGTACCAGGCTCATGGTCCCAGGACTCCTGTGCCAATGGTAGCTGTTTTACTGGCACAATCAACATAATTCAATCACTGTCAGTGCTTATTTCTTCCCTGTTGCTCCATGCCAGTCACTTACTGACTTTTCCTTTCTGTACTCTTTACTTTTGAAAGATGGTAGCACATGGGAAAAGTGTACATTTTCCAACTTCAATCTTAATAAACTTAGGGTTTTGTTTCACCCCCCTTCATTCCCATAGCAGTATTTATGAATGTAGTTTGATTTGTAAGAGCTGCTCCCTGAGTGTAGGGGAAATTTATGTTTGAAAATATCAGTATGACCTAAATAGATTAGTCAATTTGCTGAGTTTTGCTAACTTCTTGAATTATGTTTCTTCTGTCAGAAGACTTTATCACACTTGTGAAAAATTAAGTGGCTGTTACAAATATCTTATCTGAAACACCTATTACCAATTTTATAGACTTCTCTTTATGTATCTTACATATTCATTTATGACTCTCAATTTTCAAAATATTTTCTTTCCTCTATGGGGAAAATGTCGCACTCTACAAAAAAGCTCTTTGTGATGGGTTTGATCCAGGCTTCCATTTTTTCCCCAGTCTGGGCAGTCCGGGCTTGGTGGGAGTAAGCTGGGCTAAACCCATGACACTCTTGCACTCTCTATTTAAAACAAAATTAAATTAATTAAATTGATATTTATTTTCTTTTTTCTTCCTTCTAATTAATAAAAGACTCTTGTGAAGAGTCTGTGGAAGACAGTTTCTGAACGAGAGGGCAGCTGGAGAATGATGCATTCCTAGCATCCCTACCTCTGACTTGCACCATAACCTCTTTCATAAATGCATTTTTCCAAGTAAAAGAGCCTTGCTCTGCAGAAAAGTCAGATCAGCCCTGAAGCAGGTATACTGAAGTGGGGAAAGAGATGTTGTCTTTTTCCCTCTATAAAGCTCTGATCAACCCCACAGTGGTATATGTCTGTACCCCAATATCTTGTTTTGGTATTGCTATAGTGAAGACTTCCAATGGTACTGTCCTTTATTTTATGACAAATATTTCCATTTGATTTTTATTGGAGGTTGACAGACTTACTCTTAACTTTAAAAGAACATATTTAAAAAAATGTTGCGTAGAAAACTAGTGATATTTTCCATGCCAACTGCTGAGAACTCCCACAAATGATAACTAATATTAATTAATACTTTCCACAGCCTAACCTTCTGTTCAAGAGACAAGCTACTTTAGGTGCCCTGAAACATTCTGCTCAGCTTTGCAATTCATGCTTGTGCAATTTAATAATAAAAAGTTACACGAAAATAAAAGAATCTTACCTTACTCTCCAGTTGTTTTGAGCAAAAAAAATGATTCCAGTCCATGAGCAAAGCAAGACTTGTGTCATAGCATATAGCTAATAAAAGCCTGTTCTAGAGGAATTGATGTGTCTTTTTGCTCCCCACTTTTTTTTTTAATGTCACACACATGTATTTTAAGGAAACACATGTATTTACTTTTAAAATTGCAAGTTGCACAACAAATAATTACATCAGAGATGCAACCAACAAAATGGGTAAGCAGTGAACCAGTTGTCATATTTCTCAGTGCTTTAAGACATACTCATGCAAGTGTAGAGACACAGCCTCCTTTACACTGATGATAATTGACAGCTTTTTTCTGCCACTCTCCAGTTCTGTCAGTTGAACTTCTGTCCCTGCTGGCCTGGCTATTCTGAGAGGAACTGAAGTGGCAGGTAGCCCGCCACTACAGGATTCACATTAATTTTACAATTCCTTTCTGAGCTCTATGTGTGATGCTGATGTCTTCTTCAGCATAAAACAGATATATCTAAAATCTTATACTACTGAATATAGCTATTTAGATGTAAATCTAAACTTTTAGATATACCTTGTAAACAAATATAAATCTACGGCTGACCTGCAACTATAAAATTAAGGTCTGTATAAATATCTGCCTTTCTACATGTAGCTGTGTGTGTAATATCACACACCTTTAGTATATAGCATATCTATAGAGAATATCTGTGTTGGTATGTATAAATCTATAGCTATGGATTTATAAATATATAATTCTGTATGTGTATACAAAAGTGCAAAGACCAGATACATAAAACCTGTGAATTAAGCCCCAGCATTTGTAGTGGAATAGCCAGTCATACTCCAGCACCAAGTCCACCATATAATCCACTACAAGAGTCACAATCTTCAGAAAAGGACTCCCAAATGCAGAATGAGGAACAACAAGCTGACAAGTTACATAGAAGGCACTGAAAACTTGGGTTGCTTTGACTTTTGTGGTTAATTCCAATGGGAAATGATAGAGGTTGGGTTTTTTCAGTGAGAGGTCATGTAGGGTCCTAGATATCCCGAAGCCTTAATGAGTACTCTTCAGCAAATGAATATCAGGCACACTCAAGATGTGAAAAGGTGTTGACTTCTTTGTGTATCTGATATTCTCAGTGTACTAGATATATATCTTCTTTTTCATGTACATTAAGGGCAGGAACTGAAGGAAAAGAAAAATTTTTCTTTTGTATTTGTTTTATTTTGCTAGCATGAGTTTTGTGGGCACTACCTTTTATATATCTCTTTAAGAGTTCAACTGAGGAAGTGCCAAGTCCTGTATCTGAAGACGAAAAACCCCAGTCACAGTACATGCTGGAGTCCGACTGACTGGAAAGCAGCTTTTCATAAAAGGCCATGAAGGATCCATCCTAGTGAGCACCAAGTTGGACATGACCTGACAATGTGCTCTTGTGGCTAAAAAAAAGCCAAATGGTGTCCTGCAATAGCAGTGGTATTACCAGAAGGTCAATAGAAGTGACCCTTTTCTGCTCAGCACTGGTGAGGCAACACTTGGAGTTTTGGGTCTAGTTCTGGGCTACAAGAGAGACATGAACACACTGGAGACAGTCCAACAAAGGACCACTAACATGATGAGGAGACTGGAGCATTTCATATATAAGGAGATGCTGAGAGAGCTGAAACTGTTTGGCTTGGAGAAGAGAAGGCTCAGTGGGGATCTCATTAATGAATATAAAGACCTGAAAGGAGGGTGCAAAAAGGACAGAGTCAGGCTCTTCTCAGTGGTGCAACAGGACAAAAGGCCAGGCAATGGGAACAAATTGTAACACAACAGGCTCCATCCAAACATCAGGAGCTACTGGCATAGGTTGCGTTGAGAGACAGTGGAGTGTCCCATGTTGGACAAATTCAACAGCCATCAGAATGTGCTCTATGTGCCCTGCCTGAGCAGGTACAATGGGGTGGATGATCTCCAGAGGTCTCTTCCAACATCAGGCTGAAAAAAGCCCTCAAATAAAAGCTGAAAGGAATGTATGTGTCCAGTAACTGTATAAAACTGTAAAATATAACTGATATTTTATAATATAAAACCCACATGAGACATGACAAATAAACACAATTTAAAATTATAATTTTGGAGTTCCCTGCTTTTTACCTCATCTATTCTTTTTCCTTCTTTTTTTTTTTTAATATGCCCATTATATGCTCAATGTTAGATTGTTTACCATATTTTTGCTGTCATAACCTTGCCATTTGCAATTCTTTATTTTCTTTAATTTTATGTCTGGTACTTGTTGAAATAAACATGAAGAGTAAGAAATTGTCAACTTACTCAAGTATTTTAAAAACCCCTGCCTATTATCAGTTTTCTGGAGGATCTTCTCAGATCACATTTATCATTCTTTATTAGGCACATTCAGTTGCCAATATAGATATCAAGAAATGATGATGTTACCTGTTCTTTGTAGGATAAATCTAATTTATATAGTTGACAGAATTTGTGCCCTAAAGGTAGTTATTGTATTTTTTGGTACTAATTATGATTGGGATAAATCTTTGAATGTAATGAAGGATCTTCACAACCTCTTGACTTTGTGGAACATGAATGTAATCTCCTTGACTGAGAAGTTAAATATTTTTCTCAGGACTTTCAAATCTTCTCTTGTCTGTTGCTTGACTTTAATGCAGCAGTTCATGTCCCAGGTCTCAGTTTTCGACATGCTTGTTGTGGCCAGTACATCAGAGATTGCATATTAATTCATGAGCAACCATTCATAACACTGTAGCTGACAATGCCTGGGTTGAAGAAATTAAGAGGGTGAGAAAAACCTACAGCTCAATGGGCATAATGAGTAAATGACATTTTTCCTAAAACTGGTCACTTCAGGTCAGATTGTTAGATTAACAGTGAATTGCTAGGGCTGGGTAACAGTGTTGCAACTGCTGCAATATGTGCTTTATCTTTTCTATGTATAAATGGAGAGAGTACAGTGAAGCAGAGTGGATATGGCATCTTCTTTGCAACAGTCTGGACTAAAGATGATAAAATAAATGTAAAATCCCAATTCATAACAATTCCATCCCACTGATGTTGCGTATTTTTATAATAGAGAAGTCAATAATGAGAGATACTAGTTCCTCCACTTCTCAGAACTGCATCCTAAGAGGATTAATTAAAGAATGCAATTTGAAGACTTCTGAATAGATAGCACACAGTCCCTATGTGTACTGTCCATTTTCTTATATAAGGACGGATGGCGAGTGGCTGATGCATAAGTGTTTGCTGTTACGTATTCATCTAGGCTTTGGTAAGTCTTTCTTCTTTCATGTATTGGGCCAAAAGACTGCTAGAACTTTTTCATACTTCATTCAGCAGAAAAAGAAGAGTCTGAAATACATGTAATGCATGTATGTCAAACCTGAGTACATAGTCATGATCATTTTACATTCTATCATCTATCTATCTATCTATCTATCTATCTATCTATCTATCTATCTATCTATCTATCTATCTATCTATCTATCTATCTCATTTTGAATAGCATATAATTTCATTTTCACTGCAGAAAAAGCTGCAACTCCAACTTATAGCCTACACAGATACAAACACAGTTGCACTTTCCCAGTCCTAAAATTGGGGATGAAACTTGTGCTATCAGAATATCAATTTTCATACTTTATACTTTAATACCGTACAGTGCCAATGAAAGATTCAGATCTACAGCTGTCAGAATGTCTCCTGACATTGGTGGAAGTTCAAAGTTCTTAGCACTACAGAGCACAAAAGCCAATATAATTTTTACTATCTTGTATTCTAATTTGTGTAAATTCTTATTGAGTAATCATTTTTCATTTTAGAAATTATCATGTAGAGGTATGTAAATCCACAAATTATTTTAGGTGTCAGCAATGGTACTCAGAAGATTATGTAAACAGTGCCCATGAGTTTGAAGTAGCCTGCAGTAGTCAAAATTCAAGCAACACTGCTTGTAATCCTCGTGTTCAAGATATGTAGGCATTGTAAATTGTTTTAATCTGTGACACTCACAGTCTGACTTCATTCTAGTACAGAAGGCACAAAACATTGAGAAGTCACTGTCTCAATAGAGAAATGGCACAGCATTGTCATCTGGATAAATAGTAGGACTCTAGATTTTAAATAGCCTAACTTCTTTATTGAGGAAAAGAAAACGCAAAATTATCATAATAAGACTTTTTGAGGTAGGGGTTAGATTCTCTGAGGATAGCTGTGAGCAAAGCATGTTATAATCCTGTGACTTGGAAAAGCAGAGGCAGTGTGACAATTTTGCATGTGCCGGACAATTAGTCTAAAAAGACAGATTTTTACTTCTCAAAATGGGTTACCATTTGCAGAAGTGGATCAGAAAACTCTTTCTGTGTTCTGTGTACCTTTTAAATGTTATTGTGTATAATCTGATAACTAGTAATTGCAGTTACAAAGGGGAAACCTAATGACTTAAGTAAACTGATAACAGGAGGGGTATGAATTAAAATGAACAATAACTTGCTCAAAATTAATGAGTACATTCTTTTTCTTTTTTATTTTTCTCACTCCAAAAAGATGATACCTTTGGTGAGGGAGATTTTGTGCATAATTCAAAGCAAAAAATTAGTTGGAAACCACTTTTTTTGCTCAGCACATAATTTTTATAGGCCTTGGATTGGGATTTGTAGCATTTGAAGGCTTCTGTGGTGGAACTACACCATCCCCATATTTTTGTCCCCTTAGACTTGCTATCAAAATGATAAGTATTGTTTTCATAGAAGACTTACAGAAAAATTCGCTTCTAGGCAGCTAAGGTTCATTGTCATCATGACATTTTACGCTGTTATTCTGTTTGCTTTGTTTCATTTCACAGTACCGTACAGTCCTTCATTCTCCTTGCCTGAGAATGTAAATACGTTTATCACTTAAAAGCATAATTTCATCCATGTCTGCTGATAATAAGATCTTCATCAAGATCTCAGCTTCATTAGATGAGATTTATGGGATTTATGTAAGTTAGTGTCAAACATCAGCTGTAGAATAAAAGCTCCTAAACTCCTCGTGTTCCACCAACCAGCACAGAGTTGGAACTTCACCTAATGTTGCACTCACTAGTAACAGCAGAAATCATTCTTCTGTCTTCTGTTTCTGAGCTACTGATTTGCCATATCTTTCAATATACAAAACAATGGAAGTTGGGAGGGTTCTCTTGGAAAATGTTTCATTTATTCCTTTCAGTAAAGTGATTATTTTGAATCTAAAGTTTGTAATTTCCAGAGTCAATCCTATTTAAAAGAAAAAAAACCCCAGATCATACAGTTAAGCAAAAGTTCTAACTCATCTCCCTGTCTTTTAAGTCTGTGTTTTAACTTTTCCAAGTCAAATAAAGAAGATGTAATTTTCTATATGAGAAAACTCACATTTACTGCTGTTGAATACACTACTCTGTTCCTTATTTCTGAATTCAACCAGCCCCTGGCATATTCTTCCACAAGTCCAGGTGGTGTTTCAGAGGTAACAGGTTCTTAAAAACAGGGTAGTAGGAAGAACAATGTTAGAGCATTACCATCCTCAGTAAATGCTTCTAATATATATGTTTGGATTATGCATTCATATACATATAATAGTTTTAGATAATTTTATGGAAATACTAGTTATTAAAAAATCTTTAATATAAATCCCAGTCATATCTGAAAGATGTGAATGCACTTAGATCAAGTGGCGGTGTTTTTATATTGCTTTTCAGCTTTTCGAAACTGCATTCGTTTAATAATGTTACTTATATTTAATCATTTTTGAGTGCAAAGACTGAAGATTGCATTGTGATATACTCACTTCTGAAGAGAGTATCAGTAATCACAATGTTAATGCCACTGCTGCTTACATGAGCAGCATTACTTCATTATGTTTCAGCCATCACTAAAACAAAATTAGAGCTTGTGGTCTTGTTACCTCTCAAGCAGCTGTGCTCTCCTTATTGTCCTGTACATGCAGTTCTCTCAAACTTGTTTTAATCCATCCCTGAATGTGGTTTTTAAATAATGATGAACAGCAACAGCTACAATTTAAGTGTTTTCTCTGACATGGACTTTAAATGGATTTTCAGGCATAGGATTCTATGGGATGTTTAATCATTTTCTCTGGCTAATGCAAATATTCTCCTGTATTTTTAAACAGTTCAGTCTATCTTAGCAGGTTTTGTAAATGGAATATTTCTTTTCCTCCTTAGGTTAAGTTAGCTGACTACATTCTGCTTAGTTTTGAACACAATAGTACTAACTCATAAAATTAATTCCCATTTTGTGGGATTGTCAGAAATGAGGATTGCTCTGACCCCTATTTGAACTCATCAGCTGAAATGAAGTTGTTCAGTGAGCTGGAGAAGACAAAGCTGAGTTCCAAGAAATTAATCAACTCCATCAGCCTCTACGATAGGCCTGAAAATGGCACACATCAGACTGACCCTGAGCAGCTCTGGATTCCCTCTGTAAATGAAAGTCATCATTCCTGGCAAGGAAGATACTAAATTATAGGCTTTTAAATTTAATTTTCAGTTTACTTGTGTTTTCGATTAGTGTGCCATGTTTCATAAAGATGGTAGTACCTTTAAGTAGTAAATGCCCTTCATCTACCAGCTCAATCTCTGTTGTAATAAAAAGGTAAATTTGAACTAAAAATTGTTAGCAAATGAAATGATGTGGTTGTGGGGTTTTCCCCTTTTTTCTTTCCTTTCTCAGTGACACCTTAAGCAACAATACCAAATTATTTTCTTCATACCAAAATCAATAACAGTCTTGGAAATAAAAAGTAGCCCCACAGCCTGAGGCCACAGATTTTCATGACAGGCTACTAAAACTATCTTTCAGTAGCCTGAAGGTCTGCCAGCTAATCATTCACTTTCCTTTCACTATTTAGTTGTCGGATATCTCTCCGGGCTAGTAAAACTTAAAGGCTATGTGACAAATTGTCTGCTAAAGAAACATTGTCCATTTTTATCTTTGTGGAACTTCAGTCTTTAGCACATGGGCTGAAAAGTTCACATTTCTTTGGAAGGAGGACAGAAATTAAAACAGTAACTAATCTTAAATCATTAAATGCTTTCTTATATTATTAAATGCAAAACATCAAAGCCATTTTTATGTACCTCTCCAAATCAGTAGCAGTGAAAAAAACCAATTTTTTTCTGGAGAGACAAGATGGATAAATAAGAGAAAACAAGTCTAAGATTCTTTAGTTCAGGTCTTAAAAATGAGGGAGATGATAGTTAAGTTTGAATGCCTTAGTTAGGTTCTCCTTCTTGTACATATGCATGAAAATGCAACCTATAACTACAGGCAGTTATAAATATTAAACAATATATAAATATTCTATAAAAATGATATGGAATTCATATTTATATATAAAATTGTTAATAAAATTATATAAATATTATAAATGTAGGCAACTATAGCAACTTCCAACAAACATCATAAGTGACATCTATCCTGTTGCAGAATTGTGTGGAAATTGGAAGCTGATGAATGTTGTTAACTCTTCTCAAAGTTCTCTTTTGTACATTAGTATATATGTAGTCAAGAAATTAAAATTTCATTTCTAATTTTCAAAGGATCAAACAAGTTTTATGGTTCCCAAATAACAAATCTAGAAACTAATAATGCTTAATAATGTCATCAGTAATTTCCCATGAATACACTTGGGAGATATTTTATAAACTAGATTGACTAACATCTTCTTAGTATTCCAGGCTAACCATGTGTTTCTAGACCTGTGCTTGTATAGTCTTTCAAGTGCATGGCTTGAGGCAAAATAAGCACCTGCACTTGTTAACTATTTTTCCCTCTCGTGTTTCCCTCTTGCCTTTTTACCTCTCTATTGTTTCCAAATTGTCCTGGAACAGTTTTAGCAAATAAACCAAACTAAAGTTATCAGATACTGAGTATCATAATCTATGTTAAACCTTTACATCATCTTAAACAGATTGCATCACTATTAGACTTTAGATCATCTTAAGTACCTCCGACTTACTAATTTGTACTCTAATAGGCATTTAGCTAGAGAGGTGTACAGATAAGAGGGGACTAAGATGGTCACAAGATGGTTAATCTTAGTCTGAAGTCCTTAAAGTGCTTTGCCATGGTGGCTATGTGCTAAATTTTAGTGATTAACTTTTCGTGGCCCCCAAATACCCCACCATAGTGGATAGGACGCATCAGTTTAGTTTAGTTAAAAAACAACAAGCCTTCTCAACCTCAATTATTGTTTATTGGCTTTTATATCTGACAAGAAAATTTTGAGGTATTTCAGTTCTGTCACTATAATGGAGAAAGAAGATGCTTGAAGATGAGCATTGTGGGTAGCTAAAGGAATCTGGCCTTGCATTCTGCACCTTGTAGTGTAAGGGACAATATTCATCTAACTATTTTACCTTCAGTGATTCTCTTTGCTGTTACAGTTTTTGGTGGAGTTTTTTGGGGGGGAGTTGTTGGTTTTAGGTGTTTTTTGTTTGTTTTTGGTGTTTGTTTTTTTGTTTGTTTGTTTGTGGGGTTTTGTGGGTTACTTTGTTTTGGGTTTGTTTTTTTTAAGGCAAAGTAGCCTGAATGCTATGGGACTCTTTCCCAGGGATAATGGTTATTCTGGAGCACTGAGGACTCTCAGGAGGTGTTGCTGACCCTCAGTGCTCAACTTAGTCTGTGTGCACACTCCCTGCAAAGTAGATAGGCTAAGCAATTTCAAATCAAGGTGGTCATTCTGGGTTAAGTGAATGGGTCATATATAAGTAAAAGCATTTTGAGTGTTAGGGGGAATTAGCTCTGAAGCAGCACTTAAATAAAAACTTAATAAACTTCTTGCTTCAGCATTTTTTTGAGCAAAATTACTGAGATATGAGGAAGAGAATTATGGTGGCTTGATCTTACTGTGTGCCTGATATTAAAGTTTACTTGACAATAAATATAGCTAGGATATCTAAAAAAAAACCAAAAACCCAAACCACCAAAAAACAACAACCAGTTAGTTGCCCATCCTTTAGGTCCAGTAAATTCCTGTCCTAGTTCAGCAAGCCAGGACTAGTTTATCACTTTGTGGGTCTGACCAAAGCTATGTATTCTAAACCCGCTAGTCATTTCTCATGAACTCTTAACAGTGGACCATTTGCAACAGCTGCCCAGGGCACACCTGACCCCTCAGGCTGCAAGCTGGGTGTTAAAGAAGCCTGTGAGATAGGAACTGTGATAACTCCACTCTGTAGAGTCATTAGCACGTTTACACCCAGCCTGAGGGGGTATGTCTGCTAATAGGCCACCAAGGATTCCAAAAATATCCCATGACCCACAGAGTTAGATCACCCATTGTGCAACTTCCTGCCCTGGGGGAGGTACTGGGCATTCCCACCTGAACCTGAGAGGATATAATCTTGGGGTTTGGGGACTTCTGGGACCACTCACTGGATCCAGAGGAGGAGCAGAACCTCAACAGGACTGCGACCATCACTCTCGACCAGAATGCAACAGTCATCTGCACCAACAGGTTTTGTCCCTTCTTTTTTCACTTTGGACTCAGGGGAACCATGAGGGGTCTCAGCACAAGGGCTAACAAACACCACTTCTGTGTTTTGTGGAGCAAAACAATTTCTCTTTGTATCATTGCATTTATTGTAATATTTTTATTAAATTGTAACTCTGACTTATAATCTCTTTTGTGTTGGGTTCACTTCTCCTGCCATTCTACCTTTAAATCAGCACAGTTCTGCACTGGAGAAAGAAGGAATTAATGGTATAAACTGTTGAACTTTATTAAGTTTTATAAGGAGCAGAATATTTTGCAAACAGCTGGCCATTTCAGTTTATATGAACACCCACTAATACTTGCATTTTAACTCTTACATACCTACTCAAAGATAAATTCAAAATGGAAATGCAGGCAGGCAGGTGTTTTACAGGAATGGTGAATTAATCACAAATGTCTCTATATTTCATATTTCCGCCTGCAGTTCCTTAATGAGGCCACGTGTTCTGAAAAGCATCCTTCTTATTTTCCCCAGAGTATACTCTGCAACACCTTGGAAATTAAGATCTATCTATACATGTATGCAGATGTTCAGCTCCAGTCTCTCCTTTGTTTTGATAAATTACATTTCTACATTGTGCCCATCTCTCCCTGTGAAGACATCATTTGTTTTCTTCCCCTTGCTCATGCTGGGCCTCAGTACAGGCATCCACAATGACACATGCTGGTGGAAACAAGGTGAGAACACTAGTGCAGACCTCTTCTGCTCTATATCAGTTATGTCATTATTGGCTCTTGATCTAGTGGCATGCATTTGTTTAATGAAGCATGGTTGCTTTAACCTTCGAGACTGTCCCTCTCTGAGAAGCATCAGCTCTCCAAGAAATTGAGTCATGACACAGTAGCATGCCAGTTATTATTGTAATAAAAGTTGTCCCCTCACAGCAAAGAGTAATTTGATAATCTTTTATAGCTATCTGTACATGTTACTGTTCACATGAAGTGTTAACCCATTACTAGAATTTATTAAACATTGGTTTATTTGAAAATGAGGAAAAAAATCCAGTCCTTCTACATTTGGGGGTTTTTTGCATTTATGCAAGACTCAAAGTCTAGTAATTATAACAGTCATTTTCTTAGCAGAGTTTGAACCTAAAATATTAGTAGGAACAAGCTTTGTGGCTTAATATCACCTTGAGAAAACTAGCCATAACAAAGATGAGACTTACATAAGCTAGTCTGAAAAATTACATATATAAATAGAAGTTGGGATCTCAGTAACTTGTCCTTAGTAAGTATAAAGGAACAGCCCCATACAGTTAATAGATACTATAAGGGTTGTTTTATTTCTATGTTAACATCATATACTTATTGCAAACATCACAATCAATAAGGGATTTAATTCAACTAAAACACGGACATGTTTGAGGCCAATTATGATTATATTTCAGGAGTATTTTTCCTTGTTTTTCTTTAATCAGAAGGTGACTACTATTCTTATAGCTAAACTTTATTCTTAGTGCTTGATTCCAAAACAATTGTTTGTGCCCACAAAGGAGGAATTTAGCTAAGCTTTGTTTAATACTTCATTATATATCCTGGCAAGTCACAAATCTTCTAACTTGCCTATTAACATAAATCAAAAGATCTTGAGAAAACAATAGACTATCTAGGAATTGCTAGTGCTATAGGGAATATGGGCTAGGAAGCAATGCAAATGTTCAGATATTTACCTACATTTCTTCCTAATCAAGTTATTATGGACAGAAAGATTACAAACTGTAAAAATGCAAATAAGTGGTTGACTGCTTCTCTGCACACTTACTTGAGTCGGATGCATTTCTTAAAAGGGTTTTTAAACAAAGACTTTGGGGTACCTGAACACTACTGCTTGTGGTTTTGATGAAAGCTTAGTGTTGCTAAAACTTCAAAGGCAATGATTCAGTGTGAATTTTTCTTATTTGAACATTAGTGATAACCTTTGTCTAAAAAACTAGGCTGGAACACTTGTATTTTTAAACACTTGTGCTTCACTGACCTTTCTCACGATTGTTTGCAGTTGGATATTTCAACACACCATACCTGCAATTGTATTGACTAGAGTATTTTGCCTGTCAGGATTAAGTTAATGTTGTTATCTTTGGCTGTAATGAGTTTTGAGCCTGCTGATGCCTGCCTGCAAATGCAACTGTAAATTACTTTACAATAAGACGTGATGATTTGCTAGTCTCTTGATAGGCTCTTTAGTCAGATTTAGTGTAAAACATAAGGCAAAAAGTTTTTGTGCTCTGAAATTCTGCATTGCAGTTGAGGCTTTCACAACCTTACCTCTAATATACAAGAGAAATGTCTCTAATTTCCTGGAAATTTTGATATTCTTTCCTAGCAAAGTAGGGGGAAAAAAGTAAAGAAAAATAAGTGCTTAGGTGATTTCAATTTTTTTATCTTATTTTTAAAATTACTGGGAACTTCCAGGTTTCACGTGAAAATATTTATATCCTGGTAACTGAGCCCACTTGCACAGATAATTGCCACATTATCTACAAGTACTTACAAAAATATTCACCAGTCATCTCATGCTTCCTCATGTTTCCTCTTTCAAATCATGTGAGTGAGACAAGAAAGCAAGCTAGTACAGAGAAGCTGATAGTGCACGTTGGCTGTCCCATGGCTGATGCCCCAGCTGTGCCTCCTGCCCAGTCATGAATGCAAAACTCTTGTACAAATTCCTATAATTTCCATCTTACTTTGTGTAATACTCTTTTTCTACTTTTGGCAAATGCATTCTGACCTCGTTTATATTTGTTCAGGAGAAGTCTGTAAAAATTGCTTTATTATGCAAATACTGACTTAAAGTTCTGTTGCTGAAAACATTTGCTCTTTGCCTATCATACCAAATTTCAAGCTTCTAGTTTCCAGTTGGAGAAGCTATTGGAATTTAGTGGTGTCTTACTTATTATTCTTCTGAATTTCATGTGACCGGAGTGTCCTAGTTCAGCAGCTGGGACCAGTTTATCACTGTGTGGGTGTAACCAAAACTGTGCATTCTACGCTGTCTTTGTAATTTCTCATGCACTGCTAATAATGGACTATTTGCAGCAGCTGCTCAGGGAACACCTGACCCCTCAGGATGTAGGCTGGGCGTTAAAAAAGCCTGTGAGATAGGAGCTGTGATAACTCCCCTCGGGGGAGGCATTGGCACCTTTGCATCCAGCCTAAGAGGTCATGTCTGCTAATGGGCCATCAAAAATTCCAAAAATACCCCATGACTCACAGAGTTAGGTCACCCATTGTGGAAGTCCTCACACAGGTGGAGGTACTGGGCATTCCCACTCGTCCGATCCAGAGGAGGAGCAGAACCTCAACAGGACTGTGACTGCCACTCACGACCAGATTGTGACCATCATCCGCACCAACAGGTTTTCCTTTCCATTTTCCTTGCACTCCGGGGACCATGTGGCACTCAGCAAAGGGGCTGCCAAACACCATTCTGTTTGTGCCTCAGGGTGCTGGGTTATACTTCTGGGTTTTATGGGTTAAAACCAATTTTTCCTGTATCATTATATTTATTGTAATATTTTTATTAAATTGTAACTCTGACTTATAATCTCTTTTGAGTTGGGTTCATTTCTCCTACTAGTTTACATTTAAATCAGCACATCATGAGCCAAAATGGGTACTGGAATACAGTGATCAGTGTCAGCCCAGAGGTCTGGAAGGACACATTTTTCCTCAGCAAATTGACAGGTTGGGACACATTGGGAGAGGAAAAAGGAGAAATGCTTTATAACCTCCCACAAAAACCCTAACCTGTTGACACTGATAATGGCAAACACGAAAATATATTTAAACTGAAAGCCAAATTTGACCTATTTGAGAAACAAACAATAAATTTAGGAATGCGTAAATAAATAAATAAATAAAAGTCTTGGCTCAGAATGAAAAGCTGAAATTTAGGCTTTTCATAACCATACAAATTAATGTGCTTCAAGACTGGTGAAAAATTTCATATCCGCTTCTTTTGTTTACACTTAGGACTTTGATATGTACAATTACAAATTCTAAACAATTACATTATAATTTATACTAAGTTATTAACGCAAAGCTTCTCCCCAGACACCCTTTTGTTGTGGGGGAGAAGCTTGCATGTCATCATGAGATTGTGAGCTATGCTGGCGGTGGTATGTGCCTCCAAGTAGGGTCTCCACATGCCAGACAGGTCTCAGCTGAAGGACCAGACAAATTATGTCCGTGGGCAGGATGGGCTTCATAGCAATCCAGCAACCATTCTAGGACAACTCTAACTCCAAACCAGGGCAGATGGAGCTCACTTAGCCCTGTAAGGCTATCCATCTAAGAGAAGGATACTCGAACCTAACTTATGTCCTGAGGTATTCGCTGTCACCGTCCAAGCTTGCTAGGCCCTGGCAGATGAACCTTAGGAGTAAAGGGTGGGGTCAGTTCTGCGCACGCTGTGCCTCACCTAAAAAATCCATTGCACAGACTTGAAGGGTTCACCCACATTGCAAAGCCCTGCAGTGACAGGCAAAGGTCGAAAAGGCAGGTGATAGGAAGCACTGGAAAATGCAGACTCAACCCTGCATGCAGGTAGTTCAGGACATTGGTCTCTTAAGGCTGACCCCAGAGATGACAGTCTCATGAGGCAGCATCCTGAATGACCAAGCAGCCTTTTTCAAGGAGAGCATTACTTGCTTCACACAGAGAAGAGCCTAGAAAAGGTGGACTAACCAAAGCTCATCTCTACCCCTCACCCAGTTGGCTAACTGAGGCCAACGGACATCTTCTGATGCAGCCAAAAAAAGACAAAGATACAAAGGCATACACCTGCCTTCAAAGGTGTGTTCAAATTGACACTTGCATGTTGGAACATCAGAACTACACTTGATACTGTGAATAGTGGATGTTCTGAGCAACATTTTGCTCTAATTGTTTACAAACTGTCACAACTCAATATCGACATTGCTGCTCTCAGTGAAGTTCATCTTCATAAGGAAGGCAGCCTTAAAGAACATGGTAACTGGCTACACACTCTACTGGTCAGGCAAACCCAAAACCAAAAGTCACCTTTCAGGAGTTGGCTTCATGATTAAAAAATCTCCTGCCTCTGAACTTGAAAATTTGATGACAGGTCATTCAGATCGCATTATCTCCTTGTGCTGCCTCACCCAAAATGTTCCTGCAGAGGAAAAGATCATAATCCTTGGTGACTTCAATGTCAGAGCAGGAAAGAACTCTGAAGCCTGAAAAGGAGTACTAGGCAATCATGGTGTTGGAAATTGCAATGACAACGGACAACTTCTGCTAGAGTTTTGTGCAGAACAGAAGCTCACCATCACCAACACTAACTTTCAACAGAAAGACAGCCTGAAGACAACCTGGATGCATCCTCGATCCAAGCACTGGAACCTCATTGACTATGTCTTAGTGCAACAGAGAAATGTTTGTGATGTCTGTCATACCCGAGTGATGCCTATTGCAGAATGTCAAACAGACCATTGCCTTGTGTGTTGCAAACTTAACCTGCACTTTAAGCCCAAACCTAAGAGAGGTGGCATTCCAAGGAGGAGGCTCCAAGTTAATAATCTTCAAACAGGCACAGTGAGAGACAGCTTCCAGGTAAACCTTCAAACTAGACTTACAGATAAGCCCATAGATCCCTCTCCTGAAGTGTTTTGACAACGTATTAAAAATAGCATCTTGCAGTCCTCTGAAGAAACCTGAGGGTTCTCCTCCAAGAAAAACCAAGACTCGTTTGATGAAAACAATCAAGAGACCAAGGAACTGTGGAAAAAGAAGAGAACAGCTCACCAAGCACACCTTTCTCAGCCATCTTGCCATGTAAGAAAAGCTGCCTTTCATCTTGCATACAGTAAGCTCCAACAGAAACTCTGAGACATCCAAAACAAATGGTGGCTCAACCTAGCAGAAAAGATACAACTATGTGCAGATTTGGGTGACCAGAGAGGATTCTATGAGACCTGAAAGCAGCGTAAGGACCCACACACCAGGTTCAAAGCCCTCTACTCAGTGCAGATGGCCAAATGCTTCTAACAGATAAAACCTCCATCGTGAACCAATGGCCTGAACATTTTCAGACTCTCTTTAGTGCCAACTGTGTAGTCCAAGGCTCAGTAATTCAGCACATTACACAGCAACCAGTGAAAAATGAATTGGATATCGCTCCTACTATAGGAGAGACACTGAAGGCCATAGAGCAGGTGAAAACTGGCAAGGCAGCTGGGGTTGATGGAATTCCACCTGAAATCTGGAAGCATGGAGGTCAAGCACTCCATGCTAAAGTTCACAAGCCTGTTGTGTGTTGCTGGGAACAAGGTGAACAACCACCAGATCTCCGTGATGCAGTCATTACCACCCTGTATAAGAAGAAAGGAGAAAAATCAGACTGCTCACATTTACTGAGGAATAGCTTTGTTCTCCATTGCTGGTAAAATCTTTGCAAGAATACTTCTGAACAGATTAGTATCTGCTATAGCAGAAGAACTTCTACCTGAAAGTCAATGTGGTTTCAGAGCCCATAGGAGTACCACAGACATGGTATTTGTTCTCAGACAACTGCAAAAGAAGTGTGGAGGACAGAACAAAGTACTCTGTGTAACTTTCATTGACCTCACCAAAGCTTTTGACACTGTGAGGAGAAAAGGCCTGTGGCAGATCTTGGAACGTTTAGGATGTCCCCCCAAGTTCCTCAAAATGATCATCCTGCTACATGAGGATCAGCGTGGACAAGTCAGATATGGCGATGCACTCTCTGAGCCTTTTCCAGTAACCAATGGTGTGAAACAAGGTTGCGTTCTTGCACCAACTCTATTCACAATCTTCTTCAGCATGATGCTCCAAAGAGCCACGGCAGACCTCGATAAAGAAAACGGCATCTACATCCAATATTGTACCAGTGGAAGCCTATTCAACCTAAGGTGACTGAAGGCCCACATCAAGACCCTAAAACACCTTGTCCGTGAGCTGCTTTTTTGCTGGCGATGCCACCCTTGTTGCTCACACAGAAGCAGTTCTGCAGCACTTAACATCCTTCTTCGCAGAGGCTGCTGAGCTTTTTGGGCTGGAAGTCAGCTTGAAGAAGACAGAAGTTCTCTACCAACCTGCACCTCAGGAAGTCTTCCATCATCTCCACATCACCATAGGTGAATCAGAGCTTAAGTCAGTCCAGCAGTTCACCTATCTGGGAAGCATCGTTTCCTTAGATATAAAATTGACAAAGAGATAGACAACAGGCTAGCAAAGGCATACAGAGCCTTTGGAAAACTCCATAAAGGAGTCTGGTCCAATAAACACCTGAAGAAAAGTACGAAGCTAAGTGTCTACTCTTTTATATGGTCTGAATCATGGGTCATCTACCGCCACCTCCTGCGACTCCTTGAACGCTTCCATCAGCACTGCCTCTGTTCAATCCTAAATATCCACTGCTCTGATTATGTGACAAATGTGTGTGTTCTTGAACAGGCAGGGGTCACCAGTATTGAGGCCATGCTGATGAGAACGCAGCTGTGCTGGTCAGGGCACATCTCCAGGATGGAGGATCACCACCTCCCTAAGATTGTGCTCTATGGTGAACTCGCCAGCATGTGCAGCAAGAGAGGAGCCCCAAAGAGAAGATACAAGGACTCCCTGAAACAATACCTCAGTCTTGGCCAGATTGAATGCCATCAATTGTCCACTCTGGCCTCTAATCAGGATTCATGGAGACACACCATTCAGGATGTTGCTATTTCCTTTGAGAATGTATGCAGAGTCAGTCTTGAGGAGAAACAACAACGCAGAAAGAACCGTTCCTCGCCAATATCTCCTAAGGAGACTTTCTGCTGTGCCTTTTGCAACTGTACTTACCTATCCTGCATCGGCCTATTTAGCCACCGGCATGCTTGTAGCAAGTGTGGGTGGTGCCCTTCCTAAATCTTCGTTCATGAAACCTAGACATGATGATGATGATTAATGCCAAGTTTCCTGAATGAAACCCTTATTGTAAAGAAATTTTGGATTTTGTTTGGGGAAAATATAGTTGCTTTATTTCCTGTAAAACTGATAGTTTATATTTAATCTTTTTTACACTGAAGGCACTACACTGGGATGCTTTAGACTGGGTTCACAGTTTCTTTGATGAAGAGAATAATTTTAATTTTGGAGGAGAGTGTGTTTTCGTCAGAGCAGCTATGATACCGGTCAACTGAACAGAATTCAGTTTTCATTCTTCTTCTATTTCTATGGACTGCAGCTGAATCTGTTTTATGAATCACAGCTATTGGATTCAGCTCACTGGCCTTTCAACACATACATTATAGATACCTGGCAGTTTTCTAGGTTTTCCTTACAAGGGGCAACGTTTAAGGTATTTCCTCTTCTCTACTCAACGAAACAGGAATCTAATGATTAGGAGTAAAGTAGAAATCTAAGGTGAGTTCAGGTGACTGTTACGTGATATGAGCAAATTGTACTCTACTACTATTACTCTGTTGGTTTTTTTTCTGGAGGTCATTGGTTTCAAGAGGCAGTAGAAGTTTGGGAGACTTCTATGTTTTGCTAAAAACAAATAAATAAACATTCATGCTAACAAATGAACTAGGCACAGGCATCAGGACAAGTTCAAAGACTTCAAACTGTAGCCTAGTGAAACACAATTCAGATCCTGCCACAGCCAGGAAGTATAAAACCATTAAAGTTGTCATCTCCAGCTAATATGTAAGTCACAAATGTATACACAAAAGTATTTAAAAAAATAAGAAACGAGCAATTATATAATAAGATCATTTACAACAAAAAAAAAGGAAGAAAAACCATTAAAATGCATCAGCACTTATACAGGATTGGACAAAAGGGAGATACAGTATATATGTCTCTACTAATAATTATCCTCCCAAAGTTTATACTCTATTTGGAAAAAAATATGGATGAAAAAACAAAGAGGGGAAAAAATCCTGAAATTCTAAATTCAGAAAGAAATAAACCATAAGGTAACAGAACAACTGTCTTAGATAAGTGAATATCAGTCATGACTTATCACACTTTGTCTAGCCAGTATTTCATAAGCATCACAGATAAGGCAAAGTAATTCACATATTGCCAGAAAAGTAGTAGCACATCCTTGAGTTTTAGGGTCATCTGTTGAAGCCAAAATACCTGTAACTAAGAGTCTAAGGAAAGGCTTCTTGGTCCTGTCTTGTTACCTATAAATATTGAGATACCTGAGCTGGAATACCATGGGACAGTTTGCTTGTAACAGAAGTTGTGTCTGCTACTGCCTTAATTCTATCTGGAGAGTTACAGGATAGTCCATCAGGTTTCAGCCAAGGAAGGCTCTGCAGTGGCTTTATTTGGGGGAAGAAGGCAAGATGTACCAATATAGACTTGCACGTTACGACCTAAATACTTCTTTCAGATTGACCAAAACCACAGAGATTTCCAGTGATTCTTTTTTTAAAAGATATTTTTAAAAATACCTTTCTCTGGCTATAATATATAATGAAACAAATATGATGTATTAATTAAAGTAATTTTCTGAAATCTTGCTACAGTGTTTTGAAGATACATTTAGCAAGTGTTCAGTGCAAATGCAAGTTGTTGTATGTCACTGAAAGAAAAAAAAATGAAGCAAATAGAAACTTTTGACAGAAAGAATATACAAATCACTTCATCATTATGAGCTTTTAGTTCACCTGTTGCACATCTTGCAACAAGACCTGATTGTATCACAATATTTTTAGAAACATAACCACAGTTCTTCCTCCCTACCTGTAGAGCCAGCTCTTAGTCTCCATCTACTGCTGAACTTGTTCCACTGTTACTCACACCATTGTTAAAGTGCATACTAAAAATTGTAGATTATTTCTGTTCACTACACAATACATTGTTTTACCAAGGATAATATTTTATTTATAAGAAAAATAAATTGTCAGAGTTAAAAAACATAGTGCATTTTGTTCTAGGCAACATTGCTTTTATCACACAAATAATTTATTGTTTCTACTCCCAGATGAGTTCTGTGCCAGCCTTTCCAGGTATACTGAATATTGGTACATAATTTGTCTTGTTGGGAAAATGTATTTATTTTATCCATTAATACATGCTGTCATAACCTTTGTATTGTGGAGCAAGTTTGTTGCTTTAATTCTAAGACATGTTTTTACAGAGGGATATATGGAAAACAGAACTTCCTATCTTAAAGTGGTTTATTGTGAGGAAGAGAGATTAATCTGAATCCAAACCTGTCATATAATCTCTGGTAAGGGATTGGAGCCAAAACTAGAACAGCTCTTTCCTGGTTACAGGGCAGACACAATTCCATTCTTGTTTGAAACCTGCTTCTGTGAGATGTCAGTGTAAAATGGCAGACATATTTCAGAACAGCTCACTGCATTTTAGTAACACCGAATGTGAGCTTGAATATCTTCTCAAACATTGCTTCATAGCATCACTGTCTAATGCAACCAGATCAGCCACTACACCAGCATATCTCTATAAGAATATTTGCTTTTCACGTTCTATGGAAGAAGGATCTACAGGACTGTATATAGCAATAAACGCACCAACCTCTTTTTAGAATGTCAAATTATAATATGACTTTTACCAACAAAACACTACTGGAAGTTCAACTCACACGGTAAAACTCTCAGATATAGGTTACTAAAATGCATCTGTTATAATACAAGTGCTAGTATACTTGTTTAAAAAAATAAAAGGGCACAGGAAATGCCCAACTACATTTTTCTTAATATCAGTTTGCTATGAACAGCACTTGTCAACTTAAAGATACAGTAAAGATATCCAACCTCTATAACCAAGCTAGAGTAATAAGAACATTTAGAGTAATGAAATACATTTTGACTATAATGCACATAAACCTTTATACAGATGTTAGGTTTGAAATGCTGCCTTTGTATATTGTTAAATGTATGTCTAATAACTTATTTTGAAATAAGCAGTTCAAATTTTCTTTTCTGAGTATCCTGAAATTTACATGAGAAAAAAGATTCATTATAATAAGGGGAGAAAAACAGTGTGCAAGGCTGTGGCTTACACTTCTGAAAGACACAAATCTCTGAAAATAAAGTTGCATCTGGGGATTTTTTTCTTCTGAACAGCAAGCCCTTAGTATCTGGTGCTCAATTTTTGTAGCTTTCAAGCCCTTTGACAGGCTGCTCAAAATCTGGCTTCATGCTTGGTATTTCCGTATCCAAACAGTATTGGTGAACATATTTATTAGTTTGTTGAGTTTTTTAAGGATAGGGAGAAAAAAATTCTCAAAGCAGAAGGTTGCTCAGGGTTGGAAGGTGAGCAATGGCTTGCAAATATTTTCCACTTCAACAGCTGCTCCAGGAGTTTAATACTGCTTTGTGTTTCGTTGATTTTCAATACACCTTCTGTTTCGACAGCTGCTTGAATACATGTTTATATACACACACAGAAGAGAAAACCCTCCCATAAAATGTAGCACTTGTAAAAAAAGCAAGACTATAAATTGGAATAGGCCTACCCTTACAGTTCTTCTCTCTACTGTAATTAATTTGGACACTCTCTGGCATTTGCTGCCTGAGATTTGAAAAATGAATAATGTTTACATCTGTATGTACTCATGTTCATTTTAGTCAAGAAACAGATGGAAAGAAAAAAGAATTGAATGAAAAATTTTTATCATTATGATTTTTTTCTTGAAATGTGGGCAAAAAATGAGGTATTTCTTCCCCCACCTCCCCCAAAAGTGAAAATGTTATGGAAGGATCTTAGTACCAGTATTTCTCCTGCTCTCTCTCTGGCCCATTTATTTAATATTTATTATTTAACAGTAATATTTAATTATTTATGTGAAGTGGAATAGCATCAACAAGAGCAACTGGGAAAAAAACCTCAAAACCTGACTTTGTAGAGCTGTGGTTATTATACTTGCCCATTATGTGGAAGATGGAGGAGTTTATATTCCAAAGCAGGGAAAGCAAAACTTGAAACTGGTCTGTTCCTATCATGTTTGTATCAGGAGATTAAATTATTTCATGACACAAACTTTCTAACATGATTTTCCTTTCAAAATTTTCAGGGAGCGGTAGTACAATCCACTACTGCAATTTCTTAAAATAAAAATGCCATTGCAATATTGAGAATGGAGATGACTCCCTTTGGCCTGTAACATCAACTTAGGCATCTCAATAGGCAGCTGCAGGAACCTTGTTAATGCAGATAATGCGGAGGATCAAAGGACATCACATGACAAACCAACATGGTTTTAGGTAAATTGCCCTTTATTGATACACTGCAAGCAGTTTATATAAGGTCAAAGCTACATGCTAATTGGCTATAGTAATTTTCACACCATAAGGCAACATTTCTTATTGGTTATGTTCCATATCTCACAAGTCCAGAGTTTTGATAAAACATCCTAATGATTCCCAGGTGAATCTCAAGAGTCCTGTGAGAAACTTTCAAGAGTTCTTGTGTGAAAGTCTGGGGAGTTGCTGTGTGAACTCCTGGGAAGTGATTTCTTCACCACTCAGCAGCATCTGTGCCTTTGTTTATTCTTTGCTGGTAGCTGCTTCCATCTCACAGAGTCCATACAGTCTGGATCGCTCACATGGCCATTTGCTGTAAGAAATTCCTCTACACATTGTCAAAGTGATACAGAGCATTAACTTTTGAAATATGCATTGTCCATCAAACCAGTGCAAAATTTCAGTAGTTTCAAAGGATGATAGGGAAAGCCTGTAGACTATAGGATATGACTTGAGTTCATGTACTGAAAATAGAGATGTCTTTGGATAGACGGACTTCTCTAGAGCAGGTACCTCAGCAAGAATCAGACTGGGTATTTCTGTTATTTCCACTTTGTCAGTACATGGACTTTCAGAAAGAAAGATGCTAAAGGGGAGACAGACCTTCTGTCCAAGTTCTTCACAGGTCTATAGGGAATCCATGCCACAGATTTTCTGGTAAGATAGTTTGGCCTGGGAAATGGAAGAGAGAACAGGAACCTGCGACTCCCAGCTGGCATTGAAACATCCAGAAGGAACTCTGAAATTTGATTTTTTTTTCTTTTACTTTGGTTTTCTTGCTTAGATTAAGACCACCCAGCCTTGGCAGTGGTATCTGGAAACACTGTGTCCCACCTTCTCCTCATCCCCATCACAGGTTCCTTTCCAAGGAAACAGACATTGCCTTTCCACATAACCAGAAGCAGTTGTGACCAGGAAATCTATTCTTTCGTGTTCCTGTTGGCATGGGTGGCTGATATGAGGAAGAGAGTAGCCTGAGATGAGGTGGATAGTTGTATTTATTCCGTGCTATCCACCTGCTGCTCTAGTTGGGAGGGTGAACAAGTAAAAAAGCACAAAACAGTATCAGAAGAAACCTAGTGCTAGTGCTTCAGGATGCTGGATTCAGTCCAGGTCCTTCTTTAGTTGTTGAAGGGTTGGTAGAAGAAAGACCAGCCTGCTGAAAGGCTATCCGGCTAAGGAAATGGTACAGTCCTTCTGGCTGTGCTGTCTGTTGGAATAATTATCCCTCTTTCCATAAGGATGCAGCAGAGAGGATAGGAGGTTCTTGTGGGCTAGAATGGGCCTCTGGTGAAATGTGCTGTGTTAGGCAAGAAGAGGCTGGAGTCCAAGCTCTGCCCTCTAGCAGAGGCACAGTTAGCAGCCAAGTTCTATAAGCTTCACAATCTCCATTCATCTTTAGAAATCAAGAGTTCCGTACTCTAATGATCTCTTATCACCCTCTTAGTGGTTCATGGTCATGACAGACCATAGTCTGAAGTTATTCATGCTTGGAGTGTGGATGTGCATGTGTGCTTTCAGTAAGGTTGTTCAGCAATAGATGTACTTGTACTCAGTTAAGAGTATCTTTCTTTCAGCTGCATCCAGCATGCCTCAAATTTGTTTGGAAATTTATTTTCATCTTTCCTTTCTTTAGTTCCATGATTGTTGCTCTTGATTCTCTGTTCCCCATTTCCCCTTCTGATTACTGCAAAAGTGTTGTGTGTAATTTTTTTCTGAAGACTTTTAAACCTAACCTATAACCTTCAGTGGTATATCTTCAAATATTACAGAAAAATCTTATAGAAATAACTATTACAGAAAAAAAAAATATTTTTTCTTTTTTATTCTCTGATTAATAGTTATTGTTTTCAGAATCAAATTTCCTTGTTATTTTCCAGTTCTTCTAGGTAGCTTTATTTTAAGTCTTCACCATGAATCATTATAATTCTCAGAGAGCAGTCTCCCCTGCCCACCTTCTAAAACTGTTTTTCCTGAGACTTTGTCTTGTTTGAAGTTAGACACACCTTGAAAATAGTGTATTAAATCAGACCAGTTTTATCATACCTTTGCATTTAAGCAGTTCAGAATTGAATCACCCCTAGAAGACATGTGCCTCTGTCCATTGACTACAGGTTATTTAGGTTTCCACATATCAGGAAGCTGAAGTTTAACCTCAGTGAGATGTCTAAAGGAAACTAAAGTTGCTAGTGTATGTATGCTGTAATAGACAAATGATTTGAAGTGCATTGGCTTGTAAGAACAGGCCCAGTCAAGATGAGGATATATATTTGTTTGAATTTGACCACAGAATGAGGACATGCTCTAATTATAATGCTCACACAGCTGCTGTGCTTCAAAACAACTCCAGGTCCAATCTTGGAAAAAGATTTATTGTGAGGTACTCTTTGGCCTTGTAGAGTTTTATTGTCTTCAATGGCCCATGAGTATATACTGGTGCCAAGCACTTCAGCTGCAGTAATTAATTAAGATTGAGCTAGGAGTGGGAAAAGGTGCAGTCTTTTAATCCAGAGCTGCTTTACTGTCATGTAAAGAGCTAAAACTTCATAATGTGAACATCACGATACTCATGACCACAATTTCAATGGTCAGCACACTATGTACCCAATGGTAAGTGTGCCTTAATGCCATGACAGTGTTAATCCATCACTGATGCAGCTTACAATTCTATTCCTTATTGCCATTTCAAGTATGTACACCATGATGGCTTTGACTTGAATATATGCACATTGTGCAAAGTACTTGATTAATTATATGGTTATTATTTGAAAAAGACGGATTCTTTTGGATTTCTTGGAACGTAGGAAGGTGTTAGGACCTAAAATACTGTTAAGAAAGCCATGTCAGAACCTGTCTCTTCCCTTCTCTTCACTCACTCTTTTTTTAATTTTGTAAATATGTATATATATTTATTTAAATTTTCCTGCTGCTTTTTTCTCATATGCCATTTGTCTCAAGTACTTCCATAGTCACTTGTCAGCGTCCTTTGCTACCATTGTCCTACTCTTGGAACAGCAGTGCTGTATAGTAAAATTTCACTCCCCCTTGTGGGAAAAAGGAGATAGGAAAAAGCAACAGGCAGATATGACTGAAAGGCAGGTAGGCAGAAAATAATACTTTTATTATTATTATATTTCACTTAATAATATGTTTGTTGCTAACAAAATGGTTAACCATCACAGATTTGAAAATGGTTTTCTAGACCCCACCATAGGGAGTCATTTCCAAATTGAAAGCTGACACTCCAGAACACATGTTAGTAACAAGAGTTCAATTCCATGGCCAAGGAATCACTCAGTCTTGCTGATACATCTGCCTTGTTAGTAATAAATCTCCAAGAGCCATTAGCTACATCTGCACTCAGCTACATCCCCTGTGGTTAAAGTTCCTATACTTTTCATAGGCTTGGCCAGAACAAGTCTGATCAGTACATAGACAAGAAAATTTCAAGAGAAATTCAGGATACCTAAAGAAATGTCCTCTTTGTAAAACAATATTAAATCCATGACAGCTGGAATGGTAGAAAAGCATATTCTGCTGCTACAGAGGATAACCTGCAAGGCTGCATGCTAAACTGGTTTGTTACTTAATCCCAATCTTTAGAGCCTTGTAGCATGAGGAACTTAAAATGTGTGTTCCAATTGTGCTGGGCAAATACAGAGGACTATCACTGTTCTTATCCTGAATTGCTTGCAAATGGAACTAAGGACAAGCATTAACAGATTGGTATAGAAAAACATACAAGTAAGAGGAATGACAGAATGATAAAAAACAATTGAAATTTTAAAATTATTTCAGTGCTGCAGCTATTTGACAGGTTCAGTTTTTCTCTCTTTTCTTGGCTTTGACTGTAAAGCACACTAAACATGCTATTCAAACAGATTCTTCTACATAACATCTAAATATTTTTGGCATTCCATCAGAATGAGAAACATTACAGAAGCACAATATTATTAAGATGAATTTTTCAGCTCACTGCATACGTTATTCCTATTACAGCACCTGGAAAGAGGAGATCTGCCAGGTAGTTTAGCAAGTGTAAATTACAGTTGACAAGGATAATTGATACTCTTGGGCTGTCTTTTCTCTGTGGTCACCTGAGAGTTTTGGAGAAACATAAGTTTTTGTAGATCCTTCAGCTAAATTGAAAATCCAAATGTAGAATGCTGAACTAGGAACTGTATGTGGATTTGAGGAAATTTCTGAAAACAAATTAATCCCAGAGTCAGTGAATTGGTTTTACTGTCCTATGGCTGTATTGTACTGATAGGTAGAATATTTTTCTTTTAAGTAAGGTAAAATAAGCACTGTCACTGAGAATTATGCAATGATATTGCATATATAAAGCACAGCAGCATTTCAATCCCACTGTACCCAGAGGGTGGTCAGGCACTGAAAGAGGGTCCACAAAGAAATGGTCACAGCACCAAGCCTGATAGAGTTCAAGAAGCATTTGGACAATAGTCTCAGGTACATGGTATGATTCTTGGGGCTGTCCTGTGCAGGACTTGGATTTTGATTATCCTTTTGAGTCCCTTCAGTATATTCTATAGTTCTATGATTCTACAACTTCTCGGGGAAGTTGGAAAGCAAGGATTGAAATAGCATTTAAGAAGAGCTGGTGTACTCTAAATCTTACCTCAAAGTATTTTCCTGGAGTGCTTGTGAATGCATGATGTTGTCATATGTAGGAAATCTAGTGTTTTGTCTATAAAAATGGTCTTGCAGACTGATGCCTAGGGCTTATCCTTGCATGTTTTAATAGATGGTCATGGTATATATGATCTGAGGGCAGGACTCAGGCCTCTGGTCATACATGAAGAGAAAAACCTGAACCCCCCCAATCACATGGTCAGTCTCTGCAAAATCATGGGAATTAAGAGACAAAACTGTGTTAAGTGTTGAGGTTGGCTGAGTTTTAAGGATTGTGTTTTGTGAGTATCTAACTTCCATTCACTGACTGGGGTGCTTAGGTACTGTACTCTGGGTTTTAGGTTCTCATCTCTGAGACCAGGCTATAAAACCTCAGGTCTTTTACATTCTATTGCCCCATGTTTGTCAGAATTCTAGTCTTTCCTTTTGGGATGTGAATTTTTTTTTTTTTGTATTTTCTTCTCTTTTGAAACAGAATAGTAGAAAATAATTTCCCTTGTAAATAGTGAGCCAGGACATCAGTTGAGGTGTTCACAAGTCTCCTGAAAAGAATTGATAACATTTGCAAGTCAGGCAAAGAATGAAAATGATTGTTTAAGTGTTGGGTTTGTGCAATATTTTAATGCCCACTGGGAATACTCTCAGCTGACTTTCAAAAATGGTACAGTTTTCAGACTCTTTGCACCTTGTCTTAATGACTTGGGATAGAAATATTTTAGCACTTATTTTAAGTGCTTGCTGGTCATACATGAAAAAATGATAGCATTTCGTTGAGCAAGAAATCCACTGCATATATAGAAAAATGCAAAATTAAAAGGGCATGTTCTGCTCTTCGTTCTCTTGGGAGAAATCTGCAGAGACTTTGATCTTTGCCATGTTGCCCTATTACTTGACATAACATCAGTATTTTGCAAGGCATTTCTAAGAATTTATAGAAGGGCACAAATAATGATTTTTAAAGAGGTTTTGTCAGTTTTAATGTACACAGTAACATTTAAAAATCCAATCCAATTAGCTGATCCAGAGATTGCTTCTCTGATATCCAGAACTGTTTCTCTGGATATTTAAATCAACCAAAAATCATTCTCAGTGATGCCTTCTAGTTAATTAATTTTCATCCGATCCTGATCTCAGCTAGAATTTATGAAATTTGTGAAGTTATCGATGGTAAGATGTAAAACAGAAGACGGATCTGCTACTTCAGACAGGATTAAAGATGGCAGTGCAAATAAAATTAACCAGCATGAAAAACCACTGAACACTTTATAGGTAACTTGTATGAACAAGACATTTCCCACAAAACTTGCATTCTTCAGTTATGTGGGCAAATTCTAATTTTCATTATGTTCGAGAGAAGCTTTAGGAAGACTGTTCTTCCAGAACTCTATAAAGAAATGTGTGATGAAATGTGTGCTGACGTACTATAAACACCTGCACCTTATAGACATTCCAGGTTATCTAGAAGAGGATTTTTGGAAGAACGCATCATTGACACAATCTTCCTCTTTCTAACTTCAGAGGCAGCACAGTTAGAGCAAGGGAGTTAGAAAATATCTTTTTTTTCTTTTTCTAATTTTTTTAATAGGACAAAAGCAACCAATTGAAATCCAGAGGCATCCAGGCACTTCAGGGATGCAATAATATTATTACAGTAAAACAAATTTATCACCAAGGATATTGCAGTGAACTGAAGCCACTTCTAACTTCCAAAACGTGGTAGTACATAATTTGGCATAGTATAAGAGCATAGCAATCCAGTCACATTGTGTCAGAGATAGAAAGCATAGCAGCAAGGACTCTGTCTGCAAGAAACCACCATAGTGTTAGGTTTAGGTAGCTGAAAGGGAAAAGTCAGCATACCTGGTCATTATTTTCCTGGACACCATTTCATGATCCTCTAGAATATCTGTTTGATGCACCTGAGATATAAAAAGGAATATTAATAGATTTCTTTACACCTCTGTATGAAGAAACACCACTTATGACACTGTCCTTATGACCTTTCCTGAATATAGCAAATCACAAGTTGGAGCTCTTCTGGATCATTTCCAAGACCACCTCTAGAATATGAGAAGCATGGCCACCTTGAAAATTGTTGAATGAATAATCTTCTCCTCATTTAAATTGCTGACTAAACAAAATCTCTGCTTTAAATAATTTCAAATTCCATGTCTCAATAAAAGTCCTGAAGATCTTGGAGTATTTTTTTTTTCAAACTTTGGAAAACCAGCAGTCTGATATTTACTTTCCAGAGGAACTGGGAAAGTGGTGTCTTCTCTTCTCTAGTTATTTCCAAGACCCAGCTTTGTCTTCTGAGAAAGCTTGGAAGAGCATTTGCTATCCAGCTGGGAGACCTGGGTGGCAGGCTATATGTAGAAGATGTACACTTGTTACAGGTTTAATAATACTTGAAAATTATTCTTTATGCCATCCTGTCACTACATACAAAGCTGGAGTAGAAGTCTATCAGGAATCTCTTAACAGAAATATTTCCATTATTAATTTCTTAAAATACTTTCCTCTCATGGGAGTTATACCTGAATAAATGCTAAAAATTTCAATGCCATCACTATGCCATCCAAAGAAAAGATCTACCTCAAACCCCACCATATTTTTCTAGAGAAGATTGACACTAACAGGAGCAAATTTTTGGCCAGAACAGTGAAGAGAGTTTTTTTCTTTCTGTTTTCTTTTTCTTTGAAGACAGGGTATCTGAGTCCAGCAAGATGGTCAGGAAACATCATGAAAACAGCACACCAAGCATACACGTCTTCTCTTCAACTGTAACACTGCTCCTGAGCAGTCAGACATGCTAATCCAAGTTAGTGTTAGCACCAATTAATTTGGTTCTGGGCTGTGGTACTTAGTGTACTTTTACATTTCATCTCTTTCCTCTGTCATGTCATAAACAGAGCCTGTTCTCAGAGGAAGGAGAACCTGAGTGTGACATGAACAGTGACTTCAAGCTTTTGTAGAAAATAAATGCAGGGTCTAAAGGGTTGTGAACAATGTATGCGCTTGTTAAGTCTAATTTGAGAATAGTTGTCATATCAGGCATAGAAATCTCTTCTACATTGTGCTTTTTGTACAAATGAATATTACAGTACTAAATTTTTTCAATGAAGAGAAAAAGGAACAGTCTCCCTGCACATAATGCATTTAAATACCAATTGTCTGCCACTTTTCAGCAACCTAACATTGTTAAATTACCTTTTAATCACTCTGATATTTGATATGTAGCCGTAAAATGTTTATATTGCGAATTGTACAGTAAACCTTCAGTTTAGGAGCAAATTAATAGTCTGGAACCATGAGAATATGACTATCTCTGAATATTGATGATCTCACTTTCTGAGTCTCTCTGGGATTGAGGGTGCGAGGTGTTGATCATTGCTTCTTACTGATAAGCAAAATATTTCCAGAGCGTGAAGAATTCTGTGGTGTGTGAGAAGGATAAACCATAATCTGCATCAACACACTAACTTCTCCTCTGCCATTTGCATTGAAAATCAGGTAGAAGTTATGCTAAGCTCTCTATTATAGCCTCATGTATGTGAAAGGTCTCCCCCTTCATTTGAATAAGGCCTCTTATGCATGTGAAAAAAAAAGCACATTTAAAAGGAAGGTTCCTTTAATTAGGGTGGCATTTAGAATCTTTAAATGTTCACTTTTTGTGATGCTAAACTGTAGAGTATTTTCAAATATGTTGTAGTAGTCATTTTCATTAGCCACTTTTATTTTTATTTATTTTTTAAAAGGAAATGACATGCTCTACAATATGAAGGAGTAGATTAATATGACTAGCTAGATTAAGGAAAATTTAAATCAGTGTTTGATGAAATGTAGGGAAATGTTTAAATACAGGATTAGACTTACAATATAGAAAGCAGTCAAGGAGATCAAAAGAACTCTGTTCAAAAAGTCCTATTAAAAAGAGAGGAAAAAATCTATTGAGTGAATTCTTATAGCTAAATGATTAAAGTGTTTTTAATATATTACATTCAATCTGACTTAAAAATAAAAATAAACAGTCCAGAATGTGCGTGGTAGAGATTGCATTCATTTTTTATAAAGACCAAGTGATTGGGCCTATATGGAACTGTCATAAAACATATATACGAGACTATGGAATTTAACTTAAAAGGAGTTTCCTGGAGAATAATTTTAAATCTGCCATGCAGCTTTATGAAGACAGAAGTTAACTGATTGGCATCTGTATGAATATGGATTTCTTTCCATATTTAATTTTCTACCACTTTAAAAAAATAAATGTCACCTAATAACTACATCTTAACCTTTGAAAGAACATGCTTAATCCTTTAGGGAGTCAATAGAAATTCCTCTAACTTTGGTGCTATGTAACAAACCAAGATCATAGGAGACACCTCCATAGCTGTCAGTGTCTTATGCATCTCAGCAATCGAGGTGTGTTTTGTCTTGTTTTGTTTTTAGTTAATGTCAGACTGGTTTCTTGAGTCATGGTTAACACTCAGTGTTGACAGGATCCTGCATGCTTCTTTTATCCCCCATTGGAAAAGTTTACAAGAAACGCACAGTGAATAATGTAGATTGTAATGTACTTTTCCTATTAGGCAAAAGTTTTTTCCTGTCTTGATAATCTGAAACTTTAGCAAGTTTTCATTATATAGAATAAACAAATAGTTGGCACATAAATATTGTACAGCTGTAAATGCAGTGTATATCACCTGCTAAATGCACTTCCCATCCTACTGATCTACTTCTGCCTCAGTTCTTTAAGAAGGAAAATTAAAAAGAAACTCTAATGTAGTGTACAGCCCCTCAATGCTCACATGAACCAGAGAATTCTGTCTGATTGATTCCCTAGTCCTTCTATTACTCAAATAAACATAATTACATAACTTATGAGCTTCAATCAAAATTCACACAAATTTGTATTTCAAAGTCCTATTTTAATTTCACATGATTATTCACTAACCAATGTGGATTTCTTACTTTTCCTAGTTTACTCTGTCTCCAGGTGAATTTGTTACAATTGCAAAAGAAGAAGTGGTCATTTCCTCAATGCTTCCCTTCCTATCAGTCCTTCCCATTGCATTTACAGCCATTCTTTCCAGATACCATCTACAGTGAAACCGTTGGTAATTTGAATATTTGTGTATGGAATGGACTTTTCTCCAGTTGCATATTAGAAGTAACTCTCCTATGAGTCCAATCAGATGATAATTTGTTAATTATTCAACAGTAGAGGTGATACCTTCATCACTTAATCCAGTAATTAAAAAATATGAGAGTGAATAATTTTCCAAATACATACACATTTTGAAAATATTCTTGATGTGAATGGGTGGTTCCAGTTTTCACTTTTTATCTAATGAATTTCAAGCAGGATTAATTTATTTTTTCTTGCTATAGCATCACAAAGGCATGGTCAGTTGACTAGTTTAAAAGTGCAGTCTGGCAGCATTCATGGGCAGCATTCAGAATCTGGGATATCCTGCAATGAGAGCCAGACACCTTTGTGTTAGTAAAGTTTCCAGTGGTTGCTGCAGCAACTATAGTTCCACAGGCAAGAGTGAATGGTGAGAAAGTCTGTATATAGAGCTACCAGTACTATACTACACTACTTGGCACTGGTGAGGCCACACCTTGAGTACCATATTCAGTTCTGGACCCTGCACTACAAGAAGAACATTGACATGCTGGACTGTGTCCAGAGAAGACCAATGAAGCTGGTGAAGGGTCTGTAGCACAAGTCTTATGAGGAGCATCTGATGGAACTGTGATAGTTTAGCTTGGAGAAAAGGACACTCAGGGGAGACCTTATCGCTCTCTAAAACTGCCTGAAAGGAGGGTGTAGCTGGGTGGGGTTTGGTGTCTTTCCCAGTCAGCTAGCAAGAGGATGAGAGCTGCACCAGGGAAAGCTTGAGTTGGGCATTATGAAGACTTTCTTCACAGTAAGGATTAATAAACATTGGAATGGACTGCTCAGGGAGGCAGTGGAGTCACCATCCCTGGAGATGTTTAAGGGAAGACTGGACATGGCACTTAGTGCCATGGTGTGGTTGACATGATGGTGCTTCATCATAGGTTGGTTTTGATGACCTCAGAGGTCTTTTCTGGCTTACTGGTTTCAATGATTCAGTAATTCTGTAATTTTTATGCCCTTTGGTATTACTGTGAGCACAGTTTGGCATTGCAGCTACAATTCAACAGCTGGCAATTGGTACTCTGCAGCAGAATGGGAGATTTACTTGTAAACAGAAGCAGCAACCATAAGCAGGTGGAAAGGAGAAAAAAAAGTCTTGAAGACCTAGGGTATTCAGGAGCTCAAGAGTTGAAGAAATTAGGGTGAAAAAAAATCTGGTAAGCTCCTCAACTGATATCATGATGTGCGGTAAATAATACTTTAGTGAAAGTAAAGAAGGTAGTAATTTATAGAACTAGAAATTGGAAAGAAGCTGCTTGGTACCCAGGGATTAGGCCCAGGACAGGATGTTTTCATACTGGCATTAATAACTTAACACAAAAGGGAAAATTAAATTATATTACAAAACAATATGGAAATGTAATCTAATAAGAATCAGATTCAAAGGAAGACACAACAGAAATGAGATAGCAATTGAAATTTGAGCTGTTGATTTTTTTTTATTCCAGTTATCCATTTTGAAGATGAATTACACCAATAAAACGCAGACAACTGCTACAGTAATCAGGAGAACAGAAAGGATAACTGAAAAAAAAGTTAAAGAAATGGGGTTTCTTGTCTTGACATAATAAGGGGCAGGAGGGTATAAAATGGTTTGCTGCCAGCTGTAGTTTAACCAGGAGAAGGATGGAAGAGAGAAGATAGAATGCAAAAAAGATCATAGAGTGATGAATTACATAAGGTTAAATACAGTTTTGGTCAAAGAACTGCAAGACCATGAACCAGATTAGGACATTAAAAAGATAAGAAAATAGGAGGAAGTATTTTAATTACCACAGATGAACCAGTGGAGAAGTGAGCTTGATGACCTAAAAGTCCTTTCCTCCCTCGTTCTTTTGCTAAGAAGCATTATTTTTCAGTGAAAACAAGCATCAGCTGCAGCTACTATCCAGATTAATTTACATATTGTTAATTAATTTACTTAAACATTCTGGCATTTATCACACAACAGAGGGATTTTGTGAGTTTATATACATAAACTTAATGGCAGGGGCCACAAGCAAATACTTGTTGTCAGTGTATGAGCTCTGTGTACTGTGAGAGCTCATTTGTACACAGTGAAAAAGCATGTGCATCTGAACCATACAATGGATGACTTCCATGTGGATCCTCACAGTCTACAAGGTAATTTTACCGTCTTTCATCTCACCGTGTTAATATTGCTGACATAGCAAATTACTCCTGACTAGAAAGGTTGAATTAAATTCACACCTGTTGCATATTACAAAAGAAGTTTTCCATGTAAATGTATCCTGAAGTTATGAGGAATGTAACTGTGGGCTGTGCAAGCGAAGGGAACTACTACTCAGGAAAGACCTCCTATGACAAGGAAAAGGATTCTATCAAGGAAATCACACAGGCTTAACTGGTATATTAAGACCTGACTACCTAAACTTTGCCTTCCCTTTACAGCAAAGTCCTAGGTATGAAAGTTCAATTCTAGTGTTCAACTAGTAAAGCTTAAAAATTTATAGCCTGATTCACTTTTCTATCAGATCAGTACGAAACGGGGGGCCACAAAGTGGTATAGCCCTTCTAATTCAAACAGTACATATGGCATGCAGCTAATGAGCTTTCAGAAAAAATGGATAAAAACTTATACTGAATCTTAAAACTATGAAGATTATTCATAGAAGTTGGTCAAAACCTTTTACACTGTCCTACTGGAAAAGTCATAGGGTCATTCTACAAAGTTACTGGTTGAGAGATGTAAAATGAATGAAAGCTTGAATTTAGCACAGATCTTAGCAATTTGTGGAGCTTTATTTTGAATTACACTTCTAAAGTGTAATAATAATGCATGGAAAACTCTCTTCCCTATCTGCCATACTTAGCCCAGCAGGGTGGAGCACATAGGTAAGAAAGAAATTCTTCAAAGGAAGCATTGGCTCTCAGGAGGTGTATATGCTAGCTGAGTTCAGGTACAAAACCTGAACTCTACCTGCCTATAAAGTAAACAAAAACATGTTAATTTTAAACAAAACTACACTTATCCATATCCCCTAAAGTGTAAATATGTGTTAAAACATGTCTAAAAATAGAGTTCAAAGAAAAATGTCTTTCCTATGGGGATCAATGAGAGAGAATTTCTTTTCATCTCAGTAAAACTTCAATTCAAAAGGAAGGCTGCAGCCTTTGGGGAAATACCCAAAATCAATGTTAAGATGTTTCAAAAACTGTTTTCCACAGTTTTGAAACCAGCTCACCTAAGTTTAAATTTCTGAGGTATCACAGATCTTGTTAAGTAATTTAAGAAACAAAAGTGAAAGTAACAATACAAACCCCGTAAAACTCTCAGATGTCTGTTTCATTTCTATGTCTAAAAGCAAATATATGCCTTCAGCATTGTTTCACTCCAAAAAATAAAGTTCTAATAGGGAATAAACTCCATTGTTCAAGGCACTGCCTGAAGCAGCTATGAAAAGCTTCAGCATACCTTCTGCACTCTTGGGAAAGTTCCTCTGTGGAATCAAATCTCCTCCTCTGCCTCTAGTAAAAGAACTACAAGTAATGCAACCAACACAGTATTGTATCCTGAAATCACAGAAATCCTCACTGGTAGCAGCACTTTAAATCACATACTTGGCTGGGATTAGAGCTAAACTTTTATGAGACAGACCCACACTCAGAGTTAGTACCAGGTGTGTGTCCTGTGTAATATATTATTCAATATTCTAGAAAACACTTATATTAACTGAGGAAGACTTGCCATTGATAAGTATAAGCTACAGCAAATGTTGCCTATGCATCCACTGCTTATTAGCTCCTAAAAACATAACTCCATGAGAGAAATTTTTGTAATAACTAAATTCATTTCCATGTATGAATACGTTCTAGACAGTCCTAAATGATTTTGTCTTGTACGCATCTATAGGTCACCATTACAAGGTCCTTAGCACTTCATTGAATCCAAAGGTCATTTTCTTGAACCCGTCATATCACTGATTTTTAGTGTAGGTGGGATACTTCCTGTTTTTACAATAGACCCTGAGACCTGCCGTTTTAGTCTGGTTTTCTGTTATACTGGGCATTGAGTAAATATGAAAAAATGCATGATCCCTGTTTTGAACAGCTTCCAAGCTAAGTAACTCTAAGACCTGTACTTCACTTTTAACATACAACCTCATACACCTAAAAAAAATAAAAAGGACGAATGGGGTTTTTTTGACTTATGCAAATCTGTCTCATTACTTTCTAGCTCATTTCTGTTTATTTGTTTACCTCTAGCAATAATTCTTTAGCATCCTCTCTCACATACTAGTTTTTTGATGAACAGGTTAATAAAGACTTAAGTTAATATGCCAGAATAGTTTAAAGTGTGTAGCACTGGGCTTTATATGAGACACATCTAAGTCAAGAAATATTGTAATAGCAATTTAGGCCCAAAATCTAGCTGCCTCTGGCTTGATATTCTTCAGGAGAAGGTGAAAGACTTGTCTGTAGTTGTGTGGGTTTGTGGAAGAAAGTCTAGTTTCTAGGTAGCTACTTCCCTTCCAAAGTAAATTTAATCCATACAGAAAACCCTGAATGCCTTTGTCTTCTACACAAATTTAATGCTTCCCACTCTTGCTGATTGGATGGTGTGTGCTTGCGCACACTCTCTCTTCTAAAATCCGTGAATGAATGTCATAAAATTCATATAAGCTTTTACTAAATTACTTTTTAATGTAAAATGTATGGAGGGAAAAAGCATGATTTCACACTAAAATTATTGAAGGTAAAAAAGGAAACCTGTATTCTTCTAAAATAGCTGTGATTAAAATGTAGACTTCTTTTCCTTTGAAGAAGAGAGGAATTTGATTTTGATTTTAATCCTCCTGAAGTGCCCATGTGCATATCTCAATTTTAAGACATGAAAATGAAATACAGGACAGAAGACCTAAATCAGAAAAGAATTTTATAGTAAGATGATAATATTTCAAGAAGATAAATATTACAGCGATTTTAAAGGGAATATTTATTTTCTATAAAAATAATTTATTGTACCTTTACAAAACTTCAATCTTTAAAATGGCTGAAGTTTATGTAAAGATTTAAGCTATTCAATGTTTGAGATAATTACAGACAATTTTTTCCTCAATAGATATTATGCTGAAAGTGTAAAGGAGGAAATTGCCAGGACCTATAAAAGTACATGGTTGATTTTAAGTACATGGAAGGAATTAAATATATGTGTATATGGAAAGGAAGTGAAAAAGAAAAGAAATGGTCCTGTAGAGAGGATAACAGATGCTTCAATTTGACCAGAAAGCTGTTTAGGATTTTTTTGCCATCACTTTTTGAGAGTTTCTCAGAATTATTTTCTTAGTTAATTTAGCTTGTGGATACTAATTGTCAGATTTTATACCTCACTTAATGAATGTTTGACTTAAAAGTTAAGACATCTGTTGACTATTTTTGATATTTATAAATAAATACACATGATATAGAATGACATTACTAAATTAGAAAGAAACACATGATAAGAAGGCAATGCAACTTGTTAAATTTACTCTTTTCCACTTTTCTGGGTGATATATCAACGAAAGGTTGTCTGAGCTGTCGTTGTGGCATCACTAAGAGGATGTGCACAACATTTTCCATTCAAATTACCTTTCAGATCAATCATCCTCATCAGGCCGCTATCTTCATCTGATGGCTGTAGGACAAATGTTTTGGCTTATAGATTTGGAATGTTAGCATTGAAAGAGCTCAGAGAAAGAAGGTTCAATGGTTAACTTTGATAAATTGTGTTAAGAAAGGGCAGTAATCAGTACAATTGTTGAAATACTTCATCCAAATGACTTGCAATTTCTGAAATTTTGTGAAGTAAAAAGTCTGTTTTATCCTTTTTTTTCCTCCCAAACTAAGAAAAAAACCCACATCCCTGAAAAGCCTAGAACAAATACTTTCTGGGTTTTTCCAGAGATATATTATTCAAAAATATGCTAACATGGCACACCCTTGTATTGGTAGTAGAACTGTCTTCTGAGTCCTAAATTACTTGGTTTATCTGAAAGACTGTGAATTTTCCCACTACTGTGTGCATGTTAGTGTATGTGTAAAAAAGCATGAGGGAAATAGCTAGGATGGCATGAAGGTTTGTGTTATGTTTCGGTCAGATTAAACTATAAATCAGAAGTCTAGGTATTTTAATAACACATTAAATAGTCACTATGCCCTTAGTACTGCATAATTGTGAGTTAAATAGAAGCTTCAAATATTTTCTATGGTATTCTCATTTTTTATACAGTAGCTTTTTAAATGTGATAAATGATACTCAGCTTCAAATGCATTGTAAATACTGTATCTATATTACCAATACACATTTTAGAATTTTCTAATCTTGCTTTAGCACATATGGTGTTATCAATTACTTACAGTATTTTAATATAATGTAACATTACTTTAAAATGACATACAATTTATACTGGATGTCACTAGCCCCTAGACTACCTTGGCACATATTTATATATTTCAGCTACAATTTATCACTTTGTGAAATATACTTTGCGTAATTGAAAATAATGACACAAAAAATCATCTACTCTTATGCACTGGTAGTATGATATACTATCCTGATAGCTTAGTGTACTATATAAAGTCAGTCTGCAGAGCCATGCCTTTGAAATATGATTTAAAACAGAATTTATAATGTCACAGAATTACATAAAACTGTGTGAAATTGTGCAGATAATCATTTAAATCTCCCTACATGAAAAGATAATTGCTCCAGAAATTAGCTGTACCTGGGGTTCATTCATTTGGTCATGGCTAGTTTCTTATATAGCGATGATTTGATATTACAGCTAATTAAGATCAGGTCAGAGTTGCTGAAGGTCAGACATTAATGCACAGGATCATTGAAATGATAATTATAAACAGATTAGGAAGCTACGGTCTTTTATAAGGGGTTATTAGATAATTACTGTGAGAGTGTACGGCTTACTGTAATAATGGATTATCGACTACTTACAGCATTTTAAGGGTGAGAGTATATTACTTCCTCAAGGACTAAGAGGAATAATGTTGTTGGAACTCAGGGCTCTGTAAATAAAATAGCACCAATTGCTTTTCAGTTTTCTTCCTTCAGAGTACGTTCCCTCATTGGAATAAACTGTATCATTTTATCTCAATGAGACTAAATAAGAAAGGGCTTTATTTTTTTCTCTTTTGTACATGAAAGATGAAAATGAATTTTACAAATAAATATTTTATTCTATTTTAAATACGCAGCTAGGGCTGACAGAAGCTTTACAAACAACAACAGAATGGGAGCAATAAATTTTTACAATGATTTAAGGAAGAGGAAAAGATTAGCCTGAAACTTACTGACGTAACCATTGCACACTTATTATTATGGCTTTTATTCTAACAAACCCTTTCACAAATACAATAAAAAAAACAAAATAAATAACTAGATAATAAAATAATTGTTGTCTAGCTATAGCCTACCTTGATCTACTACTGGTTGAACTCTTCATTTGGAGCTTTGTGCATCAGACCTATAAATCAGTAAGGGGGAAGAGAGCTTGAAAAGAGCTTCTGGACAGATAGCATCATTTAAGTACTGCAGAAGACACTGACAGAGAGGTTCCAAAAGCAGCCAGTGTAAAGGAAGAGAGAAATCATTTGTGCCACCTATGGTGACAGTGACTGTATGACCAAAAAAAAAATAAAACAAGGATGAGGGACATTTTTGTGGTCTCCTTTGAAAATAAGACTTTTATTCTATAATCTCTCTATGCAGAACAAAAGAGGTAACCTTTGGAGACACAGTACTTTATTCTCTTGGGAAAATATTGTCATATATAATAGCAATATTGAGTTGTAGATGGAAAAGGATATATTTAGCTCAGTCTTTTTCACAGAGGGAAGAACAAGATATATTAAAGTGTGTCTTCCCAGATGAGTCCCACGTCTTGTGGTAGGGAAGGAAAGGCTACAAGGGAGCTGAGTGGCACTGGCAATGGGGGAAGCAGACCACTTGTGCCTACAGATCCCTGAAAATATTTTGGCACCTACAGTGCGATAAAAGCAACACAAAACAAGAATAGAAAGGAGGATTTTCTTGCCCGGAACTATGAGACGAGATCTCCACCATGAGATTCTTCTTGGATATTTTGTCATCAATGGCAATAAGAGGTCTGTTATTTCATCCTGTGGCTTAGGATATGCTGCAATACTGGGCCAGTATTTCAGCATAGGAGACAGGAAAGTCCCCTCTCTGTATTTTGGAAAAAAGCAAGCTGGGAGGAGATTTGAGTCATTGGTTTTTTCCACCTAGAAGACAAAGGTACTCTTGACATTCTTATGGAGCCCAGAATCCAACACTTCTGCCTTAAAAGATGACAGCCCTTGTTGGATGTGAGGAAATCCCTGACCTCCACTCCTCTTACAACTTCAAGTTCAGGCATCAAACTGAAAAACAAAACAAAACAAAACACCCCAACAAAAAAACATTATACTTGTAAAAATTACAAATATAATTCACTCACAGAAACATGGAATCAACAAGTTTGGAAGGGACCTTCAAGATTATCTAGTCTAACAGTCAACCTAGCATCACCATAATCATGCATAAACCATATCTGCAAGTGCCATGAATTAAATAGATAAAAGTCAATAAAATAAAGGGAAGCAGTAGTACTCATTTAACAATTAGGCTAATTTTGTTGTACAGGCCCTAACTTCCCCACTAGCACATATGTATCTCAAAAATAGTTGAAATGACTCAATTTTCATTTGCATATGTTTGGCGTCAGCCTGTCCTCTGTACTTTCAGCCCATGGATATAAATCTTACCGCATTGTCACATAAACACATGAGTTAGATATATCTATTGGGCCATATCCTCAATCTTTTTTTTTTTGAGAATCTGTGAGCTTCTGGAAGCAATAGACAATGGAAAAGTCTCCAGAATATAATACAGGTATAAAAACACTTATCCTGGATTATGGAGAGCATGCCACTTTGCCCTCCACATCTCTTCATGTAAGGGAAAATCTGGCATACCAGTCATTTTCAACAGAATAGCTCTTAAAACTGAAGAAGTTCTTCACTGCCTGTGTGAAGAAGATTTGCTTGCCTATATGTGAAAGAATGTGGTGCAATAAGAGCTCCAGGATAATAACCCACACTATGTTCTTTACACAAAAGGATAATGTTACAGAATAGCTGTATTTATGATATCTAATACTGAACAATGGATATACGTGTCCTACTGTCTTTAAATATTGCTGCACAATGAACAATTTACATTTTTTCTTACTACACACAGTGTCTACTTGTCATCTGAAAACTATTTTAAGCTTCCACTAAATTTGTGCAATTGTTGAAAGTGGTGACATATGGATTTGCCCGCCCTAGCTACCATATTTTATAACTTACAGACTGTCATTTGCCTACTGCATATCAACTGGTCATAGATGTTGAATTGGGATGGATATCCATGTGATACCAGCAAAAATCTATGCTATTTTTAATTAGAAGTTTTATGTGTAACTCTATAGCTAAATATAAACAGCTCAATGTAACATTCTGACTTTTCTTTAAAGGAATGAATCAGAATAAAACAAATATCTGATATTTATCATGTCAGGGTTTTTAGGCATTATTACAAACATGTTTTAAAACAAAGGCACTTTACCTTAAAGGAGGAATCTAATTTTACTAGATATGTTAGATGAAGCTTTCTGCATGTGAGTCACAGGAGTTGAATTGAAGAGAGACTTTTGTTTGTTGTCATTCAATCACTGAGTCTACACTTTGTACAATGGAGGTGTTGAAAGCAAATTTACACAATCATAATGTTATACCATCTCTTTGTTCAGCTTTTGTGGAAGAAAATTGCATACATCTCAACAGTTCTCGGAAGATTAAATCTGCAGTTTAAATTTGTTATTTGAACTTTGTATTCAAAACAGCATTCCACAATTAGTAAGCCATGCTGTGTGGTCTGGGGTTAAACTAAGCAGGAGGCAAGGTGAGGGGTGCCTAGGCCCAGTGTTTCCAGGTAGGGTGTATAAATAATGGTCCTTTGACATTGTAGTTCTCAGCCTACACAGGGCTGATTCATACGTGTCCACTTTTGACAGTTATGCAGGTCAGAAAAGATTCCTTTCAGTGGGTGAGAAGTGGCAGCACTTAGGAACAGCAAAACTGCCCGTCAAAGAAGTGAAGAAAATCCTGGATGTTTTGGATCTTCCCTGTGTTTCTTGTCTTGCATGAATGATACTAAGATGGCCATGGAGAGAGTGAAAAGCAACTCTTTCAGAAGTTAAAAAAACAAAAACCAAAAACAATTTAAATGCTGAATATACACCACAATTTTCAGGCCCTAAAATACTGTTGACCATATGTCACTTTTATCTGTTTGTTACCAGTGAAGGCTGAAGTACACTTTGGCTGAGATATGAGCAAACTAGTGCTAGAGGAAGAGGAAGGGAGAAGCAGAAGCGGAGGGGCTCTTGCAAACAACAAAATTATAAAACTCATTTAGGAGCTGTACATTACACTGTTTCATGAGAATCTCACAAGATCTAACTAAAATCTCAGAAAAATAATGCATTTAATGTCTTTAGGATGGGTGCACAGACAATACTTTATTTTTACCTCTGATGCTTATTTCTATTAATAAGGTCCTACGTTACACTATGTCTTCATTAGACACTGCACACATGATTTAGATCCTTCTTTTTAAGTAAGTACTGCTGATTACATATTTGAAAAGGTTCTTTTTTATAATGCTGATGTATTTTCCCTAAAGACACAGTGTATGCATGAGTTTGTGAGTATGTGTGTGTTAATATGTATGTAAATATATATATAATAAATATATATAAACTGTATATACATAGAATGTTTTTCTGAGCAATAAAAGGCCAGAGAGATTTTAGGGTCTGACAGAATAAGAAGTAACAGCCAATTTCTCTATGGCCATGGCATTATCAGGAAGCACTTCCAAAACAATGACTTCACCCCTCTGTCCCCTTGGGTTTTTTTGCTTTGTTCTTTTTTTTTTTTGTTTGTTTGTTTGGGGGTTTTTTTTTGTGTTTTTTGTTTTTGTTTTTTTGTGGTTTCTTTGTTTTGTTTTGTTTTGCTGTAGGATAATGTAAGTCACAGGTGGGTTTGAAGCACAGGTTGAAAAGCTTTACTTTTTCTCCTTGGGACCTAACAGGATACTTGCACCCGGTAGCTATAGTACTACAACAAATAATGTTGACACTTCAAAGCATTAAAAACACACAAGTAAGACCCTCAAGAAATAAGATTTCAAATGAATCTCCTTTTGGAATTTTTTCTTTGATTTTTTTTTTTTTTGCTATCTGTGTAGCTTTTGCAAAAACATTTCCTCTGCATGATGCTGAGAAGACTTTTTGTGTTGTTGAAAATGAAGTTCATAAAGTACTGTCTTGGAAGCTGAAGTAAGGATGAATGAATGGAGACTGAAGGCCAGGGCCAGAATAGGACAGAAGTGAAAGGGGACAAGAAATAGAATATAGGGAGAGAGATAAAAGTTGAAACAGACTGGAAACGCAAAATAAAAGAGGAAAAAAATTGGGAAGTGCAGAACAATATATTTAAGTTAGATGTACAACAGATACTTGAAGCATTCTTCAGAAATCTACAGCTTTATACTGTTGCTTGGCAGCAGCATAACCTGTCAAGTCAAATGTTATCTGTCTGCATACCACCACCTATTCATCTTTCTCTGAAAATGGAAGCCCCATCACATACCATGCTAGCATATTGTACCTTAGCTCAAGAGATCATTTGTGTTTCTTTTAATGTTTTTAAAATGTTTCCCTCCATTGCAGAAATGTTATCGTGTCAAAACAGTCAACATATTTTTATTAACATGAATGTAAATAGAATGAGTTTTAGAATTTATTAATTAAAAGTATTTATATTCAAAAAGAAAATGAGAAAAATAGGTTTTTTCAAAGTTACTATTGTTAAGAAATTTAAATTAGTTCATTATTAAAATTATTAAGTATTTGTAGGTTGATGCAAAAATGAAACATTAAACTTATTTTAATTCATTTAATCTCAATTATTTTTGGAAGTTAAGAATTTCAGCTTTCCAGATATATATAAGATGGGAAACTTTTAAATCTAAGAAATTCTCAGAGGATGAAATTTTTACTTTTCTGGTTATCCCAATTTGTAACCATAGTCCAAAAGGCCAGATAATGAATATCTGACAAAATCCTGATTGTACAAAGGCATTGGTGAGATGAACTTCCTAGCAGCATCTCCACTGAAAATATAAAGGAGGTGGTATATTCTGCTTTCAAAGGTTAAAACCACCAATGTTTCCCTTCTCTTATCCAATCTCTCTATTCTATGAAAAGAAGGAAATGAAGTTCACATTAGATCCCCTACTTATTTGATATTTAATAGATGACCAAATAAAAGAACCAAATAACAACCTTCAAGTTTTTTTAGTTTAGGTTTCTGTCCTTCTTAATCATCTGGATTATTCTTCAGCAACAGCGGTTAATAAAAACAAACAAACAAAAATTAGTAAAATATTCTGTTATTAACTCTGTGGTAAACAGACTTATCTGCATACTCCATAAAGTAATGTAAGCATTTTCAAAGTCCACTCCATGCTTTGGTATCTCTCTGCTCTAAAACTGAAGCACAGGTAAGAGATTTAGAAATATTCAAGTTTCAGTGCTGTTCAAAGTTTACATTTAAGGAGGGTGTCTACTTCCCTTAATGACATCATAAAAAGTGAAAGGAAGGCACAAAAGAATGATTCGGGTCTCAGAAAGAGGTTTTGCTCACTCAAATGTTACAGTTTTCCAGGCTGAGACTTAAAGTGGGGAAGGCAGAAAGATGTATCCTCACTAAATGATGCTAAGTAACTGGGGAGATCCCAAGTACAGTGAGAGCAGGGAGAAAGTCCCTGATGTAAGGATGATCCAGAGCAGAGTTGTGTTCAGAGACCACTAGATTCCTAACGCACAAATTTTGTATCTGAAGGTGATGAATAGACCCTTCACTTGCCTTGTTAGCCATTTCCTTATTTTTTTTTTTCAGAGCATATATACTTACGCTGGCAGTTGCAGTTGTTGCAGCCATGTGCTTCATGACTGTGGCATGCTCATAGATGGGAGAATTAGTTGGAGTTCTGCCCTGAACTGGGAGGTACTGACCCAGGATCTTAACCTATGTGCCTAACCACCACAGACTTGCATTTGCAGACTTACTAGTAACTGCTTGTAATTTCATTATAACTCCTAGAGAAGAAAGGCTTGGTAAAGCAGATATATAAGAAATTTTGGTGATGATTTTTAATTTTATTAGATTGCTAGAAAATACTTATTCTTTCTCATATATATTTTAATGAATTTTAAGATTTCTAAAGATGATCTGAATTTCTTCTACGTTTCTTTTAGTCCCACTCACTTTGTTACAGAAAATTACCTTTAGAAATTGAATGAACTAATTGAAGCACATATGAGGTGAATGAAAAGAAATACAGCAAAGCCCAGCTTGTGGTTTGATTTTTTTTTTTTAATATTAGACCTAGAATGACTTTCAGAATGTGGTTTAACTTACTTCTTATTAAGATGTGTGATCCTTTTTAAATAAGTTTTTGGTTTGGGGTTTTTTGTAAAAAAAAGAACTATACCTGTTCTCCTTTAAAGTAGATGATTTTGTTTGTCTGTTTCTGACTAACCTTGGGGCTTTGGAGCATATGAAAACTGTAAATTTTTGTTTTAAGTTTCACTTTTTCCTATTTCTAAGGCTATAAAGCTATATTTTGTGGCAATCCCCACACACAAATGTTCAGTTTCCCTGAAACACAACTAATTTTTGTCAGTTCATTCACTAGTACATGAGAGGTTTTTTCCCTTCTTTAAATTTTAGAGATGCTATATTTTCACCTCTTGTTTTTCATTCATTATAAAACTGAGTTCCAAATATATTTATATGTAAATTCTATGCCTATCTAGAAATGTCTTGGTATTTTGATGAAAATAAGAGATTGATTCTCCTTCCTTGGCTTCACTAAGTCAGTGCTCACTGCTCAGTGTAACAAATCTTAAGGTTAACCTTAACAGAAGTCAATCGATACATCTTTATTATTCTGTGCATGTGTGTAAAACATCAAAGACTAACTGACAAGAGACAGCTAACATTTCTCATTTCTAGGACAAGAACCTGTGAAATTTTACTGTATGGTTAATAGCTGAATCTTAAACATTTTTAATCTCTTCTCATATTTCAGTGTCTGAAGAACTGAAAAAGTTGAAGTACATATATGAACTGAAATAGAAAATAATATGACTGTAGGAAAATACGTTGTAGTTTTGAATTATAATGTAAATTCTCTCCCTGTCACTAACTGCCCATGCCATCAGTTAACAAAAGAAGTAGTTAACTGCTACCAGCTTCTTGATCATTTGGGTGGGGGGGCAGACTGTGTCTTTTGTTTTTGGGGACATTCCATTTTTTTTTAGCTCAGCTGAACACAGGACCGGTGTGTGTGTGCTGCGGTAGAGGAGAAACTGTTTTTCTCCTGCTCCTGGCTGCTGCTGCTGGTTTTTTTTGTGAGCTGGTTCCTTTCTCCTTGCCACACCCATTCTACTCCTTCGGATTGGGGTCCTGGTCAGTGCTCCAGTCTCACCACCGCCTGCAGTGTCGTGGCCTGCCCGCCGGCTCCAGCAGCGACCCGGGAGAGAGAAGGCACAGCTGCTTCCTGGCACACGCTGTGGCTCTCCACTTCCAGCTTTCCTTCTTCGTTTGGGACAAGGGACACAGAGGGAGAGACAGAATTCATTGGAGTGCTCACCGCTCATCTCTGTCTCGCTGGAGAGGGACTGGGAGCTCACCCTGCAGCCAGCCAGGGTGTGACACTGACATTGCCCATAAGTATAACTTTTCTTCAGGAGGAAACCTGTTGGTTTTGGGGGTTGTTCTCTTTTGGGTTTTTTTTTCTTATGGTGTTGGGGAAGCGGTTTGCTCTGGTCTGTTTACAGTTATATCTATACCTACATATATATATATATATAGATATAGATATAGATATAGATATAGATATAGATATAGATATAGATAGATATAGATAGATATAGATAGATATAGATATAGATATATAGATATATCTCAGTTAAGAACAGTTATCCTTCTTTTATCCATTTTCTGATTAAAGTTCCTTTTCTTAAATTTGATAAAGAGTGACATGATTATTGTGGAGGAATCCCCTCCTCCGTTTGGGGGTAAACATTTTGGTTTTTCCCCTCAAACCTAAGACAAAATAAAATACAGAAAAAAATGGGTACATTTATAGAGCTATTATAACCATCTTTCACTATGAGGTTCTTCATTATATTAATGGGTTTTTGTGAGCATGTGCTTCTAGGCAACATTTATATTATTCAGGCTGGTTGATTTTCTTATTTGATGAAATGTACACTTCATAATAGCTCTAGTTAGTTCAGAGGAAGAAGTCAGCATTAAATGCTTGCATTCAATTCCCACAGTATATTGTGCATATATAAATGTACAGTTGAAAGAACAGCTTTTCAAACGCATGAAATGATGTTGACAAACTTTGCCACTTCAAACGGGAAATAAATGAAAAAATCTTGTGTAACAAATGTACACTTCCTCTCTATGTTAATTTGGCATGTCATTAGTATGACTTCATAAGACAGTTACTCAATAAAATGTTGATTTAATAGGGGTATTATCACAGGAAGAAAATCAAAGGGTTGTTTTCTCAATCATATTTGAGTATTTACAGAGCATTGCTACCTTGTCTTTTCCCTAATTTTCAAGCTGTATGCAAACATTCAAAATAACATTGTTTAACCTTTATTATATGAAACTAAGGTTAATGTGAAAATAATTAAATTTTTTAAAAAGATGCTTTTAAAGGTGGAGAATATGGTAGACACAATGTCAGGTCTTTTGTTTTTACCTTTCCTATAAAGACTTCTGACATTACCCTTTAATATTTGCATTATATAACATCTGAAGTCAAATCACTTTTAAACTTTAGCAGAACAAAACACCTGACCTACTTCTATATATGCCTCAATCCAATGTCTACCCACCTTTGAAATTAAGTGCCATGAAAATATGATGTTCTTTTATGGTGTAGGAGATACCCATTAATATATTCCAGAAAAGTCTCAGACTCATGACCAGCATCCATTTCAGACAAGGGAAGCTCCCTACCTACATGGCACTAAGAACAATCTGAACTGCTCATGATCCTCATATCTGTCACTGATGCTTGAGGGGAAAGGTGGGTGGCAAGGGAAAAGAATCACCAAAAATGAGGAAAGTAGGATTGCTGAAATAAATTTATGGTCTTTATTTGAAGCAGTAGCTGCCTATTAAAAGGTATTTTACTAAAGAGTTTTCTGTCTAAGTCAGGTAAAAACCTAAGTTGAAGAGAAATTGTGGTGGGTTAACCTTGGTTAATAGCAAGCTCCCATCCATGTGCTCTCTCTTGCTTGTGCCCCAGTGGAGTGGGACAGGGAGAAAATAAGCAGAGCATGAGTGAGAAAGAAAACTTACGGGTCAAGGTAAAGACAGGATTATTGTTTCTCAGTTACTCTCACAGGTAAAATAGACTTGACTCAGGGACAATGCATGTACTGATGATTAAAATAAATATCTCTGGTAGTAAAATACAAAAAAGAATCAAAAATACAAACATTAAAACATCATTGTTCTTGTCCCATTTCTCAGATTCAGCTTCACATCTTCATTCCAGACTCCTTTACCCTCCATAGGCCTGCCTCAAGCTCCTCAAGGGGATAGAGGATGGGTGTTGTAGTCAGCACATAATAGTTTCTTTCTTCATCTCTTTCTTCTTTGTGCTTTTCCTTGGCTACAGCATGGGCTGTCCATGGGCCACAGCTCCTCGCAAGACTATCCACCTGCTCCAGGGCAGGTCCTCCACAGTCTGCAATGAATAGGCTGGTGCCATGGAGCATCCCCTCCTCTTCGTTCTTGTTTCATCTGCATTTTCCCACTGCTTCTTCTCCCTCTGTGTTCCCCCATGCATCTCTGGGATCTTTTGTCTTTTCCTAAATATGCTTTCCCAGAGGTTATACCATTCTGGCTGTGGGGCTCAGCTGTGCCCTGAAATGGGTCTGTTGGAGTCAACTATAACTGGCTGGAAGAATCTGTGTCCAGCACTGGGCAGCCCCTGACCCCTTTTCACAAGAAGATACCCTTGCAACAGAGACCCAGATACCAGTACAGCCTTGTTTTGTGGTAAACATCCCAAATCAGAGCAGATTTTTGAAGCTGAAAAATTTGCTTGTGCCAACAAGGTATGCCCTGATTCTCAGTAGCATCATTGGCCGTGAGGAATTTTTTTCAGAGAGCCTGTCATCAGAAGAGGAATGCAGCATTCATTTTTGAGCAGCTGGATCTCTAAAATCTGATCATTAGATAAGAAAGTCATACAAAATCTAGCAGTCTTAGTGTCAAAGGAATGGAAATTGACAAAAAAAAAAGAAAAGAAAAAAAAGAACTTGAGGAGTGATATAGGCACTATAGGTCTAGAAAAAGCAATAAGAAAGGTGACAAAGTTTCACAAGGACTTGTGATACTAAATGACAGTGATAAAATTATAAAAGAAATACTGATAAATGATCCATAAATTATATGAGAAAACATAAGCCTAACTGTACACAGAGTGTGGCCTGAAATTATTACCACGGAAGAAGAAAATCTCAGAATTATTGCTTTAAAGAGTTAGAATTTTAAAACCATCAGTTTAATATAGTTTATCTGACAAATAGATGCCTGAAGTGTGAAGAATTACTAGAAACAGAAAACACATGAAACCACAGCGTCAATCCAGTGATGTCACTTTTTAAAATATTGCATCCAGATCTAGTTCTGGTTCTAGACACCATATCACACAGTAAAAGGAAACTATCAATGTTTTATTGCAGGAAGGAGGATTCTGTGAATGCTAGAAGCTTCGTTTTTTTGAAATTAGGACATTCAGGAGAAATTTAAGGTGAGATGGCCATTTATATAAAAGCCTTGAACAATATAAAATGGGATTTTTGCGTGTGCTTTATTTACTTTTTGTTTACAAATTTGCATCTAAAATTCGAATTTTAAGTCTTGTTTAATTAATTTTTTTCTCTTTTTTAATTAAGTCTTGTGCGAAAAAAAAAGAATAATTAGGATATTTGAAAAATTAAGGTCCATTATGCCTTTAGAGATACTAAATCAAAATAAAATGGCATGTGAAATCATTGTTGAAGAACTAGAGTGTCAAGACTCGGCCTGGGGAAGGTCTTCTTCAACAATGAGAATCACTTTAGTAAAAAGTGTTTCAAGATAATTTAAGGAATCTGAAGGTTCTCAAGTCCATTGAACTGGATGAGCTACATCTGTGGGTCTTGAGGGAATGGGCAGATAAAGAATTTAAGTAGCCATTCATCATAAAAGTTGTGTCAGTCTGGTGAAGATCCCACTGAATGGAGAAGAAGACACATAACCCTCATTAAAAAGGTAAGTAAGGAAGTCCTGGGAAACTCAGGCTAGTCAAGTCTCACCTCTGTGCTTAACAAGATCATGGGGCAGATCCTCCTGGAAACTATGCTAAGGCATATGTTAAATAAGGAGGTGAGTGGTAACAGTCAACATGGCTTCACTAAAGGCATCATGCCTGACAAATTTGATGACCTTCTATGATGTGAATACAGTACTGGTGGATAAGGGACGAGCAACTGACATAATCTACCTGGACGTGTGCAAAGAACTTGACCCTATCCTGCACGACATCCATGTCTCTAAACTGGAGAGACATGGATTTGATGGATGGTCCACTCAATGAATAAGGAATTGACTGGGTGATCACACCAAAAGAGTTGCCATCAATGCCTTGATGTCCAAGTGGAGACCAGAGAAAAAGTGATGTTCCTTAGGGGCTGGTATTGAGACCAGTGCTGCTTAACATCTCTGTTGGTGACATGGACAATGGGATTGAGTGCACACTCAGCAAGTTTGCTGGTGCCACCAAGCTGTGTGATGCAGTTGATACACTGGAGGTAAGGGATGCTATCCAGACAGGTTTGAGAGGTGGGCCTGTGCTAACCTCAAGAAGCTCAACAAGGCTGAGTGCAAGGTCCTGCACCTCATTTGGGGCAATAGCAAGCACAAAGAGAGGTTGTTCAAAGAATGGATTGAGAGCGGCTTTAAGGAGAAGGAAATGGAGATGTTCTCAGTATGTGCTTGCAGCTCAAAGCCATACCCTGGGCTTCATCAAAAGAAGCATGGCCAGAAAGGCCAAACCTGGCAAATGATACTTTTTCTGATGCACCAGAAAATCTGACTCCATGGAAAAAAAAGTAGGACAACTAGGGGGCAAAGGAATATAATGTCTATGCCCATGTGCTGGGATCACCCCTTTCAGGCCTGTGAGTGGACCTCCGGCTGCAGTATCGGTGCAGGGCAGTAGAGGGCACTGCTTGGTTGTGCTGGGCAGAAGCGGCTCCCCTGAGGCCGTGGGGCTTCCTGACTGCCTTGAACCTGGGGCCATGCTGGCCTGCTCCAGCTTTGCCCTCCACAGTCGTCTAAATTACCAGAAGTTGATGCACACTTGTATTGGGCAGGACAAATTGATGGTGAGGAAGAAATCCTTCTGCCTCCCATATCGGTATGTACTGCTTATGCATCTCCAGCTCATGCCTGCAATCTGTTGGAGTACTTAGATCAGTGTTGGAAAACAACAAACTGGTACTTTGCAACAGACCTTTTTGAGGAATGAGTGTTGTTGCTTTTACATTGTCTTGAAGCAGAAACCAGCATGTGCTCTGGGCTCACTCTTTGCAGGTGTTAAATATTGTTTCATTCATGTTCATTTTTTTCCTCTTTTGTCTAAAGGACTTACTTTAGCTGAATGCTTTAAGCTTTGTCAACATAAACCTGGTCTGAGAAAACTGCTGCAAGGAAGCTGATTCTTCCATGCAACTTCAGAAGCTAAAACGGTCACAGAACATGGCATATGACATGATTACAGTAACATCAGGCATTAGGGAGTACTTCTTGCTTGAATCAAACCTATTTTAACTGCTTCAACTTGACTGGAATTAGAGAATTTTGGAGTTTAGAGTTGATTCTATTTTTGTAAAACTGTAATGTTGAGAAACTTAATATACCAGGAAACCTGTGCTACTGATGAAAATCTACACAAGACCTGAAAATTATTATGATCTCACAAGACAAATGCAAACTTGGGGGAAAGGATAGACATTATCTTCTGGCATTATTGTAGATCTCAATTTAAAATATGTGATGTGGCCAGAACAGAATGAGGTCTGTTCTGAATATGAATAGTTGCAGTCATGCCCTGTTAATGATTTTGCTACACTGGTGAAGGAAAAACCCAAAGCAATCTTCCAAAATCCCACATGTGCACACCAAATCAGGCTACTGAAGTAATATGTGACAGGCTCTTCATTTGCTATACTTGTCCTGTCAAACAGTGTGAAATGCATGCTAGTATTTAATTCTCTCTAAAAATCATAGATTTCTATGGGGTTTTGTGTGAGAACAATGATCTGATAGAATAAGTAATTCAGTAAGTGTAAAAAGTGCCATGTATATGTATATTCAACCAGTACTTTTGAAGGATGATCTCCCTGATTTTCAACAGGCAGCCTGGACTCTAGAATTGCCTAGATGACATTACTGCAGTGGGAAAAGTTGCTATTGGTCATGAGACCCATATACAAGCATCAGTTCAACTAGACTGAAACAAAATGTCCAAATGTCTCTACAAAGAAAGCAGCATACCTTCCCTGAAGGGTAAGGAGGAGCTGAAAACACTGTTTCAAAGAAAAGAACCTGTTCCAAATGATTTCTCTGCAATTACATTAATTTCATGAATACCCTTGAAGATTCAGATCTAACTGCAGCCTTCCAGTCCCTGAAAGAAGCCTACAAGAAAGATGGAAAGAGATTTTTACAAGGGCTTGTAGAGGACAAGGGGAAATACCTTAAAACTTAGAGTAGATTTAGATGAAATATTGAGAAACATTCTTTGCTGTGAGGGTGGTGAGGCACTGAAACAGGTTGCCCAGAGAAGTCATGGATGCCCCATCCCTAAAAGTGTTCAAGGCCAGGTTGGATGAGGCTCTGAGCAACCTGGTCTAGTGGAAGGTGACTCAGAAAAGTGGGGATCTGAATCATCACGGAGCTGCTGAGATTCTTTCTGCTATCATATGACAAGAGTTATATTCAAATATGGAAGGAAGAGATCACTTTGAGTGCTTGTTCATTAGGCACTTCACCAGAAGACTGAGATACAAGGACAATTATTGCAATTACAGAATTCAAAATTTAAAGCCATTTACCCAACATATCTAAATTGTCATAAAAACAGGTGAAGCCTTTTCAGTGATATGCTTAAAATACTGAAAAGCTTAGTATAAGGTTCACTTTTCCATATAACATTTGCCAGAAAAGCTGTGAATTAGATGTGTGGTATGACGTACTCATTTGGTGTGCTGAAGAGAATAGACGAGAAAATACAATGCAGCCCAATGAAATGTTAGATCAAGAATATGCCCTAAAGATATCACCCTAAGAATCTTAGAGTTAAGGAATTCTGAACTCTCGTGTGTTAAAGGTTCAAACGAAGGTGGTGTTGGGAGGAGTCCCTTAGAGAATTTTTCTCATCCTAGCAACACAAAGGTTTGGACACTGGAGTGCCAGGACTGAGGACAAAAGATGGCTGATGACTTTCAGATACCAACTGAATGGTGGGGTGAAGGTGAGAAACAGAACCCCAGCATCTGGGGGTGGGAGAGGTTTTTCCCTGGTGTGCTAGCTTGACTTTCAGTTTTGGGCAGCTGCAGAAAAGGAGCCACTGCTTGCTAAGCTGGTGAGAGCTCTTTTCTGGCTCTGCTCCTTGCCTTCCCCACCCCATCTCCAGGCACCCTGAGCTTCAGAGAGAGAGAGAGAAGAGAGTCACAGCTGCTTCAGGACACACTGCAGACCTTTTCTTCCTGGGGACTGACTTGGATTGTAAGGAGATTTCTGGGAATTATCACCACTCCTCCACTTCCAGCTTTTCCTTCTTTTTGAACAAAGGAAAAGGAGAGAGAGAGAGTCTGCTTTTCCCCCACGAAAAAAGCTCCATCCTGTACCACATGAGTTGTCCACCCCCTTGTCACTGCCTTGCTGGGAAAAGACTGAGAATTCACCTCACAGCCAGCCAAGGTGTGACACTGACACTGTCATAAATATAACTGCACCAGGAAGAACCTACCGGGTTTTTTGGGGTTGGGTTTTTTTTTGGTGCTGGGGGAGTAGTTTGCTCTGGTCTGTTTATAGTTATATCTATATCTACATATATCTATATGTATATAGTAGTTAAGAACAGTTATCCTTCTTATATCCATGTTCTAATTAAAGTTTCTTTTTCTTAAATTTAATAAGGAGTGACGTAGTTATTGAGGAGGAATCCTCTCCTCTGGTTTTGGTAAACATTTTGGTTTCCCTCAAACTAAGACATCATGTTGCTTCCTTGTGGCCATTTGACATGCCTGATTCCATGAAGTGGTACAACAACCCACTCTTTCCTAGATTCATCAAACCTCACAATATTTAGTTCTTTTGACAATGTAGCACTTAATTGTCTTGATTTAACCACTATACAATGATTTCAGAACAGTTCAGAAGTAGCTTTCATATCTACATGCTGATCTACATTTTTCAGAGAGAGAACACACATCATTTCATTTGTGTACTATATCAAGCTAACTGAAAAGTGGAATACATCAGTATAATTTTGAAATAGAGTTTACACATGAATAATCTGTTAGGGAAATCTTTACTACAGACTCTCCTTTATTTGGTATCTTCTGAATTGCTGTTTTGAGCAAATGTCTGGTAGAACTCCACTAGATCATCAGTTCTACTAGATGTTTACTCAAAACATCAATTCAGAAGATGCCAAATGAATTTCTATATGGAAAGAGATGTGCTAAATATTGCTAGGTTATGGATGCCTAAGGCTAGAACATGAGTCCAGATGGCTGAAGTTCAACAGATGCCACAGAACTACAGAACTTGCATAAATACGTTATATCAAGTGTGACAAATCAGAGTGACATTTGTCTGTGCACATAGGAAAGCCTGAGTATTTAAAAGAAAAAAAAAGTTCAGGGTCTCTTACAGTTGTGTTTGGAAAAAAAAAACAAAACAGACCATGTTCTACATCTCTATCCCATCTATCAGATACCTATGGAATGTTTCTTGCAGGCACTTGCAAGAAATTTCAGAATATCTATTATAAAATATTAAAGATATAGTCTTTGTCATCTCTGATCTAGTGGGTTTCTGAAGATTGATGTCATAATTAAAAGCATACCAAAACCGCTACACAGTCACATCTTGCTTTTAAAATACAATACAGCATTGCTGAAACATATGTTTCCACAGGAATATTCTCTTCAGCAGAGAATGAATGAAAATAAACACGCTTCTACTGTGAGAAAAATCTATGCCAAAGATTTGAGACCTCCAGATATATCAGGTGTCACAGTGTGAAATAGAAAGCTAAATATCACTTGCATTTGGTGCCACCACCTCCCAGAAATATATGTTGAGCATTTGTAGTGAGGAACAATGGTCACATGCAATGCTGGTATCCTGAGAGATTGGTCCTGTGGTCATATCAAGTACTCAATGCACACAGACACATTTGGCAGGGAAGCAGCCAGTGGTTCATTCAAATTCCATGAAGGGAAAAATTGTAAGAGCCTTAGGCAGAGTGCCAGAGTAGGTAAAACCAGCTGAGCCATACGATGCATCATGACGAGAGCTACTGGACTCTACAATAGCAGTGCTGATGTTTAAAGGTGCCTCAGAGTAATTGAATAGTGTTGTGTGGGTAACAGTTTGCTCCTTTTCAGCCAGAAAAAGCACAATTTCTGATTCCTTTAACCAAACAGCCACCTCTATTAACATAATAGAAAAATTATTTGGAGAGCCTGTTTGAGAAGCTGGTGGGATGCTTTGCAGTGAGGAGTCAAATGCTGATTAACTTCAGCACCTAGTCCTTCTACAATATTTCTGGGCTCTGATTATTGCATGACATGCATTGCTTAACATAGAACACTATTTTGAACTTCCTCCAAAGTATTTTACAGTAATCTAGCTCTATACCATGATGAAAATGGCATAACTACATCCTTTTAATCTTTATGATATATTTTGCATTTTGTCCCTTGTGAAGTTTGTGCATTTGCATCTCAAAAATCAATCCATTTCCTCTCCTAACAGTTTTCTACAGAAATGTCTCCACCTTCTCTAAAATTTCCTCTGTCCATTTGAGACCCTGCTGTTTTCATTTTTTTTTTTTTGGTCAGACACAAAGAGAATGACATTATTTGCCTTTAGTGTCTAGTTAGAATTCTAAACTAAATATTCTAAATACTAAGTGGGTGAGAGATGATGAAAAAACTTACTATCACAGGTAATGTGATCAAAAATAGTTTGCTATACAGGCAGGATATCTGAAATACAGTTTTCAGTGTGTTTTTTATAAAAAGAGTGAAAATGCAGTTATATTGATATGAATAATGTCTAACCTTCCCTCTAGAAAAAAGGTTTCACTGATGATGCTGGGTTTGTACTTTAGGCAGTAGCCACTACATTTGGAATCAATGATTACATATCTTGCCATTAGTTATAATAAAACAAATATGTATGGATTTTTTTTTTTACAGTGAACACTTTACAGGACATGAGTTAAACATATGTGTGGCTCCAGACTGGATGACCATAATCCAAGCGTAAAACAGCACATTATCTCTGAAGTCTCATGTGTCCTCACTTTAAACTTTCCAGTTGGATCCGAAAAACCTTTCTAAAAAAGAACTTTTGTATACAAATAATTGGAAGAAAAGTGAAGATTCTTCATTCTGACCTCACCATAATTTAAAAATATCTTTAAATTAGAGGAAATTATGAGGGCAGAACATAACACTATAGATCATGTGTTTTGATAAAAATGAAGACCCTTTGATGTTAATAAAAAAAGAATCACATTTGTGGAGAAGTAGGCCCTCTAGCTGGCAAAAAATAATGTCTGCCTGGGACTTTAGAATTCAGTTATTTTAGTGAAAATAAAAATCAGGGTATCATCTGAAAGTTAGAAAAAATGATTGCTTTTACAATCTCCATCTTTCCCTTCTTTGTGTGTCCCCTCCCCCTTCCCTCCACCCCCCCCCCCCCCCTTCCCCCGCCCCTCCCAAGAAAACTGTTTTTCAGTGTTTTTTTTCTGGTTTAGAACTGTAGCTGGATATATATTTGTCCGTCATGAATGTGTTTGTTGCACACATTTGTTGCATGGCTAATTGTTTTGCTTAGATGCTGTAGTGATTTTTTTCCCAAGGCTGAATCTTTCTTCTTAATTTTCTACTATGTTTTAATATTTACTGGAGCAACTTATCAGAATATTGCATCTAAATATTTGTGGCAAGTCAAACAGCTGTTAAGAGTGGGACAGCCAAGAAATATGTGTAGAGAAGAATCAGCATCCATTATTTTTCATGATGGAACCTTTTTTCTGTTTCTATGATGCTTTCAGTACCTCTGAACCTGAAGGATTTAAAATTTTTGTCAGATGTTCAAGTCTGCCTATTTCATAGTAAGGAAAACAGGCAACTGCTTGAAAAAAATATGTTATGAATGGCAAATGATCTAGGAACAAATGAAAATGTATTAAATTCTCCATAAATGTGTTAGTTTAAACAAATTCTGTAAAACTATCTAAAGAAAAAGTTTTTTAAAAGACAGGGCCAGACTCTTCTTCTCTGGCATGCAGAGCAAATGTAAGCCAACTCACAAGTCGAAGCTAGGGAAATATGGAGTACATATGAAGAAAAAGAAAGTTCACAGTGAAGGTAGTTCAGCTGTGGAAACAGAGATTTTTCTAAACGTGACTTGAAAAGACTATGAGCAACATGATCTAACTCCGAAGTTAGCCTTCTTAGATGGACTCCAAAAGTCACTTCCAGCCTTTTTTATGACATATATTCACATGCATACAGATATAAGTGTTTATGCACTTATATATGTATTCTATAAAATATCTAATACAATTTATTTTCTGCTGAAAATCCCAGCAAGGAAAAGATAGAGTAGTGTCTTCTACCCAGAGTCTTTCAACTTGGTAACCTGAACAACACCCCAAGGAAAACAGATATCCAACTGAGAGATCAAAGGTATAAAGGAGATATTGAGGCATTTCAGAACCATAACTACATCAATGAAGGAAAACATCCTTTCAATTATTTGTTTTCAGCTGTTTTGTTAAGGAATCACATGAAAATGAAAGACACAAACAATTTTTTTTCTATTTATAGAAAAAGGGAAACAGATTTGGACAAGGTAGGACCTAGAAAGACAACTGTCCTACCTCATAGCCAAAATTGAAATTAAGTTTTCATTGCAGGCAATAAAGCATATTTAGCTGAATTATTCTAGAGTGTAAATACATTTTGTCAATTCAGAAGATTTTCACCCTGTAGCTTAATATTCAAAAATGGATTCCCTTTCCTACCTAATTTATTCTTCCCCTCCCACCCCCACCCCCCCCAAAACAAAAAATCCTAGAAATGTTTTTTTTTAATTTCATCAAGTTGGAAACTTGAACTTTTGGCTCACAATCATACTTTACAGTTCAGAAGATCAAAGTTCTGCAATTCATGTCGTGAACCCTTTTCTTCACAAATTTTTAATTGACCCAAAATTTTTACAGCAGTTTTTTGAGAAATGCTCTGGCTGAATCTCATATTTCTGCTGCTGGGAGTGCAACATTACTGCTACAAAGGTTTAAAGCAAGCTACCTGACTGGATGAAAGAATGATTGCCTTTTCTGAAGTTGCCTTATTGAAACCTGGTACTCACATAATCTTACTCCTAGAAGGAATAAAAATACTGTAGTTCAAAAATATAGAAAAGATTAATTTATAAGCACTTAAGACTGACTCTTAAACAAAAGATCCTTTATAGTCTTACACACATGCCAGTAGTATATAATTCTGCACCTCTTAAAAAGTAATGCCTCATTACCCAAGTCATAGTCTGGGTGAAGACCACCTGAACGATGTTAGACTCAGGCAAGAAAGAGGTGAAAAGAGGGAAATATTTAGTAATATAAATCACAACTAAGGCCATCTGTCCTGCAATTGTCAAAGCAGTAGACCGCCTCAGGCTTCTCCTGGGCTCTTCATCACTACCAGCTACCTGAACAGTAACAGCTGCTGCACTTTGTTTCATCTGTGGATAGTGAGGAGGCAGTATTCCAGCTTGTCAGCTGCTAGTGTGCCTACAGTGAGCCATATATTCTTTATCTTTTGAATCAGGGTATTACGGTAACACACTTTGCATGGGAATACATTCCTATATATAGAAAATTTTCCAACGTTTTAACATTTAGATACAGTAGATGCACTTCAACAAGCAACTTTTTTTTCTTTGATTAAACACTGACTGTTACTCAGTTATCAAATCGAATTTCAAATCTTAGTTCTTGGTCTTCAAAGCTCTCAAGAGAGTGGATAAATTTAGAAATATAAACATTATAATCATAGTAGGCTGGCAGGTTGCATGAAGAGAACATCTAATCCATCTTGCCTGCCAGAACGCATAATCAACAAGGAAAATATCACCTCAGGTATATATCGGTCCAAGCTATTTTTAAATATTTCCAAAGGAGTGGTTTCACAGACTCCCTAGACAATCTGTTCCCATGCTTCGCTAACTTTGATCACTATGAAAAAAATTCATATTAGTAACCTAAATCTTCCCTGTTCCATTTGAAACCTGTTATTTCCTGTCCTATCCAACTTGAATGTGGAAAACAGATTTTTTCCTCTCCTTCCTGCTTTTGCACAGTTGAAGGCTTTCATGCCTATCTTCAATCTTCCCTTTAGGTTAAAGAACCCTGCCTCCTCAAGTCTCACCATATAAACCTTCTTATCAACCTTAGTACTGTCTTTCAGACTCTTTTTGATTGGTTCAAAACTGAATACAGTGATCTAACTAAAACTTCATATTTACTTCTGAAGAAAGCAAATAAAAATGTTAAATAAGAAAAAATACAGACATAGACCACTGTTTTTGCATCTAAATTCTGTTTGAATATTAGTAAGGTAATGCTTTCCAAAGGCAGAGGAAAATATGTTATGAAAATTGAGGCACAAACATACTTAAAGAGACATTGCAAAACTAATTCCCTCTGTTTCTGAAGTGTTTACTGAAAGGACAAAGTAAGACATGGCACAAATAGGTATTAGCCTAAGAAGGGCCATAACCACACTGATCCTCAGCCACTGAAAGGGGAATAGTGGAGTACCTGAAGCAAGAATAAAGGATTAGGCATGTGCGTTTGCCAAGGTGAGTTTTAGGTAATGCTTAAGTATCCATAGAAAAGATTAAAAAGAGAATTGTGACAGAAAGTGTGAACTGAGCCAAGAGATCTAAGACGTGCTTCTGAAACATACAAATGTGGCCATCAATTCCATTCACCACATACTTTTGTGCATCCTGCCAATAGAGCTAGGAGAAAGAAGAATTTAATTACATTTCTTAAAACAATATGGCTTAATTCTTATGGGGATCTATAATGGAGTACATGTCTGTCTTTGTCCAGAACACTCCATTGACTGAACCTTCCTTTCCTCCCTTAAAAGTCATGCTGAGAAATTAATGTTTACTGTGAGCAGTTTTACTGTGGATCAAAGGTGATGGTGATAATTTTAAATATGGTAGTCTATCTTTCTGAAAATTCTTTCAGGTCAGAGACTGTTATTAGTTCTTTGAAGGAAAACTAACCAATGACAAAAAAAAAAAAGCCAAAACCGAAACAAAAAAACTCCCCTTTCATATGTGCTCTTTTCTTTTGCAAACAGCTGACTGTGTTAGCCCGGTGTTAAATATTCCATCCATTGGCTTTAGATCATGCATTTAGATTGTCTAGTACAGAAGATTTCTGATAAACAAGTAAATAACCCCAAAAATGCTCCCTTAATTCTGAAGTCTGTGAAGGTCTTCCAGATGTGAATGGAGCTGTAGCTGAAACAGCAGTGTCTGTTGAAATCTTAAGCCTACTTCTAACAGTGTCTTAGGGCTATGAACTCTCCTGTCCCCTATTGATAATTACACTTCATTGCCACTGTTATCTATTTAATCAATTGACCCAAAAGCAAAGGCAATGGAGAAGAGGTGGAGGGGTGAGAGAGGAAGCATGGAGAAGCAGGAATTAGGAACTGTTTCAGGAAAGGAGGGGAAGAGAGGAACAGAGCAAAGGGAAGGTAACATAGTAGAAGAGGAGGAGAGAGGTAGAAATACTAGTGTCTTTAAATAGTCATTTTAATTTTAATTGCACTGAGTAAATCTAACACCTGTTTGTATAGACTCAAAAATTAGAGACTTTAGTCCAAAGAAAATCTGTTTGTATTACAATAAATTAAAAAGTAGTTACTGACATTTTGAAGAAACCTTTATCAAAAATGCAATGTCAAATTGCACTGACAGAGAATTTTTGCTATGTAATATTAATTAAAAATTACTATTTTCTAGAATAAACAATCATATGGGGGACAAATCTTGTTCATTCATCATCTCTTATAATTTTGGCAGTGTTATGGAAAGTGCTTGGGAATAGTAATTTAGGACTTCTATCAATTTTTCCACTCATATCCTTTTAGAGATTTCCATCTGAAAAAGTAAGACCAGGCCAAGTAGAAAATGCATTTCTGCCTAGGTAGTTGTGAATCTTCCAGGATGTTCTCAATTTCAGAATCTTTTTCACCTGGAGATGAATATACTTAGGGGTAACAGATCTTGGGGAAATTGATTTCTGTCTGCAATTGGTAATCTCACTTGATGTCTCCCCACTTGTCTGGGCAGCACTGCTTTACCAATCCTCCCTGTTTCACACATTATTTTAAAACCATTATCCTGTGCTTCATCAGTTACCTCTCTGACTTGTAATTTCTAAAATTTGGAGTAAAAAATAACAATCTTTTAATTTAGACTTCATAGTTTTCTGTACACCTTTACTATCTTGCCCTGTATGTTTACAATCTTGCTGTATGTTTCTGAGGTGAGTGGGCTAGAGATAAAAACTGTGTACAAGTTCTTGAGTAGTCTACATAACTCAGACAAAATATTTTCTCTTCCACTCCTTTTATTTTAACTCTTAAAATTTGCTTGCTTTTCCAAGCAACTCAGTGCATTGACCCGAGGTTTTTGGAAAACTAAGTGCAGAAAATCCAGGGGTATATGAGTGGTAACATAAAGTTTAGAGCCAATTGGTGCATATGAACAGTGAGGATTATTTTCCCATCTGCATACTTTGACCTTACCCACTGTGATATCTGCCATTTTATTTCCCAGTCATTCAGTACCATGACGTCCTGCAGTGTTGTCAACAAAGTATTCTCTCTTACATCATTAAAGCATGTTATAAAATGAAGGTCCAAGGACCCTAGTGTTAACCTATTCCAATGTTAATATCAACCACTTTTTAATCAATTGTTTTCTGTCTATCTACCTGTTGTTAGTCCATGGGAACTTAGTTCCATGTTAAAGCTTTACTGAAAAGTCTTGTCAGAAACTTCCTGAAAAGCCAGTATCAAATAAATATTTTCTACTTGGTAATTGATTCTTTGAATAAACTCCAAAAATATGTTTACAAGAGGCAAATTATGTCTTCCACCTTATGTTCACACCTATCCACAGACTTACTAAATCTACTTTTTATTATAGTTTCTACCATTTTCTTCAGTATGGAAATCTGGCTTTCTAGTCTGAAGTTCCACAGTTCAGTCTGAGAACCTTTCTGTGAACTGAGACTTTATTTCCCACTATCCAAGGTACCCAGGACATTTTGGGTTTTAACTGAATCACTTACTGCAGTGCATCTTTTTCATATTTTAGTCTCTTTGAAACTCCTAGGTGAGTACCATCTGGTCCTTGCAATTTGCTACAACTCATGTTATTGATTTGTTCTTCATAAAAATGTAAGAATGACTGTACTATGTCAGACCAAAGGTCTATCTGACTCAGTATCGTTCTCGAACAACACCAGATGTCTAGGGAAGATTATAAGAAAAAAGGTGTTATGATAGTTCCTCTAAATTCTCCCCTGGCCCTAAATCATTTTCGGTTCAGAGACTGTGGAAGATCAAATTTTCAGATTATATTAAAACTCCTAATGAATTTTTTTTCTGCAAACATTGTACTAGTGTAAGAAAGGGATGGACTGATTTTTCACATCTGCCAGACCTTGTGGCAGAGGTACCGTATTATGTGCACAAAGAACCAGATCATGTTGGTTTATTTCAGAGTTTTAGCTTCTTGCAAGGAAACCTACTCAACATACTTAATTTTCAGCATCTTCATGAAGTTTACAGATACTCATTAAGTTCACAGACTTACATCTTATCCATCCTTGATTATCACTTTTCCAAGCTGAAGCATTGTAAGTTTTCAGTTGTCCCTTGATTGGAATTCTTTCCATATACTTCCACAACATTACTGGCTCTGTCTCTAAACCTTGTGGTGGGATATTTTTGTGGTCAGCAAGCAATCTTGAAGTTACCTGCAAATGTTATAATTTTTTCAAATGCACCCTCTATTTTCCCACTGTCCCTTACACCTGATCCCACCCACAGATTAATGTGTGATTACAACCTACCAGCTACTGCAAGGTAGATATTTGGTAATAAAATTTTGAATAATACCATAGTCAGTGCTGGGAGTAGGCAAGTACTAGTGGTGTTCTCTTAGATGTACTAAATAACTGCTTGAAAGAGGTACTTTCACTATTTCTGGATGAGATACTGTACTGTTAAGTCTGTCATGTTTGAACTCAATACTGAAATATATTTTCATTATTGAGTTTTCTTCTGCTGCATCCTTTCTCATTTACCTTTCTTTGTCCACAGTCACTGTGACTATCATGATTTAGAGAGGAATGGAGAAATTATTAACATAACCCTAGTCTTAGCCACTTTCAATCATTTAGCCAATTCAGTCATAGGTACTAAACACTCCTGATGGACAGTTACCTTCTGCCCTTTTTCATTTGACCCTGTTTATGTTACAGTACCCCCTGTATGGTCAAATTCTTGAATGAATGGTACCTTGTAATTAGTTTCTTATTACTTATATTCTTTACATTGTGTTTGTAATATGGCTTTTAAGGCAATGTCTTAATTTAAAAAGAAGCATTCTAGTAGAATGGTCTTGCTTTTGGGAATCCTCTCTTCCTTTGGACCCAGTGAAGTGACTTTGCAGTGGTCTGTTGAACTAGATTGAAAATTAGATTCATTGCAATCAGGGTGAATGTCATATGATGTAGATATGATGCTTCTGGGAATACATTTTTCCTCTATCCCTCCCTCCCTTTTTAGATGCATTTTTTTTCTCTCTTTGATTGGCAGCTATGAGGATAGCCAATAACACTGATCAGGAATTGACAATCTCTGGAACAGATTATGCTGAGAACAGTTACCTCTTCATTCACTACCTCTGTTATTGTACTTACTGGAATTTCTGGGAACACACAACTCAAAGATGAAAGGAAGTTTTCCTACCTATCTCTATAAGATACTAATTTCCTTCAGTCGCTCTCTACAGCCAGCCTCTACCTTGAGTTCCTTCAGCAGAGGTCAAGATTTTGTTGTCCATTCATTTTGTAACACTGAGAAAGGAGTACAGAAGAAAGATTGGTCATCAGTCCAAACAAAAGTCAGGCATAGTCCATAATAGTCTGTAAGAGCACTCATGAAACAAAGATGCAAAGCTTATGCATGCAAACAGGTAAGAAACCACTTGTTCAATCTTGAATTAATAGGGTTTTTACTTGGCAACTGCATGGAAATTAAACAGTCATCTTGTATCACCTTCCTTTTGAACAATTAAAAATGAATGGAAAAATATTAAGGATAGAGAAACTAGCAAGGCAAGCAGTGCCTGTAAACTGGGGCAAAAAAGTTAACGAGTAATTTAGGAAAAGAAAGAATGAACAGATATACTGACTAGTGAGTTGTGTAATGAAGATAGATTGTTTGCTGCTCTTAATTTATTCTCATAATGTGAGAACAAGAAGACACTAAATTACTCTGAGTGTTAACAAATTTAAAAGTGGTAAAAGGAAACAATTCTTTATGCCATGAATAGTAAATTTTTAGAATTCAAACACTTCAACATTCAATTACCTGAGCAGTTTAGATTGTTTAGAACTGGGCCTTACCAAATGAGAGCAATCAAACTTTGGTTACTGTTTTGAAATAGGAAAGTACAGTGAAATAGCATCACTATATCTAGAATGTATTTTGGAATTTTGGAGTGCATTTGTAATTGGATTTCAAGAGTATGTTATGTCTAGGAATACATTCTGTGATGGACCGACGTGTTGGACAGTCAGAAAAAGTTCTGACAGGTTTTGGTGTTATATGGTCTCTAAAGGAACAGCTATGTCATGCTGCTTAAGACCTCTCCTACAGTGGCAGATTCATTCTTGTGTGCTAGTCAGAGAACTGTAGCCAACATACCATGCTCGCTTGGGCAATTCAGCTGACTACTATAAATATTTCTTAGATAAACACTGTTACTTGTGTAAGGCACACAGAATTAACCTTTCTTGTCGTATGGGTTTTATGCCTGATGACATCGCTCCTCATACTAAGGAATTATAACTGAATTCCTGTTCACTGGACATTTAGTTTATCTGCATGGTGTAAGTATCTGTGAGACGTGTGCTTCATAGAACAAGCTACAAGCTGATTAAAGTGAAGAAACTGAGATGAATGTTTACATCCACCAAGGGCAAACTTCAGACATTAAGGCTTTCAGACAACATTTACACAATTGGAGTAATGATCAGGTATTCTCAGGATTAGCTTCAACAGTCTGTTTTGATCACTGACACAAAACAACAGATACTACAGTGTTAAGGGCTCACTGTTAATGAGAAGTGTCCTCCCAAGGGCAGCCCAGCAGTTCACCCAGCCAAGTGCTATATCAAGGGCGGGTCAAAAGTCGCTACTTTAGCAGAGTGCCTAAGTCTGGACAACATGCAAGCAGTGACTCACACACTCCACCAACTTCTACAGCTACTGTATTAGGAACGTTGCAAGTTAAACCTTAACACGTGCTTTTATTATCCATTTGTGACCGTGTTGTTTATGAATTTCTGTACCTTTTTTGATCATTGTGCTTCCACTGAGAATTCCAATATCCTCAAACCACTGGTAGAACCAGTCCTTTATTTTAAATCCATGTTGTATTAACTTGATGCCACCTTACTGCTGGAGCATTTATATATTGCTGAATTTACTGAACAACAGCTCAACATTTCTGTTTATCTGCTCCTTTGGATTCATAACACCTGGTCAGGCCCTTTCCTTTAGTCTTCTCTTCAGAAAGAATGCTAACCTATCCTTATGAAGTAGCTATCTACATTCTCTATACTCACTGTATCATTCTGAGCTGCAGAGACAAAGGACACACAGGCTACAAGGATGTACCCATGCTAGCTGCAGCCCTTGCCACAGAAATGGGCTTAACAATTCTATGTGGCTTCTGCAGGTATAACTGCCACTTCAGAGCATATCCTAATTTACCCCTCACAAGAAGTCAGTAGCCTAGGAACACAAGCCTATCAAATATTCTCCTACTCAGATTTTAAAGTGTCTTACACAGGGCTTGGCATTTGCTGCCAGTCAAACTTCCACTTTAGAGACCCCATGTGACTCTTTTAGTTTCCACTGCTGACATTTTGATTCTGGTACAATGAAGATGCAGCCAAGTCTTTCTAGTGCAGGCTCTTTGCCATACGTGGAGATTATGGATCCCTGCCTGCCCCCCACAACATGCATGATTTCAGAGAATGGTGCTTTGTAGGTCAGGGACTTTAGCTTTGGAGAGTTTCCCTCCTTCATTTCCCTGCTGCAATTGGACGGACAAGGACCAAGTTCCTTCCCTGCATCCTTAAGCAGGCTTAGTATTTTAATCGACTTGATTGAAAATAAAATGGTCTCAAGTTTGAAAGTTTCCCTTCAGATTTGGGAAAGTCTATAACAAAGATAGAGACAATTACAGTAAATGTACTTCTACATGAATGTGGTGAGAAGGGTGATGCAATGGGTGGTAGAAGACTTGGTTGTTAAGGAATATGTTGTCTGAGATTGCCAGCAGAATGTGGTTAGTTAAAGGGGAACTATGAATGTAAATACTTTAATAAACATTTCATATGCACTACATTCTTCATTGCTGTCTAAGAAAACAGTATTCAAATGTCCTGGACTCTTAATGATGGATGTGATGGGAACAGATCAGCACATCTACAGAGGCCTCAAAGGCCCTATAATATTCCCACTGTAGCATAGATCATTTAAATGTTCAGCTTCACAGTTCAACTTTGCAGCATTTATCAAACTCTGATTCCATGGTCACTATTTCATGGCAATTCTCTAAGGATTTCTTTAGCACCTCTCTTTACTTGCAGAGTCACAGATTTTTTCATTAGCATCACTGGAAAATTTTTTGTTCTGCTTGCCCTCTCTGCTACCTATCACTTTGCAGTGCTGGGACCAGCATTCAGGTTGTTACTACAAATTAATTTTTTTTTCTCCTTGAGCTGCACACTTTTGCATGCATTGACATAATTAACATACACAAATCATAATTACCATGTTGAAGTGACCTCTTGGATGGACAACTTCTCAGCTTTGAACAAGCAGGAAATATGCAAATTTTTGCAGGTCCATTTTTGCAGATCTTGCCATGCATCAGATGCTGACACTCCTGTGTATACCCTGAGGTGCCCAGGACTGTCAGTGCCCTGTGCTTGGAGTATTAATTGGCCAGCCAACAGCATAACAGCCAATCAAACAGCTTAAGCAACAAAGGCAGCATTGTATATTTACTCTGATTATCTTACTTTTGCCTAATGAAGCTGCTTTAAGGTTTCTCTCCTGGCAAAGATCCAAAATGCTTTTATCTGCCTGCATGCAGTGGGCTGTCAAGCTGAGAGAAAAAGCCTCCTTTGTGTGCATGGTCTGTCTTGTTTTCAGAGGAGTTGCTGCAGAGGAAAGGGAGGATATCTTTGTGGGTGTCTTGACTTTTATATGTTGAAGGAAGCCTGTAAGGGTGTCTTTTTCATAAATGTTCTGATTTTTCTTTAACTTTGATCCCAGTGAATGGAATGTGTGTTGAGAATGCACCAAGCATACAGTTCATCACCATGTGGCTCCTCCGTTATGGTTAATTTCTGTGTTACTAGTGGTATTACTGGGCCCACTGGGTATTTCCTTCTGTACTCTAGATCAGCATCTGATGGATGTATACTCTTGCCCCCATCCTTCCCAAAATGTATAGAAGGATTTTAATGCAATGTTTACAAAGAAATATATGAAGAATGAATGAAAAAATACATCAAGAAATGAACCCGAAAAAGACTTAAAATTGTACATGTCCTTAGTTTCCAGCTCAATATCCAACATAGTGATACAACCCTATAAGGAAAATTGTGAGAAGTGGGAAGAAGGTATAAGCAGCATAAGACCAATCAGAAGGTCTCAGGATAAAAAAATTCACTAGTTTATGTACTTACTTCTCAAATTTTGTTCCCAATTAAAGCCTGCTCTGAATTCACAGCAAAATTTTTCTTCAATTCTAGAGTGATTTAAGACACTTTAAACAAAACTCTATCCTAAAATTTTGCACAGGTATCTCACATTGAAAATGAGAAGATTTTGTATGTTGTGGATTTTTTTGTTACCAATTATTTTATAACTGAAAAAATATCTTTACACTTTTGTTTTTACATGATTTTACTTTTCATTTAGGAAGTTTTCTTTGTAGTCAAGTGATAACACAGTAATTATGGCCATGAAAAGAACTTTATGCTGAAATGAGTCCATTCTTGCTCCAACCAGGTATGTAATTTTCACTGCTGTATGTCAGAGTGCTTCAGCGGACTCCAGATCAGATTTGCAAAATATTGGGGGTTTCAGTGTTTTTTGTGTTTTTTTTTCTGATGTTTACATAAACATTCATTAAACAGGACTGCCTGACTTCATAGTTTCCATGGTAATACAGCCTCCAAACTGAAACTCATGGAATCTGTTTAGGATTATTTCCTAAATAGGTGTCAGGGTGCTGCCTGGGTGTCTCTACTCGTTGCCAGAAAGGATGGTATTGCCCATGGCTGTGCAGGAATTGAGCTGTCCCTGAGTCCTAACAGATAGATCCTGGGAGAGGTGTACAAAGGCCCCTGGTACTAAAGTCCATAAAAGAAATGCACTAACCAGGAGAAAATGAAGAGTGCTAAGGGAACAGAGATCAAATCGATGGAAAGTGATAGGGACTTGTTTTCTACTCTTTCATAGTCAAGATGGTTCTGGTTTTCACGATCTCAACACCTGAATTTTGTGAGTGATTTGGTGAAAGAGTAAGTGAAATATATGACATGCTCTAGGAAAGCTGGCATGGGGAACAGCATGATGCTATATCCTGTCTCTGTCAGACATCTCCTAAAAGTAACTCCTTGTTTTTTCCAGTGGCAGAGAGTGATATGCATATGGGAATTTGAAGGAGGAGAAAAAGACCACAGTGATTACAAATATTCTGAAGCCACTGTTTACCTCTACTAATCCATTAATTGATCATCTATGAATGAGAGTGATTGAATTAAAGCGAAGTGAGTTGCTAGTGGGTGCTAGTTCCTTCCAAGCAATGCTTTCCCTTTGGAGAGTCTTAATCAATGCCAAACCATCCCCATATTAAAAAAACAAACAAACAAACAAACAAAATAACCCACCACAAACAAAAAAGAAAAAAACCCCACCAAATAAAACCCAACCCCCCAAAAAACAATAAAAAACCATTCCCACTTTAACAAATACAATCTTCTTAATGCACAGACATGTTGGGTTTTTTCCATAACTACTTTTTCTTTTGTCTAATTTCCCTTGTGTTGCTGTGTATTCCTGTTCTTAAGTAAGAACTTTTTATGTTTCTGCCCTGCTAGTGCTTACTGCTACTGCTCTAATAATTAATCAAATGTTGCTATTACTATTATTTTATTATTCTAGAGACAATGTTTTATCTCATTGTGTAATGAAATGAAATGAAAAATCTATTTTATCTAACAGCAATAAAAGGTAATTTTTCATTAATATGCAGAATAGTTTGCTTTTTTTTCTACAAGAATTACTTTATCTAACCTTCCAAAAGTTAGAATTTTTATGAACAACAATATCACACAGTGTTAATCAGTTTGGTCTTTTTTATAAAAGAGATAATGAGTAATCTTCCTTTGCGTGTTTAGTGTAAAGTAATTGTAGCTATCTTGTTGTTTTAAGAAATGTTCAGCCACCATAAACAATGTATTTCGGTTTAGGAAAGACGTACCATATATGTCAATTTCTTTTTAGTGTGTGCCTACTCCAAGATACCAAAGGAGCTGAAGTAGGTCCATAATAGATGTCGTTGTTTGCTTTAGGTAAAACAAATACATTTTTTTGAATCTGTATGTATAAACAGAAAATGCTGTGTGACAAATCCATAGTTAAAAGACATAGGCAGCTGCTTCTCAGTATCTCAAGCATGGTGCAGAGCAAATAACTAATCAATTTTCTTTTAGGTCAGTAACAAGTCATGTATTAATGAGTAAAACCTGTTTCACAGTTACGTGCCATATGAAAAGTCATCCTCTGGAAACATAACATGGTTGCTGGACAACATGCAACCCTTCTCTAACAGTCACTGTTCTACTTCCAGTATCATGTTAAGCTATTGATAACTACCCCACTCAAACATCTGAGGCCATTAAATCAACAGAACCTTTTGCAGAAACTCTGTTACTTTATTGATCATAATCCAGAGTTCAGATTCTTGTACTTCGTATGCAATGTTAAAAGAAAAGAGGAAAAGGACAACAGAAAAGCAAACTAATCTTGTGAAAATTATGAAAAGGATATAAATTACATCTTATTTCTTCATACCTCTTACTGAGAGGTGACTATTAAGTGCTACATTAGAATGCAGTATTTCGTACAGTGAAAATGAGATAGATTACACACAATATGCTGAAAATCTAATTATAAAACCTCAAAATACATTTTTTGTGTTTGACTCATTTTCAGTATTACAGTAACTTAACCCAAATATGTGATAACTATGAATTTTCATTTTAGGAGGGCTTATTTCACTATGAAATTATTTTTAGAGTTTGTACCTTCCCTGCATGAACCTTTAGAAAGTAAGGAAGCTCTTACACTGCTGTCTACATAAAAAAGTTTAAATATTTTTTCTCCTTTGCAGGGTCAACATAAATATCCTTAATCATAGAATACGATGAGCTGGAAGGGCCCCATCAGGATCACTGAGTCCAACTCCTGGCCCTGTACTGCAGACCCCAAGAATCACAGAATGTTCTTGAATATATTGTCCAAATGCTTCTTGAATTCAGACAGGCTTGATGCTGTGACCACTTTCCCGAGGAGCCTGTTCCACTGCTCAGCCACCCTCTGGGTGAAAAAGCTTTTCTTGCTATCTAACCTAGACTTTCCCTGACTCAGCTTCATGCCCTTTTCTCAAGTCTTCTTGCTAGTAATCACAACAAACCATCATCTCTATATAAATGAGGGAAATGCAAGTGTACATTTAAGTCTTAAATTTTGCTCGCGAAGAATGTGAAAGGTAGTTGGGACTACCTTTGGCTGTGTTATGTCTGCAGTAGCAAGTAGACCGGTAGAAGCAATATCTGCAGTATGAAACACGGTGCTCATGCCCAAAAAGGCTGCATTTTAATGGTAGGCATAAACTCTAGACTATCCTATAGTCTCTGGACCATTTGCATCTGGTCTGCATTGCATATGTTCCTTCTTCCTTAGTTTCACCTGAAAGGATTTCAGTTCATGTTCTACATGGCAGCTCCATGTTACATATCAAAGTACAGTAAGTAGAGACAATTGGCAATTCAAAACTGCTCTCCTCATGCAAATTAAAACAGAAAAATAGGCACATATTCTCTGTCTCAAAAATCATAATCAAGCCATAATTGAAAAGAAAGGAAATGGCTCTTAAAAGGCAACAATATGACCTAAGAAATGGCAGGTCTAAAGGAAAAGTATACCTGCTATGAATGTCTGTGCACAAAACCAATGGAAGAAAATGAATGTTGTAACCTGATGAGAAGGTATGAGAGATAGGAAAAAATAAAACAACAAATGGATATCTGTTGATAAGGGAAATTAGTATATTCTCCACAATATTAAGGAATAAATGGAATTAAACAACAACATTCACTAGTCTCTATATGAAGAAGGTCAATCAAATAAAATACCGAAAAAGCACAAATATTCAGCAAAGAAATCTGTGTAGGCGCAAACCAGCATGAATATAGCATACTTCATTCCAAAAACATTGAAAACCCCAGGCTATATACAAGCTTATACAAGTAGAAGGACTGGAGGATTTGAGAAAAACGTAGTATGCAGAACCATCTGCTGCTGAAACAGTGGATTTACAAACTGAAATTCTCATGAGTTGCATTGGACAAGATCCCTTTTTTTTATTCTCATACTTTTCATTGCAGTTCTATGTGTAGAGCCATGATATATGAGGAAAAGAATAATAAAAGAAGCAGAGAGCAAAGCAACTGCACAGATGTCTTCTGTCTGCCCCTCCCCCTGATTATTCCTACTAGTTCTGCTTAAATATTAGAATATCTATAAATTCATTGGTGAGAATCTGTGCCATGTAATGGAGAAAACTGACTCACAAAGACTTCTTTTCTTGCTATTTGAATAGGAAATTCCCTCCTAGCAAAACACTTGTTACCATGTAAACATAATGCAATAAAGAAATGTAGTCCACTTAGTATTTCTTGAGCAATGTGTTTTATGTAATTCAGAAAAACATATATATAAATCTGTACTAATAGTTTTTTATTAGGTGCTATGCTTGACTCAGTAGGTGTTAACTTTGATTCAGTAGATAAAGTATCTGTTTCAGGAGGTAATTCACATGTTTCAACAGGCTCTATAGTTGATTCAACTTATGAAGTATCTGGCAGTATTTATTTTTTCCAAAGGTTGGTTTATCCGTTTTAGAATGAACTTTGTCTAGTTCTACATATTTTAAGTTAAATGTTTAACAGGGAATGTATATTATAAAGTGTTGATTTAAATATTTTTATATCACATTTCTGAATTTTAAGCAGAAGATTATTTCCTTGTGAAAAGTCTTGTCTCTAAACATTATCCTTCTATTAATATTAGGTTTTGTTCAGTTATCATATGGAAATTTCAGAAACCAAAAAACCAAAATTTTTTCAACTATTTTGTACCTAAAGGACAGTAAAAGATAAAAGAAGAATAGGGGAAACTTTCACGTTTCAGGATATGATGGTTCACCTTTGACAGATATCTTTCCTTCATTGTTTTAATTTTTTTACGTCTTACAGGCTGCACAGAAGTAATTAATTTGAAAGAAACCTTGACAATAAAACAGAAGTGAGAGATTTGTCATGGAAAAATATGTAGAAGGAAGAGTAAAAGGAGAAATTGAAGAGTAATATGGTAGTGCTGTTTGAGTATCTGGGGACTGGCTGTGGAAGAAAATGTTGTAAAATGCTTCTGAAGTAAATATTTTGGCAATAGGTAACATTTAAGTTATGGTAACAGCAACTTTATCAAAGATTAATACAGAGAAGAACCATAGTGTTTCATAGTGACTTGTGCCAGAGCTAACTAACAGCAGATCTTTAGAAGGTGCATACAAACATCCAAGGAAGAGAAGGTGTCTTCCCTCTCATACCACTATCTAGTGGTCCTTACTAGGATTCTCCCTATGCACAAAAGTGAATGAAATCTTGGCCAGCAAAATAGTTGGTTCTGAATCTTTTCTGAACATTTAGAAATACATTTATCTGGATTTTAATTGTTAGAATAATGAAATCAGGTAAGCAGGAGGTGACACATAGGATACTAATTACACAGACTGAACTTCATCATAGCAAGATACATATCTCTGTTTACACTCATCAAGTGCTCAGTCTTCTGGACCGTTTTCCCCTTCACACATTAGACTGCTGATGGCAAGACACAAACCTGTGATGAAAATCATAGAGCTTTTTTTTTGTTTTCCTTCTTAGAGATTTCACTGAAAGTTACTATTTCATGCAAACTGAGCATCCCATGGTGGCAAATATTCCATTGTTTAATTGGACTTGTATTGTTTCTTACTCTGAATGATAATTGAAGTTCTTCATTGTAACAAAATTCTGCTATATTTTGCTATTATTGTTTTATTTGTATTTTAATCATATATATATATATATATATAAATATATATATATATATATATATATATATATATAAATATATATAATGTTTTCTAGACATAAGTGAAAGTTGGACAGTTCTGGATAAGGCCAGGCACAGCAAGGGAAGCTGCAACATAATAAATAAAACAACAGGAGAATAAATGCTGAACTACTGTAAAAGTGTTATAATATTTTAGTCTTTCAAGCTTATATTAACTTATTCTAACTTTACACTTCACAGTCCTTGTATTGACTACTGGCTGTACTGACTATGTTTTTATTTACATCTGTACAGATTTCACAGAATTAGGATGACATTTTTGCATCTCCAACCTTAATCTCTCTAAAATGCAGAAATTAGAATCTCCTAGAAAAAGTGATTTAATTTATTGAAGTTAATTTTGGATGTTTTTTGCCATATACTTTTGAAATAGTGGTGATAAACAACTGTAAATATGATATTGATGCACTATGCACTTGAACTAAATTGGAATGGGCTAAATTTTACCTTTGTAATGCATGACTAGAGGTATCAGAGGTAAAGAAATCATGGATATCAATCTGTTTCTGTACTCAAAATGACCCCTGGTTTTATTAGTAATGGAATCTAAATGACATCATCTTTTGACAGTCATGATCTTTAACCCAGTTTGATCTAAACCAGACTCCTTTGGAATGATATCATTAAGGTAAATCCCTGAAAGGAGAGCAAACCATTTCAGTATAAACCATTTAAGGATATTAAGTTACTGGGAATGATTTCACTACTTTTTTTTCCTTATAGAGGACAAACAATTTCAAGATTGCAGGTTAGTATCAAGGCATAAATGAACTTCGAAATTTTTTGCAGTTTTATTAGGTTTGATCTTCTTAAATACGTTAGTCTTCATATATTTTGAAACATGATTTGGAAGTCACTTGAGTATTTCTTTAAGTGAACATTGCAGTGTCAACTCTATTATTATACCTAATTCTATTAAACAACAATGCACTGAAATAAAAATCAAAAAACCTGTAACTATTTTATACAAGAAATCTTATTCTTTCCACCCAATTCACTCCCAACCTATCCCATCTTTCCCATGAATTCATGGTTCCTTTCAAAAAGGACCAGGCTGGGATTGTTCATCTTTCTTGTCAGATACTGACTAAGAATTTAATGCATTAACCAAAGTATTTTGTGTATGATGTATCACACAGAATTATATGAAAAAAAAATAGTTTTGATTTGACACCTGAAAGTGTTGTTCAGAATACCCACTTAGGTAAGGAAAGCTGGGGGCAAAAGGTGTGTGGTTTGACTCCGTGCCTGATACAAATTTTTCCACTTGATTTTTTTTCATTTTTAAAAACCTTTAAGTCACTGAACAGAAATGAAAATGGCAACTAAAACTCTTGCAGCAGCAAAAATATACAAATATACTTTGAAGAGCCTTACTGTTTCCAAGAGGAACATTATCTTTAAGTCAATTGATTTGTTTTGTCAATGTTTTTCCCTCACAGAAAATTGCATACAGTTTTGTAGTGGCATTATCTTGAGCTTAATCCTGGTGTTTTTTGTAGCATTACTTTTGTTTTTTATCTTCCAGCCAGGTGTTTCCAATAGTTTTGACTGTAAGATAACCCAATAGTGGTGATTAATGTAGCCATCGTAAAGAATATAAACAATCCTGGAAACAGAACTCAAAGTTCAAATATGGATGCTAACAGTAATTGCTTTTAACAAGTGCAAGGAAGAAGTGAGAGGAAACTTGGTATTGAATTTTGTGTTGCCAAAGAGAAACTGACCAGCGATAACAGAAGCATCAGAAACACAGAGTGCAGAGAGGTAGCACTTTGCACAGGAAGTATCATGAAATAGCCCATGTCAGCCCAGTAGTAATTGGGCCTTTGAAGTTTCAAATGTGAGAAGAGATGAACATTCATCTTTAAAGTGTGCTGAGTCTCAGGGATTACTTTTGGTTAAAGGAGGAATGTGCAGTTATTTGAAACCTGACCCTGAGGTCTCTAAAAAGTTTGGCTTAGGTTGTGCTAGAACTGACCTTGTAAATTTAGACAGCTGCTAGACTACTGCTAGGAGCAAATTATTACAGCAATTGTGATTTTCATGACTAGCATAAAAGCAAAGGGCACCTATTTAAGACCTATGAGGTCAAGTTTCACATTTACTACATTGCAAAGAAGGAGAAGTGGTACAGTCTCGCGAGAATAAGGTACCATGAAGAACTTCAAGATTCTGCATAAAGCTATAGAAAAAAGAAGAAAAACACACATAAATATAGGAGTACAATTCCTTCAAGGCCTGAATTATTCTGGTGAAAAAATATTGCTTAGGAATATTTAATTTTTAAATATTCTTATTTACAAGCAAGTATTTAGAAAGAATGGGCCAAATATTTTTTTAAAAAAGGATAGCAAACTTTGAAATTATAACAGATTTTTTCATTTAATTGTTTTGCCTATGTTTTTAAAAGAAAAAGTATTTCGGTCACACAATGGGTCTTCTAGAAGAACAAAATAGGTTTATCAAAATTCAGTTGATTTTATTTCTGAGTTTGTTATGATTGAAGACTGGATATAAGCTGAAGGTCCAAATCAAGATATGATTTAGTGCTATGCTGCGTCCATCACAGATTGAAATCATATATGCAAATTCTTTATTTGAACTTTGAAACAGTTGTTATTTGATCCATGTTTTTAAGTTGATTGGGTGATTTGAATCTAGTGGTTTTATTCGTGTGAAAATGAAAAGTTGAGAATTATTTCTTTATATTTCCTTTTCTAAGAGGAATTTTCAAGAGTTTCTTATGGAAGTGAGTTTATTTTTTTTCTTGACTTTTGATTAAAAAAACAAAATTAGTGATTTTAACTGCTATGATTTTTAGCCTGTTCACATATCTACATAACATCTCATCATGTGTTTTCTTCAGAATACTTAATCTTTGGTGGACTCAGAATTCAAACACTCCTATATAATAATCTTTCCTTGTTCAACTTACTGACACATGGCAACTAACCTGTTTTTCTGGCTTATTTTCACCTATAACTCAAATGTTCATCAGCAAACAACCTGAATTCCAGAGAGAAATACAAAAATTGATTTTACATATCTGTACTGAGAGGTGATGGTTTCACGGAAATATGGCAAATCCATAAAGGTATTTCCTTTCAAAATGTTGGATGCTAATTTTGATATGAATAACATTGCTCCAGTTTGAAGCTCTAACTCATGAGCTTTATTGTGCTGGATACCACATTTGTGAAAAGCAGAGCTTACTAAAACCAAGTATAAATAGAAGTATGTATGTATGTATGTATGTAAGTATGGCCAAACTTCACGAACAAAGATTTGGGAAGGGCTCTCCCCAGGTGGGGGGTGTGCCCTTCGAGCCTGCGCAGTGGATTTTAGGTGAGGCTCAGCGTGCGCAGAACTGGCCCCACCGTTTTAAGTCCCAAGGTCCATCTGCCATGGCCGAGCGAGCTTGGACAGTGACAGTGAAGTCCTCAGGACTGTCTACAGCACCCGGTACTAACCGGGGCTGACCCTGCTGAGCATCCAGGATCAGATGGCAGGGAGGCATTGAACTGAGACTTGAACTCACGACCTTGTGATCAGAGTCTGGAGTGCTCACCATTACACCACGGGACCGCCCTATAAATAGAAGTAGCAAATGAGATTTTACAATGATTTTGGTTATAGAGTTCAGATGTCAAATTATCAGGGGGGTTTTGTGAATATCACATTAAAAAATATTTTGAGGAAGGACTCAGTGACAGAGCAACTGCAAAGATTAAAAAAGAACCTGAAAAAAAGTAATGGAGGATAGTCATAAGAGAATATGCATTTTTTTTAGGATTGGAGTTGATGAGTAGCTGAGACAACAAGCTAGAAACTGAATGCTAGTGGCCTAGGAAGATGCCATTAGGTATTTGGATGAGAGTGGTTTTGACTTATTGCAATGCATGGGATCTTATTTGAGAGGCTCCAGAATGGAGTGCATTCTAATTTGAGTATAATGTAATACTTTATTTAGCTCAGAGGTGCAAGACAGATGGACTAGATAGGCAAGCAGATCAAAAGCTTTTTTTCATGAGATGGAAGATAGTAAGCTATCCATATATTACAATGAGAAAGAGCCACAGGAGTGTTAAAAGTGTAAGAAAACAATAAAATTATTTCAAATGAGTTGCTGAGCTCCTGTGTGCTGAAACAGAGATTTGAAGAATAACCCAGATACCAGAAATGATTATGTGGACAAGGAACATGAGTTCCACTAGAAAGAAAAGCAGGTCTAGCCTGAACATTGATAAATTATTATTATGAGATATGTCATTAGATAAATGCTAGAACTGTAGAAAAATATGAATTTAGATATTACAGACATTCACTAATGTTAAGAATACGATCAGAGTAATAGAGTGCAAGAATGAGCCATGGCTTGTAATTGTAGAGTAGACCTTGCAAGACAAGAAACAGGAGGTGACTGAAGAACAGGAGAAAGTGAGAAACATTGAAGATCACTTTCTAATGATGACCATAGGCATTTCTTTGTCTTTGTACATGCTCAGCAGTAATCTGTTCACCATTTAAGTTCATTACTACACACAGAAATTTGTATATTTATAGTGTGATTCTTGCTCTCCTCTAGCTAAGTAGAGTGAATAACTTCTTTGGTGTCCTTTCTGTTTGCTAGAACTGGAAGGCTTCCTGTGTGGTTTTTCTTCATGTTTCAATAGTTTTTTACAATGTGGGAAAAGAAATGAAGTTTTCCAGAAGGCATTTCTTTTGTCTATCTTCAGGCTGAGGTCAAGTCACACTGTGTTCTTGGTGCATCTATTAAGTCTGTATATTCTAGTATCTTCTGAAGTTTGAAAACTTAATTTACTATCTTTCCTGTCAGTCAGGTTTTCATTTTTATGGAATTCACTTGTTTTGGGGGATATACTGAAGAAAGTTTATGGAATTCATAAATCTGGATGAATTAATTCACTGACTGTGCTACCAAAAGATTTCAGATGGTTATAGATACCCATCTAAAAGCCTCACTTGTCAAGAGGAAAAGTTAGCAGATCCAAGAAGCACATATATTTGCTGCCATGGTCTAATTTTACTATTAATTCCAAGGGCAGAGATCAATGCTTGTTCATTAGGACTACCCAAACTGGCCTCTACCCTGTAGTGTTTGCTGACATTTTTCTTTTTACAAAATATTAAATTTAATTGTGAAGCTTTTCCCCTCCCTTCTGCTGATGAAGTTATCAATCTGGTATTTCCTAAGTATTTTGTATTTGTGACATTAAGTAATGTGTATTCTGCTGTTTCTGACTGGCACTTCACACATAGCCCTTTCACTCTCATCTCAGAAGTAAACAACATTGTTCACTATATTTTAGTTGTCAGCGGAGATGAAAGTTATTCCCTGCAAAATCTGCCATGGAGTTGGCAGTCACAGAATGACTGACATCAAGCACAAGTGCCTGTTTGTCAAGGTTATGACATAATACTGATTAAAAAAAAAGTTAAGATTTTGCATGCCATCCACATCTGGTGGATACACAATGGATATGCTGGTTGGACTTCTTAACACCCAATGCTAGTGCTGGTAATTGTAGTGGAATATTCTTGGAAGTTAATGCATTTCATTTGTGGTCAATTATTTGCTCTTCTGCCTACAGAAGTACACAAGTACTATACATTTCTTTATAAAGCCTTGTAAAATATTGGACCACTTATTAGCAAAATACTGAATTTAGAAGATGTAAAGACTTAAACAATATTTATGTAATCTCACCTTTCTGGACATCCAGCTCTTCTAATGGCTTTGTAAAAGTTGTAGACAGAACTTTGTTTGTCGAACAGAGTCCAGTCTGTCTTTGGATATTCTGCAGTTTGGAACTTACAGATGGTTCCATTCATGTGTATCTAGTTTCATTTGCTTTGTCAAATGTGCTAATCCTGATGAGCCAAACACAAATGCAAAGCTAGCTTAGACAGACACTGTCAATAATCCTCTGTGGAATAGAATATTACTTTAGTTTATGTCCAGTGTTAAAGCAGATGTGTTTTGTAGAGTGAAAGTTCTTAAAGATAGGATGGTTTACTTTTGATCATGGTTTGCAGCAATCTAAACTGGATATACCAATCAAACTAGGGGTTTAGGTGGAACAAGATAGAAGAACTTGTAGTCTGAAGGTAAAAAAAAAATCACTTAGCATTGTTCTTGCATTCAGGAATAACAGACATAGTGTTTTATATACAGAACATTAAAAAAGCTTTATGTTTACTAGCAACTAGTTTAAAAAAAAAAAACAACTTTGAAGACTCTTGCCAAAATAGAAGCTTCCTAACTCTGTGCCTCCACTAATTTAATTACTCTGTTTTTTGTTTTACTCCCATGTATACCCTTAGTGTTAGTGACATTGAAGAGAAACACAGGCAGATGCTTCAGGTGTAGAGATTTTTGTGGAACTTTGCAGAGATGGTACAGAATTGTACTACTACCTCTGGGTTGAAATAGCATTCTGCAGACACATAGCAAGAGAAGCCACTTGTCTCTGAAAGCATTTGGTGGGATGTATCATGTAAGGTGGAGAGAGCAATTTTCTCCTCTTGAGGAATGGATGCTAGAGGTTGAGTCAGAAGAGTAATGAGAAAAGAAACATCAAAATAAGCACAAGTAAAAAGATGTTTCTCTTTTCTAGAAGAAGCATTGCCTAAAGCTTGGAGAAACCCACATTAAATAGTCACTTGTGTCTTGAAGAGCAAGGTGAGTCTGACAAGATCAGTGGTCTGCCTGTGCAATTACCTTCAGTTCACTACCAGCTCCCTTCAACATGGCCTGGAGAGCTTGTTCTTGTGCTACATATAGTAACCCAAAAATGAAGTTAGCTTCCTCCTTGAACCACTCAGTTTAGTCTTCTTCCACATGGGGAGTACACTTGTCTGGCATTGCAGGTATTCTGGTGTGGAGCTTCTCTGCTTCCCTTGCTTCCTTTGATCAATATTCCTGGAAAGTCTGTGTCCCGATCCCAGTAGCTACTCATCTGCCACTGCACTTTGGTTCTTCACAAGGTGCTATGTGGTAATCTCTAGAACTATTTTAATGTCCATCTCTTTCTGCTCATCTGACTCATAAAATTAACCCATGCATTTCTCACTTGCCTTCTTCTTGGCAGCCAAAGGCCTGGCCCTGGCATCTGGGGAACTTTGTAATAAGTGACTTTTGAGCACTGTGTGAAATCAAATGCTATCTCACTGGGCTGCAGAGGAAGGTAGTGAGTGCTGGTAAAACAGGTGAGATTTCAAGAGCCAGAAAAGCATGGAACCTAGATAAACAGGTAAAAGCATTTTGGATGAGCGAAAACGTTTTTGTAGTTTGGGTGAAGAGACAAGCAGGAAATTTATCAGCCTGGAACTTCTAATAATTTCTGAAAAGTATTTTTCTGTTAGAATTTATCTTTCTTGTTCCATTTGATGTCAGCAGTTCTAGTGTTATATTGAGAGTGATTTCTGTGTCTCCTCACTTCTGAAAACTGGCTCCAAAATAAGTTCCCAAGCACTTTTGATGTGTCCCAGCTTGACTGATACTACTTTTCCAGATGAGTAATCACTGTGCTGTCAAATAACACTCACATTAGTCCTTTAATCTTAATTTTAGTGATGTCAAGGTCTGGTTGTAATTTATGCATCTTCTCAACATTAAAAAATGGGGATGATATGTGTGTGTGTATGAGCATGCTGACTAAAGTGCTTCCAGTAGACTGTAGTTGGTGTTTTCTACAGAGAAAACAGAAATCAAAATATCATGACTAAACTATATCTGTACGCCACAGTGTCACTAGTCTATTAGTTGTTTATTTCCTCACTCAGTGCTTAGTAACTGATTTTTCTTTTACCCTAGATGAACTGGACTGATCTTGATTCATTCTAGGAAGAGGATGGAAACTGCAAATGCTCAGGAACAGGCAATGCGAACACCCATGTCAGAATACTTGCAGAGAGGGCATGAAGAGCTTGAGATCTTTCAGAATGGTTGACTGTAACGTTATGAGATAGTTTATAATGCTATAAGATAGTTGCTGTAAAAATAATAATAATATGGCTGGTAAGATAAAAAAGTCACTTTGAAACTATCACTGAAGGATTTTGTAAGCCTTTTTTAGACATCCAGAGGTAGTTCTAAATAATCTCAATTATTCTATCACGTATTTTGCACATTTGTGACTTGTGTTATGCATTTTTCTGCATATTGAGAAATAGCATTGTTATTTTGCCGAGTAACCTATATATGACCCCTTCCCCAATAAATTATTAACACTGTGCTAATTTAAAGAAATATTATGCGTTACAGTTTAGGTATTTATACAACACCCAAAAGTGTATTTACATTGCTCCGTTTCAAAAGAAACTCACTGCTTTATGAAATACTTGAGGTTGTCTCAAGTCCGGTCAGGGCTCACTTCATTAAATAAATATCAAAGCAAACAACTGAGTTTTGTCTTTGATTGGAGAACCTGAAGGAATAAATATGCCGGTATACTTTAGTCCTGCCATAACTTTACCATGATCGCTTATATGCTTATGAAATGAAACATTCTATTAGTGCAAAGTAAATGTCAAAAATGCAAACCAATATTTATCTCAATCAAAAGCCAAGCTATTTCTTTTCCAAATGAAACATGTTTACAATTGCATCTGCCTGCTGTGACTGACAAAGCTTGATAGTACATTTTCTAAGTGTGTCTCAAAAGTTTTTCATGGGTATTGACATTACAACCTCCTGCAAAAGAGCAGACATAACATAGGCTATGTGTAAAAATTAATTAGGAAGTTATTTGCCAGTAATTGCACTCTAGCAATCTGAATACTACTGATCTTTTTTAAAGGCAAGTTTGCATGCATTTATTTCAAGAAGAAATTATATTGGATCTCCATCAACAACAATAAATGGTAATCCAATAACTTGATTTTTAAGGTGCAAATGGCTTCCTACTAATTAATCTTATCCAATTTTGCTGCCATGTAGAACTTCAGTTCAGGCCTGGGTGAATTAAACTGGTACAGATGTACTAATAACCCACAAATGTGCACAGAAATTTGGAGAAACCTGCTATATCATGTTCTATGGTTAAGGATGTGTGTTGAAATTTGAAATACTAAGTTTTCTCAAAAATAGCTTACAGTGTCCAGTTTTTCTTTTCCTCTGAAAAATTTTGTCACCATTTAATGCCTCATTTTGCGTTGTTAATTAGAAAAGCTCCTGATTACATCCTTTTTGGTGGTTTGCAATGCTCACTGTGAATTTGAGGAAAATATTGTTATTGTACATTTTGATTTTTAAGAAGAATGTGAAAATTGCCATAAAAAGGAAGGAAAATGTACTGTTTCATAAAGTAAAGAGATCTGAAACTGGAGAACTGAGTAAAAGGGGAGAACTGAGGGCCTCAACAGTGTCAGGGTTTTTCCTGGCTTTGCTGGAAGCTGCTTTGACAGGTTCAGATGTTGATTACGACCTTGGTCAGGTTTGTCAAGCCACCTTTTTTTTAGGACCTCACACTAAGTATACGTTTATAAAGCAAAAAAAATAAAGTGTTTTGGATAGTCTGAATAAAACCCACTTACCTTCTGAAAGTTTTGTTTACATATTTTTCCTGTTACTATAAACTTTCTAGTTCAGTTTATTGCTACAAACATTATCTTTAGCAGTCTTGTAGAATGGCTGAATATATTAGATTGTTCTGACTCTGAATTTTGAATAACAAAGATGTTCTCCAAAAGTGTTAGAAATAAGAAAAACTACTACGTTTTAGACAACTTTATAAGTCAGTTGCAACTATTCTAACAGCGGCTGCTGAGAAGCTTCTTTGAATTCTTTCGATACGATATCCTGACATTACAAAATCTGTCACTGTGATATATATTGAAGTGTAGAGTAAAATATAGTACAGGCTGCTTGCATGGTATGAAAAGTTTCAGTTTTATGACTATGCTGTTATTCAGCCTTTCATCTGCAGTGCAGATCAACATTTCTGAATTTATTACATACATCTGTCTGAACTCTTTCTGCTCAGTGGGAAAAAACAGCAGTTGAACATAGGAAACTGGAACTCCAGTTCTGGCAGGTTTTGTTCTAAGTAATCAGAAAATATCACTTTTTTGTTTCAGACAGATAAGCTAAACCAAAATGAAGCAAAATGAAGAAACAAACCAAATTTCTGTGTATTCCCTTCTATAAAATGAACAATAAAGGCATTGTTTCTCCCTGGAAATAGTTTGGTTTTACATGATTTTAATTCTCATCTCCATGATCTTATTTTTAATTGCTTTCCCATGAATTTCTGCTAATCACCCAAAAAGCTGGCAATGCAATCTTCTATTTTTTAGTTGTTCTTGGCACTAAGATTGAGGAAAGCATAAGTTAGGTAATTAAAATCCAAAGTAGAATTTTCTTCTTGGGTTTGTTCTTCAAACTTCTATGTGTTTCTGGAAGGTAAGTTAAAATACTCTAGATAGCTTATCATCTACAGAGAGGAAACGGTGGTGCAAAGAATAAGGATGTTGTGTAGAAACAAAAGGAAAAAAATCATCCATTTAATAAGAATTTTGGATGAAAATAAGAAGGCAGACATGCAGATGGAGGACAAATGGGGAGGTGAGACAGAATCAACAACTGAACTACAGGGAGTTAAAACAAGCAGCTTTAAAGCAAAGGCTGCTGAATCACTTATATCAAGAGATGCCTTTGCACCCAGATCTCTTCCTTCTGCTATTGTGCCTGGCCTCGGCTCTTACTGGAAAGCAGAGTGTTTGTATTCTTGGTAAACCATCTTTCTTTCACAGCCTTTATAAATGGGGAAGAGCACAAGAGACAGAGAATAAATCTCTAAGAAGGCAAGCAGTTTGGATTGCAGGGACATTTGCTTCAGCTTGCCTCTGTTTAGTTCATCATGAACAATATTTCTCAATGCTGGATTTTTTATATCAAAGGAAATAGCCTTTTTCTCCCTCCATACAGCTATGAAGCCAATCATCCAGTATGAGAGGCTTCGTATAACATCTTTCTTCAGAGGTCCCTTTGTAGTCCATTCTTTGAGGATTTTAGTTTTCATTCCTTAGATCTGGTCTCTAACAATCCACTTCTATACTAATTTTATTATTGTTTGGTGTGTATTCTGTCCCATTACTGACACAGTTCTTCTTACTCCTCTGTTGTTCTTTCACTGTTTGTTCTGGGTTTGACAACAGTACAGCAAATTTTTGTCTTCTCTTTTCTTCCAGAACACCATGGTCTTCTTTCTCCATCACAACAGATGAATGTCTTCCTCCCAGGTCCAGATTTCTCTTCCCTGTCCTTGTGATATCTCTCCTTCACGTCAACACACAGATTATACCCGGGTAATGAATTTTATTTATTTTTGAACAATAGCACTGCTGCTGCAGCCTAAGCTGTCATGGAGAGTGGTTTCCTGCCTAATTACCGATCTGTTTTCTTCATGTGTAAATGATCATTCCTGTCTGAAATACTACTTCCATACTTCTCTCTCAATTCTGCTACTCAGATCACAGTTTGCAAATTCCTCCTGTCATGTCTTTCCACATCAAATACAGATGTCACTGTGTTCATGACTCTGTAATTTAATTCTATCTTCTCTTTCCAGTGTTCATCTAAGCATCATCATAAGGTCACTCTTTCTTCATCATCCATTTCAAATTGAAACACAATTGCCACTTTTAAATTTCCTATTAAGCTCCACCTCTTTCACATTCTGTAACAACTTAAAAATAATTAAAATAATTTCAAATCTGACATTTATTATATTAAAGATTTCTGCAAATTACATATGACATTATTATATATATATAAGATACAAAACTAAGGTGACAAATATATGTAAAAATAAGATATTAGCTTGTATGTGAAATCCCACTGGAGGAATGTTAAAGTGTCTTTTATATTTTTTATTTAAGCTCTGTCTATGAATCCTAGCAGGCTATTTTATAAACATGTTTCAATTTACCTCTACAATAGAACAAATTCAAAATTTGGGGTTTTTTTCCTTCTGAAATACAACACTGGTCTAAAATTTTATAAATAGCTACCTTCATCTTTATTTTAAATGTGAATGTTTCTTCATTTCTGCATGTGTCATATTTTCAATGACTTTCTCAGGGACTAATAGTCCAGTGCAGAAGATGTCCATATTTGTTTAATTCACATTTTTGCAGTCAGCTTACAAGACATAGTTCCCTCAGTCTGTGAGCAGGATTTAAGAATATTAAGTGCTGTACATGTATGAAATATAATCCTAGGGGCCCAGATATGTTGCCACCAGGGAAAGGTGACCCTTTTTTGCAGTTTAAATAGTGATTCCAGAATTTGTGTCCTGCATAAATTCCTGCAGTTATCTTAGAAAGAACAGATAAAATAAACCCTTGTCTTACTGCTTTATTACACTTTTCTGTCTGTTGATGGGAAGAGGTCCAGATGAATTTATATGAACATCACCAGACTTGAACAGGGTTAATCTACTTAGGCTCAGGTGAGTTATTTTAGTCTTGATTCACTTCATTGCACATCTATAATGGTTATTAACAAGCTTAAGGACCTTTGGGAGCTTATGGATAACAATGCAGCACCATGGAAGGTGGGAAATCATTATCCTCATAAGGTTGGTGTAATAATTTGCAGTCACATATAGTTTCTTACTAATCCTTGGGGTTGGAATAGGTCACTAGGTCTGTAAACCTTTCATCAACTTTATATATTTTTTGCTCTTGCTCTTTAATTAATGAATATATAGTAATATAAAAGTAGATGTAAAGAGTTTAACATATAAGCTTTTTTCAAGCTTTACTAGCACATTTTACGGCCTGTATGTGTATATTCATTTTAAATACAAGGCTTATGATGATTTTTTTGTACTGTCATATTTATTCACTATCTGTACATAATATTTAAAAATGGGAAAAAGCTGCACCAACAATCTTTAAATTAATAATAACTTCAGATCATATTTTCTAGCATATTCATTTAGTTCAAATTTTTAACGTACTTAGATAATAACAGGTGCCAGAATAGTTCTAGATGTAAAACAGATCCTCACTCTGTAAAATAGAAGTCCAAGTGCTGAAAATAAATCAATATTCTAATATTATAACAGGTTGTGATTATCTAATTTTCAAAACATATGTATTTTCAATAACATGTTTTCCCTTTTTGTTTTTGTTTTTTGTTTTTTTTTTTTTATCATGGTAAGAGGGTATTGTATGCTTTCTAAGAGAGCAGAGGTTATGTAAGGTTGAAATTCTGAGAGTGCTTTTTAATCTCTGTGTCATGCAAACAGCAAAATCAGCTCTGTGTACTCTCATAATGTTAAATTGTAAAGAAAAACCTATGTTTTATTCCAGATTTATGATGTTCTTTTCCTCTAATTGAGCTTAAGAAATTCCTTTTAGTCTATGCAGGAGCAGCCTGAAACGAGTAACAGAAAAATCAGTTCACATGCCTTATAGTTACAAACTTCTGGAAGACAGAAGTTGTAAGAGCTCTTTTGGCAAATTTCGACACATTGCATCCACTTCATCTGAAAAAAAAACATGCTGTAGGGGAGATAGCATCTGAGACTGTAGCCAAGGCAGTAAAAATGTTTAGAATGGAACTATTCAAAGGTAGTTAGGCAGTTAAATTACAGCTTGAGCAGGCCCACAAGGGCTCCCAGGCCCACAGCCCATTTAATTTCAAAAATATCAATGTCGTCCACTGATATCCCTCTCACTCAGAGTGAAGGAAGTCAGAGTAGTTGCATTTCCCACCTTTTATGGTGTAGTCTAGTCATTTTCTTTGTCAAAGAAGACTAGTATCAATGTCCTTCTCTCCTTAAGTAGTTCAAGCCAATTGTTTCATATCGTGCTCCTCTGAAAAGTGTCTTTTAGCTCCTTCTAGGGTGCACATTATTAGAGAAGATCGAGGCAGTTGAGTTACTCTCTTTTCAATGCTGTTTCCTAAAGTAAAAAGAAGTCAGGGGTTAGAAAGAGAATATGCAAGAGAAGAGAGTAAGTCTAGTTAGGTGATGCAGAAAAGAGGGGAAACAGCAAGGTTCTTAAATTTCAGTGATGCCTCTGAAAACTTGATTTTATGTATGATATATCAAAGCGAATACCAGCATTTCTCAGGTTTCCAGAACCTTATAGACTACTACTAGTAGGCAACAAAAGTTTTGGCTTGAGAAGGCCACACAGCTTTTCCTGGAAATAATCAAAGATTATACCTGCTAGTTTCTCATATGTTTGGAACTATGCCAGGATGCTATCCAAAATGAAGATATTCCTTATCATTGTAATGGATGCATGTTTGATTAGTCAAAGGGACGTGCGAGCAACTTCCATAGATATGACCTAATGTATATGCAGTCTTCTATTACCTAATCAGACATGATGTTGTCGTCTGAAGGGAGATACCTCAATTCTGAATGAATAGATATGCAGTTAGCCAAGAAGGTACAAGACTGAAGGCTGTCACTGAGTAAGACTGTTTGGGTATCGTTTCCAACTCAGTCTTTCATTGAGTACAACCCTTTATAATTATTTGTATATTAATACCTTTTTTAGACTGTTTGGCAGCTACTATACAATCTGAACTAGAGGCAAAGTTTTGCATCTTGTTTTCAGTAAGGAAGCCAACAATTTCTGGTGAAAAAACAGTAACAACCTGCCTTTGGGGGCTGGTGTGTGTAGCATAATCTATTGTTTTACTGGAAATTAGAAAACATGGGTATCTCTTCTGGCTACACTCCAGTGGAATGTGTTAGTTTGGACAAATCACTTAGCTTTCGTGTGCTTCACTTGCTCCATCTGTAAAATGGAGATAATTACGGTATATGCCTCTCAAGGATGTTCCAGTACTTAATTAGTGAATTTTTAATTCCTTGGAGGTCTTCAGAGGAAATATATGTTAAATATGTCTAAATCATATTAAAATAATTTTAATATTATTATTATTATAATTTCTTACTTAAACCATATTTTTTTTTTACTTTGAAGTTATGGAACCCTGGGGACATAGAATGAAAGATTCTTCAAAATGTATGAAAAAATGGTTTTACCTGCTTCTCCAATGCTTGTTGGTCAACATGTTGTTTTAAAGGTTTCATTCATTGTAGCAAAGAGAAAACAAAGTAAGGACATAAATGCTTATATCTTCCAATATATTGTGAAAATATTTTAGAGATGGGGGAAAAACAATTAATTCCAAGGAATAAGTCATAGAATTATAGAACCATAGAATGGCCTGTGTTGGAAGGGCTCTTAAAGATCATCTAGTTCCACCTCCCTGCTGGACATCTTTCCCTAAACCAGGTTGTTCAGGATCCCAGCAAGCTATGGCCAAGGGCTAGGAACCAGCCATGAATTAATGTAGACCAGAAACTGAAAGCAGGTTTCTTAAGTCAGTCAGGTTTTAGGACCAATGCAATATGAACTAGTGCTAGCAAAAAACCTTAACAAATTTTTTTTATTATGATCAGGTAGTAACTGAAGGGTTGCACGTTGCAGTGACTGAAGTAACCATACTCGAACATTTAGAGACCACAATTTACTACCAACCAAGCAAGCTTTGCAATACATAACAAATATAAATATGGTATTATGTCATGGTCACAGAGGCAGAACAGTGGCCTCTAGAAAGGCTAGTCATATCTCTGTTATGTGCACCCATATCAAGCCATTCTGTCAGATCTGATATACAGCAATGAAATAGTTCTACATGAAGAAAGCTGTTCATACTGCTCTGTGATATTCAGAAAAAGATAATCATATGTTATATCAGTTGTAAGTTCCTTGTGACATTTGCTTTCTTCCCAAGACATATGTAACATTACAGTTTTCAGTTCTAGCACTGAGCAAGAGTTAACTGCCTTTTTCAGCTACTGAAGTGATAATCTCTGCCATATAGAGAATAACCCATAGAGCCATATTGATTTAAATGCCTGACATGAATAGAATTAAATCTCCCTCAGCACTCTATTCTCAGTAGCTCAGTAGTGGCATCAACCTGCTTTTAGGTTAAGTGAATGTAACAAATATCTAAAAATGTTTGCTAAAATGTGAGAAAATAAACTTATATTTTTCTTCAATACATTAATAATATAGATAGAGTCACAGTAGATATAATTCTCATTTTTGATGGGATATGGTACACGTCATTAGTAAAAAAATAGCCTAAATTATCAATTAAAAAGGAGACTAACTGAAATATTCTGTGCTTTCAATATGGCAAAATTCTGTGCTTTCAATATGGCAAAAAAAGTTCTGCTTTTGTTGCACACCAAATGCAACTCTAACCTGAAGAAAACATCAACATCCACACTTATGATTTGTCCTTCAGGTAGCTAAGAATCACTCACATGGTAAGGACAGTCAGCCCAGGGGACCAAACTAAACTGAGTACAGAGTGAGACAGACTGAAAAACCACTTAGATGTAGGAGCTGCAGCAGCAATTGTTTTGACCTGCTGACTCATCCTATTGTGATAAACCACTTTTTAGTATAGTCAATATTATCCTGACCACAAATAATTTTTCGTGTAATTTGATCACTTTATTTTCATATGTGAATTTATTAATCTATAAACACACATACATACACAAGCATGTATATAAGAAAACGTAGCCTGCATACTTTAAGGCAGAAACATCTGAATTTTTTTTTAAATAAAAATGCACAGGAAAAAATTTTTGAAATGTTTTTCTCACTTCAATGATGACATTATCACAGTTAAAGATCTTATTCAGAAACTGTAACTTAAGCAAAAAAGCGGTGTCACACAAAGTTTTCCAGGATTCTCATTGGCTGGAAATTTCTGTAAAATGGATTAAAGAAGTGAATTACTGGTGAGTGGTAAACCAGCACTTATTCAACTGATGTGTACCAGGATGTTGATTTGCAATAGCCCTATGAACACTATGAACATTCCAGAGGACTGGAAGAAAGATAACACCATGCCAGTACTTACAAGACTAAATGGGCCAACTCACATAATTATAGGGCTGCCAGCATGACACTGATCCCAGGCAAAATAATACAGTTACTAATATGGGGGTCTGTTACCAAAGAATGTAATGAAGAAAATGGAATGAATGCCAATCAATATAAGCATATGGAAAGTAGATCTTGTCATTATAACTTTCTTTTGTGTGAGATTACTGCTTTGGTAGCAAAATAGAATTGTGTTGATACAAGATACATAGGTTTCTGTAAGACATGACATGTCTTACAAACATGTATATATGACATATATAGTTAGATTCATCATTTTGATTCAAAGAACAGTGATTCAAAATTAACACGATACACAGTGAAAAAGCTAGTCTTACAGGTCCTGATATGTAAACACAGAGTTAGCACTGAATAAGTGAGGTTTGAGCTCAGCCTCGCAGAGAACTTTTTCATTTTTATAATCTATTGGATTGATTTTGAAAATTGCTGTGTTTCCACCATTTCTGACTGTGGAAAAGTTTGAAGAGATAGTTAATAGGTTACTGCAGCAAAATAATCTGTTTAATCTGCAAATCATGGGATGTACTGTGGTCAGTTAAAGAGTAGAATGCCAAGGACCTGCTGTATGTCAGGGTTACAGATTTGGTTGCTCTCATCACATCCAGACCACAAGGAACAATGAAGTTGGTTTTTATTTTCCAGACATTTACAAGGAATGGACTGAGGAGACATGGGGGAAGCAGTGAAGCTATGCTTACTGACTATTGGAAGCAAATCCAGATGTTTCAGTCTGCATACTTCTCTACAAACAGAACCTGCTGGCAACTTCTCACATTCCCATCTTCCAGAACAGGGCTCTTCAACTGGTATTTTATCACTCACAGCCTTCTCTTGTAGCCTCCATGTTTTTTTCCCCAGGTGTTCTAGGACTTATGCATTCCTTCCTGGCTTAGTGTGTCCCACAACTGATGTTGTGCACTTTCCTCAGTTGCTCAAGAGCCACCTGTGTATTGCACACCTTACTATTAAAGAGGTTAACTACATTCCAAGCTTCAGAGGTGAATGGGGAGAGTTTGGGTTCTGTAGGGCTCTACAGATAAAACAGAAAAGAATGCATAATGTCTATCCATTAAGTATGTAGCCTGGGTCTTGAAGTATGACTCTGAGTTAGTCAAGTAAGTTCATCACAAAGTGTCCAGGAAGAGTTAGTTTCCTTGCAGGAGGATCTGGAAGAAACAGAATCCTAAGCTATCAGCATGTGAAAGACAGAAATGTCTGAAAAGCAATACTCAATAAATAATTGGCTGTGGGCAGCAGCATCCTTTACTTTCCTTTTTAAGCTCTATTTGAACATTTTAATTTTCTGTGGTTGCAGGCAACAGAAGAATGTTTCACAGACCTTGTGTTAGAGGAAAAGAAACTTCAAATTTATTTTTTTTTTATTGTTCAAATGTAAATTGAGCCTCAAAACTTCTTGGCTTATTCCACAAAGCACAGAGATATTTGATAAAGAAAAGAGCAAGTTAGTAGTTTTTAGAGGATGCTGGTGCTGCTGCTGCTTTAAATTAGCAAAATAAAATATAAAATCTAGAAAATATAAAATTTAGCTTCAGATTTACTTGGATGTTAGGGCAAGATTCTCACCTGATGTAAAGAAACATAAATTTTCTACAGTTACAGTTGAATTACTGTCTTTCCTATCAGCTGAGAATCTGGCAGTTATTATTTATTTAGACTTCCAATATGACATGCAACTACTCTGAGCTATTTCTCTTATTTCTCATTCAACCATAAGCCAATATCCAGAGTACAAATGTTTGGTAATAAATTTTTCTTACCACAGGAATTTAGACTAGATACAAATGTAATTTAACTGATCCTTTATTTTACAGCTCAGGGGATTTGTTGGATACTTACTAAGGGCAAAAGCATTTAGTTTAGATATTGACACCAGCAGTGCTGTCATCTGGCAAACACTGGAGCCCATATAGTACTTAGGAGAATTATACTTGGTAAATAAAAAAGATGTGTAAGTGAAAAATATGTTGATCGTAGTATAGGCTGATATTTTAAACAGTCACAGATGGTGATGTACTAGCCAGTTATTGACAGCAATATCAGGTCTAGAAAGGGTTTTGACAGGTCTCATCGTACAATGATTAATTACTGTGAGGCACTCCAATTTCCTCCCTTGTTCAGCTCATGGCTCAGAGTAAAATCAGCTGCTCTTATTACACTCTACAACACAGGAAACATCGTCTCACTGCTATATCCAAAAGCAAAAGCACAAAAGTCAGTCAAATAACTCATGGTCAATGCTGGAAACGCCTTTCCTCAAGGGATCGAAGAAGGAAGGAAGTTAATGTGGCTTTGCTCTCCATGTTTTAATTTGTTTTAAATGACCAATGGGTAGGACAGATGAATAGGTTTTCTGAGGAGAGCAGGTGGGTACTAGTTAAATCAGTTCTCAAACTATGTATAAAAAGATATAGGTGAAAAATGAATAGCTGTGAGACAAAGCAAAGGATAGTAGAGCTCATGCTTAAAATTTATATACAATAAAAAGAACCACAAGGACAATAACTGAAACACAAGATCTGCATATTTTCCTGACACTGTTCCTCTAGAAGACACATTACCTATTTGAAGGATTGCTTCTATGCTCATGGTATTGAATAATAGTGATATTGGATGTAATTGGTGTTTCAGATTGCCTAGAAATGGACAGGGGCAAGTTCTGACTGACAACTGCTAGAGAAAGTGTTCAGCATGTAGCCATTGTCAAAAAGGTTTTTCACATTGCAGGGGGTTTTAATAAGGCAAAGGATGCTATGTTGCCAAATACTGAATGTGTTTAAAGTCTAAAAGTTCTCCCTTGCATGGCCTGAAACAATAGGAAGCATGTATGTGGGTTGAACTTCCTCAGAGTGCAGAATTCTGTTTAAGATTTTCAGACTAGCTCCAGATGAGGTGGTAGACCTACACATCTGTACTACGCAGAAATTATACTCTGGGTTCTGGAAGCAGTGCAAAGGCATCATTGCTGCACTGAATTACGCTTTGGCTAGCACAGTTATGCTGACGTGGCTATGCTGCTTCCAGTCTTAGCCTTATCCTGAGCTAGCTTAAATCTCTCTGCCCTATAATGCAAACTTATCCATAGTCTTTGTCCTTACCAGCATCTAGAAACTTTGAGGCTTCAAATATACCAATGTTGTATCTGCAAAACAGAGGGGAAGCTCCCAGAGATATATCCAGTTGTAATTAGCAAATTGTACTCTGAGGTGAGCATCCTATTTATTATTCCTGTCCTTCCTCATACAACTAGACATAAGTTGCCTAGAACTGTGCCTCAAATTAGCAAAGACCAACTGCTTTCTTTGATTCTTGGAGGCTGTATTTTTCAGAAAGGTTGAGGATTGGGCTGAATGTCCAATTAAGGTCAAATCTGATTTAGATTGGCAGGGGTTTAGATGCTGGTGTGTGCGTGTATTTGCTGAGTGGAAAGGTGTTTTCAACTTCCTCTGCAACACAGGATGTGGTTCAGCTTTTGGGAATTATCAGAGCAGCTCTCACTTCGTCAGTTTTCTAGCATCAAAGGATCTTTTGGAACGACTAATGCCTTGATCTTTACTTCTCAGTCTGTAATACAGTTTATGTTGAAACACTATGGTCTATTTAAAACTGTGGGGGTTTTGTGAAACTGAGTGATGTATAAGGTTTGGGGATTGGTGATTTGGTGATCTTTTCTGGAAATACGTTCCACAGGTCTTCATCTTCCCCCTGTGGAACAAAATGAGGTAAGAATGATATAGAAATACACAAGTTTTAAAACTGTAATGAAACCTGCCTTGAATCTATTTTCAGAGACTCAGGGAATCACAGAATGGGTGAGGTTAGAAGGGACCACTGTGGGTAATCTGGTCCAACCTCCTTGCTCAAGCAGGGTCATCCCAGCCCACATGGCACAGGATTGTGTCCAGATAGTTCTTAAATATCTCCAGTGAAGGAGACTCCACAACCTCTCTAGGCAATTTGTTCCAGTGCGTGATCACTTGCAAACTAAAGTTCTTCCTCATATTCAGGTGAAACTTCCTGTGCATCAGTGTTGTCCTATGACCTGTTTTATTGCTTGGCACCATCAAAAAGAGCCTGGGTTCATCCTCTTGACACTCTCCCTTCAGATGCTTGTATACATTAAGGGTCCATAAGGTTCCATCTCAGTCGTCTCTTCTTAGTGATGAACAGGCCCAATTGCCTCAACCTTTCTTCATAAGAGAGACACTCTAGTCCCTTGATCAACTTTGTAGTTCTTGCCTGCACCCACTCAAGGAGATCCATGTCTTGTCCTGAGGAGGCCAGAATGGGACACAGCATCCAGACGTAGCCTCAACAGGACTGAGCAGAGTAGCAGGAGCACCTCCCTCTACCTGCTGGCAATGCTCTTCGTAGTTCACCTTGACCACTGGTCTTGGCCCCAAGGACACACTGTTTGTTCATAGGTACCTAATTGTCCACCAGGACCCCCAATCCTTTTCCACAGAGCTATACAGCAGGTTGACCCCCAGCCTGTACTAGTGCCTGGGGTTATTCCTCCACAGGTGCATAACCTGTTGAGGTCCCTCTGAAGGACCACACAGCCCTCTGGGGTATTGGCCACTCCTCCCAGTTTTTAGCATCAGTGAACTTGCTGAGGAAACACTCTATCCCCTCATCCCAAGTCACTGATTAACAAGTTAAACACTACTGGGCCCAGTATTGAACCTTGGGGAACCCCACCAATAACAGGCCTCCAAATAGACTTTGTGCCACTGATCATGACCTTCTGGGGTTTACCCTTAATTCAGTTTTCAATCCACCTCACTGTACGCTCAGCTGCTCCACACTTCCTGAGTTTGCCTATAAGGATGCTGGGAGAGACAGTATTGAAAGCCTTGTTCAGGTCAAGGTAGACAACATCCCCTGCTCTCCCTTCATCCATCCAAGTAACTGTTTCAACCTAGAAGGCTATTTTGATAATTTTAAAAACTTGATAGCTCTGAGGAGTTTTTAACTTTACTTAGGTGGCTTATTCAGTATACTTCTTCAGTATACTTTCTGCTTGAATAGTGTGCTTTATGCTTTTAACCATTCTATCTCAGTTTGGTAAAGCAACGAATGAGAAACTTTCTGATTACTTTGGCAGGTTTTTTTAATCTGGAAGTGGTTCATTGGGTGGTTGCGGGGATAGAGGTTTGGCTGTCATGGTTTAGGAATGGTATTTTCCAATCTAGCACTCACACTAAAATTACACTGCTACTCACTTCCCTTCCCTCCGCAACTGAAAGCAAAAAAGGCAAAGATCACAGGTTGAGGTAAGAGCAACTTATTGAAAACAGAAATAGGATAAGGAACAGTAACAGCAACAATATTAATAACAGCATCAATCATTAATAAAGAAATGATTCACACAGAAAGTCCATGACAATACTGATGGTTTCGCGTGCCACACCTTCTCCTCACAGAAGGCAGGCTCTTATTCTGGCAAGTGAGAGAGCCCCTTTCCCCATTCCTGGAAAATTACATAAGATGTTATCCAATAACATTAGGGTCTTGGCCATGTCCACAGGGCTATAAGCTTCGTCCCTTCACTGCTACTGCAAAAAAGTAACCCTATTTTTGGCTGCAACCAGGACAGAGGCTTGAATCTTCTCTCACCTAAATTCTATTCACTGATCAAAGGTGAATTTTTTACAGCTGATTATGAATGGTAAAGCATAAGTATGATCACATTGCATCAGTAAAACAGATAGACAGTAGTACAGATGTCTTAATTTCTGAGACCATGGGAGCACTCTACAAAATTGCTTTACCCAAAGGCACAGTTGATACAGTTATGAAGGGGAGTCTGCAGAAACAGAAGAGCAGGGAGGCAGGTGCTGCCACCCATACAAGTCTTGTTTGACATGATTTATTTCAAACCCACAAAAAGAATACACAGCTAGGAGCTGCTAAAAAGAAACAAAAACCTTAGAAATAGATTGATAATTTAAAATTGAATAGAAGTGAAGAGATAGAAAAAATAGACACATTACCAGAAATAATATATAAAAGGAAGAATTTTTGGAAGCAAAGAGCAATAAAGGGATTAAATTAGTTCCTGTAAGAGAGATGCCTGAACTTCGGATATTTTCCATTTTTCTAGAATGGAGTGCCTTGGGCAACAAAAATCTTGCAATTTTTTAACACTTAGGAATACTGTAGTTTCAAGGGAGTCCTTCTTACTCAGGCCCTGACTTGTTAGGCCACCACCTAAGTGCACTAGTGGCTGACACACTTTGAACAAAAATAAAGGATGATTTTTTTCCCCTGTCTTCTAAAAATTTCCATAATACTGTAACTCGTACTGAGTATGTCAGAAAGCACTTTAATGTACCAAAGGGAAGACAGTTCTGTTATTCCAAGAGGAATGTTATAAACATGAGTCTATAGATACTTTGGGAAGAAAGTTGAGTTCAGCACTATTCCAGGTCAACCTTATCCATGACATTGGATAAAAATCAACATTCCTTGGGTGAGGATACAAAGAGGAATAAAGGATGACTTACTATACTCCTAAAGAAAAGGGTATTTTTAATTTTTTTTTTCTTCTGATATAAAGGTGGAAATATTTCTTTCTCTTTTACTAAGCTCTGACTGTGGCAGACCATAGTACAGGTAGTACACTTGTTAGGTGGTTTCGTCCTTGAAGACAAGATCCAGTGCCCTTCAGAAGTGTGTATTGAGGGTCCACTTTTCTACACAAGCACAAACCCAACTGTCCATACTCTCTGTCTCTGTGCCCACTGTGGCTGCAACGTGTTTCAGGGCGGACTAAGGGCAAATCTAAGCCAATGCACTTTCTTGTCCAACTCTGTTGCCTACACATGTGGGTCAGAAACAAATGTAAGTTCTAATGTGCCTGATCCTGTAGCTTGTCTGGTCACAAAGACCCAATATCACCGAAGTCAGGCTAGCAAGACATCACGTCATTTGATGATAAGTGAGATTTGTAGTTTCAGACTCCACTTGTATAGTGCAGTCACAGAAAACCTGAACCCCAGGTGAAACACACTCAGCACTGGGGTCTCACAGAGCTCTCATCAAAAAAGAGGAAAAATGTCCTATGTTGCTATAACTGATTCTTGAAAATTATAAAGGCTATAAAATTAATGCTCATTATTTGAGATGAATAATATGAACAGTGAGAAATCATGAAGGATCCTTTCATCAAGAAATAGGGGACATCAGGAACCCAACAAGTACTCAAGTGATTTAGCAATGGTAGAAAAATCATAGATGTTTTTAATTTGCTCTTCAATATATCCTTCAAGGTCAAGCATACTCTATAGTTTATAGTCAAAATAGTTTTTCTCTCTTACAGGCCTTACTTTAGGTTACTGATGCTGAAAGTTGATGAATGAAATTGTCTAATGGCTGCTTGAATGCTTCCAGTAGGACTGATAGTATCCTGTGATGCAATGCAGCATCTTTGCTTAGTGTATATAAAATTCCTTACTATGAGACCAGTTTTCCAAGTTTTGCAAATTCAATGAACTGGAGAATTATTGCAAGCCAATACCAAACCTGCACAAATTCAATCTAGGATCACCCCTCACCCAAACTTCACTCAATAATACTTTCCAGATTCCTTGCTTTTATTGTGCTTTTTCTATTAACACTTTTTTATATTAACACTTTTTTCTATTAGTATTACTTTTAACAATCCAGTTAAAATAGATTCAGCAGATCAGTTTAGTCCATTGATCTAAAATCTAGACATAAATATGGCAATAGCGTACTGTAGTTTTCCTCTGCAAGGTCTTGAGAATTACTGGATCTTCTTTCTCTACTTGTTCAGAATTATCTATAGCATCTTATTCCCTTCTCCTTCAGCTTTCAGGTAGCAGTGCTCTTTTATAGGGCCTTATTGTCTGTATATAACTATGATCAAATAGCAAAAATGATTAAGCAAAAGTAATATACTTGCAGAAATTGTATGTGCCACAATTGAATTTATAAGGTACTGAATATATATGTAGAAGCCATATAACATACCTACAAGATACATAGCTAGAAAGCCATTATATCAACATTTATGTTTGAATTTTAAAATTTTTATGGTCTTTAATAGTTGTAACTTTTTAGTTCTGGTAGTTTTAATACTTTTGTTGACCAACTGAGTTACTTTTATATTAATGTATCTTCCTAAAGTTGAGGTGATACTAAACCAGACCTAAACCATGTTAAATAATGAAAGAAAATCAATATAATTTTGAAGACTTGGAACCACCTGCTGTTTAAGTTATTTATCAATAAGCTGCTGGTTCATCACTTGCTGTCTAGGGAATTATCATCTCTTTTCTCTTTACATACGATGGGCAAAAACTCTTCTGAGATGCTTTTTTTTCAAACTTAAAACACAGTGGGCAGCATATCAATAAACTTCATTTTGGTAGTGGGATACTGAAGAACAATTCATCCCTATTTTTAAGAAAAACTCACAGGGATGACTTTATATGCTCCTTGGAAGCTGGATGAAGCCCTCTTAAAGTGTTATTATGTATTGATATACAACAGGAAGAAAAATTTTGTTGAAGCTTTATGACATGAAGGGTTTTAGGAAAGATATGTGCCAGTTTTTCTTCACTCCCTGGTTCATTTTTGTTATTCATATTATGAAGGCTACTGAATGACAATTCAAGTCAATGCCATGCTCTCTGTTGAATGGGAGTTCTCACTTCTGTACTAAAGGAAATACTTGTGCCTGTAAAGTACTTAAAGAGCTGACATTTTGTCTTATTACATACAAAACTTCCCTTTGCACCTACTGCAATTTTAAAACAGTGGCTGCTGGAATTATCACATGTACATCTATAGTCTCTTTGCCTTGTCTTCAATTACAATAGGAGGTAGGATCAGAACCAGATCCTGTCTTGGACAAAAGGGAAAAAGAGACCAAAGAAGGGAAAAGTAAATTGCATTACTTGGTAGCAGCAGACTGTACTTGCACATGGCCACAGTCCTCAGAACACAAGATTTCAAAAAGCAGGAGCAACTAAAGTGGTTTTTAATTGTACATCTGCAGGTATTTACAGCTGCAGAGTTAATCTTTCCATGGATACCATCATGGAGCTACAGTGCTGGACAAGTTCTTGAACCCATGAATACCACACAGCTTTGGTGATCAGCACTGAAGCAACAATAAAGCTATATGTCTGCATCAGAACTACAAGACTTGAAAGCAAAAGCAATGTTCTGCTCCATGTTGTTTGAAGAGACTATCAGGGTTGGATAGATATTGGAAAGCTGGGGATGGCGGTAGAAGAAAGTTTTAATATAAAGAATGACTCAGGAATGTTGGAAAGTGAAGGAAAGTAAAAAAGAACAAATATTTAAGAGCAACCCCTTTTTGAAATCCAGGAAATATGTTACAAGGAAATATGTTACTCCGTTCTTTTGCTTTTGAAGAACTTTCTGTTTATTATTTTCTAATACACTAAACCCCAAAATTTCAATGTCTGTCAGTCATTAAATGCAAAACATTTAGGTTTTGCTCTATGGCTCAGGTGCTAGTGGCACAGAACAAAACACAGTCAAAGCCATTGTAGCAACAGTGTAGTAACAGAAAGGTAGGTAAGAATAAGTCATAATATTTAGCTCATGGCCTGCAAAGAACATTAAAATGGAACTCACTAATAAAAAAGAGCTCGTTCACACAGTATGTTACCCCTTGCCAATGGTAGGCGAAGATGAAGGGACACCCTGTTTAAGCCAGCAGTGATGCAAAACCAAGGTCATGCGCAATCCTAGTCTCCACAGGGGAGTTTCAAATATGAAATATGAGAATTTATTTTCTTCTTCGTTATAATGTTCACTTTCTTAACGTTTCCTTACTCTCTACTGCAACTTTCTTGATCTGTCCATGTTACCTATTGTCTTGGTTTGAGATAAGCAACTGCCAACCCCCCCAAGCACAGAGAGAAAAGCCTCCCTCCTAACACCAGGGAAAGGGAGGAAAAGAGAGGGGAAAGAAAAAAAACACTTCAAACTGCATTTATACTAAATCTACATATATTTTTCACAGAAAGAGACAATTAAAAGAGAGTACAAATATACACTCACACATGTCTACAACAACAAGTTCCCCACCTCAACTTCTTAACAAACACACAAATTCTACTGTCCTAACTACACATTACTTAAGAAGAAGCTTATTTCCCAGGGAGACAAACCCAAGCAGAAAGGAGAGACCCAGAACAACACATTTTACTTTCCTGAGGTACCCTGTGAGCCAGTGGTGGGCCTGGTCCTCTCCATCCCCCCTGGGACAGCATCGTGCGTCCTCCCAAGAGGAGGGCTGAGAAGCGACTGCCTTAACCACTCCCACACTGGTTCCTACTTCCCTGGAGATGATGTCATAATGTGGTATGGAATACAAAGTTACTGGCTAGAAGAGGTCAGCTGTTAGCTCAGCCCAGCTCAAGTCAGCTGACAGCTTCAGCCTAGTCCAGACTTCAGAGCCCAAATCTAGGCCCACCTAGGTGAACCCATAACACCTATGATATTATTTAATACCTTCCATACCAGGAGATGATTGAATAGGGGTTTATCCTTTGTCTGGTTAACAGTAGAAATACTATGCACCAATATTTGGTAATATGACTAAGAACTGGGTTTCAGTAAAGTAAAACTTAATAAAGTTTTATGTGAAGAGACAGATACACATTTGTCCACACTACTTTTGTTTTTTGTTTCTCTTTGTTGTTCTGCCTGTTGTGATAATCATGATACGATAAGCTGCATAAATTTTAGAGCTAACTAGGTAAGGTTTCTAATGCAATTCCTTCCCAGATTTATATTTGTTGGTGAAATACAGACAGGATATTAAGCTTTTGTTAAAATATTGATAAAAAGATACTGACTTTTCAGAAATAAACTAGACCATACAGATATGTGTGTGAATAAAAAGAGAGAAAAGTTGTTAGCTGAAATGTTTTATTAGTTGAAACTTGTTTTAGACTAAGAAGAGATGACAGTGTCCCTGGGTAGAATGAGATATTTTGAAGAATAAGCCAAAATGCGAGCTTTATTAATAAAGAATGAATCTGGTAAAGCATTCATATGTATATTCCTGATACATCATATTTTTCTTTCCCCCCCCCCCCCAGTCTGTAAATTACACAAGTAAGTTTCTGATTAGCATACCTGTCATGGGGAGACCTAGTAAGGACATGATGTTGTATGTGAGATTTAGCAGTCAATGGGAAATCAGCACTGAGTATGAGTAGACACTTCAGAGGACAAGGAGGGTAGTGTTCAAGGAGAGAGGGACTGTTGAGTAAAAGTTATCAGCTCAGGCTCTGATCTGTAGAGGGCCAGGCCAAACATGGAATTTGGGTGACAGAATTTAGATCCTATGTAGAAATGAAGCAATGGTTGGAAACAGGAGGATTTTCAAGATAGAGCTCTAGAAGAAATATATCTTTGACCAAGAAGAATGATCAAATTTGCATTTGGAGGTCCTTGAAGTATGAAGGGTTTTTTGGCATGAAATTTTCAGGTGTCCCCAGTAGGCATTCTTAGTCCTTAATCTCCCTTTATAGTGATGGTGACCCGGAATTGGGCCCTTATAAGCCTTTTAAGACTTAAAGGTGCCCTCTGAATTCTTAAGTTTGAGGAGATTAGTGTTACCTTCCCAGTCCTGAAAATGAAAATGTATGCCTGTAGTGTATATATGGGAAGAGTATGTGGTACTTCTGTATCTTTATCACACTAGAGAATGAGGAGTATATGGAGCGTTTGCTTTGTTACTCAAGAGAGGTTAGAACAACGATGTGCAACCCATGTAACTAAGTGTTGGAGAAATACACTGTCATGTAAGCACTGATAGGCACAAATTATTTTCATAACTATAAAAAAATAGGACCTGGAAACCCTTACATCTTTCTCTAAATGACAAGCTTCTTTCCTATCTGTTCAAAGGCAAATGGCAAAGCTACAGTCAGGCCTTTAAGTAATATGGTGTCTACACATCCTTCCACAAACAATTAAACACGTCCACTACTAAAAATACTTCTCACCTGTTATGGCCAAGGACACTTCAACCACAGTACTGAACATGAATGCAACCCCACTACCTTGTCCACCTCAGAACACCATTCCTGACACCGAAAACGATTTGCAGAAATTCTGTGTGGTGCCATGGGCCACATCTTTTCATCTAACCAACAAAAGAAGTGAAAAGCTCATCAGTTTCATGCATTGCACAAAAGCACAGAAAGCACAAAAGCACATCTCGGTAAAATGTTGGGGAGTAGGCTGATTGCCATCTAGGATGTGACTAATTGGTGTGATAGGATATCAGAGTATCAGGCATAATCTTACTGTCTTATAAAACTACTTCATAATGCAACCAATAGAGTGTGCCACAAAGGTTATACGGAAGGACAGCATGATTTTAAAGTCAATCTGGTGTTCTGTGAGGAACCAAGGATGTTTCTACATTAATAGGTTAATGCATTATCTGGTTCTAGCATGTATGCTTACTGTAATTTACATTTAATACACTTACAGATTTACATGTGTTCCTGTACAAATATGTAAGAAAATTTGATAACTGGAGGCATTCTGACCTGAAGTGCTAAAGAAGACATTTTAGACCCACCATGAACAGGAAGCACTGCAGGTATCATAACAGTAAGTACACTCAAGTGTTGATAAGAAAGCTGCATGAAACAATTCTTGTCTTTGAGAAAAAGTTTTAAATAAAGGACTCCAAAAACCTAGGCACATACCATGTCAGGTAATAGGAATTTTCATAGGCAACAATAGAAAAGGGAACAATTGACAAGAGAAATGAGTAATATTTTGGCTGGTGTTTTTTTAATTACTATTATTCCAATGGAAGATCATAAAATAATTTTTATAGACAATGTAAGCTGGACTGAATAAGAGAAAATGTACAAATGCTACATTCCAATGTGCATATGATGTCACATTGTATGTAGATCAGATCCTTACTTATAGTTATTTAGGCTCACACTATATTGAGTTATTTCAGCTGAGTCTCCTCCCCACTTCCAATTTTATGCCCATTGAAAACCATTGTAAACCAGACATGAATCTTAACCCAAGACAGAGATGCCCCCAACCTCAGACTGCAATCCGGAATTATTATATGCAAGACAATACCTGACTGTAATTCCTAATTCGTATCATTTGCCAAAAGATGTTGCTGAAGCTGAATGGTAAACACTCCCTTATTGACCTTTGATAAGTAAAGTGTTGCGATACAAGGGGAAAAATAACAAGGCTTTTATTAAAGATGCTAGAGTTCTTAGAGGTTAAGTGTACTACCACGTATGTAAGAAAACTAGGCGAGTACCCTGATCAGAAATACCAGTGATAATAGAGCTTACAGCTCTCAGTCTTTAAGAAAAAAGTTTTTCTGGTGAAATGTCAAGCAAAAAGTTGGAACTCAGTAGCTCGATGATGACATCCTCAATCTGTGCAATGGTTAATAAAAAGCCAGGTACAGAAGTAATAAGAAGGAAGGAGGGATGGAAGGAAGGGTGACTAATGGAACATAATTGTGTATGGATAGTGGATATGGATTTTGTTCACTCTGCACAACAACTAGGGATATTTTCATACGTGTTTGAAAAATTGTCCTAGGGGACAAATGTCTGCTCCTCAGTATTTCAAAGAAAATACAGCTGTACAAAACCAAATTTGCACAACAGGTGAAACCAATGAAAATCCTATTTCTGTGGAGAAGCAAAATCCTCCATCACCTACTTTTTTATCTCACCCACTTTGCTGTAAGAGAAAGATACATAATTATGTGGATGCTTGTCCATATAGTTGCAGTAAATTATATTCCTTGAATTTTAGCCTATATAAAAGAGTGCTACTTGTCGGTTATTACAGGCAGGATGCTAGTATCACATAATTACTAATATGAAAATTAATATTAGCAATAGTTTTCATTATCAGTCCCAATTTTAACGCCCTAATATTCCGTTGCTTACAGCTTGGCACAACTCCAGTCCTTTGGGTGGAAATTTCCTAATGTTTTGTGTCAGCCTCACGATAAGATTCTTTAGTTTTGCATTTTATTTTTATTTCAAACAAAGGGGTTCAGCAGTGCATTATTTCTTTGAACATCAACCCGTCCTTTCCAACAGAGACTTGAAATATGTATCAGGGATGTGGTTTGTTTTGTTTTTTGGTGTTTTTTTCTTTTTATTGGCCCATTCAAAGTCCATTGAAATTTGGCCAAATTATAAACATTTGGAAGATACACTCAGCCAACTTCCTTCATATTAAAAAGCTAAAATTTCAAAAGACTCTTCCTCCTTAAGCATGTGTCTACTGCTAGTTGAACCATATGTGGCCTCTTTCACAGAAGGCGAGTGAGCATCCTGGATCCCATCACTGGTCAGAGACTGTTCTGCTTTACTTGCAGCCTTATGCAGGACAACAGAAAGGCAGGAGCCACTGTCAGAATGAAAGCTGAGTTGTCCTGTGTTGTATGTGGCCTCCAGCTATCACTCAAGAAATCTGGAGAAAGGAGTTAAAGAGACAGATCTGGGGAAAGATGAGGAGCAGAATTACGTTGGCAAATCTGAGAAGTAATCTGGAGTGTGAATCAGAGTTTATGCCGGGGTATTGTAACAAGAAAAGACTTGTAATGAGGTGAGGTTTGGAAATGTGATGAAGAGCCAGTGAAGGAAAAGATTGGGATGAATGTAAACAGATTATCATTGTGTGGGAAGTGATTGGTTATGAGCAAAAGTAAAACTAGTATTATGACAGGTTAGGAATAGACTGGATTAAAAATCTTACTGACCAGAATGAAGAGAATCTATGTCGCTCAGATAATCATGGTTAAACAAGGAGTTAAGATGAAAAAGAGAGAATGGGTGATAGATTGGCGCAAGTGCTTTTCAGTCCACTTCAAAGAAAACAGAAAATTCAACTTTATGTCTGCATCCATTCATTCTTTTACCTTGTGACATGTGCAGCGTTGGAGGGAAGGGAAGGGTCTCTGCTTTCCCCTAGTCCGAGGAGGTGCAGAGAAGGGATAAGGAGACCAGGAGTCTAAGCAGTCCAGGCAAAGAGAGAGGTTATTGGAGCAATCCCCGAGGTTTTATAAGATCTCAGGGGGAAGTACCAGATCTGGGGTGGATTGGGTGAAAATTTAGGAAGGGGCAGGGTCTAAGGTCCATTAACCAATGGAACTGGGACAAGGGCAGGGCTGGCTGGAGCTCTGGCCGTGCCCCCCCAGCCACGAGGCATAGGGGTCTTACACACGGGGCTTCTCCCCCTTGGAATAGCAGGGTAGAGAGGGGAGGGGGCCTGGGAGCCCTAGGAACGCCGGGGCTCCTGAGTGTGGATGGGTACCACGTGGCCCAGGAGGAGGCAAACTAGCTGAATGGCTGACTCATCAAGAGAACAAAGAAGCTCGAGGGATACAATAGAGTGTGGTGGTCATCACCACAGCACAGACAGGTAACAGAATCAGGCAGGGGACTGCAATAAAAAAAGACCCTATTACAAGTAAAACTACACTTTAAAACTTCAACAGCAAGTCTCTTAATCATTCAAGGTGTTTCTCCAGCGCTGTCTTCCTTGGGATTCATTTCAGCATTTTCCTACAGTGGCAGATAATCATAAGTTGAGTGTAACATAACTTGACTGTGTACAAAAAGGTTGATTGCTAATAAGTCAAAAATTTTGCTTTTAAAGACAAAATCCTTTAGAGCTGTATAAAACTGAAAAATAAATGTTAAAAATGCAATTACAGTTGGATTGAAAATTGCATGTGATAGGAAATAATAGGTAACATTTTCAATATGACATTAGCCTGAGTGATTGAGGCACTTTCAGGTTATTGAAAATATAGTTCCAATCCAAGTAGATTGTATTGAACCTACTTCAATATTAGTTTTAGTTGGAGGTATTTGCTTTGCAAAAGGTTGCTAAGATTGCTTGTATTTTTATATTAGGCTTTAGGAAACATCATTTGGAAAATTCTGGTATATTGTGAAAGCCATAACTTCCTTTTCCTTTTTCATCTACAGGAAGTTCTTTTTGAGGTATGCTTTTAGTCAGCAGCTCCACAACAAACTCATTTGTGTGAACTATGGTTAAAATGCATTCTTCATATGTGCTATGTTCTTGTTTGAAGAACACTAATTAATTGATCTAGGCTTTTTAACCTGTTCTGCACAGGTTATCAAGCCATTACAAGAACAGGGCAAAGTCTACATCCTATGAAGGACATTCTTTGTCTTCAGTAATTTCTGCACTCTCACTCAATAAAGTTTTAATTGCTATATTAGTATGTCATGGGTTTTTATATTGAATTTTTTATCATTTATTCATAAAACACTATGAATTTCACGGGAGTCTAAGTATATTACAACATTTACCTTTATGAATGATATTTGGCACTGCCAACAAATCATATCCCCTCCTAATTCCCAGATAACCAGAATAACTGGCTTTTACTTATTCATCCTTCTTGCCCTTTTGAAAGGTTGCCACACTAGAATTTTCCCACTCTTCTGAAATTTCCCCAGGACTTACTTGAGGTCAGCATTAAAGATTCAAGAGTCTCTTCATTGCTGTAACTGAAGGCCTTACTCCTAAATGGTAAAGGCTGGTTTAGAGTCTGTAAGATTATATCTGAAATAAAGGTTATTACTTTTCCATATGCATCTTTACCTATATATTTACCTTTAATGAATTTCTTCTAACATTTAATTGCCCCATGACTGAAGATATGATAGATTTCCAGGTTAAGACTAGGAAGTGACCACAGTATTGGAATTTCAGTAGCACTATCTGCACTTCTTCACAGTGGACTTTTTTCTCCTGCCTAAAATAATATCATAAGGAAGTGTTGGCACTTTATATTCACCCTCTCTTCCTTCCATTTATTTAGAAATACACTGAGCAGTGCAAGACCCAAAAAACATGACTGCAGAGCTCCACAGGGATCCTCTTCTTATCTTGAGAATAGACTCTTAATCTCTGTTTCCAATCTTTTAACCAATTAATTATACATGCAAGAATCTTCTTTTTAATCTTCCGGCTTCTCAGTTTCTTTAAGAGCCCTTGGTAAGGGATCTTGTCAAATGCTTTCTGGAAAATCAAATAATCTGTATCATCAGGGTGAATCTTATTCATTCTCTTGTGTTTCATTTAAAGAACTTGTATTGATTTGTTAGGCATTATTTCTTTTTATAGAAGTAGTTTTAGCTCCTTCCTGTTATATGTTATTTTATTTATTAATATGTCCACTCATTATATTCTTTACAATAGTTCCTGCTGAATTACACAATACAGATAGAGTTCCCAGTCTGTAGTTTCTTCACTATGCATAAGCATATTTTAAAAAATACCTGTCTTCACCATTGCTTAGTTAACAAATTATTTCAAACAAAGGTTGTGCATAACAATTCAGAGAGTTCATTCTTATATCAGCTTAGGATTCTTGGGTAGATATTATCCTTTGTTGGTGACTTGTCACTGTTTATTTTATCTTTTTTACCTGATAAACTTTTTAGAAACATTTCATTTTGAAGTGAACTTTCTGAGGACCTCTTATTTAGAAGAATTCTGACTTAGGATTTTTTTTTTAAGAGTTACATTTTTTCACTCAACTTTCTTTTCCTGCCCAAGACATCTGCCTTCTCTATTGACTCCTTGGAACATTTCTCAACTCTAATATGCCTAAAGAAATCTTTATTTAAGTTTTTTGTACTTATTGAAAGTTGTTCCTCAAGCTTTTGTTTGGTCCATCATATTGTTTTTACATTTACGCTGCCAAACTTCATGTTCTGTTTTCTTTTGCTTGTTTGCACTCTATCATGCATCTGAAGAGAAAGGGAAATGGAAGGAATCTTTTCCTTACCTGTTTTTCTCTCCTTTTTGTTGCACTTTTTGAAAGTCTTCCTTTCACCATACCAGCCCTACGAGGGGAAAGAGCAAGATGAACTTTCCTTCACAACAAAGTTCTGCAGTTAAGTTCAAAACTTCACTGATCTGTTAGTTCCTCTGAAAAATATAAAGGTCTCCAAAACTGAAGTTTATATTGCCAAAAACAAGCACATCTATCATGACAGAGTACCAGTGAAATGTAGTGTTTCAAACCTGCTCCTTTGATAAAGGGGATGTTTGGTTGGTTCAGCCTTTTCTGACTCTTCCAGAGCAACGTTCATTTGGTGACAAGCAATATATGCCTTTCACAGAATATGCAGAATATTTGAGTCCTGAACACCATGTGATACTCAGAAATGCCTCTAAAGTGATTGATAATTCTGTAGTAGTTTTCCTGTCATTCAGAAAAAACCCTCAGCAGTCTGAGATATAGAGAAATATTACTCAAATTTCAGAAACCTCTCTGTGTTTGTATGCATATGCCTGACTCTCTCTGTGCATTTTATTGAAGTAGCACTCTGTAAACCATACAACTCATCTTCTTCTCCTTTCATTTTTAATAAAGTATTCACCAAATTTGGACAGTTACTTTTTGATGATAAAATAGAGCTATAAGAAGCTTTAGGCTAAATATATATTGTTGTACTATTGTCAAAAGCTGACAATGTTGCTTTCAACAAAGTTGACAATCATAATTGCTCAAGATTGGAACCTGAGAATTCTTGAACTGAAAACGATGAGTATTGACAAAGCTTGACTTCATAAAACTCCCTGAGGCTTTCCAAGACTTTTGTTAGTTAGAAGTAAAACACTGTAAACTAATGACTCCTTAGTCTTATGCTTATTGAAGCTATAAGGGTGAGAGATCTATGTGTATTTAGTCTTGTGAAGAAATGTATTTTGTTAAAAAGATATTAATTTGTTGGGTAGCTATAAGTATCCATTCTCTTTTACTGACTTGTGATGCATTTAATTCATCAACATAATATATTTATAGCCTACTCAGAAGGACTTAGCAGTACTTCTAATTATCTTTAAACCAAAATTTATTGAGAAATATTAATTACATATTTCTTAATCATTTTAATCAGAAAGAAAATATTTGACAGTGTTACCTTTTCTTTCAATATCCCATGGTATATTGTTATCCATTGTTTTCTAGATGCTTCCTTTAATTTCTGCTGCTGCTGTTCTATTTATCCCCTCCCATTCTTGCTGCTGCTGTTGCTATTCTTTTACCCTTCCTTTTTCTACACTTGTCATGCTCTAAATCTGTCAACCAGATGTAGCTTCCAGAAGACCTGATTACAAGCAGATTTGCAAGCTCTTGTAAGTTACTTTCTATTTTAAAAAGTTGACTTAGGATTTGGAAAAAGCTCCCCATTTAGTTCTTTAAATAGAAAGAAAATACTGTAACTCAATGTTGGTTGTTGGTAAGCACTACTGAAACCAGCTCATGGCTGGAAACAGATTTGAGATATTGTTTGGCTTTATACCTGATGATTTCTTTAATGTTATTAGAAAGTGTGTGTAGAAGAGAGTTTGTTTTTATTTTAAGCATTTCTAAAGGTATGGGGCTTTGTGGTGCCAGGGAAGGAGACAAGGGAAGACTGCCTGGACTTTTAAAAAAATACACCAGTCAGTTTCCATGACCTGTATGGGAGCTATATTTCAACAGTAGGGTTGTCCTAAGATGTTGGATTACATTAGGAAATGTAGTTTGTTATTGTTATGGGTTTAGCCAGGTGGGCCTAAACTTAGGTTTTAAAGTTCAGCTAGGCCTAGGATTGTCAGCTGATTTAAGCTGGGCTGAGCTAGCTAACAGCTGACTTCTTCCAGCCTATAATATTGTATTCCATACCATACTACACCATCTCAAAGGGTGTAAAATCCAGTGTGTGGACGTGGCTTAGTTAGTTCCATCATGGCTGCACTAAGAAGAGCACATCTAGCAGCTCCTCTACTATGCTAGGCCCTGCTCCTGTTGCCTGTGCTTGCATTTTGTTTGCATTCAGGGAAGTAGAAATATTTTGTTGTTATACTTTCTCTTTCTTGCTGAGTGTCTTTTGGAGGGCTTATGAATTTAGAGTAATGGGCTTTGTATTAATTGGGGAGTGGGGAGTTATTCCTTGTTATATATATGCATAACTTGTGTAAGTGTGTGTTATATTGTAGTTCTCAGTTTTTTCTTCTCTGTATAAATACATGTAGTTAGTTTCAGCATAAACCTGCTTTGAGGGTTGGTTTTTTCCCTCTCCCTCTTCTTTTTCCCTTGGCTGGTTGGGGGGAGGAGGAACCTCTTTCACTCTGTCCTGGACAGTTGGCATTTTGCCAGCTCAACCCAGGACAGTTATTCTCTCTCTAACATTCACAGAATTACCCTACACTGACTAACCAAAAGCTGCATGGCAAAGGCTCTTGGCTCAATAATATGTCTGCAGTAGCAATGGAACTCTCATCATAGAATCACAGAATCACAGAATATATCCCACAGGGATCATTGAGTCCAACTCCTTGCCCTGCACAGTGTCCAAATGCTTCTTGAACTCTCAGGCTTGGAGCTGTAACTGAGCAGTTTTCTGATACATTCTGTCATGCCAGTGTAACCTGTTCTGATAAGCAGCATGTGAACTCTTCCTATCTACACAAACCTGCCCATGAGTGGGCAGCACAGAGAGACTTCTGCACTCCTAGATACTCTCATCTGAATATCAGTGTCTAAAACAAAGAAATAGGATCTAGTCTTGAGAAAAGAGACACTGAGACAAAGTAAGGCATGCCTCTGAACAATGGCCACAATGTGACAGCATTTCTTTAGAGACCATCAAATAATGACAGTTTTTGAACTGTAGCCTGTGAACAGAGAAGTGGAAGACAACAGTAATATATGGTTCAGGGGGCTTTTGAGACATGCTGTGTGCATGAAGCGTGTTTGCTCTGGTACCACTGAGGTATTCCAGGAACATGTGATGCTCTCATTCTCTCTGACTTCACAAAAGTGCCACAAGGTACCTCTCATTGGACCTGATGAAGTCAGTTTTTGCCTAGCTTGGTTAGTTACAGCACCGGAATCAAGTCCAGATTTTGCTGGCAAAAGTAACTAATTTCACTCTAGGAGATAATCAGTAGCAGTCATCCCTACATTTTGATGTAATCCAGTTAATTCAATAAATTTTTTTACTAAAAGGGAATATTTCTCTGCCTTCAAAAGAAATTAAGGGACAATTTTACATTTAAGGAAAAATGGGATTTCCTCATTTGTGGTAAAGACAGCAGAAACAGCATTAGAAGGGGATTAAATTTAACCTTAAATTTACAGCTGTAATCTTACCTTCCCCATCATCTAGTTTCTTATGAACCATGAAACTGATAACCTTCACGTATGTCACAGGAAATTATGCATATACTGTGAAAGTATTGAAATAAAAGTATTATAAAATTGGTTAAAAACAGTCCTTGCTATTTCAGGTGATGTTTATATATTTTGGGCCAATCTGCACATATGAGGTATTTAGGATGATGTATACATCTGCCCAAAGTGAAGATAATTCCCCTCAAGATGTAGTAAAAGCAAATGGGTGTGGTCTTAGCTCTGCAGTCTTACTGCTGCCTCAGGAGAAATGAGTAATTTTAGTGGCAAAGCAGATCCAGAATTATCTCGAGATCAAACACTGCAGTTGTAACGGGCTCTTCATCTGATTGCTCAGTTTTGGGAGGATGCTTATTACAATATCTGCATATCAAGTCAAAGCTATCTGTAATTCACATTACCTTAGTTTACATTTTACAAAGTATAATTGTATGGACTCTGTAGCCTTTCCCATATTTGGAGTGTAACACAATAACCTACTGCTTCTCAGTAGATTATGCTGTCTGAGGAAACACATGAGACTAAAGTGATAGCATTCCCATTCCTATTTATTTGTATATTATTCTTATTTTCATTTATTCACAGATGGGTCAATTCCTCACATATTTGACAAATAGATGCACCATGTTTGTTATGATGTTATCATGAAGTGGAAACCTGCAATAAATTTATTATAATAGTTATCAAATGTTTGCAATACTGAAGTTATAATCAGTTGCAGTACAAAAAAAATGTATTTGAAAATTACCAGTTTTGAAACCTATATGCATTGAAGGTATTTCCACTGTCAACCTAGAACAGAATAAGCACTTTTCATTGACAGGAAGTCTATATATTTGTGCTGCATGTGAGAATGCCTATTGAATGTTTACAGCAGCAAATATTAATCATAGTTACTCCAGATACTAAAGGGAAAAGTATATTTTCTCTTCATGGGATTTTATTTTACTGTTTTTACTTTGTGTCATATGATTTTGTCTTCCAGTCTTTTGATTAATTGCTCTTGGATATCAGTGGGTATTGGGCAATATTTGATTATTAATACTCAGGAATTTAAAGCCATTGCAAGGATTTATATTCGGTATTGCAAAGAACTCCGAAGTATGTACAACTGAGAACAAATAATTATGTAGAACAGTCTTATATTTTTAATTAACATAAAATCCAAGATAAACAGGTTATATGAATTTCATTTCAAATCTAGTCTAAAATGGTTGGTTGGTTGGTTGGTTGGTTGGTTGGGGTTGGTTTTTTTTGTTTCTTTGTTTTTAGTTTGTTTGTTTGGGTTTTTTTTAATTTTCTCTTGCATTCTCCAAAACAGGTAACCTCATTGATATTTTATGCATGAAGCAGTTTATGTCTCCCCAGCCTGCAACAGTACTATCTACTTCTTGAAAATAATTCTGACTGCATTCTAACCAGGTTTAGTCCTAGAAGGACTTTGTTTTTCCACATGCAAAAAGAACAGCTGAACTGACAAGCATATTTTGAAGTCTTTTCAAGATCAGAGTTTTTACAGGGAGTAACTGCACATTCCTAACTGGCACATTGATTTAGCTCATTAATAATATCTGGTGCTTAAGAAAAGTTAACTGTGTATTTTTCTAAATGTAGCAAAAAAGGTAAAAATAATCATTTTGCAATCCATTTTGTCACATTTAGATGGTGCCAGACAGACCTCATCTGACTGGTTCATTATAAGAATATTTTAAAAGATAATGTAACATTTTTTATTTTCTTTTTAGTTTCAGAATCTCTGGAGACTCTAAATACTTATTTTCAAGATTTTCCCTGCCAGAAGAGTTAAAATGTGGTTTCAAAAATATTACCACAGAGGTTCATGGCTCCACAAAGTATCACTACCTGCAAAATAATCAGTTTCACTTCTTTATGTCACAGAAGCATATGGTCTCCCAACCCATAATTACTGTAGAGTTAATGGGGAACATGCATTACACAAACTCTTTTGAAAATTCCAAACAGTTGGCAAAGTCAGTGGAGATGTGAATAATTTTATGGTATAATTTTCAAATGTACCTTATGACAAATTTTCAACTGTTTTTAGCTGAAAGCCTTGTGTTTTAAAATATATGTGAAACTGAAATATAAAAGCAAGGGTTGATATCATAGTTAACAAGCTTATGAACAAGTTTTCTTATTTTATTGCATGTGGGATCTCTAAGTGGTATGAAAGGAAACAGACCTGTAGAAGGAGGGTGAAAAACATGTAAGAGAAGAGGGGGAAGTCTAGAAAAGCAACTGATGGCAGAAAAACTAAGGCAACCTTTTACAGTTTTGGAGGCAGCTTGGCTTTGGTAGAAATTTGATTTTACATGAATATAATCTGATATTGCCTGCCATTTTATTGGAGCCAGCTCTTATCTTCTGCTCCCTATTTCCCCGCTAGTCTATTCTGATTGCCTTTGCCATTCTCCGCCTTTATCTTCTTCCATCCTTATTTTCTTCTGTAGTATGTATTTCCTGCAAAAGGATGTGCCCAAATATTTCTAGTGGAGCCTCTGAAGTTGTACTTCCTAATGCACTGAGTCTCCTCTTCTTGCTCATTGTACCTTGGAAGCATGGCTGTTTGGGGAAGGTTAGCTTTGTGGCTTTCTCTGTCATCTACAGTGGGCTGATGGCTATAACCCAGTGTCTCATGATGGAGACAGATACACATTGAGCAAATTTAAAAGTCTCTCTAGCCAAGTAAGAATAGCAAAAGAGTGCTTGCAGCAGATCATTTTTCTATTGGTAAAATAATGTAAAAGCTGCATCAGATTTTATGTGCTTATTTTTGAAATGAACTTCCAATGAATTTGTTTGAGAAGTGATAACAAAATAATCAGAAATTTGACAAAGGAAGTGTGATCTCAAAGGCCAAAATATTTATTTTAGAATTTGAAAATGCTCATATAAATTTGCCTAGAAATGCTGAGTACGAAAGACAAAAAAAAAAAGTCCAAACAAGAAGCTTCATGACTTTTATGGAAAAGAACAAGGAAGCAAGGAACTGAGCATTACAAAAAGCTCAAAATAGGGTGAATGTGGGGCATTTTTATTTTGCATCAACAATTTGCATAATAAAGGATAAACTGACAAAAGAAGTGATTTAAAACAAAAAGAGTTAGTTGAATAATTAAAAAGCACATTATAACAACCAAATTTAAATGTGGCAAGATGAATAGTTCTTACATGCTATAGTGAGGCAGTACATAAAATCCTCAGATAGAAGCAAAGCGAATATGAAAATAAACAGCCAAAAAAGAAATCATGTTTCAAATGTTTCAAGGGGTTTTTTTAGGAAGACAGAATTGCATACCTTCATGTATACATATTTTTCTTTTTTTTTTCTTCCACAAAGTAATTTATATTTCTATCTAATGTGTCTGCCCTAAGGGTCTAACAAGTACAAGTGGGAAAACATAATTAATATAAAATTATAAAACCAACTGTGAAATGTATTTTCTTTATTTCCTCATGATAACTGAAAAGAAAGAAAAGCAAAGGGTACGACTGACATTCCTTGTTTAATGCAGCTTACTTAGTGACTGGCATAATGATAAGTGATGGTAATTTACCTTAAAAACCTTAATGAGTGGATCATTACTATAGAGAAATGGGAAGAAAACTTTAATCCCACAGAGGCAGAGCTCCATGGTTGGCTGTGCAATAACCAGACAGAACTCTGAATGAGATTCCCAAGCTTCTGTTCCCTAGATAAAATTTTCTCTCACTCCACTTTTGCAAAGGTAATGAGGAGGTAATGAGGCTTGACTTGAATTTTTTCAGCACTTGATTCCCTTCATTCCCCAGCAGGTTCCCATAGGATAGAGTAAGATGTTGGATTTATATAAAAGCTGTGCTGATAGATAGGTGGAGGAGGTGAGCCATGCTATTTGGTTTTGGATTCTGTCTGTATGAGAAGGGGCTCAGATAAATTTCAAGTTCTTTCAGCACTGTCAATTCACTCTGATAGTTTCCACAGAATAAGGCAATTTGACGACATGCAGACCTTGTCAGAGTTGTTGACTGTTTATTTTGTCACTTTACTGATACTAAACACTGACCTTTCTGTGCCACCTTTCCTTCCTCTTTTGCCCCCATTTTTCACCAGCTTAAGACACACATCTGAGTAAATAATAAAACCCAAAAAGGTAGGCAGAAATGTTGTATTAGATCATTAGCTTAATTTGAGCTGAAAGGTCTTTGTTGTAAGTTGGGGGTGGGAAGGGACCTGGGGACCTTTGCAAAGTATTTTGCTGGCAAGCTTGTTGAGATTTGATTGCCTTTGTTGTGATAATCTGAAATTAATTTGCACTTGAACCCATCTTTCTTCTGGGCTCAATTTAAACACGGTTATAATTATGCGCCCTGCATGAAATTGAGAACAGACACTGATATGACAAGTCTGAATTTTTTAATTCCCCAGGTACTAAAGGCTTTTTTCCCCACTTATCTCACAAGGTAATAAAACAAAATGTTCCAGTGAAGCACATGCTTAAGAGAGAGGTATTTGCCTGAGGGGAAACAGTAATAATCAGTGTATTGCTACACATTTACTCTTGTACTTTCTCAGTAGGTCAATCTCTTTCTTTTAAAGTGATGTTAAACTTCTGCTAATATTGGTTGATTTGTACCTGGTACAATATATTAAAAAAAAAAAAGAAAAAGGAGAAATTATATATGTTTTATTCTCAAACACCCATTTTGATAAATATTTTAAAAACCCCACTATTGAAGACTACCTCCTAACATCCACAATTGATCTTAGCAGTGCACCTTTCTTGTTCTCAGTATGAGCTGTAATATCCTTATCAGCATTCTTTTAGTTTTAACCCAGATTAGTGTTTTTGGTGAGGAATCTCATTAACTACAGTAAGCCCATCTTCTTTTGTGATTTCCTTTGGAATTGTAATGTACGAAAAGGCCACCAAGGTCAATGCCCTGGGCACAAATTCCTCTTTAAATCATCATTCAGCTCAGAGTAACAACATTCTCCTTAGAAATAGACATTTTTAAAGATCTGGAACAAACTGCTCAGTTTCTTGGAAGTGAAAAGCATAAGGAAGAGAAGCAGAAATTAAGAGCATAAGAAATTAAGTGTAGGAATTCACAGAGTAACTATTTGTTAGATACATTCATTTCTTTTTGAACCAGTATAATTATTCTTCTCTCTGCCCCCTAAATTTGTATACTGTGACTTTTTGAATGAAAAAGAGGATATTTTTAGTTAAACTGCCCTACATTTTAGCACAGGTTTTGAAAGTATTAAGGATGCTACATGATGTTACATTTTTTAAGCCTTAGTAATAGCAGTTTTGCTCTCCCCAAACCTGTAGGGTGCATTCAATTGAGGTTTTTGGGCAAAATCGGTATAAAAACAAACAATAATTAAAACTATTCTGTGTTTATGCCAAATAAAGCAAGTGTGTTATTTCTATCATGTTATTTTATTAGTAGCAACATAAAAATCAAGCACAAAACACATGCTGAATATTTCAGCACTGTCATTCAAATCTCTACAGCCATTGCACAAAACCAAATTAAGTGAAATAACTGAACAGCACCTCATTGTGGTTAAAAAGAGCTTGGCCTCTGCCTTTTTAAAGGGCTCCATATTCATTTGAATATTTTTTTGAAAATGACCTTAATTATAACTAATGATGATTTTCATACTGGCTGTCATTGAAATAAAAATAGGTAGTGCAAAGTGAATATTTATCTTACTCTGACTTATGAGAGGGACCAGGCAGGCACAACTTCAAAGTAATGAGAAAAACTAGAAAAAGTAATCTGCAGAGTCATTATTTTTGTACATTGAAGGTGGTTGCAGTTAGGTTTGTCAGAAAATTACTTTTCATTTTAAAAGTAGTGTATTCTTATTTTCAAATACCAATTCTCTGAGAGCAAGGGGGAGTGGAAGTTATGTTAGCTAATTTAAGTTGGAGTGGATCCTAAGGGCAAAATATGGTGTGACAGTAGACACTGGCACTACAATTTTTTTTGTACTGAAATATCAACATCACAAATCCATAGAGTAGCTTTCCTAGATTGGGCCCCTATACATAAAATCTTATAAAAAATGTTTAAATGTACCTTCTAGTGTGTTCCCTGCCTCTCTACCGTTTTGTTCTGAAATAAGTTTAGAAACAATGGTAACAACAAGCTGACTATCCAACAAACTTCTTAGGTCACAATATACCTATTAAACAACATGATAGCACGAAGCAACAAAAAGTCATTACTATGGGGAAATGCATAGTTCTTCATATCTTGAAATCCAGGAATCTCATAGTGAGTACCTTCACATCCGAAGGTAAAAATGTGTTTAGCATATGACCAGCTAAAAGGTATCTAAAATGCATCAAAATAATAATATGGGATGACATGCTAGGAGAGTACATATGATAAGAACTGTGTGGCCACACATGGTGTGGTACATTTTCACCCCTTAGTTTATGTGTTTTGCTTTCCACTGCCACATTTTCTGGTGACTTTATCTAGTCTTGTTCAATCATGCTGTGCACATCACAGTCACTTACTGACAAGCAGCCCTGGCTGAAGCATTCAAAGGAACAACCTTCCACAAACAAAGCAGGGAAGTCCTGTTTCTCTTAAGATAAAATCTGCTGATCTCATTATTGATTGTCTGCTTTCAGGGGTTTTGTTTCCTGAAAGTTTGATATGGGGCAACAGAGGTGACAAAAGATTGGCACTGCGACCTGGAAATTAAATGGTCGACTATTAGATCAACGTCAAATAGGGTGAGGCTGAAGTGTTTGGCAAAAGCATTAGATGCTGTCTTGACTTAATCGCTCTCTCCCTCTTTCTCTCTCTCTTGCTCCTTTATCTTGAATCTGTTTTGAACCCTCCCAGGCAATTTACTATACTTGTCATTGATTTCTATCACCTACTGTGCCCCTATGAAGAATTACTTTTTCAATGATAAATCTGCTTCCCATTTAAACAATTTTATGCCTCACCTTAATGTGAAAATAGGCACTGAGAGAAAAAAAGTAGTGAGATTTAACATTAATCAATGACCAATGGAACCCTTGTGATTTTGAAAGGAGCACCAGATTTTCTTTTATTGTGGAGGGGATAACTACTAGAAATAAATGACGAATCTCTCTTTTATTAAACTCTGTTAAGAAATAAATTACAGTGGGGAATTACTGTAAGTGAGCAGAAGGGAGAAAAAAAAAGAAAATAAGTGCTCAGTAAAACGAATTTGTAATTACTATCCAGTGTTTTCTGCAAATAGATGGCCTATAACATGCTCATACACACTCCTCCCTTACACAAGTGTTATGGTCTGGGTATTTAAGAAGTTTTTTGAGGGAGACCACAGTGATAACAAGTTATAGACTAATCTTTTTTAGTAACCCTTCCTCATTCTCCATCTTTCTGGTAATTCAATTGGCCTTTGCCTCATGTATATTATGAAATAATAGATCTATCATGTTGGTATTATAAAAATTGATAGGTATTACACAGAACATTTGAAAAATTTCTGGTTTATGATGCAGACTCACTCTTTCAGTCACCTCAATATGTGATCTCTGATCTGCAAGGGGTTGATCACACACACAGGGCTAACATTTAGTCGATTCCATGGCTAATGCAATTGTAGGACTCTTCTCCAAGAGACAACTGACTGAACTAATTATCCTTTTTTTCCCTTGTCTGAAGGATAGAAGAAGGAAGGAAACAGTTGAAGTCCCTACAAAACCTTGCCACAGAAATCAAAACTTAATGTAGTGTTGTAAGAGAAATTTTGCAGTCTGTAACAATTACATAAAAGAAGATGGCTTTGTTTTATCACTGGAAAGGAAAACATTTCTGAAGGTTTCCCTGCCTACTTGTCTCTAAAATATGCATTAGTTCCTCAAATACATTGCCACCACACTTCTTTTTTAAAATTTATTTTAGAATTTTATTTCAGTAGCTATTTTGAACAACGTATTTTATTAAAAGTAGAATATCTATGTGTGTTGGCCCTAAGATATCAGCATTACCAGTGGAACTAGTTGTTTGAGGTGTTAAGGTGGTGATACTGTAACAGTGACAACTTCAGAGCTCTCTAATGTGAAACTGTCTTTTACCTGCTAATCTCTTGAATCAATATGTGTTGCATTGATTCACTCTATTCTAGAGTAACTCAAGAGTGTGCACATGCACATCAATCTCTTCTAGCCACCTCTACTCTCACTCTCCATGTGTTATATAGGGAATGAAGCTTATTTGAAATGTTTCATTTCTTGTCTATAAAACATTTTATCACTCTATTCTCTCAACAGCTCTGGTTTTCTTATTCTGAGGCACTGAATTCTTCATTTTTCTTGTTTCCTTGACAAGAAAAGTAATACAATGCTTTTCCAAAAGGAACAAATAGAACCACACTTCAGTCCTTTGAACTAGTACATACAGGTTTATGATTGAGTTGCCAGTATATTCCTCGAGTCTGCAAGTACTTGCAGAGCTTCTTGGTGTTCTAAGTTTGAAGCTTTATATTATATTGCATGTGTCATCCAGCAGAATTGGGGTTGAGTCCTATATGGCTTTTTATGGCATCTGAATCCAAGGTCATCTGGAGTTTCTATTCCTTTTCTTCCAGTAAGTGAAATTCTGTATCAAAAATTGCAGGAAAAACTTATTGTAATCCTATTTAAAATATCCATAAACAATTGAAAGCCATTCCTTTGTTACTAAATGTTAAAAACTAAACCAAAACTGCGAATTAATCCCCAAATCTTCTCTTATGTTTATGTAGTTTAACTAAACTCTTCTCTTCATCTACATTCTCTTGTATGGGGCAAAAAGTAAATTCATTTGCTAAGCAAAAGAAAAATATGTCAGCCAGCTTAAAAGTCAGAGTATCTTCGTTTCTCAGTCAAACATGCTGGTGTTTCTTTACACTATATTAAACTCAAATTCTGAGTTTGAGAATGTCTAGAAAGGTTATGTCTATCCTGCCTTTAACAGTTAATATAATGTAGGACATTTTAAGTTGCCCATATCACTGAGTGCACTAAATGAATAGTGATAATACAAATGATAATGTAATTTCAGAGCCTGATCCCTTTATGGACAGGCAAAGGTGCAATTTCTTTCACTTTCAAATCCCATGCTTCATTTTTAGCTAAGCATGAACAGAATTTTATGGATACTTTTTTCTGTGTTTTCTAATAAATTGTTCTGTCAATCCCTGCAAAGCTAAAACATGGAATATTTAAGGTGTGATTTGGAAGAGTAAACATTATCATCCAGACAAAAAGTTAGGGAGGAACTAACTATAAGTGATCTTATGCCTGCAAATTTGCAAGGGCATTACCCCTGAGGAGGGGAGGAGTGGACAGCAGCTGGGGACACATTATGGAGAGAAACTATTTAATTCCACATAGCTGAAATTAGAACACAAAGTCTGATTATAGTTCTTGCACTTCATCTGCTCTGAAATATCTTTTATCTATTGGGCTCTTCAGCTGATGACTGCCTTTGACCCACTATCCATGCCAAGACTGACAGGAATCCCAAAAGCACCCAAATGAGGGTAATTTTTAAGACTTTACAGCTTAGCTGATAAACGTAGAAAATTATTCTTTTTTTTCTTTTTTTTTTTTTTTTTTACTTGTATACATGCTCCCACGTTTCGTATGTGCTTTATAGGAATCTTGAAACTTCTGTATATTTTTTCTGGCTGGGAGTAGAACTTAGGAAATTGCCTGATCTCATCTCAACTTGAGATGCAACTGAGATTGCATCTCAAACTGTCTACCTGTCAAGTTTCTGGTGGATTTACCTGTGGAAGCTGAATTCTCCTTCAGTCTGAGAAAGTTGTGGGCTGATTTTCATAGTCTTGTGATCCTGATTTTTTCCAGTGAAATCAATAGTAATGACCGAGTACTCTTGGTAAGTCATTCTGATGCGGAGAAATTAAAAAACTGGCATGTTGGAACCTATCTTCAGGACCTTGTTTTTAAGCATATTTGTTTTATTGCACATCTTTTGAGAATTTTAAAATATAAATTTCAAAATGCTGTAGTCCACATGTATAAAATAGGTTTGTGTTTATATGCAGCTCAAGTGTTATACAGATACCTGATGTAGCCTTAATTACAGGAGGAAACATTGGACCCCAAGCAGCCAAAATGTTTTACATGGCAGTTCTTATTTATTATTGTATCTTGTTTTAGTTTTAAATTTTCCACAACAGCACTGTTATCAGTGTATATGATGAGTTGGTACAAAGTTGGATATTCTGTTTTAAGGAGAAAAGGTTGTATTTTTTTCCTATTTTGTTTGTTTTAAATAAATTTTGATGCATTCCTGTGGGAATGTTTCTGACCACAAGCACCTCAACTTGTTGAGAAAGTAAAGTGGAATGTTTTGCTTGTCATTAATAAAGCTCTGCTCATTAAAATTACCCTCTTCAGAAAGATTTATTGGCTGTACCATCCTTGTAGCCATGGAGGTACTTGCCTTGGCTGCTCCTGACTCCCTGGCCTGTGCTGCACCTAGACACAGGCAAGAAAGAACTGACTGCTGTGAAGAAAGAACTAAATTAAATATTCCGTTTTAATTTGTGAAGGTTGAATTTCTTTGTACTGCAAGCCATACCTGTTTCAGACAAACTCCCTTGTTGCACCAATATATACTCTTAATACATCTGTTGGGCCCCATTGTGGATGACAAAACCAGAATAGCAATGAAAATATATTTAGGAAGTTTTCTTCTGAGGATGACATGGCTACATACAGTGACTTGCACAAGAAAACAGGAAAATATTTTCTGAAAATTTAGTACATTCATGTGCTTTTACTGGGGATAAAGAAGCAAGTATGATATTTTTGGCCATCAGGGGAGAGATCAATGGAGGACAAACTTAGAGCTATGTTTCAAATGTGTTTTCCTACATAGCGAATATATATTGGAAAGGAATAGTCTATACTTTTTACAATGGTATTACATTTTATCTGTCTTGGCTCTCACTAGAAGGAAGCAATATGTAAAGACTTTATAAAGGTTAAGAAAAATCTCAGTGTCACCAATAAACATGTTTTTAAAAGGATAGTGTTTTACTACCAAGGACATTCCCCATTTGAATGGAACTTTATAACTTTGCTCAAGACTCTTGTGTTTTTTATGAACAGTGATTTAATATACACTTGCATTATTTGGAATAGTGTAGGAGAATTTCTTTTAATTTCTGATCTTATTTTGCTGTTAGACTAATTAATTTCAGATCATGTGTATAATATATTGCTGTAGAACCAGAAGAAAATATAGGTGAAAAAAGGCAGTGCTGAACCAGTTAACTGCTGCTTCTACAGGTGTAAAAGACAAGAACTTTTGACCTCTCAGCCAAAGGTAAGCATAGTATTAACTTTATGCTTACTGAAATCTGTCAACTGGTTTTGGTAGATGTGGAGCATCCTGCCATTGGGTCTCCACTGTTCTAAAGACATAATAAAATAAGATAAAGGGGTGGTTGTGTGAAGACAAAAGTCGTCAAATAACAAAAAAAATGTGTGATTTGATCCATTCAGGAAAGAAGGGCAAATATAGACAAACTTTGGCTTTGAAGGTTGTCGCTGACCTCAACAGAACCAAGCTAGAGTAAACCATGCACACAATAAGGAGAGGAGCTGAAAAGCACTGACAGTGTGGAAATTCCACAGTATTAGGCATAGCAATTGTTTAGATGTGCACACTGACTGCATATTTATTTTGCACTGGTTCCTGTTGTGCTGCTTCATGCATACATTGTATGGGGCCAGAAGGGAACAGAGAAGACAAACCACTCCTGATGTCTCTTGTCCTTCTCCTTGCAAGTTCTTGGAATTATTGAAAGATGAGGTGGTTCTTCATCTGACATTCTACTTCCCCTCTACCTTTTGTGTAATTTTGTACTGTGCTTTCCCCAGTGACAAAATGTTGAATAGCTCCAAACACACATTTCCCTGTGTTTTCTGACTATCGGTTTTTGGCTTCCAAGAGTACATGGTAATTTCAGTCAGGAAGGAAAATAATATCCTTTAGATGTGATGTTCCACTAGTAAAGAGTCAATTTTTTTTATCCAGACACAAATTGCTTTGGACTGTGAATCATGCAGATTGTGCAATAAAGGTACATAACACTAATGTCACATGTCCCTAGAAAACAGATCTGTTTTATAGGCATATAACTTAGTTTGAATGTAGTCCTTGGTATTCTTCAGTGGTCTCTACCAATTCATTAGTATTTAAATTTATGTTAATTTCATCAAGGTGTGAAAATATCTTTTTTTGAATATACATGAACTAACTATGTTACTATTCAACCAGCTATTTCCCTTTTTTAACCCAGGAGAAACGTCTTGTATTAACAGAAAGAGAAAAGGGTAGATTATAAAAGCACATTTTTGAAGACTCAGGAAATGTAGCCATTGAGTCTGTTTTTAAAGGAGCTATCCAGTGTCCTCTTTCCTGGTGTGAGTGAAAATTTTGGATGGTATCTTCATGGCACTTCCCAATCACAGAATCACAGACTATTCTGAGTTGGAAGGGACCCACAAGGATCATCAAGTCCAACCCTTAAGCCAATGGCCCACATAGGGGATTGAACCCATGACCTTGGCATTATTACAGCCAAGTTTTAACCAACTGAGCTAATCCAGAAAAGACACACACAGACACACACATATATGTGTATATATATTTATACACACACACACACAATGTATATACATGTATATGTGTATATATATGTATGTGTATGTATGTGTGTGTGTGTGTGTGTGTATATATATATATATATATAAATGCAGATAACTATCCTTTAGCACATCCTGGGACATTTCAATGTTATACCTTAACTATGAACATTCTATAGAACAGCAATTGTTGTGAGAGTGGAATGTATATATGTTTTTTTACGTTTCAGAGTTGAATGAATAATGGATGCCAAAGTTTTAAACGTCCCCATTTTGTTCAGAAGTGACCATGCAAATTAAAAATGTTGAGGAAGTAGGTCACACCTTTGGCCAGAAAACAGCTATGATTTTCTGCTAAAAGTATTTTTAATTTAAAAAAAAAGACAAAAAACCAACACCCCCCTCCCAAAACACAACAAGAAACCAACAAAAAACCCCAAACCAAACAAAAAACAAACAAAACCCCCAAAACCCAAAAAACTCCAAACCAAACCAAAACGAAGCCAAAAATCCTTAAAAAATGTTTTTAAGAATATTTACCTTTTGTTAATTCCTTGGTGTGTTATCTACTATTTAAGTCCATTTCTGCAATAAAGTGCTATTTCTGCTGGGCCAAAATAATTAATTATCCTTCTACATGGAGTTTGTATATATGAACTATATACTTTTGTTGACTGAATGAAGACAAAAGTGCATTTCCAAAGACCTTTTAAGTGGCTCAACAAAGCACATAATGCAGGCCTTGTCTTACATGTCTGTGATGATACAGTTTAATAGTGTTATAAGGCTATGGTGGTGTGTAGTTGTCATGATGGTAGATTGTGCTAGTCTGTATAGATTTACTGTCATTCTTTAGGCTTTTCATACATGACAGAGGTTGTCTGAAGCACAGCAGGGACATGAAGCTTTCAGGGGTTAAGTGTTACTTGCCTCCTGGCTTGCTACATAGTCCTCTCTGCTCACATACAGAGATGAGGTGCAGGGTATATCCGTCACTGGGCCGATGACATGATGGATTACTCATGTCATTGTCAGTACAGTCAAAATCACTCTGTTGCTGATAAGGTAGCCCCTTTTCTTTACTCTGGTTGAGTGAAGCTATTTTTCCCCCTGGTTTTAAAACTGTAGCTCACACAAACATTCCTTAAATCCAAAAGGGAGAAGACTATTTTTAATTGTACATAGTAGCTTTGGACCATAGGTCACAAGCTCCTTTGAGAATTATTCTCAAAATGGACAGATGCATATCAAATGTTTTACATCACTTGATTTCTTCTGATACTGAAAATAAAATACTTTAAGATGAACAGGAATGCTTTTCTAAACTCACTCTTCCTCATGATTTATCAGAGAGTTTGAATTGCTAGCATTGTTTCCTGATTCTTCTTCTCTGCATGAGAAAAGAGACAAATATCTTTGTAGCAGAACAGGAAGGGAATAAAGCACTGGAAAATGGTAGGGCTTTGGAAATGTTTGGATGGGAGCTTTGCAAAAGCTGTGCAGTGCAAATAAAAAATTCAACAGGAACCCTAATGCTGCTTGTCTCTGAGTCAGTCACAAACTCTTCTGCATGTAGTGTCTGATGCTGCAGTCTTTCCCCCATGACAGCTGGTTGTGTGAAACTTAAAGGGGGGTGACCTGAGGCAGAGACAGTAAGTGCAGCTCAGACAGGAGTCCTGAAATCTAGTCGGCAGAGGAGGAATGCTGAGTACAACATCTATTTTTCTGGAAAATTACTTTCTACAAAAATTCCATGTGAGTTCATAGTTATCTCCACAGTCCTCCCTGATGCAAAGTTATGCTCCATAATGCCTTTCCCACCCTATACCTTCAAGCCTAAAGATGGGATTAAGACTGGAGCTCACTCTTTGCTTAAATTGTGTAAGAGGTCCACAAACAGGCAAATATGTCTGGCAGACAAATGTGAAAGAGTCTTGATGAACTTTTCATACCACATGAGCATCAATTCCATCCTATAATGAATATTTTACAGCTTTCATGGCACATAGCTGTGCTATTCTATTCACAATGGCATGGTGACAGCTCAACCTAACTCTTTCCCATATTCTGATACTGAAGTCAAAAGTTCCATTGGAGAAATTGTGCTTAGAGAAGGAAATTGTAGTCACTGTCTGGTAACTTGGTATAGAAGAGAGTTGGAGTGAGGCATATGCAGGTATGCATCCAACTGCAAGAACATTTTTTGTTATTCAAGCCTTTTTTGCGGTCTGTGGTCTTAACCTGAAATATATAGCATGGTTTCCAATCCATTGTATTTTCCATTTTATTTTTCTTTTCATTCCAGTAGAAGTGTATCTACATGCACACACAGAGCATAAACATAGTGAGTTGTCTGTATATGTTGTCTTTGCAAATAATCATAGAAAGCACAAAAACTTACTAAATTATTTATCTTTTAAACCCAGAAATTATTTCAAATACACGTGATCACATTCACCTACTAAAAGGAAAACCTTTCTACAGAAGCCACATGGCAACTGACTTACTTTAAGAAAAACAAAACAACTGAAAGCTTGTGCATGCATATCAAGAGCACAAAAGATACATACTGTACCATACTTACACACCCACATATCCTGATACATCTAAATAGCTTTGTTTTGAAGTTGTAATCAGGTTTAAATGGAAAGTTATTGAAGAGAACTGTGTGGTCTGAATTTTAATCCCTGAACCCACTGGCTTCTTTTTTATTTCATGTGGTGTGGCCTTGAATTGCAGAATGTTTTAAACATACATAATGAGCTCAATGTCAAACTGTTGAGCTTTTTGTCTTTAACAATAAGCACTTAGCTCAACTAAATGAATAGAAATTGCTTTAGTGAATTACAAAAGCCAAGGTTTTACAGTGCACTAATACTGACGTTAATTATTGTAGACATTGTCATATTTTTACAAATACATGGGATTAAAATCAAACGTTAAAAAATTGCAACATACATCAGTAAGTAACCCAAACTTCAACAGTCAAAGACGCTGTATAAAAGTATTTCGTCCACAATGAGTAATACTTTTTTCTTCTGATTCGTTTGCATTTATATAGGCTGCATTTAGAACATATATGGTACTGGTTGAATAGCAAGAATCTGAAAGAAATAATGTAACAATATGTGAATTTCTCTAACTTGGAAAGAGGTTAGATCTCCAGTTCATAACAAGCTTTCTCCTGCCATATTTCCTGAAGGGTGTTTTCAATAGGATAAGTTTTCTAATGTTAGAAAATAAAAGAACTTATTTCCTTTCCCCAAAATCAGGTCTATTCAGAAATTTACAGTAAATGGCAATTCATCCTTTAGACATTCCTTCAACCTAGTACTAGAGTTGCTGCCACAGAACTGAATGCTGTTGCCTAAATCTCTGTAATCCAATAAGCTTTTGTGTTTAGCAGCTTGTTTTGAAACTTGTATAGCACCCCAGCCTGTGTCTCTGTATGTTCGTTTGCAGGCAGGTGAGTGCCCGAGGGCCTGATTATTATTCAAGCCAGGAGGCCTTCAGAGCCCCAACCAGAATGTAATTTGTAATTAACTGTCATTTACTTCTGTCTGCACTGACTTGTTCAAAAGACAATGTATTTGAGCTGGTCACTAGCTTCTCTTTGTTGTGGATATGATGTCTTTTAGATCTAGTTGTATTCATAATGTTTAGAAAACCAAGTATTTGCACTCGAAACAAAAGCAGGAAGGGGATTTCACAGACTTTTCCTAAATTAATTAGGTACATGCAATTATGAATACTTAGGTATGTAAAATGAAGTATTTGATGCTCTGGGATGAGTTTCTGGGCAGAATAGTTAAGTTCGTGTGAGACATATTTAATTGAACTTCATTAGGGATAGAGCATTCATAATTTGAACTTATTACAGTAGAGATCTGTAAAATGAAAGTGCATTTTTAAGTTGTGGGAATTTTTCTTAACACATTTTAAACATCACAACTGTATTTTTTCACTGAAGCGGGACCACTAATGTATTCTGTGAATGTACCCATATCATGAATTTGTAATTGTCCCCATGGTAATCTTTTGTTAGCTGAAATAAACAAAAGAATAACATAATACTCACATTTATTTCTTTAAGGATTGTGCTTCGAATTATTATTGACATAATTTTAATTCACAAACAATAAAAAAATTTAACTCTTTTTCAGCTTAAGCTGTTTCATGCACTTGGGAGACAGTAAGTATCCACGCATAAAGGCACTTTAAAACTAGGATAAACTTATGTGATTCTGACCTTTAGCTCAGGCTTAAAGAGCTATACTGCTATTTTGACAGAGCAGTCGGCCTGTTTCATTTCCTTTTTTCGTTGCTGCCATTGCTGTTGTTGCTGTTGCTCTTCCACCTTCACAGATGCCATTGCTGCACATCTTCTGTGGCAGCTGGAGTGAGAGATTCTCCGGGCAGAGGGACCAGGAGATCCCCACAGCAGATCCCCAGCCCCTGCCTTCGGCTCCTCTGCAGAAAAGGAGCACCTCCCTCTGGTTCCACCAGCTCTTGGCCTTCTTCACGTTTCCCAGCGCTATCATGTCAGATTGCATATTCTGGGCAGTATATTCGGTCAAGGGGATGCAAAAGAGGCTCAATGACATTCTTTTGTCATACTTGGAAAAGCGGAGGGGGAGGAGGGGAATGGGGAGGGGCTGGTAGTGGAGAGAGAAGAAAGAGAAGAAAGAGCTATGTCTATAGGAACAGCTTTCCCCCCGTGGTGATTTGCATAAAGTTGGATTAAGCAGTGCTTCAAGCCCCCAAAGGCTGATTGCTTGCACTGGGCCTTATTAATTATTTCCTTCTTTATTTGAAACAATTAAGAGGAGAAAATAAACACTGTGTCACTATCTCTTTAAGATCAAGAGCAATAAAAGCATAAGACCCCAAAGAAAGCCCGCTATTTGTGGAGTGTTTTCTGTTCTCGCCAGTCACGTCGGGGCTAGCAATTCCCATGTGTTATCAAAAGAGACAAGAAGCAGCAGGCTTTAGCACCTAGCTGAGCGGGATTGCTACATGCCACTCTAAGTGCGATTAAGCTTCCTTTAGTGCACCAGTGACATCACTGATGGCTCAAAGCTGCAGCTACTCAAGAGTATTAGAATGCATTTCATGCTTGGCTTACTCAAAACTGCAGAGCTAAAATTTACACCTTATTTGATGTTCTTCTCCCTGCTGTTAATTGGTAAAGGGATCTCTGACCCTTTTGATCTCTGCTACAATCCTCTAAATGCCCAGGTCTGCTAAACTGTTCAGCAGGAGATGCTCAGCAGTTGCCCAGTAATGTGAAGTCTTTTTTGGCTTTCGTGCCTTTGGTTTACATCCAAGTTGCACAGAAATAAGAGATGACAGTTGTTATAGATATGCTGGTTTAATTACTTGTCAGCTTAGAGCTGATATCTCAGCTAGCCAACGTGGAAGCTTAACTTTCTTCTAGTAGCTTAAAGCATGACCAACTGCTAGTGCTTTTGTATTTAGCCATAAAACTCTGGATACATTTAAGATAAAAAATAAAATAGAGGAACAGCCTTTTTGATTTACTTGCAAAAAGTGATCAGCTTTTGGTGCACTTGATTTCATGTAGATCTTAAGTAATGTAAAATTATTTGGTTGTATTGATATCTGAGTGGATATGGGCTTGTTTTAATTCTGATTTATAATTGCATGGGGAATACCAAACACTTCCCCTGCTACCTTTGAAATGGGAAATGTAAAATCTTTATGGGAATTGAGGAAAGGTGTATTGTGTTGACTCTACTACAAATATTACTGTAAAAAGTTTTATCAGCTCTTCTTCAAAAGGCTCCCTTCAAAAGGAGCCTGGTGCATATAATTTTAATGTATATGTGACTAAAAGCGATTAGCATACACACACCTCTACATATGGCTGAATTAATTGCACAGAATACTGTGAATTTTAATGGGATGAAGTATCCATGAAGCACCTTTGAAGAATTTGCTTAGTAAAGAACAAATGAGGAATGCCCTAATAATTGTTGCCTATAGGTAAAGGCTGGCTAAAACGTGAACCGACAGTCAAGAAACCATAGTCTCCCCCTTCAAACCCTGTCAGAGGTTTTCAGTGTTTATCCCAGGCTTTGTTATACACCAAGATACATAGTTTCCATTGAAGTGAAAGAGATTATTGGTTACTATAGTTTCCCTATTGCTCAATTCAGGGCTGTGAAAAGCCAGACACAATAGGTTTAAAAGTCCAGTTAGGAAAAATAAATCCACGTTGAGAAGAATGGGAGAGAAGGTACCTGTTCTTCTGTCTTTGATGTAGTCTTTATTTTGTAGGATAGAAGGGGAATTAGTGGAGGGTTAATTGTTTGATGCTTAGAGCTTTGTCTTTCCAGTTTACTGCAGAGTGAAATATAGTGCTATACAGACAAACTGAATATTGTTTGACTTCTTCTCCTCCCCGCTTCTTTCCAGTTTTCAAAATGTGCAAGATACTGTAGCTATGCTGTGGAGACAGAAATACAGATTTCTGAGTTTAATCTCTAGCATAATAATTCCCCTGCACCCAGTCACATCCATGTAGTGTTTCCATGCCAAAATGGTAAAGAGGCATTCTCTTAGATCCTGGGAAAATTACCCCACTCAGAATTTTGAGGTTAAGCTACAGAAAATTTACATTAAGGAAAGTAAAAATGTCAGCTTTCACCAGGATACATCAAGAACCAACCAACTGAGTGTGCTGGCAAAATTAATATATTCTAGGAGGCCAACACACAAATGTTAAGAGGGACTTGATGATACTGTGCAGATTAAAGCAGTGGCTTTTGTGTCTCTTGAAGCTATGTTTGCATTCAGCCCAGTATCATGAGGAAAAAAGTTAATTTGATTTGATAACCGAAAAGGTCACACATTTTGTTCAGTGCCTTGTATGCTTTTTTCCTTAACTAGATTCTCCGTTTCAGTCAAAGCTAACTTCCAAAGATTTCTACTTTGCTATAGCCCTTGTTGAATCCTGCCACGAAACAAGTTGTGAACAGCATTCTTCATGCACAATACAATGGCCAAATGGAAACCTACTGAAGTCAAACTGTGTTCCAAGCTTGTTTGACGACATTTGTCCTAGATTTTTCCTTCTTCAGTGCAAGTTCATGGAGAAAAAGGATGGAGTATAATAGAGTTAATCAAGCTCAGTCTGCAAAACAGCACAGATAAACTACAGAAAAGTTTAAATATTGGCATTCTCTACCAAAAGTGCAGCCTTCTTCCCTGGAGGTGTTATTTGACATTGCTGAAGGTTTCATCTTGATTGCTTTCAATAAAATCCAAAGTAAGGATGACTGTCTTGGCTCACTAAGCAACAAGGTTTTATCACTAATTACAATCCTTTATTACCAGTAGTTTAATAGGTTTATGATAGGTCATAAAACAATTCAGCATGGGAGTACATAAAAGGAATAGGTTATACAGCTGTGACATCTTAATATCTATTCATTGTAATCATTTTATGATCTTTAATGGTAGTATTTTTTAAATAAGTTTGTATGCTTTTACATGGAAGAGATGGCCACCAAAAATGGGAGGTGAGGGAAAAACACATAAATATAGAGTAAAATACTTAATGAGACATTTTGAAAACTTCTAATGTCAAAAACATGTAGACGGTATCATGCATGTGGAGTCTCATTATGGGTAATTATAATAAAATTATAAGTGCTATAATAATTCTAACCTTGAAGGCACAATAAAGGATAGTTATATTTGCCTTCCTAGCCCACACATCTGAGACGTTTTCCTCATTAATTATATTTCATGTTAGTATAATTATGTAGTGTAAGACTAAAATTCGAAAGCATTTGCTAAATCACTGTTAATGGCAGACATATTCTTCAGAGCTTTAATATAACTAATTATATCTAAAGTTATAGGCTGAAATAAGAAATGAAAACAAAGTAAAATTTACACTGCATGGGATTTTTTTTTCCCTACTGATTGTTTTAATCTGTAATGTAATTAATGAATGGAAAGTAAGTTAGCAGAGAAAATGGATTATTGTTTGAAACTATAGTAAAAGTCAAACCTAATTCCTCCATTATAAGTTATTTTGACTTTGGCTTCACCAGAAACATGATGGTCTAAAACTCTACATTTTCTGTGACATGCAACATTATGTTAAATGCTTATAGACATTTTTTGAGGGGGTAAGCCTACACAAAGTATTCTAATAGTTTCTGCAGTGCATAAAATATTTGGCTATGAATAAAATACCAAATCACATTACTCATTATGGCAGGAAAATAGTGTTCTGAAATGTCATAATACCTAATTTACTAAGATTTGGCTTGTCATATTTGTTTGCAAATCAGTTAATTGCTACATTAGCAGCTTTGTTGGTAATTCAGTTATTTTGACTTTACCTTGAAAGTAAACGTAGACTCAATACCTGTCTTGAGTTAAGCTGGCAAAAATGCCAATTGTCCAACACAAAATGTTAGAGCCTCCCTCCCCCTGCCGAAAAAAGGGAGAAAGGAAAAAAACTAGAAACTCAAACCAGTTTATACTTAAACTAACTATATATATATATATTTATACAGAAAAAGAGAAAACTAAAAGCAAACTACAATGTAACAACACACACTTACAGAAGTTAGAAATAACAAGAAATCACTCTCCTCTCCCCAGCGAACACAAATCCCACAATTGTAACTACAAATTACTCCAGAGAACTCAATCCTCAGAGAGACAGACTTAAGCAGAAAAATAAGCACAAACATTTTACTTCCCTAAGATAATATGGTGGTAGGATGGTGCTCTGGGCCTGATCTTTTCATGCCTCCTGGGATGGCACCGTGCATCCTTCTGAGACAACAGGTGTGAAGGAGCTGACCAAGCCACTTCCACACTGGCTCTTACCCTTTGAGATGATGTCAGAATATGGTATGGAATACTGTTGGCTAGAAGAAGTCAGCTGTCAGCTGGCTCAGCCCAGCTCAAGTCATCTGACAGTCCCAGACCTAGTCTGAAATGTAAAGCCTAATTTTACATTTCCTAGCTAAACCCATAACAATACCTCAAAATGGAATAATTCAAGACAAAGATAAATCTTTTCTTCACTACGAGTAGTCGTTAAACTACAATGAACAATACTATATTTTCACAGAAATAAAGGTGAAGAAAAGCAATTCAAAATGTGCTGGAAATTTTTTAATAATTTACAGTAGTTGGTGTTAAAAATCATGCTAAATAGTCAAAGGTATGGGGTTTCTTTTTCCACTAAAGTTCAACTACGTAATAGCTGGATAGGTGCAATCTGAAGTTATTTCCAATGTCAAAAAGATGATTTACACATTTTTGTGAGCTGGTTTTGAAGAGGGAAAAAATATACAGGGATACAACAGACCTCCTCACAATTAAAGGTATCCATTACTTTATTTCCTTTTCTTACTACAGTTTATTATGTATTCATACAAAAAAGTATACAGCTATGGAGTGTATGTGAGAATTTAACACACTGAGTACAAGATAATATAATAAATATAATTAATATAATATAATGTAATATAATATAAATATATAGTATAATATAGTATAGTGTAATATAATATAATACTTTTTTTACCTGTGCACATAAACCCACATATTTTATTAATATATTCCTACATTAACTATATCAGGATTTCAGATCTTATCAGGATCAATGAAGCTGAGATTGAGACATTCTAAAACATCATCCAATTATCACTTGCTGCTAGGTGTATCATAAACCTGCAGATCTATTTCAAAGCTGATATTTAGATGTATGTCACAGTTTTATACACTTTTGACTTTCCAGGCAATAGGACTTCTTCAAGAAACAAATGTTTGGAAGTTCCTTATATTGGAAGAGGAACATCTCAGGCCTGGTGTTGTAGTTTTGAATTATTTTGTAAATTCTCTCCCCTGCCACTAACTGCCCATGCCAGTAGTTAACAAAAAAAGTACTTAACTGCTGATCACTTGGGTGGGGGCAGGTTGTCTCTTTTGTTCTTGGACACTACACAGGGCTTGGAGTTGTGTGTGTGTGTGCTGGGTAGAGGTGAAGCCGTCTGGCTGCTGCTGCTGCTGCTGCCTGCCCCGGCCTGCTCCTGGCCGTCTTGCTGCTGTTGCTGCCTGCCCTGGACTGCTCCTGGCTGCTCGCTGCTGTTGCTGCCTGCCCTGGACTGCTCTTGGCTGCTCGCTGCTGCTGCTGCTGCTGTTGCTTTCTTCAATCATGGACTGCCCTCCCCGGCTGGGGCAGCAACCTGGGAGACAGAACTTGCAGTTGCTTTTCCAGGACACGCAGCGGTTCATCGCTTCCAGTTTTCCTTCTTCATTTGGGACAAGAGACACAGAGAGAGAGAGGCAGAGTTCATCTGGGAACTCACCCTGCTGCCAGCCGGGCTGTGACACTGATACTGCCATGAGTGTAACTTTCCTCCAGGAGGAAACCTGTTGGTTTGGGGGTTTTTGTTGTTTGTGGTTTTTTTTTTCTTTTCTCTTGTGGTGTTGGGGAAGCGGTTTGCTCTGGTCGGTTTATAGTTATATCTATACCTACATATATCTATATCTATATCTATATCTATATATCTGTTAAGAAGTTATCCTTCTTGTATCCATTGTCTGATTAAAGTTCCTTTTCTTAAATTTGATAAAGAGTGGCATGATTATTGTGGAGGAAACCCTCTCTCCTCCGCTTGTGAGTAAACATTTTGGTTTTTGCCCCTGAAACCAAGACACCTGGTAAATTTATTGTTTTCAGAGGGAGAAGAGTGGGATGTAGGAAAACAATAAAAGAACAAAATACATAGAATGGATGCATTTGTTCTGTAACCCAAGTAGATGTTACAATCATACATACCTGTGTCACATTAGAGCACCACGTTTCCGTTGGAGTTATGACCTAAAAAACAGTGGAAGCCAGAGTAACAGGGGGCAGGTAGTCAGCTTCTTGACTATAGCTTTGAAATAAAGTGCCATAAAACTTTGTACACTTGATTGCAAAAATGGCTTTATTTTTTAATAGATGAAAATTATACCTGGTTCTTTAATTGGATAAGGAAAAGGACAATTTTCTGTCTAAAATCCCTTTCTCTTTATGCTGTCTTGGTCAAATTTCCATTCATAGAGCAGTTAGAAACCTCAGGTTTTCTGCATTTAGAATGGAAAACAGAGGGCAAATTGCCATTGCAGAAAATTCTCTGTTGTGGTCCTTATCCTCTTTTTCCTTCCAGAGACACAGTGCTGCAGAACTAGTCTGATTAGGTGGGATTTGCAAGAAGAGGATTTGAGGAATTGTACTGAGGTACGGAGCTGGTGTGGTAGTGTTTGGATTTATGTTGAGGCTTTCTTGCAGGATTAGTTATTAGTTGCAACTGATACAGTGTTTGTAATTTAACTACACAGTATTTGAAACACTATGCACCTATTTTTTTAATACATTTCATATACTATGGGAATAATGTTGCCAGTTATGCACCTAGGCCGCCGTCACACATTTAAATAGCAAGATCTTGTGCTATCAGTCTCTCTTTGCACAGAATGCTATTATTAAATTGTGGTTCTTCTGTTTCTGCTAAAATGAATAATTCTCCTAAGCAAACAGTAATAAGTGAAATGGCTTTAATTACTTGAATGTTATAGTAACAATTTATTTTCTTTTCTTGTGTTCTCATTACTGAGGATCTTTATAAGAAGACAAGTTAGGAGATGTTGCTAATAGGGCATGTTGATAATAAAATCTTTTTCACTCTTTTCTCTCATTTCATATCCTGCTTTGGGCAATATTTTGGCAGTGGTTTTCTGGGAACAGAGTATCACAACATGGTACTTTATTTTGCTTTTTGGGTCCCATTTTTATTTGCCTTTGGCTACTTTGCACATCCTATAGGATAATAGATAAAGCCACAGTAGGACTCAGGTGTGATAAGTGTTGTTAAGAGTTCCCATAAATTAGAGACAGTGAAAGATGTTTAGTACCTTGAAATTAATCAAAGCAGGACCTAACTTTTCAGTGCCTGGTCTTTGAACAACAATTAAAACCAAGTGTTCCTAACATCTCTCTAAAGGGCATGGGCTGATCTGCAAGTAATGCTGAACACCCCCATTTGGAGTGAGGAGCCAGCTGAAGCAGCTGATAAGAAACATACTGTGATGCTGAAGTCCGATATCTCAAGCTGTTCTTCTCTAGACGTTATCTGAGGGAAGACAGTAGAATGGTACTGTCCTGAAGATATCTATGTGTTGGAAACCCCTCTTGAGCATTGCTGAACTCATATAGTCTTCCACTGAGATAGACAAGGCTACCTGTTTCCAAAATGTCATTGCCAAGACTACTGTTAATATATTTATTATCATTCACTGATATTAAAAACCAAGTGTGCTGAGCTTAATTTTTCTTGGAGGGAGTCACCTACTGTTATGTAACGAGTGAATTTTCACCTGTGAGGCATATGCTGTTAGAGCCCTTTAATTTCAGAAACTCTCTTTTTGAGAGAAATAAAGATGTCATCCTTCATTGAAAGTGGAATTAATGCAAGAAGAATATTTAAGTCCAGTCACTGAATGATCTTATCTAACAGTTACTTCAGTGCTTTGCCCCCGTTTGCTTACAAATCCTCTTTTGTGGAGCTTCTTTGTATTTCCTCTGACATTTTTTCCACATGAATTAGTGTAAATAGCTTTTTTGGTCAACAACAGGTCTTTTTTTGTAGTGAAGTTTCTTGGTTTGGTTTGGTTTGGTTTGGTTTTTTCATTAGCCGAGATGTCTAGACTGTCTTGCCCCCTTATGTTGTATTACCACACTCTTATAGACTTAGGAAAGTTGCCTACCTAGATTAATCTGTGTTCCTATAGAGTATCTATCAACTGTTTCCTGCAAATATAGTTCCTTTATCATGCACTGAAATAAATAGACCAACACCTGAGGTCCATGACTTTCAAAGAAATAATATGCACATTTAAGAAAATGCTAATGGAGTACAATTGTAGAAATACAAGTCTTAGCATAAAAAGTGCAGCAGGACACAATTTTTATCTTCCAGTATTAGGGTTAATATATTACTTACCTCAAAGTCTTTCTTCATTATAGTATTCATTATCTGGTGCAAATCTCATCATCTAATTCAGTTTTTCTGCCTTTGATTAAATTAAATAATTTCATGTATGTCTATTTCTATTTTGATGTCTAACTTATTTTCAACATATGCACCTACTCTTTACTGCAGTCAGCATCCAGCATTTTAGTAGTTTAACCAAATTGCTTTATATGGTCAAAATTTTGTCTCACCTGTGTTCCTCTTAAGTATAGCCAATGTCCATCTAAAGCATTATTTTTATGTCCTCATCATGCATAACAACATTTCCCCAGTTTAGGCTGCATCACAGTAATTGCTGAAAGACAAAAAGCTTTCTCTACTTCCTAGATGAAATAAAGTAAAAATTTGCACTAAAGTTTTCCTTAAATAAAGGTAAAGTGTCAGTAAAACTTTCGAACAGATCTAGTCAAAATTCTAGTCAAAATTCAGCCTGGTTTCCTGTTAGGACCTGATAAGTCTGACTTGGTATTCGGAATTGAAGGGAATTTTAAATTTGAAAGAGAACTTGTAATAATCAACCTTCTTGAATATGACTACAGAGTGAAATGATTATATCTTAATTAGGATTCAAACAACATAATTAAATTTTAAAATCTGTTTTTTATAGATTTTTGAGGCTTACCTGCATCAAGTTTTACATGCATGTCAACTATTTGTACTTAATTAAAATTTTCTCATGAAACAATTTTTAAAATTCTGTTTTCCTCAGTTTAGATTATGAGTTACCACAAAGTAAATGAAGACCTTAGTTTTTACTGTACATTGGAATATTACCTGCTAGTTATTTCAAACATAATGTATATTTGGATTACAGAAATGTCTTTCATATAATGAATGTTGATTCCATACACTACTGAGAGAAAAAGAAAACATGTGCAATGTATATTCATCACATCCATTTGGAAGCTCATAATTCCATTTCTTAGGGTGATTCTGATCCCCCTGGACATATGATATAGTAATTTGCACAGTTAGAAGGGTTAATAATTTAAATAAAATTTTGAAAGAATTTGGAGTTTAAATTACTATATACAAAAGGTAGCTGGAGAATTCAGGAAGGCCTCATACTATGTGAATGAGAGTGTTGCTACCTCAGAGAAAGAAGAGGATAAAATGAGTTAAGAGTAGAACTGCCCTGAATTTGGCCACGCATTCCAGCTATCTTCTTTCTCTAAACTCTGGATTCAATACCAGACATAAAATACATACGGAAAGTTTTACTTGTTTCCTTGACTTGTACACTGTTTCCACTGGTGGCATCTTGTTTCCATTAGCCAAGTGCCTTGTACCAGCTTGCAGTCACCTCTCTTGTCTACTGTCTACCAGACCCAGTCACTAGTGCAGTCATCTCCTGTCATTCAAGCCATGCACAGTTAGGGTTAGGGGCCCCATGAGAGGGAAACTTCAGTTCAAGAGCAGCAATTTAATCTGGTCTTCTATGTACACTGATACACTGAAAAACTGTTACTTGCATTCATAAGTAATTTCTCTTGTTAGTAGCCCTAGTAGCCACTACGAGGAAAGGACATTTCAATTTGGATCATAATTATTTACTAAACCTTTTAAATCCTCTGTGTTTCTTTTGCTGTACTACCAGAAACCTCCTTAGGAGACCAAAGAGAGGAAAGACTTAGGAAACTGTTTGTGGTCTGTGCCACAGGAACACTGAGGGAATGGCGGATAATTTGGCAACCTTGAAATTATCTCCACTCACAGAGCTTCAGACTTGCTAGACATTGAATACCACTACTCTGCCCTTCTTAATGCATTCTCACAAGTTGGACAACATTCTTTATTATCACTGAGAGACTTTAAATTTTACATCAGCAGTAACTAGCACAACAGCACCAGTTTCCAGTCACATTTGATTCATACTCAAATTAGTACCTCTTGGGCAGGATCTGAGCCAAAAGCCTCAGCATGCCATTCAACTGTGTCTCAAGGGTTTCATACATGCTCAGATTATGTATGCCTTTAATCCTATTGCACATTAAACAGCATGAATAGGACAACATCTTGGTCAGCTGAAATCCTAAAACAATATTTAGATCAGACTAACTGGTAATAAGCATCTTGTACTTAGCTGCTCCCCCAAACACAGTGGGTTTTTTCTGACAAGTCTTTCCTTGCCCAATGGGTCAGGGATCAAAAAGACTAAAACTTATAAATGATCCCCTGCTGGCTTCCCAATCACAAACACAGAATCTGTGTGCAAAATCCTTTGGAAGAGTAGAACTAGACACCAAGGTGCATCTGTCCATGAAAATTTTCTCACTATTATCTTTTATTTCCCTCATCTGGATTTTCACACTACTAACACTCAAACTGTATTTGACTCAGGCTTCATTGACAGCATTTTTGTCATATTTGCACACTCACACGTGAGTGCTGTGCACTCAGTGCTTTAGAAACTATAGTACAAAATATCAGTTGTATGCTGCAAGAAATACTTATCTTTCCTTTGCAAGGAGGACTATTTTGATTTTTAGGGACAAATGTGATATTTTGGAACATTATAAGTTGTTGCCATTACTTAGGGCATAAAAGTATCTCAAAGGAATTTGATACTTTAGCTGTTCAGAGTGTTAGAAGAAGTAGGATGGAAGTTATTGTCATGGAACCTAATGAGATGTTCTTTGGTCCAGACAACAAGAAGCGTGAGGACTGTGGTCTTAGCAATTGAAAATTAATGAAATGGAGGAAAACTTGTGTGTGTGTGACTATTTACAAATAAAGTGATGCAGCTGTGAAAAAGAATGGCAAGTTCCAGGATATATCAGACCAGGTTATTTTATCATGGACCAGGATTACTAGTACCATCAAGGAAGACTTTTTTGGGAACATTATATGCATCTGTATTCACAAAATATAGAGCTAAGTGCAGGAAAGATTTATTAGGAACATGCAGTGGCTATTTTGTGATAATAAATTTAAAATATCTAACTTCCTTAGAGTTAATAAAAGAAGGTTTAGAGGGAATGTAATAACTCAGAAACACAGTCAGAGCTTAATATTCAAGAGAAAAAACAGCTTTTATATCAAGGAATTAAATCAACATAGGGAAAATTATAATAAATTGGTCAGAAATACATTTCGTTTGCTAACTAGGTGATCTGTAACCATCCAAGAAATTAGTTTCTAGTTCCCAAATAGGGCAGTGCAGTACAAGATGGTGCTAAGATAAAGAAATTTGAAAACTTGCAAAGAGAATTCTGGGGAAAAAAGAGACTAGGTTTGTGATAGAAATTATTAGGTATCCAATTGTTGTGGTTTGAAACCTTGGCATAATGCCAAGTATTCACCACAACAATGCAGGCCCAAGGGAAAAGGAAAACCCCCTAAAACTTAAAACAGGACTGGTTTATATATTTACACAGAAAAGGGAAAATTAAAAGCAAAATGCAATATAACACATATACCCAAAGGTAAAAAGTATTAATAACTTCCCACTCCCCACCCCTGGCAACTCTGCCTGCAAACCACCTAAGACAGCTTAACCTCCTGAGGAACAGACCCAAGCAGAGAGAAAATGAAGAATAAACATTTTACTTCCCCGAGATAAAATAGCGGTGAGCGGCGATGGGCCTAGTTATCACAAAACAGTCACAGCAGGTCTTGTGACTACCACAGCCATGATCAGAAAGACAGAAGTTTCCTCCTCCCTCTCTTTTTATATCTGAGATGATGTCAGAATATAGTATGGAATACCATTGGCCAGTAGAAGTCAGATGGCCTAACGCAGCTCGAGTAAGCTGATAATACAAGGCCTGCTCTAAATTAAAAGCCTAAATCTGGGCTTAACTAAATCTCATCACACCAATGTGTCAAGGGAGTTGAGATGAGTGCTGTCTATTTACATTGAATACAGATTGCATTAATCTTGTGCTTTGCATGTCTGATAGCTACCTCTGGAAGCAAGGAGGGAGTATTTTCATATCTTGATAAACAAGTTTTTTACAGGAAGGAAAGTTCTCTTTCCTAAGTGTTGGAAATTGACCATAGTTAGAGAAAACATATGGAAAGAATATTCAGATGCTTCTACTGTTATTCTACTGAGATTAATGTTCAGCATCATACTATTGTATCTCTCATTTATACAGGGTAAAATGGACACTTAGTTTGGCTTTAGAAGAAAAGATTTTCTTGAAATTCGAAGCACTTTTGCACTATGGAGCATAGTACTTGCATTCTGGGCTCACTTGAGAGTTTTATTTAAATGCTTCCCTGGTAATGCAGGGACAGAGCTATTGGAAGTGACCATGGCCTCTCTTGTGTCCTTTCTGTGGCATACTGTAGTTTTGATTTTTACTGAAGGTCTTAATTTTCCTTTGGTCCTGGGAAATGTGATAGGTGAAAGAAAGCAAAATAGGAGTTATGTGGATAAATCTAAAATAAACATCTGTCACACACTTAGCTGAGATTGTAAATGAATGGACTCAATGACCCAAGTGGTGCCTTTCAATCCAATCTTTCTGAATCTCTCAGGTCCCAATCCCATGACTATACACATTTAATCCTTCCCCTGTGCCACCAATTTCCCCTTAATCTCACAGATTCAACACTTGCTCAAATCCCACATACTTCTCACAAATACACTAAAGTATTTCACATTCCCCATCATCGTCCTTCTCTGAACTAAAGATGTGCCTTAAAACTCTCAGAAAATTAATCTCTTTTCCATCAAAATAGCAGTACTCCCAACAAATGCAGCTTATTTTCATACCCCAAATGCAAAATCTCCCATGTTGCTAATTTTTCTTTCAGACTCATAAATTTCCCCTCACCCTTTATTAGAATCATCACCCACCCAAACCAATCCCTTTCTAAAAGTGAGCAAAACATATCCCATTACCATGACACAGAAAGACTTTCTGTGTCTAGTCCAAATAGTGCTTCTAAATAAATCACTCCAACAGAGTTCTGTCTTAATGTTCTTTTTCCACGTAAAATATTTTGCATTTCTTTTAACATATTGCCAGTATTTCTTGGGGATATGTCTTTCCCATCTCAGTGCTGGGAGACAAGTCCCTTTATGATCACATGAGGAAAGTTCATTCAAAATACAGAAATAGTGAATATTGAATGATGAATACTGAAATAATACTTGGTTTCAGCTGCATGACGAAAGGCAATGAACCCAATCTGAAACTCTAAAAAAAATACCTTTCCAAACTGTATTGCCATTGTTACTGGCAAATAAACAGTGGGAAAATGCCATGGCTACATTTGAGTGTATTCTTAGTTACCTGAACAGACACACTGAGAATTTATGCTCAAGGAGCATTTTCTAATTCATGCATTTAAGGAAAGTTTACCACAACTCTTACAGTAAAGCAATCACTTGCTTAAGATGGACTGATGGTACACTTTCAGTTCTTAAAGAAGGAATGTTTTTAATGAACAGTGTGAAGAAAATTGGCCTTAAATCCCACCTTTGCCATTCCCTCTGTTACCTATAGTCTTACACTTATATTCTCTTTATATCTGTTTCTTCCTGTGAATATTTTTTATAATAATTCTTCACTAATTCACAGGGGTGTTGAGATGTGAACACTAATTAATTCATGCCTTCATAGCATATTTGGCTAAAAGATGCTATGCAAGTAATAACTTCATTATTTTTAATAATATTTGTTTAGACTATGTTAAAACCTTTCAAACAGATACCACTAATTTTACATTTTCCTTCAAATTTCTCAGACTGATTTATCTAAACAGTAAGGAAGAAAATGATTATGCAGAAGGGCCAAGTATAAGGGTAGCTACATTTTAAAAGCAGATATTTTAAAAATAACATGTAAAATTCAGCAAAGTCAGGGAATACAGAGAGGCTTCTGTCAGGTTAGAATGATAAATGAAAAGGCTCTAGTGGCCCTTCTGTTTGTTTAGACCTCTTGTTCCTGCTACAACTCTGCACAAAACTAGCAATGAAGTGCCTACTGTTAAAACATAACATAACCTGACAATGATCAGCCCAGAGGGCTTTTCCAAGAGAAGGCCATATTGTTCTGTGTGGGGAAGTGCTCTACCACGAGATGTCCTGAGACGTGAAGGAAAGCACCGAGTGCGGAAGACTTTCCAGTACATTAGTACTATATGAAAGGAGCTGACCATTCATACATTAATATTGCCTTGTCCTAAAGACTGACATATGGGAAAGCACTGCATCAGATTTTCTATAGACAGCTTGTTTTCTCCTTGTTTTATAACAACAGGCATGAAGTGCAAAATACACCAGATTTAACATTATAGAGCCTAAACGGATTTTGTGTATAGTTAAGATACTTAACTTTTATATTGTGCAGATGACTGAACAATTATAGATCCCATTATTTTTTTACCATGCACTTTCTGTAAAGCCAGTACAGAATGCTTTCCTTGGGAACAGCTTTAACATTAAGCATATTATATACCAACCAGGCCATTTGTAGTTAAGCAGTTTTCTGCTAATGGCTCTAAAGTACTCTGGTTTTGACTCCAGAGGTGTTTTGAATATCATGAAAGGGACTGAGTTTTATGATACATTTAAGATCTTTATTCAAGTAAAGTAAAGCAGCTTGATGCTGTGTTGAAGATAAAATAAGAATGAATGACATTTTTCATGACAATTAATGCAAAAAGAATAATAACTGGTATTTTCAAAAAGTCTACATCGAAATTTAAAAAATATTGCTCTGTAATTTTTTATTTCTTTTTCTTTTTTCATTCTTTCCTATTATTTGTCTCTATGTAGAATTTTGACATATCAAGTTGTCTACTTGTGCATATCAACTTATTCAGTGTACAGAAACAGTAAACACTGATAACTTGATAACTTTGAGGAAACACATCATGTATAAATCTTTCCAGTTTGCATGGGTGGTTTTCAATTATGCCTGAATTTCACCAAAGTTTGTACATCTCTGGAAAGATGCAGGTTTTTCACAGCTTGATCATTTGGCTGTATCACTTATTCACTGCCTTTTTTTTTTTTTAATGTGAGCTCATGAAATAGCTGGAGCGGGTCCACAGAGATAGTGCTAGACAGATAGTTGGTATATCTCTAGTGCTTTCTCACACAAAACAAGACTCTGTTCTGCCTTTTTTTTTTTTTTTTTGAGGTGAACAAACCTACAGCAAGCTACCTCTGTCTTGTAATAGCTCAAAGTTGTTATGGTTAAAAAAAAAAGAATTTGTGGGTGAGGAACAAAAAATGAGCTGTGATGAGAGACAAGTAACCTTGCCCCATCCAGCATGAAGCAGAAACAAGTATTTCTAAAAACTGTCTGATCCTCACACTCTTCAGGCCTTGTGGTACAGGAGAAACTTGATTGATATGCACATTGCAAAAGGATTAGGGAAATAAAAAAAGCTAGTCTTGGGAAGAATGCTGGAGGACATTTTAGAGGTTCCTCTCTCCTCTTTTTTTAACTTTTTTGGGGTTTTGGGGGGGTTTGTTATTTTTTTTTTTTTTAGTATTGAGAAGATTGATTTAAAGTTGAAACACCATCAATTTTATTTTAGGATAAATTTTCTATTGATTCACAGTAACACAAGCTAAGCATCACTGGTGGCTAATATGACATCAGCAGAGACTGAATATTTTTTCAAATCCATATACAGGGTTTGAATTTGATCAGTTCTCAAGAAATATTTTGGTGAATATTGTCTTATATTTCTCTGTGAAGTCAAGCTAGGAGAAAAATGTTACCACCTATCTGTAAAACTATGAAGACATCTTCTCTTATGCTGACAGTCCTTAAAAAGAGTTTAATTTTAAAGGAATCCTCACAAGCAATATAATTTTCTCACATATAATGAATATTCCCTCTGCTATTCACTAGATCAATCCATGCAGTCAGACATACAGTCTGACAAAAGGATCCAAGATGCAGGGAAATTAGCAATAGAAAGAAATCAGCAAATCAACCTTTATGCATTTAATAGACTGCTGCACATTCCCTCCAGTTTCAAGCTCTGCATGAGCATATGTTTCCTCTTTTTTTTTTGTTTTCTAGAAAGCACTCAAGGGGCTTCTCTGAAAGCAGAGAATGAAAGGTTGAGTTTGCCAACACTTCCCTGTGCAGGTGCTTCGCTCACTTTGTGAACACTAAGCTACATGAGTGATTCTTTCTGTTTACAACTATGATACAACAGCACAAACTCAAGGAAAGTATCTGTGCAACTGCTGATTTTCCCCAATGTCTTAGAAATGATTAAGTGTTCCCACTGAAGCAGATAATGAAGAACTCTGAGCAAAGAGTTTTGGTTTTCCTCTTTTTTTTTTTTCTTGTTCTGCATCTATATGCAGATTGTTTCAGATGACAAGAATATTATTATAAATGTGCATGTAAATATTCTTGATTCACGCAACATTTTTCAGGAATCAGCCCTAACTCAGATGTTGAAATCATGACCAGTTATCAGCATGTGGTGACTAGGTGATTATCTGCTAATTATAGGTCTAAATGTAATTTTATTAATTGTAGCTTGATACAAGCTAGAAAACATTTAGCAAACATATTTCATTATTGGAAATCATAATTGAGGGATACATCTAATTTCTAGTTCCTAGGGTTCAGATTTTAAGAGTTGATGTAACACACCTAGGGATCCCTCTGCCCTTTGTCTGGGCAGTTTCGTTTTCTTCTGCTTTGTGAAAGCCCCATTAAGAGTGTACAGTAAAACATAGTCCCGTTGCATCAAAGGCCTGGCCACTGGTCCTTTGAAAATGCTGCATACAACCTAGGATGATTATCTCAGCTTTTACTGTTAGTGCTAAGTCTTATTTTCCCCTATTTCAATTAAATGTCAAGATTTAACAAAAAATCAGGAGGATTGGCAAAAAGCGTTCTCTTGATAATTAAATTTTATTTAAGTAACTAAATATGCATTGTAACAAGGCTAAAACCATAAGTCATTGCTTGTAGGGATCTTAAACCATCGGGTGTTGAATTCCTGCACCAGAGCATGTTTAATGATGTTGAGCATAGCGGAACAGAGGCAATGGGGGAATATGACAAACAGACTTCCTGGAATACACTATTTGGTGTTGATGAGGCACTTCACCGAAGCATGCCTGCTGAAGCAAAGTAGGAATTTGAGCTCTGGCCTCCCACATAGTGGGTCTGTATTTTAACAACCAGGGTACTGTAAATAACAGGAATGCTTCCCTCCAGGGTAACTTGTGGGACAGAGCTCATCAGACCCTTTCACAGAAACACAGGAAAAGATGACTGAGTATTCCAGATGGTCATAATATTATGAATCTGATGAAAAGGGTGGTTTGAATCTCAGGCCTGCTGGCCCTTATTTTGCTTCATTTAAAAATACTTTACCTTAAAAGTTCTAGGATTTGGCTCTAGGACACTAGGATTTCAACAGCTTCCTTTTCATGCTCTTCAAGTTCAAGGTGAATTCTGGAAGCAGTCTTTTGTTTGAATTTGTCTGTACAAATAGATTTATTCCTGAAGATAGTTTCCTTCTGAATCTTCTTGTTTAGAAACAAGTTCTGCTAACTTTCTCACCAAAAGTGCACTTTTCTGCTTATGTATTTTCCTCTTTGAGATTTTCCTATTTTTAACAATATGTAAGGAAGACTGAAAAGGTAATGTTCAAACACCTTTCCACAGGAGTCATTCTTCTTATATTGACTAGAGAATAACCCATCAGTTTTAGTCACAAAACACAAATTTGGTCTCACCCTACTTTGGCCTTGCAGACCTATTAAAACTGAGTGATCTAGAGGAGATTCTAGTGCATCCTGTGCACCATTTTAAAATAAATAAGCCTATACTTCAGGAAGTTACGGTAGACTAATCGCAAGGCCATGCCAAGAGAAGGACAACTTGAATCTTTATTGCTAAGGGCAGAATTAGAGTGAAAAGCAGTTACATAGATATGCCAGAAAACCCAAATTAGCCTGCATTTATAGTTGGATGGAGGAAATCTCATCCAGTTGTCAGAAACTTTTGTAGATTTTTGTAAAGTGGGTAAATTTTGAAAACAGAACAGCCAAGACACAAGAAACATTCTAAATCACTGTTCTGAAATGTTGTGGAGGAGTCACATGTAATGAAGTGTTTTACTGCGATTCAGTAATGTTCAAAGAGTAACACTCAAGTATGAGAAAGCGATAATTTCTATGCTGAAGGGTTTAAATTTATTGTAGTAGCCAGGATTTTTATCAGAAAATAGGAAGAAAGAAAGATTTTATTATAAGTGTTGTGGTATTAAACCTCTCACTTCAAAGTTTAGGTCATATCAGGAAAAGAATGCTTACCATAGGACACTACTTGCCTATAACATGTATTCTCCAGTAAAGCAATAATGTTTGGAAATCATGTGGGTACTAAACAATTGGAATAACAATGTTGCTTCAATACAAGTTGCCCTAACAAAATGGGAAATAAGAATTTTGCCTTCCACTTCTGACCCCAATATTTCTTCATCTTCCTTGAATGTATTTAACAACAATACTGAGAATCAGATTGTTGAGCAAAGCTATTCAGTGGTCAAATGTATGTTGTCAGAGAGTTCATGAAAAAGTCATTAGCTCTCCTCCCCTCCTCTTTCACTGTCAGGCAGAATCATGTCATAAATACAGCCACTTGTCTAGCAGGATATCAATCTATCCAGGTATCACCCACTTCCTGTCTCTGGCCATATGTTTCTGTTATTTATGTCAAGAAAATAGCATTTACACAACCGCTGCTAGTTGTTTACAGAAGTTTAACTCCTGTGATATAGTCCCACTTGTGTTGCATGCTTTTAACCCATAGATAATACATGAGATTGTACATTTTAAAATATGCTACCACATGCATGATAGAATAAACACAGACTTGAACTGACAGCACCATCTGCCAAACACAGTCAATGTCAGGGGAATCGTCTCTGAACAATATTCTGCTGCTCCCCCATGAGATGAGGCTATTTTTTCTCATGGTATAACTACACTAAATTGGACTTGTTCATTTGGTACTCAAATTGTTAAAAAGCTCAGAAGCAGAAGGGACTTAGGCCTCCTAAGAAGCACTGCACAGGAATAGTGGAAACTGAACAATTGTCACATAGGTTTTTCTTGTTCTTACCACTAGTCACATTCTTGTTTACATACGCACACCTGAAATAAACCTGCAAGCAATGTATACACAACACCTAGATACTCAGTGCTCTGAAATCATGGAAAATTCATAACATTAATGTTTAAATGGCCCATCTGAAAATTATATAGGGCAATCTGCTTTCAGATGCAGTCTAGCTGTTAGCAGTGAGACATTAGCAATAGTTGTATTTTTCCCTGTTAGAAACCCACATTATTCACAGTCATGAACAAAATAAAAAGGTAAAAGTGATACTTAACTGCGTTCCTTTTTAATATTTTAAAATTCATAAACATTAGCCTGTTCATTTGAACTCATATATTCATTCTCGAGAGCTGGCTTTATTATCAGATTATTACCTAGAGACAGCTGCTAGGATTAAGAGGGGGAAATATGCTTTCTCATGGCCTACAACAGGAGGAAACTTAAAGCTGGAAGATACCTCATCATCATGGCTAGGCTTCACAAACGAAGATTTGGGAAGGGCACTACCCACGCTAGCTGCAAGCATGCTGATGGCTAAAAAGGCTGATATGCGATAGGCAGGTCTGGTCACAAAAGGCACAGCAGAATGTCGCTTTAGGTGATATTGGTGAGGAATGGTTCTTTCTGCGTTGTCTTTTTCCTCGAGACTGACTCTGCATGCATTCTCAAAGGAAGCAGCAGTATTGTGAATGGTGTGTCTCCATGAATCCCATTTGGAGGCCAGAGTGGACCATTGATGGCAGTCAATATGGCCAAGGCTGAGGTGTTGTTTCAGGGAGTGCTTGCATCTCTTCTTCGGGGCTCCTCTCTTGCGGCAGCCAGTGGCGAGTTCACCATAGAGCACAATCTTCGGGAGGCAGTGATCCTCCATCCTGGAGACATGCCCTGCCCAGTGCAGCTGCGTTCTCATCAGCATGGCCTCAATACTGCTGACCCCTGCCTCTTCAAGAACAGACACGTTGGTCACGTAATCAGACCAGTGGATGTTTAGGATTGAATGGAGGCAGCACTGATGGAAGTGTTCAAGAACCCGCAGGTGGTGGCAATAGATGACCTGGGATTCAGACCCATATAAGAGAGTAGACAGAACAATGACTCTGTAGACACTGATCTTTGTACTTTTCTTCAGGTGTTTATTGGACCAGACTCTTTTATGGAGTTTTCCAAAGGCTCTGTATGCCTTTGCTAGCCTGTTGTCTATCTCTTTGTCGATCTTACCATCAGAGGAAATGATTCTTCCCATATAGGTGAACTGCTGGACTGACTTAAGCTCTGAATTGCCTATGATGATGTGAGGATGATGGAAGACTTCCTGAGGTGCAGGTCGGTAGAGAACTTCTGTCTTCTTCAAGCTGACTTCCAGCCCAAAAAGCTCAGCAGCCTCTGCAAAGCAGGATGTTAGGCTCTGCAGAGCTGCTTCTGTGTGAGCAACGAGGGCAGCATCATCAGCTAAAAGCAGCTCACGGATAAGGTGATTCAGGGTCTTGGTGTGGGCCTTCAGTCGCCTTACGTTGAAGAGGCTTCCATCGGTACGATATCAGATGTAGATGACGTTTTCTTCATCGAGATCTGCTGTGGCTCTTTGGAGCATCATGCTGAAGAAGATTGTGAATAGAGTTGGTGCAAGAATGCAACCTTGTTTCACACCAGTAGTTATTGGAAAGGGCTCAGAGAGTGCATCGCCATATCTGACTTGTCCACGCTGATCCTCATGTAGCAGGATGATCATTTTGAGGAACTTGGGGGGACATCCTAAATGTTCCAAGATCTGCCACAGGCCTTTTCTGCTTACAGTGTCAAAAGCTTTGGTGAGGTCAACGACAGTTACATAGAGACCTTTGTTCTGCTCCCTACACTTCTCTTACAGTTGTCTGAGAACAAATACCATGTCTGTGGTGCTCCTATTGGCTCTGAAACCACACTGGCTTTCAGGTAGAAGTTCTTCTGCAATGGTGGGTACTAATCTGTTCAGAAGTATTCTTGCAAGAATTTTACCAGCAATGGAGAGCAAAGTAATACCTCGGTAATTTGAGTAGTCTGATTTTTCTCCTTTCTTCTTGTACAGGGTGATGATGACTGCATCACGGAGATCTGATGGTAGTTCCCCTTGTTCCCAGCAACGCACAACAAGCTCATGGAATTTAGCGTGGAGCGCTTGACCTCCATGTTTCCAGATTTCGGGTGGAATTCCATCAACCCCAGCTGCCTTGCCAGTTTTCACCTGTTGTATGGCCTTAAGTGTCTCTCCCATAGTAGGGGCTGCATCCAATTCATTTTTCACCGGTTGTTGTGTAATGTGCTGAATTGCTGAGCCTTGGACTACATGGTTGGCACTGAAGAGAGTCTGAAAGTGCTCAGACCATTGGTTCAGGATGGAGGTTTTATCTATTAGAAGCATTTTGCCATCTGCACTGAGTAGGGGGCTTTCAACCTGGTGTGTGGGTCTGTACACTCCTTTCAGGGTCTCATAGAATCCTCTTTGGTCACCCAAATCTGCCCATTGTTGTGTCTTTTCGGCTAGGTTGAGCCACCATTTGTTCTGGATGTCTCAGAGTTTCTGTTGGAGCTCACTGCATGCAAGACGAAAGGCAGCTTTTCTTACATGACAAGATGGCTGAGGAAGGTGTGCTTGGTGAGCAGTTCTCTTCTTCTTCAACAATTCCTGAATCTCTTGATTGTTTTCATCAAACCAGTCTTTGTTTTTCTTGGAGGAGAACCCTAGGGACTCTTCAGAGAACTGCAGGATGCAATTTTTAATATGTTGCCAAAGCGCTTCAGGAGAGGGATCTATGGGATTATCTTTAAGTCTAGTTAGAAGGTTTACCTGGAAGCTGTCTCTCACTGTGGCTGTTTGGAGATTGCTGACTTGGAGCCTCCTCCTTGGAATGCCGCCTCTCTTAGGTTTGGCTTGAGGTGGAGGTTAAGTTTTCAGCGCACAAGGTGATGGTCTGTTTGACATTCTGCACTCGGCATCACTCGAGTATGACAGACATCCCTGACATTTCTCTGTTGTACTAAGATATAGTCATGAGGTGCCAGCGCTTGGATCGAGGATGCATCCAAGTTTCTCAGGCTGTCTTTCTGTTGAAAGATAGTGTTGGTGATGGTGAGCTGCCATTCTGCACAAAACTGTAGCAGGAGATGTCCGTTGTCGTTGCAGTTTCTAACGCCATGCTTGCCCAGGACTCCTTTCCAGGCTTCAGAATTCTTGCCTGCTCTGGCATTGAAGTCACCAAGGATTATGATCTTATCACCTGCAGGAACCTTTTGGGTGAGGCAGCGCATGTCTGTGTAGAATTTATCTTTTTCCACTGGGTCAGCTTGGAGAGTTGGGGCACATACGCTAAAAAGAACAACATGTTGTTTGCTGTGTAGAGGGAGGCGTAAGGACATAACGCGATCGGAATGACCTGTCAGCAGATTTTCAAGTTTGGAGGCAATGGAGTTTTTAGTCATGAAGCCAACTCTGAAAGGTGTCTTTTGGTTTTGGGTTTGCCTGACCAGTAGAGTGTGTAGCTGGCACCATGTTCTTTAAGGCTGCCTTTCTCGTGAAGACGAACTTCACTGAGAGCAGCAATGTCGATGTTGAGTCGTGACAGTTTGTGGGCAATTACAGCAGAACGATGCTCAGGACATCCACTATCCCCAGTATCAAGCATGGTTCTGATGTTCCAACATGCATATGTTAGTTTGAACACACCTTTGCAGACAGGTGTATGCCTTTGAAATCTCTTTGTTCTTGTTTGACCGCATGGAAGATGCCAGTTGGCCGCAGTTATCCAACTGGGTGTGGAGATGAGCTTTGTTTAGGCCACCTTTTCCAGACCCCTCTCCATGTGGAGCAAGCAGTGCTGTCCTTAGGAAAGGCTTCTTGGTCGTTCAGGATGCAACCCCACGAGACTGTCATCTCCCGGGTCAAGTCTCGAATGACCAATATCCTGAATCGCCTGCATGCAGGGTTGGGTCTGCGGCTTCCAGCTGCTTCCTATCACCTGCCATTTTTGACCCTCGCCTGTCGCTACAGGGTTTTGCAATGGCTGTGAACCCTTCAAGCCTGCGCAATGGATTTTTTAGGTGAGGCACAGTGTGCGCAGAACTGGCCCCACCCTTTACTCCTAAGGTTCATTTGCCAGGGCCTAGCAAGCTTGGACGGTGACAGCGAATACCTCAGGACAAAGTTTTGGTTAGAGTATCCTTCTCTTAGATGGATGGCCTTACAGGGCTAAGCGAGCTCCATCTGCCCAGGTTTGGGGTTGGAGTTGTCCTTCTCCTAGGACAGTTGCCAGACGGCTAGCAAGCCCATCCTGCCCGTGGACACACTTTGTCTGACCCTTCAGCTGAGACGTGTCTGGCGTGGGAGACCCTACCAGTGGCACAAGCTACCGCCAGCATAGCTCTCAACCTCATGAGGGCACACAAGCTTCTCTCGCACGACAAGGGGGTGTTCCCGGAGAGGGGAAGATCCCTACATAACTTACAATCATCAAGGAAATTAAACCAAGACTGCAACAAATTTCTGAAGGAGTATATTTCTGCCTTCCAAGCACCAAATCTTAGAGTGTTAATAGACACAAGTGACAAGTGACCTGTGTTATTACCTGGTCAGGCTGGCTAGAAGTCCATTTCTTGGAACTTTTTGGCAATGACAGTTGTCCACATCCCACACTGTGATAATCTTAAAACTTAGAATAGCTCATAGTTGGATCTATCATAGACTTAGATTTCTCTGTTCATACTCCTTCTGCCACCTCTACGTGGGCCCATGCAGCCAGGATATGCAAAAGTCGCAGAGAAACTGTCACTGTCAATATCCCAGTAAATAAGTCCACACATATGCAAAATGCCCAATGCATTCTGACTTCACCCAGCTAATTTTTCTTCCATGAATTAGGGGTGCAATGCATGTTTGGCACACTTCTGGAATACTTGGACAAAAATGGAAGTCTTCATGGCAAGCAGAGGTTTGGCCTGTTCACAGAGAAACTTGGAGCTCTGTTTCTGAATCCTAAGTTTGCATGATAGGAGCCGCCTCTCTCACTTTTGGAGTGCTGGATTTGCTGTAGCCATGGGATTGTGGGCTTTGGTTTTGACAATGCATCCTATCCCAGACCTGAAGATACACTTCTTAATGAAAATGTTTTCAGAAAGGTTCCAGAGAAAAGTTTTAGTTCGGATGAAGCATCCTTTTGTTATAATAAAGCTCTATTGAAGAATTCCTGACCATTCCTACTTGCTGGCATCCAAATTTCCATTTTGCACAGTGAAATCACATTGGTTCTGTTATTGTCAAGGCCTTCTCTCCTTGCAAATGGCTGTTGAACAAGGTATGTGCTGTTCTAAAGTATTATTTGATGTAATATAAGTAGATTTGAATGTAATATTTTGTTTAATGTCAGTCATTCCTTGTTATTTTATTACATCAGTACTAAATAAGTTTGTAAGCAGATAACTAGTGAAAGACATAAAAAGCTGTATTGTGATTCATTATTATATTTTTGCTGCACTATTTGTAGAACAAGATATCTTTGAAACATTCTCTCTAGGAAAGCCCCAAAGACGCTGAGATTTTCTTGTTTCCTCTCAGATATGACCTATTTGAAAATGAAAATAAAGTTAAATCATGTTCTCACAATAAAAATTGTAAAATGAGCATATTTTCAATTTTATATATATATATATATATTAGCATTTTGAAAAGGAACATAGTTAAGAATGTTATAACTGAAAAATTCATTTTACCATAATTTGGTAGCATGTCACCTTTGTTGTAATTTGCTTCCTTTTTTACTATATTGTCTCGGTTTGAGGGGAAAAAAACAAAAAATGTTTTACCCACAAGCAGGGGAGGGGCCTCCTCCACGATAATCACACCACTCTTTATCAAATTTAAGAAAAGGAATTTTAATACAAGAAGGATAACTGCTGTATATATATATGTAAACAGACTAGTGCAACCCACTTCCCCAACACCACAAGAGAGGGAAAAAAAAACAACAAAACCAAAAGAAACAAAACAACAACAAAACCCAGCAGGTTTTTTTCTCCGGGAGAAAAGGTTATACTTAAGTGTCCTTGTCACAGCCCGGCTGGCTGCAGAGTGAGTTTCAGTCCCTCTCCAGCGAAACAGACGAGCAGTGAGCTTTCAGATGGACTCAGTCTCTTCCCCCTGTGTTCCCCGTCCAAGAAGCAGAAAGGTACGAGCAACCAGCAGCAAATCCAAGGCAGGTAGCAACAGCAGCGCGGCACGAAAAGTAGTCCGAGGTGGGCAGCGGCAAGACAGCCAGGAAAAAAACCCCAGCAGTAACCAGCAGGGCAGCCTGCCTCCTTCGAGCCCCCACTCCCCCGTTCCACCGAGCCAAGACTCCGGAGAATATCCAAAAAAAACCCCAAAAGAGACAAACCTGCCCCCCCCCCAGCGATCAACAGTTAATTGCTTCTTTTGTTAACCGCTGGCCTGGGCAGTTAAGTGGCAGGGGAGAAAATTTACATAATAATCCCAAACTACAACATATATATATAGAGGCTACTGTAGATGAGAACTAAGTAGAATACAGATAGAATTGTGACTTACCACCATGACAAATCACTGTGATTACAGGGAATCACTTGCTGTATGAGTTTTCAAATGATGTAGTTCTCTGACCTTTATTTTTTCCCTGCAGATTGGGTGGAGGAGATGAGGGGACGAGAGAATAGGATAAGTGAGATTTGACTGTTCAGGGTGGGGTTTTTAAGAATCATTTTTGTGAAAGCTGTAGCGTTTTTCAGAGCAGAGATCTTTGGATATTTATGGATTTAACACATAGTCACAGAAGAGGTAAAATTTCAGAAAAGTGCAGTTTGAAGGGAACATCTCTTCCAGCCTCCTATTCCAAGTAGGGCAAGATTTTGATAAGTTTGCTCCGGATCTTGTATGCGCCCTGGATGAGAAGAATGTCAGCAGCTTCTTTCGGTAGTAAACTGCCATCTCGGTGACCTCTTTTCTACTTGCATCTAATTGGGATTTTGTATGATGAAAAATCTAAATGTTACCTCTTGTCATTTTAGTGTGCATCTCAGAGAAGTGTCTGTCTCTGTTTTCCCCACAAGTTTCGTTCTTCCTCCTTGAGGAAATTGAAGGCCTCAATTAGATAGACCCTTATTAAGATTGTCTTTTGTAGGCTAAAAAATGCACTGCCTTGTCTTTCTGCCTGTATGTTGTGTGATCCAGCCCCAGGTAGTCAAATGAAGAGCTTCAAGAAGTTTACATGCAGGCATACACACACACACACACACACACACACACACACACACACACACACACACACACACACACTCTCACACAGAGGCTCTGATTTCTTCATCTTGTCTTTTCTTAACATTGGTCCAGTTTGGAAAGATAAACAAAGAGTAATGAAGTTGTTGAGGTTATTTTCCCTGTACTTCCCTGTCATTTTTCCAAAGCTGAAGAAGGTGGAAGTCACCTTAGTGTGAGACAGAGAAAGGGAAACTTTGCCTTGCCTGCTTTTTAAGGCCCAGATCTAAAATGGGGAAAAGAAAACAGTAAAAAAAGAAACAAAAAATTCCATCTTATTTGGGATTTCCTATTTAAAAAAATATAATTTAAGTTAGATTAAAAAACATTGAATTCTGGTGACCTGGAAATTCTATGGATATTTTGATTTTGTATAACTTACATATCTATGAACTCATGTTTCTGTGACACCTCTTTTCTGAGGAAATGGGCTTCCTGTGTTGGCTGACTTCCCTTTACACTTAAGGCTACCCCATTTTACAAGAAGAATAATGGCAGAAATGGAATTGTTCAAGAAGCAGTTGTAATTAGGCTTCTCATAAGGGAGGGCCACATAGGACAGCTGCTCTTGCTCCAGAATGGTCCAGATCACTCTCAGTTTCCAAATGAGTTCGGCCATACAGAACTGACAAAGAGTGAAGTCACCATAGCAGAGCACAGATGGATACTGAAATGGAAAAATGCCTGTATTTTAGAGGACATGTGACTCCATCTTTGCATTTTGATTAGTTTGGTTTGGGTTTTTTTGGTAAAACTTTTCTGTACATAGGAAAATAGCCTTATCCTTACTTTATTTACAGTCATAGCACTAAAAATGCATCTGTAAATGAACTATTGTAACTGCAACAATTATCTATTAAAATGTTGGTTGCTGTGGGAACCCTGTAGAGAGATCAGTCGGTGGGATCTGATCTTGAAGTGTTCAACTGTTTTGTTGGTTCAATTTACTTACATAAGCTTTAACTGGCACATTTGAATCCATTACTCAACTTCATTACATTATTTCAGTGGATAGAACTGTGCATGTAAATGGTTCTGAGTTGCCTTCTTTATTATTTTAAATTAAATATATTTTAATAATATCATGATATATCACACAAAGTTATTTCTGCAGAGAAAATACAGGATTATGATCTCAAGTCGGAAATATCCTTGTCTGTTCTTTTCTCTTGTGCAAAAAAATGCCAGGACACTGGGAATATTGTGGTTTGTACCTTCATTTTGTTTACAAAATTGCTTTTGTATGATATTTTCATAAGTAGAAGCCAAAGGTGAACTACATAAACTCTTTTTAAACTTCTAAGTTAGCACAGTGATGTCTTGAAACACACAAGTGAAAAAAACCTGTCCCATATATCTTATTGTACAAACCTAGCAACAGCAATGTTTTATTCATCTTTAATGCATATAAAAACTGTGACAGTCACAGGCCTGTGCAATGTCTATATGTGTACTATGGAGAAAGACCAGACTCCCGGAATTCAGGGAGCAAGCCAAAATTTTCTTTCTATGTTTCCCTTTGACCTTTAAGCACACATTTTTCTTTCTATTTTGCAGTATAATATTAAGACAGTTGTAAATAAAACTGAGAGTATAATTTATTTGCTAAACTCTATATTCAATAGTTAGATGAAAACTACTGAAAGTTGTATTAATATCCTTATTTCCTCTAGAAACTTAACCAGTAATGCCCAGAGGGGGCTCAGTGAATAGTGGCTAAAATAAAATAAAACTTAGTGTTACTTCTTTTGTTTGGATACCAATTTTAGACGTTTTTAAAAAAAAAAAACAAAACTTGTTCACTAAAGAGAAAAAGCTAAAGAATGACCCTAAGAATTTTCTTTCCCTGTGGTAAACAGGTATTTTTGGTTTTTCAGATTTTACTGCCCAGTCCATTTGCTATGCTGTTACTGAGAATTACATATTTACGGACCAGAGTGATTTATGGCACTCCCTCATTAGGAGGTTCCACTGAGATTATGCTGAGTTTCAGATTCTTCTCAAATTCCAAGAAATTCACTAATAGTTTCTACCAGTCTCAAATCTCAGCAGTTAACTCCAAATCAGTACCCCACTGGCCTCTGTCTGCTACTCCTGTAATTTCAGCTCTTCAACATTCCCCTTCCCTTCTCAGCCTGAGGGAGTACCATGCATTTCACAGCAGGACCACACTAAAATGGGTGAGAAAGTAGGGTAGGCAGCCAGGAAAGGCTGATATTTAGCAGAACTGAATACATAGCCCTGGGCCTTATTTACTTAACTCTATTTACCCTTTTCTGAATACTCAATTATTAATTTCCTTCTGGACTTTCCTTTTATGATTTTGGTCCCTTGATGTAAGGGCGAATAATTACAATGAAAGCTGTTCACAGCCTCAGCCTTTTCATGATGTGACATGACCAGAAGAGATAACCTGAGAAAGTTGCAGCAATGTTCAGAAGCATGTTTCTTAGCTAAAGTATATTTTCACAGAGATCACAGAAAGCGTATTTTTGTGGTAGACTATCAAGTCTGGCAAATTTCAGCTGCAAATATTCCTAGATTAAAGGTTGTCTGCAAAACAGTCAGCTTTTTGCAGATTTATGGCACAGAAATTTTAACCTCATCAATTACATAACTCAACCCAAGATTTTAAAAGTAGAAGTGTCCAGCAACCTGAATCAATTGTCACTAATTGATGACATCTGAAAATGTTGTCATTCCTCCGCTCTCTTCATCAACTGACAAGAAAATAACCCCCTGTAGTGGGTTGACCCTGGCTGGATGCCAGGTACCCACTAAAGCTGCTTTGTCACTCCCCTCTGCAACTGGACAGAGCAGAGAAAATATAGCAAAAAGTTCCTCACTTGAGATATGTGGACTTGGAGAGATCACTTACTGATGATCACCATCATGGGCAAAACAGACTCAAAGTGGGGACATTACCTAAATTTATTGCTAACAGAATCAGAGGAGGAGAAGGAGAAGTAAACCCCCAGCCCTCCCTCCTTTCAAGTTCTACCTCCTCCACCCCAGTGCTGTGGGGAGACCAGTATTGGGGGTTACAATCAGTTGTAGTTTCTGCTGCTGCTGCTCAGGAAGAAGAGTCCTTCCCCTGATCCCTGTGGAGTTCCTCCCACAGGAGGCAGTACTTCAAGAACTTCTCCAGCATGAGTCCATCTCATGGGGAACAGCTTTTCACAAACTGCTCCAACATGGGTCACTTTTCCATGAGGTACAGGCTGCTACAGGCACAGGCTGCTACAGTGTGGGTCCCCATGGGGCCACAAGTCCTACCAGGAAAACCTGCTTCAGCATGGACTCCTCTCTCCATGGGTCAGCAGGTCCCTGTCAGGACTCTGCTCTAATGTGGGGCCCCCATGGTGTCACAGCCTTCTTAGGGATCCTCCTACTCCAGCATGGGTCTCCTCCACAGGCTGCAGGTGGATCTCTGCACCTCCATGGTCTTACATGGACTGTAGGGGTACAGCTGCTTCACTATAGTCTGCATCACAGGCTGCAGGGGAACCTCAGTTTCAGTGCCTCCTCCTTCTCCTTCCCTACTGACTTTAGTATCTGCATTGTTGTTCACATATTCTCACTTTGCTCTTGCCTTGCTACAATTTTTTTCTGCCCGCTCCTCCTTCTCCTTCCCTACTGACTTTAGTATCTGCATTGTTGTTCACATATTCTCACTTTGCTCTTGCCTTGCTGCAATTTTTTTCTGCCCGCTAACTTTTTTTTCTCCTTCTTAAATATGTTATCACAGAGGCATTACTATCATTCCTGATTGGCTTGGCCCTGGCCAGTGGCAGGTTGGTCCTTGAGCCAGCTAGCATTGGCTCTGCAGGACATGGGTGAAAATTTCTGGCAGCTTCTCACAGAAGCCACTCCTGTAGCCCCATTGCTACCAAAACCTGGCCATGCAGAGCCAATACACCCACATTGACCATAAACAGTTTCAGAATTACATTTTTTTCTTTTTTTGATATAGGGTGTAGAAGGTTTAAACAGCAGGCTGAAATCCTACCTATCTTTAAAAATTTTCATCAGATGCAAAGATGGCAGCAAAAAAGACTACTTTGGGGAGATCTATTTGGTTTCACAAATCAGCACATGTGAGAAAGACCTGCCAAAAGTAAATGAGATTTCATTTTCTTTTTGAAAGACAGGATGATCATATCTGATCAACATCTCATCTATTTACCAGAGATTTTGTCCCTTATTGTCATGATTTAGGAACGGCATTCCCACTTCCCTCCCTCCACCTGCTCCAGTGAGGGAGAAAAAAAGAAGAGATTAGTGGCTGAGACAAGAACAATTTACTGAAAACAGCAATGAGATAAGAAAAGGAGCACTAACAGCAACAATAATAATAATAACAGTGTATAAAAGAGAGGGTGTTTTACATTCAAAATGCTTGATTACCCGACAGGGCACAATTTGGAGGCAATGAACAAAATAGAAGCCCAACTCTCTCTGCACATGCTTGTTCATCCTGACCACAAGTCATGTCTCCTTTCTTTTCAGAAGTGTGAATCCGCTCTTCTGCGATGATGTGAGGTGGTATAGAATAACAACCTAGACACATCCACATGGCTTCTGTCTCCACCACCTCACAGCTACTGCAAATAATTAATCCTGCCCCTGGCCGAAACCAGGGCATTATCCACTCCTTATTCTACACCATATGCCATATCCAGCTATACGCCTTCCAGCTATATCTATCTATCGATCTATATATATCTATGTAAATATACACCAGCATAGGTATCACTTCAACAGTCAATGGCCATCTGTTTTGGTTTGAATACTTAGGCAAAATGCCAAGTATAAACCAAAGTGACAAAGACTCCCCTCTTCCCTCCCCCTGCTGAGAAAAGGGAGGGAAAAAAGTGGACACTTGCCAAGCTCCTTGGTTGGAACCAGGTAGAAACATCAAGTTTTTGTTTTGGTTTAAGTCGGCAAAATGCCAAGCACCCAACACAGAGAATCAGAGTTCTGCCCCCACTCCCCATCCCCTCCATCTGCTTCAAGGGAAAAGGGAAAGAAGAAAAAAACCCTAAAACTTAAAAAATGACAAGCCTTTTATATTTACACAGAAGAGGAAAACGTAAAAGCTAAATACAATATAAATATATAAAGGTAAGAAGAAGCAACAATAACTCCCCACTCCCACCCAATAATACAGATTCAACCACCTCAGGCCACAAAAACACCCCAAAAGACTTCCTGAGAAAACTCCCAACAAAAGATGAGAAAAAACTAATCATAAGATGTTTACATTCCTGAACCAAAACAGCTGCAAAAATAATGGTGAGCGGCAGTTAGGCCTAATCTCAGCAAAGCAGCAGCAGCACATCCTCCCAGGGCTGTGGCAATGAGTAAAAAAAGGCAGAAGCTCCTCCTCTCTCTCTTTTTATATTTGAGATGACATCAGAAGATGGTATGGAACACCACTGGCTGCTAGAAGTCAGCTGTCAGTTGGCCTGACCCAGCTTGAGTCAGCTGATAATCCAAGGCCTGTTCTAAAACTAAAGCCTAAATCTAGGCCTAAATAAACCCAGAACACCATCCCTCTGAGATGTCTGTTGAGTTCATTTAGTCCATGACCATAGGTTCTATCTGTCCTAGATGTCTTCCAGGGCAAGAGAGTTAATGTGCTGCTGGCATGTTGCAAGCTGCATCAGGAGCTCACAACTAGTGTATCTGGAGCAGTCCATACTCATTGTCCGTGGTAGTTATTGACATACAGTGGCAGTGTCATTCAGCAACCAATATTAAATATACAAGACAACAATAGACTCTTCTCACCCAAAAATCAAATCTCCTTGAGGTATACATTTTGTTTCCCCACCCCTCTGCACTATCCACAAAGTGCACCCAGGTCCTTGAGCAAAAACAGTGCCACAAATGTGTTTGCCCTTCCTTGAGGCAGAAGTCCAAACTGTCTTCTCTAACATATTTCTCATATGCATCACAGGGACTTTGTCCCCTTCTATGGCATGTTGAGGTTTTCATAGAGCAGGTCCAACTCAGTTTTTAGGGCCTCCAATGTTAACCAACCATATAGTTTTCTCTAAATGTAGATACCCATATTTGAAGGTCCCACCACCCATTGCTTTCAATGTGTTTTTAACAGTCTGTTGTACCATTTAATTTTCCCAGGGACTGGTGCGTGATAGGAAATATGATATATTCATTCAATATTGTGCTCTCTGACCCAAGTGTCTATGAGGCTAATTTTGAAATGAGTCTTTCTGTTCAACTTAATTCTTTCTGGGGTGCCATGTTGCCACATGACTTGCTTTTGAAGGCTCAAGATGGTGGTCTGAGTGGTGGCATAAGGCACAGGCCATCCAGCAGTTATTTCCACCATTGTGAGCACATAGCTCTTGCCTTGGACAGTCCATGGAAAAGTGATGAAATCAACCTGTCAGGCCTCCCTGTATTTGTATTTTAACTATTGTGCCCCATACCACAGAGGCTTTACCCACTTGGCCTGCTTGATTGCAGTGAAAGCTTCACAATTATGGATGACCTGGGAGATACTAATTGTAGTTAAGTCCACCCCTTGATTGTGAGTCCATCTGTATGTTGTATTTATTCCCTGATGACCTGAGGTATCATGGGCCCACCAAGTCAGAAATAATTAACCCTTATGTTGCCAGTCCAATCTACCCGAGACACTTTAATCTTGGCAGCTTGATCCATCTGTCCATTGTTGCAAAGTTCTTCAGTAGCCTAACTTTTGGATACGTGTGCATCGACATGACACACTTTTAAAGCCAGGATCTCTACTTTGGCAGTGATGCCTTGCCACAATTCAACAACCTGAATGAGTTTGCCTCTGTGTTGCCAGTTAGTCATTTTCCATTGGTCTAGCTACCTCCACAGGGCATTTGCTATCATCCACAACTCAGTGTAGAGGTAGAGCGCTGGCCATTCCTTTCATGCAGTGATATCTAAAGCCAATAGATTGGCCTTCAGCTCTGCAGCCTGACTTGATCTACCTTGTCCTTCCATGGCTTCTGCAACTTTCCAAGTAGGACTCCCCATAGCAGCTTTCCACTTTTGATGTATCCCTACAATATGACAGGAACCAGCAGTGAAGAGATGTGGATTTACACCTCAGTAAAAGAAGGTGTAGTTAGGGAAAAATTAAAGCAGAGGACATACACAAATCCATGAGATCTGATAGAATATAACTACTAGTGTTGAGGAGATGAACAATGACATCGCAAGTCCAGCTGAACTATCTTTGAAATGTCATGGTAATTAGAGGAGGACGGAAAGAAAAAAAAAAGTCAAGATGTACAAGGACAAGGAAACTATAGGCCTGTGAAGGTGATGGAACAAATCTTTCTGGGAACAATTTCCAAAGATATTAAAGACAAAAAAAATGATTTGGAATAGTCAGCTATCAATGGGCAAATCATGCCTAACAAACCTGCTAGCCTTCTACTAATGAATTTTTTGCTCAGTTGATGAAGGATAATCAGTGGATATCCTGGCTTTAGAAGGTTTTCAGCATCCATAACATCCTTGCTGATGAAGTGATGAAATAGGGACTAGATAAGTGGATGATGAGGTGAATTGAAAAGACCAGTTACTAGTGTTGCACCCAAGGGATCAGTATGGAGGCCAGTACTATTTAGCATTTTCTTTAACAACCTAGATGATGGAGCAGAGTGCCACTTTGCAGATGACAAAAAGTTGGAGGTAATGGATGATGCACCAGATGGTTGCACTATAATTCAGAAGGGCTTTGACAGGGTGGAGAGCTGGGCTGACAGGAATCTCATGAAGTTTGGCAAAGGAAAATGCCAAGTCCCATCTCTGGAGGAAGAAACTGCAAGCACTGACATGTACAGGCTGAGGACTGACCATCTGCTAAAGAGTTTTTCAGAAAAGACCCTGGAGGTGTAGTGGATACTTAGTGAAGCATGAGTCACCAATGTGGCCTTGTGACAAATGTGGCCCACAGCACCAAGGGCTGCCCTAGGAAGAGAACCATCAGCAGGTCAAGGGAGGTGATCCCACCCCTCTACTCAGCATTGATAAGAGCTCATCTGTTTCCAGAGTCATCGTTAAGACAAAAGTCTTGTTGGGGTTTCCACTGGTCATCTGACTGTGTGAAATAGTCCTTATTGAAACTATGAAAGTGACAGAATTGTTTTCTAAAGTAGCTTTTTGTATCATAATTTTGTAAGACAAAATACATCTATGTGAAGGAAGAAATTGCTCTCAAACATCTTCAGCTGCCTTAAGGTTCTGGATGAGGTTCCTACTTTAATCAAGTGAGGGACACAGAGATGTCAGAAATTCAGTCATTCCACCAGTTTTAGGCATCTGTCTCAGAAAGGGGTAAATCATCTATTTATACCTTTCTCTTCATGCTTGAAAAGTGAGTCTAAAAAAATAGTTAAACTATATGCACTACTTTTACATGACTAAAAATAGGTGAAATGGACTACAAACTGAGTGTCTAAATGAATGAAACTTAATTTATTGTGGGCTTTTTTGTTTGTGTGTTTTTAATAAAATGATGCAAATTCCAGTAATGTCTGAAAAAGCAACATCTGCTCATAACATTAATCTAATTATTGATCCATCCAAGTTTTTGATTTATGGTTTGGATACTACAAATAGAAGATGTAAATTAATCACAAAACCATAAAAAAATCTGATCATGTTGTCTAATTCATACTTAGTAATGTCTTTCTCAAGTATGCTTCTTTAAAAGTGTCATCTGACCAACCCCTTATTTAAAACTTCCTTCTTAAGAAATAAATAGATGTAAAAATGTGATTAATTTTGCTTTATGGAAACAACATTATAAAGTGAGGTTTAATTGAAATAATACACATTGAATAATAAGGAATCTTAGTACAGTTTTCAGTATTGTGTTTCATTAAAAAATAATATGAACTAGGGCAGATGAGTACTTTTGAAAAATTAGGTCCCAAAACCCCCCTAAATAACAAAAGATAAGGTGTCTTTCTGGGGAAGAGTTTGAGAAGGAGGCAGCAGAAATCTGTGTAAATCAAATCTTATTTAATGTCTTCAACAATGATCTGAAAGAAGCAGAAGGTAAAATATTAATGAAATGCATTGACACAAATAAATCCTGTGGACTGCCAAAAGCCAGGCAAGAATGCTAAGAGAAGTTAGAGAACATCAAACCAAAATTATGTCCATACAGTGGTATCTAAGTGTATGGTAGGAGTGTTGCCTTGTTGCCTAAGTTCCTGTGAAAATAGACACCCAGAAACAATATAAATGGAGAAAGGTAGATGGTAGACCTTTACTGAAAGCTTTCAAGGTGCACACTTGAGGTCTGTGCACACATACATGCATAGGCCCACACATGCACACAGACATGCACACATGCACCCAGACATGCACGCTCGTGACCAGGGATGTCACAGCTTTTATAACTTCTCCAGCAATTAACATATATCTATAACCAACCATGATTCTCATTTCCCTCTGTGCCCCACCCATAGAAGTCTTCAGAACTGCCCCTTGGAGAAGTTTCAGAACATCCAGGCCTCCTTCTTGTGTTTTGTCTTCATGCTATCTACAGGTGGTTTCTCACAAACAGCATGGCCTTGGCAGAGCATGAGAAAGCTCATGAATCTGTGAGAAGGAGCTTTAGTAACTTGTAATACCAACTAATACGTGAGCAACCCAGGAAAATCCATGTAACCCAAAAATCTACAAAATATATACTAAAATCCTTAGGCATTAGAAGAACAAAGTGCTCTTAGGAAGAAATTAAAAAAATGGTTGTGTATCTAGAGAAAATGGACTAATCCACAGTACAGTCAATGATATAACACTTCAAGACAGCAAAATTACTTTCTTGATAGTTTTGAACAGTGACATAGGACTACATTTGAGTTCAGTTTTTCTGTGGAAATATGTGGTCCATTCTCAACTCTTGGTAAGTCCTTGGCCATAAGAATAGTTTTCGGCAGTAGGTTTCACAGGCTATCTATGAATTTAGCTAAGAATTAATTTATTTTAAAATAGATGCTTTATAATTTTATTCAAGACCTAATTTTTATTTTGAGAAAACGTAAGCAGATCTTTCTGATCATCCTTCAAATTATCTCTTTTGAATTGAAATGATATTCAATAGTTGGGGCTCAGTTGTTTTTTGGAAAAGAAATTGATATTACAAAATATTTCTACCATTTGTGAAACCCTGTTTACAACAGAAAAGGGCAGTTGCCTCTTCCCAGAAGAAGGAAAAACAGGAGTTAAAAAAGAGGTGGAGCAAGGCTCATGGGACAAATTCATCAAATAAGCCGATAGTGTCACAAAAAATCCTTAAAAACAACTATTCTATTAGTACATCCAAGCAAATCTCTGAAGAACCCATCTCCCTTCCCAATATCTATAGTGTTAGATATTTTGGAAGAAAAGTGAAACAAAGACATGAATTTTCTTTATCTCAAACTCCTGCTATAGCTGTCTTTGAAAGTACAACATTTCTAGATTATATATTTACAGTAGGATGCTGGTAATATAAGGCAAAGAGATAAGAACACAAGACAAACAATCAAGTGACTCCCCCAAGCTGATCTAGTACAGAAAAAAAAAACCAAAAATAAAGTACCAAAAAGCCACACTGCACACTGACTTATTTCATTGTTGATATACCAAAACTGAAATTATGCAAGCAGACAACACATGTGGGACAGGTCTGAGAGGAGGAACTTGGAAGCGAAGCCCTGTAAGAGCTTGCCAAGCCTCTCTCCATCATCTTCCAACAGTCCTGGCTCTCTGGGGAGGTCCAGATGACTGGAAGTTGGTGAATGTCAGCCCAATCCACAAAAAGGGCTGCAAGCAGGACCCTGGCAACTACAGGCCAGTCAGCCTGACCTCGGTGCCTGGCAGGGTTATGGAGCAGATCATCCTGAGTGCAAACACACAGCACCTTCAGGATGAACAAGGGATTATACCCAGCCAGCATGGGTTTAGGAGGGGCAGGTCCTGTCTGACCAACCTGATCTCTTTCTACGATCAGGTGACCCACCTGGTGGATGAGGGGAAGGCTGTGGATGTGGTCTATCTGGACTTCAGCAAGGCCTTTGACACTGTCTCCCATAAAATACTCCTGGAAAAACTGGTAGCCCATGGCTTGGACCCTCTGCTGGATTAGGAGCTGGCTGGAGGGCTGGGCCCAGAGAGTACTGGTGAATGGAGCTGCATCCAGCGGTGGCCGGTCACTAGTGGTGTTCCCCAGGGGTCAGTGTTGGGTCCAGTCCTGTTTAACATCCTTATTGATGATTTAGATGAGGGGCTTGAGACCATCATCATCAAATTTGCTGATGACACCAAGTTGGGAGGGAGTGTCAACCTGCTGGAAGGCAGGAGGGCTCTGCAGAGGGATCTGGATAGACTTGAGAGATGGGCCGATTCCACTGGGATGAAGTTCAATAAGGCCAAGTGCCGGGTCCTGCATTTTGGCCACAACAACTTCTTGCAGTGCTTTTGTATTGTATTCAGTTCTGGGCCCCTCAGTTCAGGAAAGATATTGAGGTGCTGGAGCAGGTCCAGAGAAGAGCAACAAGGCTGTTGAAGGGACTGGAGCACAAGTCCTATGGGCAGTGGCTGAGGGAGCTGGAGTTGTTTAGTCTGGAGAAGAGGAGGCTTAGAGGTGACCTCATCACTCTCTATAACTACCTGAAGGGACGTTATAGCAGGTGGGGGTTGGTCTCTTCTCCCAGGCAGTCAGCAATAGGACAAGGGGGCACAGGCTTAAGCTCTGCCAGGGGAAATTTAAGTTGGATATCAGAAAAAATTCTTTCCAGAGAGAGTAACCAGGCATTGGAATGGCCTGCCCAGAGAGGTGGTGGATTCACCATCCCTGGCAGTTTTTAAACTGAGATTGGACATGGCACTGAGTGCCATGATCTAGCAAACAGACTGGAGTTAGACCAAGGGTTGGACCTGATGATCTCAGAGGTGTTTTCCAACCCAGTCAATTCTATGATTCTATGATATGTAGAATGGCCTTTCTTTGTCCCATTTCAGCAGCTTTCTTCATCCTGGTAGCCATAACCTTCCTTTTCTTCATTCTTTCTCCACATTACAAATTTCTTCTTGCCTGTGTTCAGAGCAGATCCTGTAGTCTGTCTTGTGTCTGGTGGGTGCCTGGAAAAGGAAGAAATGTAGGGCAGTGACAAATGATGGGCCAAGTCCTGGTACAAGAGGCTTGGATGTCTTGCATTATATTGGTACAGAGGCTGTAATGATAATGTAACAAATATGGATGCGAGTTGAATTTTTATTAATAAATGCTATTGACACTTTATGGTTTACTTGCTCTCTGGAGTCCCTGCCTGCAAGAAAACATACAGCCTGACCTCTCTCCCTTTCACAGAGCTTGCCGGCAGATTGTATACTTTGCTATAGTCTAATTTACTAACAGGAAATATTCATTTTAACTTAATATTTTTCAATATCTGTGGCAATTTGAAGAGCAAACTGAGCCACTACGGCAACCAAAGATCAAAGGTGCTGAATAGCGACCAGCATTCATTGTGCATTCACTTTGCATGAGCTTACCAGGATTTGCCTCCTTTTTCTATTGTGTACTTCTATGCACTCCTTTAAGCAATAAGACTTCCTCAATATGAAATGGGACGTTTTACAACATGAAAAGGGCACACACTAGTACTTGCTTCAAAACTGACTTTCAAAGAATTTATGATAATCTGGGCTAATGCTACCCAGAAACTGTCAGACCCCATGCTTCCTAGGAAATTTACGTCAGCACTGATACCTGACAAAAAAAGAGATGAATTAAAGAGAACCACACTCCTGACACTTCTTGCTTTGAAATCTGAGAGAAATTACATAAAATTGAACACTCAAATCAGGTGGTGACATAAAAATAAAATTCTCTAGACCTAAGTGGGGCAAAACTGGTGGAGAAAATAGCCACCTTCTGTATTAGGCTCTTTTTCCAAATCATCCTCTGTGGTCTATATCTTCATGGAACTTGAAGGCTTACTTTGCCTCATCCTTTCTCTCTGTCCCAAGGACTGAGACCTGGCTTTGTGCACCTTGTGCCCCATCAAGTTATTTTTCATTGAGTAACTGGTAACATATTACTAAGAAAATTCTTGTATAAACAATATATTAAAAATTATCAGAAATTACTATGTGAATTTTCTGCTTATAACTACAAAACTGAACAATCCAAGCAAAGGACCAGTGATCATTTAGACAAAATGAATGCCTTATGTACTTCTGAACCGCATTGTACTAGAATGCATGATTTTGATGTTTATGAGCTACTTGTGTTTAGATGGATCAGTCAATCTTTCCCTGATCAATCTATATGTTCATCTACAAAAAGATCTATAGTTGGAACCTATACAGCATTGTACTATTGATGGTATTATATATTATTGGTTTTGCATGTTGCATTTTACCTGACAATCCCTGCTGGAAATTTCTGATGTCAGAACAGTGCCGTCTCCACAATGAAATGTCCATTTCGTTAGATGCAGATCTTGTATTTGTGGTTATATCTCCAAGGTAGTAGGTTTTTCTTCTGTTTTCTTGCATGTTTCTTTAATGACTATATAGTAATGAAGTGGGTGAGTTGTTAATGTACTGATTTAATTAGAAGCTCTGATTAGTGTGCGTGTGTGTGTGTGTCAACCACTGAAATAGTTAAACTGACTGCTTTTCATATATGGTTTATACTGGCTCTGAAGACTTTAAATACATTTACTGGCAAGCTACTGTAGTAGACACATGGTGGGGGGGTGTCAGCTTTTAATTGTAACTGTCTTGCAGAGTGGTGTTGTTTTAATATCCTGTATAGATTTTTATGTAATACACTTACTTGCAGGCAGCCTGAAGCAAGAATCAATTCTGTGAAGGATTCTTCTTTTGTTAAAAGCCAATCTTGTTTTAATGATGCATGAAGAAATATTCGAGCATTGACATTTTTCTGTCAGGTTTCTTTTGAAAAATCAATTAAGATAATACTGCTTTGACCTAGTTATCTAGTTAATGCTTATTAGGAATGTAATATGATTTACTGTCAGCATAATAATTTTTGTATCTTATCCCATTAGCTTGTGCATATTTCAAAGTGTATTACACAATGGTCACTTCTTAAAATGTAATGTAGCAGAATACATTAATTAGATTGACTGGGATCATTAGACAGAAACTATCCCATTGGCTCTTTGTATCAAATTTGTATATCATCCCTATCAAGTTAGTTCATTGTTTACTTTTCTGAGAAGTGTCTCTGAGTAACTGTAATATACAAAAAAAATCTTTTAATTGGACAAAACCTCTTTGTTTAATGTCTACCTTTTTGTTTTGTTCTGTTTTTAATTTCTATCTCTTCCTGGTTTAAGCATACTATTAACACATGAGCACCAAATAAATAAAACTTAAGTGAGGTTTTTTTAAATCAAAAAGGACATAAAAGAATCCAGGTAGATACATGAGAGGACTGACAGAGGAGCACCAAAACTCCAGTGAAGCACTCAGTTTGGTAGGTTTTGAAAAATTAAAATGATTAGTCTATTTATTTTCTTTTTGCATTTCATCTGCTTACTGTTAATGAAAAGGTCAATAAAGGAGTTGGCTTACTGTGGCATTAGTGAGGAACTATTGATTTCTATTCATTTAGTGGTCAATGTTAACCAAGAACAAAACTCTTTTAACCTTGTTAAGTAGAACAGAAATTAAATCTTCCTATCACTTTCAGAGTAGTGGTCTATCTTAGAACAATACTGCAGTTAGACATTTTTGCAAATTTTGTTGCATCATACCAATGGTCTCTCTGAAGTGAAGAGAGTGAGAAGGAAAGATGACTCACCATTTTGTAGATCTTAATGAAAGAAATACCTTCATTTGGCAAGAGCCAGTAATAATGTTTCTCATCTCATGAAAGGATATTTTTCTTAGTCAAAAATAAACATTTATTTGTCAGGTAACTTTAACTGAAGAACACTAATGATCCATACCTCCGCATTATAATCATAATGTGTTTTTCTTCTGGCAAAGATTCACTTTTAATTTCATGTGTTTGGCTGAGTTTTACTTTTATTTTCCTGCTAAAAACACAGCAGTAGTAATGAAAAAATAGCCATGTTAAGAAAAGCAGGAAAAAGTAGATATTAATTTTCTTAAAACTGACTGTTTTTTGCAGGCAGTAGATACATTCAAAGGAAAAGAAAAGCAACTGATTATGAATATATACATTTCAATCCCAAGGAGATGTTTCAAACTAGTTAACCCAAAGGATAATTGCCTGGACACATATTATTATCACTGGAATGAAAATGGATTCATAAGGTGTACTTTCTTTTTTTTTTCTTAAAATAGAATAAGCCCACGCCCCCCTCCCCCCCCCCCCCCAAAAAAAAGGAAAAAAACCCACAAACCACAATCAAAAAATCCCAGTCCAAAACTTACCTGCATATTTTGCCTTTTATCGATTTCCTGAATTTCATATTATTTCTCTACATTCCCTTTCCACTGAGTCAGAGTAGCCAAGGCCACCGTATTGCTGTCATACATCATTTGAAATGCACCACTGTAACATTTGCACTCTAACAAAAGCCATGATGTTGCATAGATTGACATGATGAATATGTGCTCAAAGTTTCTAAAAGAATTTGATCTCCTTTCCTCAAACTTTTATATAAAATAGAAGAGGATGCAAATGGAGAAATGCTTTCTCCATATGAGGAATTCCCTAATTTAACTTAGACTTGTATGTCCTTAAGCTTGTTGTAGATATCAGCAAACCTTTTTTTCTGCATGTCATTAGAAATTTCAACAGTCTGGAAGATTTTAGACAGCTAAATATACATAATTTATCTTAAGCCTGTGAATATATTGCTCTGAACAAGATGGCATCTTGAAATCTGATAATGGTAAGATGGGTCCTGACTTTCCTTGGATAAATGTAGTGTATTCAAGAAATAAATAAAGAAATAAGAAATTAGTCAGGATACAGGATTTTAAGATTGGCATTGTTTACAAGCCACAAAGGAAGTAGGGAGAAAAGAATATCCTGATGCTATCAGTTATTCTTATTTGTGTGTAAACTCTGATATTAGGATTCATTTTTGAGGATGTCACTTTTTAGCTCCTAATTAATTGCAATGACAGCGCTGTGTGCGTCTGTTTATAGGAAAGATGCTGTTGTGGCTGAGGTTTTAATTATATTAAATATTAATCATGGATTGAAATTGGAAACCTTAAATTATTGTTTAATGATCAATGATCAAACACATAATCAAGATAAAGAAAATTAGGATGGCAGACAGCAACATCACAATTTGAATTTTACATTATTAGTCTTCTGCCTAACTAGGCAGTTTTCTTGAGTATCTGAACTGTTTTGCCTTTTAACTGTGCTTGCAGTTGCTATAGTGATGGCATAATTTCGTAATGGTCTAAAATGACACTGGCATAGATACTGACAGATAGGAATTAATTCACTAACAAGTAATTATGTAGCGAAATGTTGACTGCCATGCAGAAGGTGCACTGTGACACATTTACTGTTTTTCAGGGATGGCAGTAACATTAGCGTTGGTCATTAGTGGTAGACATCTCCGTACAGTGTTGGATACAGACTTATATGCAGACCTATTTAGTTACCTGTGTGACAGCCTTGTTCAGGACACCAGAAACAGCTGTCCTAGCCTGTATGAGCCAAAATAATTAGGCCTGTCATCTTCTCGCTCTGATTTCCCCTTCAACCTGCTCCACAAAATGCAAATATTTTGCTTTCATTGTCACATTCACCTTGACATGGATATTGCTTTGGCGCATAACTGGATGAGATGACTCAGAATTTGCATTGTTCATTCTAATAAATTTGCTTCCCCTCTACTGCATGGCAGGACCCATCAGATAAAGTCTCCCAGAGTGTCATCAATCAACATCGCTGACAGACGGCTTTTGCCTTCATTTGTTACATAGGAGAACATGCTTAATTATTTGTCCTGTAATTAGTTGGGAAAATGTCAGGAAATGTCAACTCTCTGTTCACTCTGGAAGGGCTCTGCTTGAAAGCCACAATGACTGAAGTGTCATTAATGCTGCCTAACAAGACGAGGATCAGCTGGGGAAAAGTGAAAGCTTCTAAAAAAGTAATCATGGTGAGTTAAGGAAAACTGCAAATCAGCACCAATAATAAGATGTGAATCCTATTAGCAAACACTTGTATTTTTCATCTGCTACTCCTCACAATAAAAATACAGGGAAAAAAGTCAAGGAACAAATACAGTGGGCTCATATAATTTCTGTCACATATTCATTGGCATTTTCTTCACTGATCATGCTTAATACATTACTGTAGGTAGTATCTAATATTTAATTTTCAGATTTGAGACACATTTTTACATTTATCCAGCAGTATAATATGCATTGGATATGTGAAGGTAAATATTTTTATATTAAACAAGGAGTGTAAGATTAATTAAACCTGAAAATTTGTTTTCTGAATTTTAAGCTGATAAGCAGAGTAGGCATTAGCTTTAATTTTAGCAACAGAAGTAAAAAAAAAAA